>NC_059408.1:13224507-13847423 GCF_905220565.1 Melitaea cinxia | reverse complement strand
TCTGTTGTATGGGAGTCCCCTTAAATATTTGTTTTTTTTTAAAGTGAAAACTTCTTTGGCGCACCGCACACACATTTTTTCGTAGGCCATTAAATAGTTATTTTATTCTGTTTTTTAGTATCCGTTGTTATAGCGGCAACAGAAATAGATTATCTGTGAAAATTTCAACTGTCTATCACAGTTCATGAGATAGTCTGGTGACAGACGGACAGACGGACAGCGGAGTATTAGTAACAAGGTCCTGTTTTACCCTTCGGTTACAGAAATCTAATAACAAATAAAATATTAAAAGGTGGACTTAATCCTCTAACAATCAAACTTTAGGACAAACCAAAAAATGTCGACGGTAACAACTAAGCAATTAAAAAATGTATACACATTTATACACATAAATTCGCACAAATACTACACTCAAAAGACGCAGGCAAGTTTGAGGGACTCATAAAATAACAGTCGCGGTAAGTTCCGTAGAATAAAACGAATTCATACAATCATAGTGACTCTGAAAGCTTAAAAACTTATAAAATCTTACCTGTTTATGAGGGAATACGTTGATGCGACACTTAATGCACTCCTGGCCGTTATTGGCCCAGGAGTTACCGCTCATCCACTTGCGCTTGCACTTTGGGCACTTGTACTCGCCGAAGCAACGCTTCTTGCCTTGGTACGGTGTCAAACCCTCGCCTTTCGGTCGGGCCTGGAATCATATTTAAAAAAAAGTGCATGCATATAAAATACACATGTCAGAAGTGAAACTTCATTGGCAAACTAATTTCTAAGTCTCATTTATATTTATACAAATCTAAAGCTTTAGATTTCCGTTCCAGCGCCATCGACAAAAACGTTGCCGTTTCATCAAAACGTTGCCGTTTCATCAAAACGTTGCCGTTTCATCAAAACGTTGCCGTTTCATCAAAACGTTGCCGTTTCATGAAAACGTTGCCGTTACAGCTGTGAAAATTTTACCCTCATGCGCATAAAGAAGTTTCACTTCAAATAATTGTGTTTGCTCGCAAACGAAAAAATATCGACTTCAATTACATCAACGAGTAATACAGCGTAGATCGACGAAAAAATAGTCAAGTAACTACGCGTTATCAAAGATTACTCAAAAAGCAGTTATCAGATCTCGATAAAATTTATATGTGACCACATGATAAACACCGGCTTTCGATTAAATTAAAAATTATCAAAATCGGTACACTCAGTAAAAAGTTATTGCGGATTTTCGAGAGTTTCCCCTCGATTTCTCTAAGATCCCATCATCAGATCCTGGTTTCCTTATCATGGTACTAAACTATGGATATCCCCTTTCTAACAAAAAAAGAATAATTCAAATCGGTGCATCCAGTAAAAAGTTATGCGGTATAATACAACGTAGGTCGACGAAAAAAGCGTCAAGTAAAAACGAATTATTAGATATAACTCGAAAAGTAGTTGTTAGATCTCAAATAAATTTAAATGGGACCAATTGACACACACCATCTTTCGATTAAAAAAAAAATTGTCGAAATCGGTCCACACGGTCAAAAGTTCTGATGTAACATACATAAAAAAAATAAAAAAAATACAGTCGAATTGAGAACCTCCTCCTTTTTTGGAAGTCGGTTAAAAAGCATACACGCACTATCATCTGTTCTTAAGGTAAGTTTTAAAGCCTATGTTTTACTGATACTAAATACCTACACCTTCGATATCAATCCCTCTTAAGAGAACTGTGCCGGCGTTCAGGATAAAAATGCACACTTCTCTAAGCCTGTACTGTAAATTCGTGCCCAGTTTTGTTCATTCATTTAGTGTGATACGATACGACTAGATTCAATAATACTAGCTGACCCGACAGACGTTGTCCTGTCTTAACTTAACTATGAATATTGAAATCAAATTGGTATAATTAATAAAAAAAATATTAAACAAAAGTATTATAACCAATCTTCTGTCAATCTATGTCAAACATCATAAGGTTACATTAAAAAAGTTTATATTGTCCAAAGCGCTAAGTTTAGATTAGAAATAATTTTATATGGTGGTAAAGTATTTTTAGATTTTCTAATTTTCCGCGCAATTGTCTTAATTTTTCTTACACAATAACCTTCAGCATTAACTATGAATGTTGAATTCAAATTGGTATAATTAATTTAAAAAAAATATAAAACAAAAGTATTATAACCAATCTTCTGTCAATCTATGTCAACCGTCACAAGGTTACATTAAAAAAGTTTATATTGTCCAAAGCGCTAAGTTTAGATTAGAAATAATTTTAAATGGTGGTAAAGTATTCTTAAATTTTCTAATTTACCGCGCAATTATCTTAATTTTTCCTTACACAATAACCTTCTCTTAATAGCATACACAACAAAAAAAGAATTAGCGAAATCGGTCCGCGTGATGGCGTGACCAGAGAAACAGAGATTCATTTTTATATATAATATAGATATATATGTTTATATATATATATAATTGACCTGAGTACCGATTATAGAGTACACTCGAAAAAAATATATATTTAAATATCTTTAAATTACCCACAGAATTCGACCTGTTACACTTTTATTACTAGTAGATAATATTTTTAAACAATTGTGCCTTTACTAAAGTAGGCACAAATATTACTTTTAACTAATTCTATCTTCATTTTATAACAAAAAGCTTTGTTTCATTTGAAATCGAATACACAAATCAAAGCATTCCTTTAAAGGCGAGTCAGGAGTTCAAGTCTAAATGGTTTCTTGACAAACAGTGAGGTCTTTATACGCGAAAGAGTGAACTTGTGAACCTGTATCGTAAATTAAACTAGAGATTGTATAAATTATTTAAGAGCTTGAGGAACATTCATAAATCTTTTACTCGATTGTGTCAACTTTTTGGAGCAAAAATAGTAGTATCGTAGTATCCTTAAAACCAGGCGACCGATGCAACGACTTCCAAATTTTAGATTTAGACTTTCTGGATCTGAAGTGAAACGAGTTCTGAAACCAGTGTGTTTAGACCACACGACTGTGCTTCAGACCACACGACTATGCTTCAGACCACACGACTGTGCTTCAGACCACACGACTGAAGTGACACTTCTTTAGCTCCTACAGTAATATGAAACGTATAACTCTCTCTCTTTCTATCTGCACTAACTTATATATTTTGAGACTATGTCAATATTTAGATCGCGGATAAAATTATGAGCGGTTAAATTACGAGCACTATTTCATTTTTGATGAAGGTGAGATATTTTCATCTTATTATTATTATTTTCATGGCGTCGAGAGATGAATTTAATGTTCGTGACATATGGCTTTCATGATGAGACTATGATGATTCTTTCTATAGGAGAAAATATGAAAATAATTTAAATTATCTGGCACGACGCCAACGAGACGTAGCGGAAATAGCTACATAAATAACGTGCGAGGTTTTTGGTGATAACTTACGTATTATGATAAAGAATTGTATGATGGATAATTATTGTTCACCAATTGGGTTGTTGCTATCAATTATTGTATCCTTGTTGCACAATACACATCCTTATAAATTGCGAATACATTGCTAAAGATTGCATCAAATTGGGTAATACTCAATGGGTTTGTATAAAAGAACTCGTTCGAATAAAAGAATTCGTTTTGTCAAAAGTAAATAGTAAAAATTTTTTTTTTAATTATTTATCGTTGTGTCCATTATTTTTTTTTTTTAATTTTTTTTTTCGGTATTAATTAATTTTTAACTAGCCGAATCGGTCGAGCCATTCTCGATTATGCGCTTAGCAACATTCATTTTTTATTTATATAGTTTTTTGTAATACTTTATCTAGTGAGTTCCGCCACTGCCTATTAAATCTACAAAAGCTCAGTGAATCAATTTAGGCACATTAAACGTACTTTTCAAGAATATAATGATCACAATTCTTTCGTTATTTTTTGTCAAAGGAAAGTTATTCTTATTCTTATTCTAAGTTACTCTTTATTGCACCAACATCATCAAAAGGCTTAGCAGAACATACAACTTCAAAACATAATTATGACAGCTACCTGTGGACAGTCTCCAATGTAATGTCCTTTCTTGAAGCACAAATGGCACATGTACGCCGGGGGCGGGGGCCGAGGTGGACGGCGAAGGGAGAGTGCCGAAAGTTGCTCCGCCAGCGAGCTGGTGTCGTCTGCCTGGTGCGTGGAGCCCGGCGCTGCGGTCGGCAGTGGACCCCATACTGAACCGGGCACCCACTGGAAAGAAAGATAAATTTTTCATGTAGATATTTACTGCTTCTTAAGATAGTGTACTGTTCATTCTAAAGTACCAACTTTTGATCAACCATAAGGTTATAATACCAATATACGTGTGGAGTCAAAAAATAAATTAATAGGGCACATCAGGAATTTCCTGCTCAAAATACGGAGCAGCCCGACTGGGGTAGTACCTCGACCTTACAGAAGATCACAGCAAAATAATACTGTTTTCAAGCAGTATTGTGTTCCTGTTGGTGAGTAAGGTGACCAGAGCTCCTGGGGGATTGGGGATTGGGTCGGCAACGCGCTTGCGATGCTTCTGGTGTTGCAGGTGTCTATAAGCTACGGTAATCGCTTACCATCAGATGAGCCGTACACTTGTTTGCCGACCTAGTGACATAAAAAAAAAATACCTAAAATTTAACGGAAACTGGATTTCGTCCTTTACATCGTAAACGTCCTAGTCAACGACAAACATCTGAATGGAATTCGCGATCGCTAGTGCAACAGCCTGTTCCTTGAGTTATCACGCCGACTATTGTTATACATGTTTACATGTATAGATTTTATATGTATCTACGTGTAAAATCTATACATTTAAATAAAAACTAAACCAAGTTGTATTAAAGAAAATTAATGGATAGATAGAAGATTAGAAATATGGCAGCACGAAGTTTGTCGAGTCACTTAAAACTTTAAGCATAAGAAGATACGTTGGCTCTCTGTGTGTTTTTTACTGTCTATACAACGGTGAGTGTTCTGACGAACTATTTGATATGGTGCCGGCATCACGATTTTACCACCGTACCCTTCGCCGAAGGACTAAGTTCCATCCACACCATTTGGATGCATGGTTTGCGACCAATGTGCGAGCTTCACGCGCATTCTTTCCGCGTACATGCAAACTGTGGAATGGCCTTCCTTTTGAGGTTTTCCCTGAGCGCCATAATTTGGAGGTTTTCAAGCGTCGAGTGCATAGGAATTTTTTTCCTAAAGGCCGGCAACGCACCTGCAACTCCTCTTGTGTTGCAGATGTCCATGGGCTTAATTGGCAATCGCAACCAAGCAATAACGCAATAAGTTCACTCGATCGAGTCTTTCACCGTTCAGCAGCGAAGAGCAGCTGTCTGTATCTTTCTCGCTCGGGTACACTCAGCGGTCCCACGTTAACCCGATCGAGCCTTTCACCTCAGATCGTGACGGATCAGCCTAACTTACTACCTAAGAAAAAATCTGTGAGCAGTGCGCCAAAAGAAGTTTTTACTTCAAAAACAAATATAGTAAAAACAATAAAACCAAAATAAAACAACAAAGTTTCCGGCTTAGCAACATCAAGACACATGCCTAATGATCTATGCAATGATCGTCGTCAACAACTGCGCGTGATTGTAATCAATACGAGACGCGGGGTCGATTAGACAAATGAAATCGCAGTAAATAAAGTACAGCCATTGGTCGAGCGGCGCACGCGCATCTGTTTAACGAATTATGTACCAATTCGTTCCAATTCTAAGACGCGTGCGTTGACGCCTTGACTCACCAGACTGAGGCCCGAGTGTAAGAGTATTTTGAAGTAAAAATTAACGAATAAAATGAACAAAATAACTTGACATTGATTATTTTTTAAAGTTTTATTTCTTAGTATGAAATGAAAAAAAATACTATGCCCTACGGCATACTGGCGGCGGGTTTGGTTCTCTCTTATTGGTTGATATTTATGATTTTTGTTTTTATTCTAGTATACCTTGGCTAGCTTAGGTTCCTAAACATAAAATTATTTTTAAACCCGTACAGTTTGAATGCTAATCAATTACTCGCTTCCTTTTCTTGTTCTTTACCATATAATATATATGGAACAGATAGCAGACTTTTTATATTTCATTGCTTTAGTAACAATTTGTGGGCGTACTTGACAACTTTCAACTACATATATATTTATTTCCCAGATGGTAAGTAGTTACTGTCGCCTATGGATGCTTGCAATATCAAAAGCTCCACAATGGCGTTGCTGAGTCTACCACCGACTCTCCCCAGTAACTCTAGCCATCTTACGCACCACAGGAGCACTAAATTACTTAAGAGCAATAATAAATAAGAAATAATACACTTTTTGTACACCAACAAAACAGAAATAATACATATCGAAACAAGATTTCAAAGATATATTCATTAGGTACAAAGGGTGGCCTTATCGCTAAAAAGCGATCTCTTCCAGGCAATCTAAGGGCAAAGGAATTCATCTAACGTCAGAATAGGTGTACAAGTTACAATAAATTTATAATAAATATTCAAATAATTAGATATGTACAGTTATGCATACATATAAATACATATATACTTATAAATTACTTGTTTATTGTTGAGTTTCAAGAAAATGCTTCCTAACAGTTTTTTTTTAAGTTGCAAGTGTTTGTACGCGTCTAACCCATACTAATATATAGAGGTAAAGTTTCTAACTTTTTTTGTTTGTAGGGGATGTCAGATCTTCGCAAATACTAATCCAATCATAAAATTCTTTCACTAACAGAAACCTACACTATTCAGGAGTTATATAGTTAGATATTTAATTATTATTATATTTAATTAATTATAGTTAATTTTTTTATATAGTTTGTTAGATATTTAAATAAATATAATAAATATCTTATAACATACACACACGACCGTCTGTTCCCATGTTAAGCGACTTAATTCTTGTGTTACATGTAACAGCCGACTGTTGTAGCTAAATATTTTTTTTATATAAATATACACGGAAATAATACACATATAAATGTAATATTACATTATATTTTATTGTTATTGAACAAAAAAGTCAGTGAAAAACAATAGTATATGTAAACCAAGTCGGAGAAATGCGAGCAAGATGAAAATTTTACTATATGTTTGCATCACAAAAATAAAATTTTGGAGAAGATATTTTTTTTGTACCCTATCTCAACCTCTTAGGTACTTGTCGTATATCGATATCAAAAGCGTCTGAGAGCAATAGGTAGTATATTTACATTTTTTGTTAACATTTTTGCGTTGGAACGCATCAAACGTGATGTAGGATGAAAAATTTCTATCATATTGTGGTAGGTAATAGCTGTGCCTGCGACTTCGTTCAAAAAAAAATATTGTTCACTTTGCAGAGTTATAAAATAAATAAATTTCTAAAATAAAACTAGACTAAGCTACTCCTTATTACGTAAGCTATATGCCAGTGAAAGTCCTGTCAAAATCGGCCCAGCCGTTTTAGAGATTAGCCGGAACAAACAGACAGATAGAAAGACAAAAATTGTAAAAAATGTTATTTTGGTGTATCTACCGTATATACATCTATACGCATTTATAAAAAAGCGGTCATTATAATATTACAAACAGATAATCCAATTTAATTTATTTGTATAGATAATTCGACCAACGTCGGTTTTAATCAATCATCCTTGTCGATTAACGCCAGGACTGATATACTGTAGTTGTCAGGTATAGGAGTTTATAAAGCTGATTATGATGTATGTAACATTTGTATTAAAACTAACAAAACATACAAAACATTTGTGCATTTGTTGTGAATAACTAACAACCGTATCTTCGTTTATTAGGTCTTTATATTTTTTTTTTAATAAAAGAGACTCAGCAAAAATCAAAAAAGGTATTTAAAATGTATTATTGACGTTTTTAAAGTACTTTCTGTAGCCTTAAAATGTGTTACAGGGCAATTTAACCGTTTGCTAACATAGGTAGTAGTTATTCGACATAATATGTCAAAGTTCCTAATATATACATCGTTTACGTTTTACTTTTTACGCGTCAAATATTTGCATTCGCATAAATTCTATAAAATTAAGAATTAAATTTTATTAGTGGGGGTAAAACAGGCCCTAAAATATTGCTTATCAGTGACTTATGTGCAAGATAATCTTTTGAGAAATCGTGACGAGCCAGATGTGTCCTTGTCCTGTTTCTAATAAGAAACCTGTCGTGAGTTCTTCTTAACATCGAAATTAATGTCACTTAAATTTTCGAATTATAACTCATTATTTTTACTTTAAGACATAATAAAAATTAAATACCTATTTCTTATACTTTTCAAAACGACAACGATATATAAATACGCATTTGCATTTTCCAGCTGCGTTCGATAAATCGAGACTTTTTCTTGTGTTTTTTTGTTACAAAAATAGCTTGCTGGATTTTGTGGTGAGGTGATCATTACTTTTTCAGATACTTCGAAAGTAATCTCGGACTTTTTTTGAAGTGAGTTTTATGTGTTGCATTACGAGCGGTTTGAATGGCGAGCGATTATTGCCGGGGTAGTATAGCTATTATAACCTAGAATATAGGGCTATATTATAGCTACTTAAGAATAAAAAAAATTCTTTAAACTAGAATTTTAACATGATCGCTAGCTACTAACAAGGAATAATAATTCGTATCATATTCAATTATGGATAAATGAAATAAATGTAAAAAATAAAAACCTTTGAAGCGTCACATGAGAATCGAACTGTCAAGTAAAGCTTAAATTTCCGTTAAACTTCCAGCTTTTCAACTTTTTCTGAAATTTTCGTGTATAACTTAATATAGGTTTCCAATATTAAGTAGTTATGTTTTTCAATCAATTTGCCAATTCATAATCCATAGTCAATCAATTTTTCAATTCATAATCCATAATCAATCTAAAGAACAGGTGGAATATAGTCTGGCAAAATTATATTTAGTTGACGAACTTTTCAACACAATTATAAAATGAGCTATTATACTGCCATTGCATAACTGTATTTGCAGCAATAATTAATAACCAGTGTACGTGTTGTATGTGTAATCCATAAACTACATACATTCTAATATATTTTTAAGTGATGTGTAACTTCTTGAATGTTGCTTAAAATAATTTCGGCAAAAGCAAATTACCTGAAAATATATTATATCAAAATATATAAATCACTTTAGGACTCAATTTTAAACAATATTTTGTAAATAAACATATGGTTCCTGTTCTATAAAATTGTATAATTTGTAATGTATTACAACTACTTCCAAATAAGGTAACATAAAAATTTCTAAGTCGACCATGACAATAACATCTACAACGTCACCTAAATATCGGGAATTTCAAAATTATAATCACGGTAAGTCCCATTTAAATGAAACTATTCATAGTGACGTAAAAGATTACACTTACGTCAAAATGTCTAAGGATATTTATTTCTGTTTATATTACGAATCCCATAATATTACGGAACCCGTTATTTCCGTAAAATGTTCTGTAAAAAACTTAAAACACTAAAAAAAATTGTCAAAATCTCTGTGTTATGTTTTAATGGTAAAAGAGCACATATACTCATTACGGCCATTTTTATTTAATAACGCTAGTGTCGTTGCTAGGCAATATTTTAGGTACGCCACATAAATCAAACAGTACGTATTATAAATATAATAATTATATTGCCTGGGTATTTTTTTGATTACAACGTTATTAAAACTACTCATTTTACTTGTGTTAAAATCTTTGATATTTAATCTTTTTATAATGATATTCACTAGCTTTCCGCTCGCGCCTTCGCCGGCATTGGTTAAACATCTTTAAATGTTCAGTATTCTCCCGTAAATTTTTTTTACTAGTCGTCGCCAGTGGCCGAAATTCGAACAAACTTAATTTAAATAATAAGTTTGAACATTATTAATGTTCGTTTGTCAAAGACTATACTTCTCTAATAATAAACAAAAGAGTATATGCGTGTGTGTGTCAAATATATGATAGTGTGTGTAATATTTTTTGTTGATTTAATGTATTTTTTATGCATAATTTTAGAAAAATATTAGCATTCTGCACTGCTTCTCAATATTAACTATAAGTGTGTGAAATTTCATACTCCTCCGTCCGCGTAATTTTCGTAAAAAGGGGTACAAAGTTTTTGCTTCACTTCACTTCACTTAACAAAAAAAAAAAAAAAAAACAATTAGTTGGGCCTATACTCTTGATAATTAAACTACAGATTTTTTTTTTTTAGACAAAGCAAATATTAAAATAGTCCGCACGATTCTGAGATTGCATATTAATGTAGTTGTAAGATGCCGGAAATCCTAAATTCCTTGAACGAAAATTTTATAACAATTCTGTGAATTTCATTTCAATAGCCACGCTGAATCATTTATGTCTCTTGAATGGCATACGTGCATTCGACATCATGGCATTAAGGAAAAAGGAAATAGTTTTGTTTTACCATCTTGGAAATGTAAATTGAAATGCTTTTATTCAATTTCATAAATAATTTGGTTATCTGAATCTTGCTCCCGAAGCTGCGTTTACGATTACAATTTGGATTTTCATCGTCTGTTCAAATTCTCTTTTCTATCCACCTTATTAAATGTTAGTTTTAGCGTAATGCATGGCAAATACAGACAGATATCCCGGATAAATATAAGAAAAATTACAATTATGACTACATTGACTATAGAATATCCCTCAAAATTTTTAAATCATCTCAAAAGTATGATTTTTAACATAAGTTACATGACACTATCGGCGTGTGTCACGACATGTTTCTGACTGAATGTAAGTAATTTTTTGAATGCTTTTGAAATTTTGTTTGCCAGTAATTAAATAAAACGAAAGACGCGTCGATTTAGCTAATCAGAATAAGAAAATCATGTATACAGAAACTTGAAAAGTAAAAAACAAAATACAAATAAATATAACAGAGTCCATATTAATGTGTAGAGCTTTTCTCTTACTGGAAAATTTGGAAATTTTTACATAACATACATGACACCTTTAATGAAAATATACAAATAATGTACTAATTAAGAAACTACTCAATTAATCAAACATTGATTCTCAATTTGCGTTTTGCGGTTTTACTCTCGTAAATCCTAATTAACTATTACTATTGTTTTCTTATTAATATATTCAGCAACTGCCAAGTTTTATCCCAATTGCGTATAAGTAACTGTAACATTATATCAGGGAGTATGATTATCAACAATATGTCAATAGCACTGCTCACGATCTCGACGAGCTTATATTTTTATTTTGGAACACAAAATGTTTTAAGATCAGTTCATTTTACGTTTGTTAAGCATACGTTTTCTTTCTATAGGTACAATACCAGTTTACAATTGTGATTGAGCCGTTAAGTAACTAATGACTCTGCTTGCCTACTTCAAGGTCCTGAGTTCCAGTCTCTCTCTTGTATTATACAAAAGAGTAAACAAATGTGTATAATAATTATCTATTACCTGAAGCACAAGTATTGCCAGCACAAGTACAGCCTGCAACATCCGTTTAGAAGCAGGATTGGAGCTTAATCAACCACGCCGCTCCACTATGGGTTGACGTAAGCAATCTCCTTATATATTTATTGATACAAGTATTAAGTCACTTAAATTACGAGCAGTCGACATTGTCTGTATGTTAAATATATTATATTAGCTGTCCAGACGAATCAGCTATTTTTTTTTTTGGCTATTCTTTTCTTTTATATAACCTTGTCCTGACAACAACACATAGGTACACGATAAAAAAAATATTATCCGATTTGAAGGAGTCCAATTGGTAGAATTCCAATTTAGTGGAGAGGGAATATGCATTCCAGTAATTAATATTTATACATATACTAGCTGTGCCTGCGACGTCGTCCGCGTGGAATTTAACAAAAAAGTATTGTACAGTTCGCAGTGCTATAAAATAAATTAATTTCTAAAATAAAAGTAGCCTAAGCTACTCCTTATTACATCAGCTATCTGCCAGTGAAATTCCCGTCAAAATTAGTCCACCCGTTTCAGAGATTAGCCGGAACAAACAATCGACAGACAGACAGACAAAAATTGTAAAAAATGTTATTTTGGCAGATGTACCGTGTATACATCTATGTACATTTAGTAAAAAGCGGTTATTTTAATATTACAAACACACACTCCAATTTTATTTATTTGTATAGATGAAAATGATTACAGTACGTACGCGCTTTAAAATAAAAATTAAATTAAAAGCGGGAGGTGTCATATTAGCAGTAAGGCAAGAGGATAAATGAGTGCTGAAGGTGTCAGGATACAAAGACGGCGCGTTTGTGTTACGACGAGATTATACGTAGTAACTTGAAACTTATTTTATGTATGTTTCCTGCGACATATTTTTATCTGTACCTAGTTATAAAAGAATATCTCTTGATTCTTCAATTGGCTGACTGATTCATAATCGCCGAGCGCTGACTATAGAAATTAGACAAATGGACGCCCACTAAGTAATTTTTACAAGTTCTACCTTCATGGGCATGACTTACCGGTTGCCCTTAACACTATTTGTCTCATGACGGTATCCAACAGATAAATATTTTGTTTTAATTAGTACCTAATATGCGACTTAAATGCGACATTGGCGGCTTGAGAGAGTTCGGCCGTTCAGTGGTTTACTTTGATTTCTTTTTTGTTACAAACTAAATACTTATGAAGCAGAAAGTATGATAAAATGACAGAACGTAAAAAATATTAAAGCCTTGTAAATCTTTAGGAAAACAATAGAATGTATTAATATTTTAATTGCATTATTTTCGTTAGTAAATATATGACAATGGCAACACTAGGGTCCATTAGGTTAGGTAATTTGTTGTAATATTTAATAAAGCTGATGACATAATATAAAGGCGATGTCGACCAAGAAACTAGAGACCGGAATAATGTCACTTAGTTTGTAATGTACCTAATATTAATACTGTAGCAATTTTGTAATTATTTGTATATTTGCTACAATGACTTACCTTTTTTTAAATTTAGATTTTACGTTCGTTAAAGTCTATAATCTCTTTATGGCGAAATAAATATTATCAAATCATTTAATTTCGTTATGAAAAGGCCAATAACCTTTGGCTTTTATTAAACATTTCATTGAACCTTACTTTGCTCTGTTTCGAACCCGGTGCAGAAGCACGTGTAGCGACGGAACTCGTAACGTTAATTTTAGATGGTACCTGCATGGTTTACATCACTTGCAACGAAACACGAAAAGCGTAAAGTGTTGTAATTTAGTGATGTATTATTATATGCCGATTTGTTAACCATTTTTGTGGCAATTTGAATTTTATTTTTATTTTTTTTTTCTAGAAAAATCTGTAAAAAACAGCCCTTGTTTTTATCTGAGCGATATATTTTATTTATTCGTAAAAAAAATACTAAATAAAAATATTTAATTAAAGTCCAAGTCAGTTTTTTTACATTTGTTATTGTTAAATTATAACTTTCTTAGCATAATTCAGAAACAATAATAATAATAAGAAAGGAAAAAGAAAATATTTTAATAAAGATTTCTTTCATTCAGTAGTTATTTTTTATTTAATCGTAGTTAATCTGATATTCAAACACATGAGTTCACTCCATTTTTGGCGCGAACTTGTGATATGTCCAGCAGTGGACTGTATTAGGCTGAAATGATGAATGCGATATTAAAATTAGTTAAATGCGTCTATAAGCTATGGTTAATGGCTTATCATCAGGTGAGCTTTACATTTGTTTGCCAACCTAGATGTGTAAAACCAATTACATCTACGGAGTGTTTAACACATGCGAACCCTATAGAATTCCTTGGGTCCCTAAATCAATCTCTTTCTTTTGTTTATCTTAAAAGTGTTACATAAATCAACCCTTGTCGCAAGAACCCAGAATGGACACTCCCATTATTTCTTTTAATTTTTTTTTAAGATGTAACTTCAGTAAATAAGAGCGTGCTCATCTTGCTAGTATTTAAATAAGTAGTAATTAAATAATTTTAAGCAAAGAAATGGTTTCTATAAAGCGAAAAAGTTTCTGTATTGAACAAAAGAGTGTTCATCACACAGCGCTTAGAAGCTGGAGAGTCAAATGTAAGGATTGTGAAATAATTCATTGTAGAAGCACGACATAGACGTGCACATTATGCGATAAATATTTTTAATTACATTTTTTTTGACGGTCATATACATATTAATATAAATAAAAACCTAGGGCATTGTTTTAGATCAAAAAATTAACATTTGCACTTCGTTTAGTATGACTTCCGGTTAGTACGACATTATATCACCGGCTTTTTGCCGTTCGTTATAACCGGATTCTACAGTATTGACTATTTACACAGATTATTTTTAAAAAATCCCTCTGCTTCGCAATAGAGTCACTTTACAGTGTACACTTACGTGTGTTGTTTTGTACGTGTGTTTGAAACTACGGGGATGGTCTAGTCTAACTATACTAGCGAAATAAATAAGATAATATAAAAGTACCTGTCTTCTATGGACTAACAAAAATAAATAATAATTAAAGGCCTGATACTCTACGGTCTCTAATAAATGTTACTGTATGTAATCTTGAGTTTTCGGAACATGCACAACAAAATCATAAACACCCAGACTTTTTTTTTTTTTTTATATCGCAGGGTAACCCATTTACGGGTGATATCCAGGATGCCCGGGTAGGCATTCCTAGACCGTATGTCGGCTTAGCACTTGGGGGTGCACTACCGACCAAAACCCCTGCGGGAGCCTTCAGCCGCTTTAATTGGAGGGTCCCGGATCTGCAGGCAACAGGATCCTCGGCCTCGGCGAAAAGACCAGACTTCTCCCCCATGGGACTGTCCGGCTCACCTCTGAACAATCCCGACGATGCCATGTCTAGCAGGACCGGGTTCCCATCCCGGCCCGACATGGGCACAGGGGCGTTACTGGAAACGCATTAAGTAGCGCCTCCTACGCACCCCCGTTCGTCGCCTGCGGACGGAGGCCTCGTCAGCGGCCCCCTCTCTCATCCGCTCGTCGTTCTCCTTCTGGGACATTACTGTCTCGTAGAAGGAGACCATCGCCTTCCAGGACTCGTCGTCGCCGAGCATCGCGGTGATAACGCTCGGCAGTGACAAGTCCCCTCCGAGGACTGTCGTCAGATCGCGACGTAGCGCCGCCCATCTCGGGCACACCTCGAGGGTGTGCTGGGCAGAGTCCACCGCCGCGCCACAATCGTGACATTCAGTCGTCGGCTCCCTTTGGGCCGTCCGACACAAGTATTCACCAAAGCAGCCGTGCCCGGTGAGAACCTGCGTCAGACGGAAGGTGAGGGGTTTGCGCTTACGTCGCATCCACCGCTCAAGGACCGGGCGCAAGGCAGCCGTTACGCGTGTGCCATACGGCTGCTCCGCCAGGTCCTCCCCCCACCTCCGCATTAGTGCTTCTTGCCCCATCCGGCACACCCGTTGGATCCCGTCGAACGTGGGATTTTCACCGAGAGCCCTCCTACCCGAGACGTATGAGTAGGTCTCGGCAAGGACCTCCGCCACGAGTTCCCACGGGGGATCGCCGGCTAGAGCAGTAGCTGCAGCCCACGATACCGTACGGTACCCCCGGATCACCCTCACCGCGATGATCCTCTGCGCAGACCGCAGCGCGGCCTTATTCCTCGCAGTGAGGCGATCCGCCCAAACCGGGGCACCGTACGTCGCCATACTCCGGCAGACTCCGGAATATAGCTGCCTGCAGGCGGCGCTGGGTCCTCCGAGGTTCGGGAGGAGTCTGCCCAGTGCACTCGCCACCTTCACGACCTTCGATCCCACCACAGCGAAGTGTGGGCCGAAGGTCCACCCTCCGTCAAGGATGAGCCCCAGATATTTGATTTGGGAGCTCATCCTGACCCTCCCCTATAAACACCCAGACTACGACAAATATCTGGATAGTATTATGGCTTTTACGAACATTTATCGGGATACGCTTTAACCAATAATATCCCACTGCTGGAGACAGGCCTCTTTCCCCATGTAGGAGAAGGATCAGAGCTTAATCCACAACGCTGCTCCAATGCGGGTTGGCGGATATATTCCCTACATACACATGTTTGCCATGGTTTGGGTGTTTGTGCTGTCTTTGTGGGTCTCTCCATCGTGCCTCGGAGAGCACATTAAGCCGTTGGTCCCGGTTGTTATCATGTACATTTGTCATGATCGGAGATCAATTCAGCGACTGCATAATAACCATTTACTATAAAGCACTGAGCCAGTCCGTCTAGATTTAATATTAATTGTTTTTAAGTATTAATCCAAATTATTGAATTATTCTTTTTAAAATTTAATTACGAACCCGTAAAATAGGTCCTTAAAGCCAGTTTCACCATATATGTAAAGTTGAATGAACTCTAACAGATTGTTTATCCTATTCTTCGTAAGAGTATTAGATCATAACTCTAGAAATGGTCAACGATGTAGTATTACAGATATTGATTTGATGGCTTACACGATGGTTCCAAGTTACTATGTATACCACGTATGTATGTATATAACAATTGTATACACAACTTATTATGTAGATATATATTCATTATATACTTTAAATCCAGTTTAATACGGAAAAATATCATATTTAAAAAAAATCTTTGAAAAATACTATAGTAATGAGTGTGTCAGCATTACTTATATCTTTGATTTCTGTTTTAATTTTGATTTGGAGTAATAATGGTCATCGATTGTGATAATTTTAAGTCTTCAAAGGGTTATATGGCTTTAAAAGTTCGGTTAATCTTATTGTGGTTTGTCATAAACAGCCATAACTATGACTTTAAAATTTAAAATCGTTTCATAAAATTCTAGGTTTGTGATGTAGTAATTCTTTGTTACATTTGTTAACATTTTAAAATAATGTCATAAACGAAGTGTCCCTTAAAGGATAATAGCAAATGTTTTCCATTAAATTGAAATACTTAAATTATAACTTTATTATATGTACTTGAGCGTTGAGTGTATTTTAATTTATTATATGCTTAAGTTGTAATACTTTACTTATAAGTTTTTAATAATATCAAAAGTTTCTAATGAAAGTATTCATTGTTTTAATTATTACATTCAATTCCGCGAATTCAAACTCCACGCATTCGTACTGTTAATCATGTGTGTTTATGATAAAAGTAAGAAATATGATATATGAAATTCTAATTACGTTACCTAGTTCTCACAGCATTAGAATTATGTACACTGAGCCCATGTCGAGTCAAACAGAATACAGTTTTTGATTTATTAATAAAAGTACTATAAATAAAACAGTAGATTATAAATTTATAACTGTTTAAAATCAAATATATTATATTTACCTGATCGTTTTGATCGTGGGTCAAATAGAGCCAGCCTAGCAGAGCTTGAGGGCAGCCCTCAGTCTTGCCACACCATTGGGGTAACTCGCCGCCGATGGCGGTAGGTGACATCGCAGCATCAGTATGACGTGGAGTACCCAAAATTGCACTGCACATGCGATATCGATGATTAAAATACTAGTCGATAAATTTTTGAAAGAATTTCGATTTTTTTTTTAATGTTTCACGCGGGGAACATGGCATGGGAACGCGGCCGGGCCGACTGTCGTTATTTTTGGAACGCAGTTCGTTGAGCGGGATGCGCGCGCGCCGGCTACACTGTGACTAGCGGCGCTCCTTAAGACGGGAGATGTTGGGATTAGAGACGTCATCATGTTTTTTGAATACTTGTCGAATATAGTAAAAGTTTGTTATAATTATTCTAAGATTTTTTTTACAAGGACAATAAATGACGATAGTTTTAACGGTTAATTTAATTAAAGACCATTTCAATGATTAAAATAATATTAAATCCGATTAAATAAAATACTTTTAATTTTATGTTTTTAATTTATTATAAATATATCAACAAGTATTACTTAAACCAATCATACAATGCGATTTTGTTTATAAAAACAAATTGTGTTTAATATTTAAAGTACAGGTGTAAATAACTGCATTCATTCAATTTTAAATTCGACTTATTAAAACACCATATACCAAGATGAGTTAAAAAATTCTATCGAATATTTGAAATCAACATCGGTACATCACTAGCGAACATATGGGCACACCCAACGCGGGACTCCTTGGAGCAATATTTTCGTCGCCCCCCCTACCACGAACAGGCCAACATCGTTTAACCTCGTAATAATTGGTAAACAAAATGTAGCTTTGTTTACAGGCTGAAACAACGAAATGATTTAGAATTTTAGACATAGTTTTCGTCTTTCTTTATAGAAAACAACAGAATAATTGAGCTATAGCGCTATATGTTAAATGTTTTGCAGCTTTGAAGCATCGGTTTGTATTAGAAACGAAATGAGTAACGTTTAAATATTAAAGAAGTTTAAGGTATGACGTAATACATTACAATGTTTATTAATTTAAAAAAATGTATGCAAAAGAAAAAATAATTAATGTTCGAATTTCGTATTTTTATGAACAAAAGGATAGAATATTTAGATATATGCCGGTATTTTACAATGTTTTGTAGTTTCAGAGGTGATTTTAAAAGAAATTAATGAGTCATGTAACACTACATAGCACTGGCCTCAGCTGTTGCGCTGGCTTTTGCCAATTTGTATTAACCATACAGACATTTGCCGTAGTCTGGGTTTAGTGTTTGTGTATTTTTTACTTCCGGACATAGGAGTAAATCCTAGTGGGGCCGTTAAGTGTGAAGCCTTTATTTATTTATTAATATTATATTTTTTAAGGTTTACTCTAACCAGATTGAACCCGCGACCGATGGTTTATCAGTCAGTCGCAGTGACCACTGAGTCAACGCGTCGTCTTACATATTTCAATGAAATGTATTTCCGGTAGCATTTTTATACTATACTTTTTTATTGTTAGTTATTATAGAAGAAAACAATTGTACGGTCCAAGTGCAACGGAGTCACAAGAGCACTGGCTGCCTTTCTCATAACAGGAATGCAACACTATTTGAGAAAATCATTGTTTGACTGTGATCTTCTCTCCGCTGCGTTGGCGCAACGGTTACAGCCATGGATTGTACCTATTGCGCTGGCGGTTGCGAGTTCGATCCCCGCACATGACAAACATTTGTATTGGCCATATAGGTGTTTGCCATGGTCTGGGTGTTTGTGCAGTCCTTGTGGATCTTCCCACCGTGCCTCGGAGAGCTCGTTAAGCCGTCGGTCCCGGTTGTTATTATGTACACCTGATAGCGATCGTTACACATAGTAGGGAATATATCCGCCAACCCGCATTGGAGCAGCGTGCTGGATTAAGCTCTGATTCTTCTCCTACATGGGGAAAGAGGTCTATGCCCAGTAGTGGGATATTACAGGCTGAAGCGCGATCTTCTCTGGGGTTACGGTAATTGCTCAGTCCGGCTGTTTCAGATATTTCCTGCTGTACCCTACCTCATTACATAGTACAGGATTGATATGAAATATTGATTAGGATATCAAAATTATAGTTTTCAGTCACTTCTAGTAGTAACATTTGGATATTTTATCTACAATTTGTGAAACAAGTATGTGTCCTATCTGTGTGGGTTAGTACGTGAATTTATAGATATTTGTTTTTAAATCTCTCGAACCAAAAGTCGAAACAGATGTCAGAATATTCGCGTGGGCCAATTTTTTATGATCCTCTAGTAAACGAAATGGCTACGCTTTGATTCCATCACTTCTGTTTACCAATGTTATTATTATATATATAAACTGAGGTTCGGAGGACGGTTGTTGAAATCAGTTTATATATTTATATATATATAAAGAACATTAACTTTATGATTAATAGCAAAGGTGGACTTATCCCTAGAAGAGATATCTTCCAGTCAACCAATGGTCATGAGAGAGTGTCATATACCGGGGTAGACAGCGCAAGAAATTAGGGATTTAGAAAAACAAAAAGAGAAATACTTAAAATATGTAGTTTTCTATCTTATCGTCGATTCTGCGGGTTTTTTTTTTAAATATAACTAGGTAGGCAAACGAGCGTACGACTCACCTAATGGCAAGCGATTACCGTAGCTTATAGACGTCTGCAACACTAGAAGCATTGTAAGTGCGTTGCCAAACCTATGCCCCATTCTCCCCAAGACCAGGACCAGAGTCTTAATCACCAACAGAAACACAACACTACTTGAAAACAATATCATTTAGCTGTGATCTTCTGTAAGGTCGAGGTGCAACCCCAGTCGGGCTGCTCCATATTTTGAGCAGGAAATTACCCGCTGTACCCTACCTCAGTTTATGCGTTATCGTGACATGTAAAATTAAATATAATTTAAGTGTGTACTTATGGATACTACATTTATTTTTAATTTCTACGGACATTCACGATTATTATTCCTGATTTGTATAGATATTACTCTCTCTGCGTTTAATTAGCGCTTTTAACTAATATACAATCTTTAGCACTGTGTTAGTTAGTGCTGTGTGGTTACGGCAGTAAGAATATAGCTACCCGCTCTCTACCCGTGGGTGCCGTAAGAGGCGACTAAGAGATAACACAGTTCCACTACCACCTTGGAATTTAAAAAGCCGACCGATGACGGGATAGCCATCCAACTGCTGGCTTTGAAATACATAGGCCGAAGACGGACAGCAGCGTCTTCGGAGCGACGTAGCCAGCGCTGCGGTCACCAACCCGCCCGCCCAGCGTGGTGACTATGGGCAAAACACACGTGTTTACGCCATTTTTGGCGCGAACGTTTGGAGGCCTATGTCCAGCAGTGGACTGTATTAGGCTGAAGTGATGATGATGACAATATTTAGCCATTACAATGTAATTGCAGATGGTTAAAAAAATTACATTTTTTCAAAATAAAGAGATACCTACTACACATCCGAATCGCCCTCACTTTATATTTTCATTGAGTCTGTATTGTGCTTATTTCTAGAATTTTCTTGCTTTGATTTTACGACAAAAAAGGAAACCAAATGAGTGAAATCGTCGTTTATTTTAATTAATGTTTGTTTGCTTACGAACTTAAGCTTAGGTCTCATTCTGTTAGAATAATATTGGCACTTGGTTCTACGGGACTTACCGCGATTATTATTTTGGAACTCCCGATATGTCGGCGTCGTTGCAAGCGCTATTTTCGCAGGACTTTCAAAGTAACAGGTAATCATGTAATCAAAAGTGTTAGTGTCCTGCTACTTGTTTTGTACCTGCACAGACCTACCTGGTAACCGTATCCACAGGACAAATCGTAGAGCGGGTGGTAATAGATGTTGTAGGACAATACTAATGTTTTAGGTTAATATTTTTATTTTATTTTATTTATATGACATATTGCATTTAATAGAAAAGCTATCGTTGTCGGCAAACGCGCAGTTCCATTTCATTTTTACTCTTTGTTAGTATAATTATTATCAGCATGTGGTTATTTTATATATGTATGCAAAAAACAGTCTTATTGTAACAATGTTTGAAGAAACTTATCAAGTGGTCGACAATGAACTCTCACAGCTTGATACTCCATAATTATTTCATTTAGCAACTTGACGTGTTAAGTGGGCTTTTAGTAATAAATTAAACAAATTATTACATTTCGCCCTTTTATTCATTCAAAGTGTCGAGCGTAGTCGTCTACTTTAAACATTCTGTCAACAAATGGAAACGTTTACATTTCAAGCACACTTAAATACTTATGTATTTCATAAATCGGTTATTTAGAAATTAATATAATTTGATATATTTACAACTTGTTACTCAAGAACTAAGCCAGTATTTTTATCTGTCTCTTTCTAAGCACAGAATTATTTAATTTATTGAATCGTGTAAATGACATACATTTGCCACAAAAATACTATTTACTTATGACTAAATATTCCCAAATTCTCCTATTTTTTTTTTAATTTTATCACCACAAATAAATATTTAATTTCCCTTTCTCTCGGTTCTATTTTTCTAATCCAAAGTCAATCAGTAAAGCCCTATGTTTCAGTCTATCACATTAAACATCAGGCAATGCATTCGTATCGTTGATCGACGGTATCAAACCGAACCGGGATTCCAATCGTTAACCTTATTACCGGTCGCTCGTAAACTAAAGTAATGCTGATTTTAGTCACGAATATAATCGTTGCATTCCCTATTTAAATACTGTGTGGCTACGGTACTAAGGAATATGGCCACCCCAGAATATAACTATCCAACTGCTGGCTTTGAAATACACAGGCCGAAGACGAGCAGCAGCGTCTTCGATGCGACAAAGTCAGTACTGCGGTCACCAACCCGCCTACCCAGCGTGGTGACTATGGGCAAAACACATGAGTTCATGCATTTTTTTCGCGAACTTGTGGAGGCCTATGTCCAGCAGTGGACTGTATAGACTGTAATGATGATGTAATGATTCCCTATTTAAAATTATGTGTACCCGCTTTTTGTTATATGAGTAATCTATATCAATAAAAATGAATGTTATCTATGTTACTAAGGCCATAATCTCAAGAATGGCTAGACCAACTGGAAAAATTATTTTTTAAAAGTTTTCTAACACTTTGGAGAAAATTTTTACGGAATAAAAATTTGAGGTAATTGTGCGGATATTTAAAGATTTTAGGAAACGTTATAATTACACAGGCCCACGAAAAAAGGGTTCTGTACCTTTTACTAACCCATTTAGAGTTGTCTTTTAATGTAAGTGCATGCACTAACGTAACATACAAAAAAAAATTGAATTGAGAACCTCCTCCTTTTTTGGAAGTTTATTTAAAAATAATGTTATGACACTAGACTTACTTAAATTACAGTTTTATTACAATTTAAAAACTAAACTTTCCTGTGTGGCTACGGTAGTAAAGAATATAGCCACCTCCTCTCTTCCCGTGGGTGTCGTAAGAGGCGTCTAAGGGATAACACAGTTCCACTATCACGTTGGAACCTAAAAAGCCAACCGATGGCGGGATAATCACCCATTTGCTAGCTTTGAAATACACAGGATGAAGACGGGCAGCAGCGTCTTCGGTGTGACAAAGCCAGCCCTGCGATCACCAACCCGCCTGCCCAGCGTGGTGACTATGGGCAAAAAAAATGAGTTTGAGCTATTTTTGGCGTGAACTTGTGGAGGCCCGTGTCCAGCAGTGGACTGTGATAGACTGAAATGATAAAAAACTAAACTAATATAAGATATATTTAAGTGTGTACTAATGGCAATGGCACTAGCAATAGTGATGCAATATTAGAACCTCGATATTAAAAAAAAAATTAGTAACTCATTTTACGATTTAATAATAGAACATATTCAGTATGTATTTCCTATTATTTTATTAAAACTGTCTTGTATATCATATGATTTTTTCTAATTCGACCGATAGGTATAATTTGTTCAAATTTTCAATCGTTATTGACGTTAAAAACTTTTTTGTCATCTACTCAAGTTCAAATACATTTTAGGACGACATCTGATATTAATATAGCTGTTTTAAATATAAATTCATTCATTAAATGTAATTTAACTCATTTTAGTTTGATGTGGGAAAAATTGACTTCGTTAGAGGTACTAGTAGGTTCTATATTAGTTATCTACTTATGTATTTTATTTGGATGTTAAGTATATATATATATATATTTTTTTACATATAATTTAAAACTACAGAAATAGTAATAAAACCAATTAGGGCATTTTACTATTTCTGTATTTAAAACCTTTAAGTCTCAAGATAAATCACAATACATTGGTAATAATCATCTCTTCAAAAAAAAGGTCGCCATAAAATTGTTTGTATCAATATTTATTAACTGTATGTGTTATGAATAAACCGTATAATTTAAAAAGTCACTTAAATATATAAACGGTTTGATCAGTTAAATGTATATTTATTTTAGTCGTATCGCTCGCCTCATTGTGCTCAATTAAAAAGCGTCATGCGGACCAATTGTCTCTATTGGCGTGATGTAAGATCGTTTAGAACTACCTAACCGTTGTTGAATGAAAGGCAGTTATGAGTTAGTAGTTAGTATTGTTATTGTAAAGAATTATTGTAATCTATACTAAGATTATAACGTTTGTATGTCAGATATAAGTTTTGGATAGCAGTTATAGTTGTACACTACTAGTATTAATAATATTATGTTTTTAACAAGAAACTTAATAGTCTATTAACAATAAGGAATGAATTTATAAAATCACTTTAGTAGTTTCGAATATTATATCCTGGAGACCTAAAAACAAACTCTAAAATTTTATAAAATTTTACATTTGTGTTAGATACTTCTAGTTTAATAATATACATATGTAAATAGTTGAATAATGTCCATAAGTATATACATACAATCGTACAAAAATTAAAGTAAATCACCGAAATGTATGTATGTAATTATGGACGCACATAACTTTTGAACGACTGCTCTCAAATTAGGTGATTCTTTTTTATGTTTGTTATTATCAGGATATATTGGGTTTATATAATTAGAATATTAAAAAAAAAAAAACAAAATAGTTACAAAAAATATATGGCAGCATGAAGTTTGCTGGGTCAGCTAGTAAGACGTATGGACATAATATTTTTTAATCTATTTGTCAATCTAAATTTCTAAAACTTCCGTCCCTCAAACAAAGGACGGCGGTATCTATTTCTAGATGCCATTTAAAAAAGATTGCGCTTTAAAATAAATAAATACTTACACTTTTGTCTCGAGGATATCTGGTCAAGCTTCATTGTTTCGCACAATGATTTGTTCATTGAATGATTTATAGGAATAAAAAAGTGTTACGCGAAGTGATAAAAAAATATACACGAACATATTTTGTATAAAACCAAATAAATGATTATATTTTTAGGTAACATTCATAACACGTGACTGCAATAATCAAAAGGACTTCCGTAAATATTGAAAAAAAAAACACAGTTCACACTGGCAGCTTATAACAGTATCTTATAAAAAGGAGTTATGTCAAAATTATAAAAAAAAAACGCTGGCAGTTTTAAGCAAGAGCAATTTATTAAAAAAGGGGAGTAGTGACATTTCGATAAAAAATTCCAAAATTGACAGTTTACGTTTGACAAGGTTGGTTTACGTTTTTACCCCCGATCATATGTTTTGTGAAATAAGTTCAAAATAAAATATACATACGTAACGAAGAATACAAGAACCTTATAGTTCAAGTAAGTATTTATTTTTTATTATTTTCCTAATAAGAAACATCTGCGTTATTTCTAAAATAGTCAACATAATTCCTATGATATAGGTAAAAGCTAACTGACATTTTTTTTTTGGATAAATATACATAAACTTCATACTCCGGGCGGGAATTGAACCCACTATCACTAGAAGAGAAAGCAGGATCACAGCAAACTGCACCAAATTCATCAGGCAAATCCGTGTTTTACTCATATTTGTAAAGAATATGTCAAATTTAGCAAAAAAATATTAGGTAAGGCTTTAGATTATGAACCGTGGAACTATCCAAGCTTGACCGTTTATCGACATAATTTCGTTACAAAAAAAACCCTAACCTATCTAACTACCAAATTAGACTGTTTCTCGACATAATTTGGTTACAAAAAAATAACCCTGACCTATCTAATTTCAAAATACTGTTCTTTATCTAAAACCTAGCCGAATATGTACATATGTAAGTAATGTTAATGTTGAACATAAAAGTATATAATTTGTAATCGTAACGAAAAGAAAGTAACTAAAAGAGAGAAAATATTAAAATTACTTACTGGATTAGCACGTTGGCGCAGTTTGTAGTGGTCCTGCATTTTGCTCCACGGGTTGCGCGTCGATTCCCGCCTGTGTCTGGGTGTAATATTTGTATTTGTATATTTATATATGTATTATTTCTATGTTTATTTGTCAAAAAAAAAATTAGCTATAACGGTCGATTCTTTACAACATAAGCACAAAGTTGCTTACCTTAGGAACAAACGACCGCGTGTGTATGTTATAAGATATTTATTTATATTAATTAAAGTAATGGACGGTGTAATGATTTGTTTTATTGTCGTCGTTAAATAACTATAATTTGAAATTTTGAATCATCCAGAAAGTTTATTAAAAAAATTTATGGAATTTTGCGTCATTTATAAAAGAAAAAAAAATCACGAGTTTATAGTTATATAAGCTTTAGCCTATGAAACCATTTATAAAAATATCTAAATATTAATTGTTTTTTTTAACCTAGATCAGTATTTTACGCGTGTGTTTTTGTTGAATGAAAAGTAACTCAGTGACATACTAACCCGACGGACGCCGCTGCCCGCGGCTAACTTCCGATACGGGGTTCCTGTTCCAGTTAGGTATAATCGACCAATATGAAGGATACTAAGGGTGTATTTTAATATAATGTTCTTGTTCTAAAGACAGAGATAAATTGATTTAAACAGCTTCGGTATTCTAATAATTTAATCGAATTTTGTTAAGATATACTGTGAATACGTGGGTCGTATAACTGTTTTAGTAGGTCCTAAAGACGAATGTTCGTATTTATTGCTTTTGACAGTTTCGGTATTCTGATAATTAAATCAAATGACGTTAGGGAACTTTCTGGTATAACATGACGTCAGCATCATTTTAAAATATTATCGGAAATGAAACGTGTCATTATTCTAAAATCACATCAATCACACAATGTCACAAGACACAAGATTCCAGCAAATTTTAATTAACGTTGTCTGGACACAATTTCATCAATAGAATAAAAACGTAACGGATTGCTGTCTGTACATGGATGGTACAGGAGAAAAAAATATTGTCGGGACCATTATTATGATTGTTAGAATATTTGTTTGTTTGTGCGTTTATCACGATAATCTCAGAAATGGTTTATCCGATTCAGATGTGGTTTCCACTAATATATTATGGTAAGATTCACTTAACATTTAGTGTTTGTTTCATGTCAATCGGTCCAAAATTAAAATTAAAAATCGGCCAAGTGCGAGTTGGAGTCGCGCACGAAGGGTTCCGTACCATTTACTAAACTAAATATAAATAAATGTTCTGTAAGATATTTAATTTTTAAATCAGACTAAATAATTTGTGAATATTTTCAAGCGTTTACCTAGTACCGATTTTAATATTAGTGTTGCCCAAATTCAGTCTTGGTCTTGCAGTCCTGGTCTTGTTCTTGCGTTTTTGCAAGACCAAGACCAAGAACAAGACCGCGTATTTTTAGCAAGACCAAGACCAAGACTGACCGTGCAAGACTTGAGCAAGAACAAGACATAGCCTGCAAGACTCTTGCGTCTTGCAGCTAGGACTTAGCGCTATTTCACTGAGTAGTTAGGTGTAACAGTTCGGTGTATAGGTAGGTACGCTTAGGAATTCTATGAGACGCAAAAAACTGTATCAAAGAATATGAAAAACTGGACCTATGCGCATTACGACTAATACCATAAACATAGCGAATAAAAAAATATCTATTAAAATCAAACTGAGTGCATGCATAGTTATGTTTTAACCATCGGCACTTTGATAATGCGGCATCAAAGGTTTTGTACTTACTTCTCAAAGAAATTTGCCGCTTTTCGGAAGTACATGGTTATGATACACGCGCCGGCGGCTTCTTTTGAAATCTAAAACAATCGTTGCCGCCACGCCGAAATCATAACATTTGACACTATTTGATTGCCGCCATAGGGCGTAGGTATACTCATGCAAAATAATTTCGAATTTTAAGAGTACCTACAGGTGTTCCAAAGAATAAATAAGTTTCAGAGTGCTTAGAATGAAAATGAATACATTATACTGATCACGCAAGTAGTATTATGATTAGGATAAAATGGTAAGGATAGGTAGTAGATGTCATATTAATTCATTCTAGTAAGTATATATTATAATATTGATTATTTATATGGTTTTAAACTAATTACTTAGGTACTATTATTGTACATTTAGTCATTATATTTCTTAAGTTTTTACAAGAAAAAATAGCAAAAAGTGTTCAAATATCACCCGTTTAATAAATATTGTAGCCACTTTTAAATATACTTGAAACGTGTAAAAAAATTCTACAAAACTAATAAAATAATATAAAAAGCGTAGGTACTTACCTACTAATAAAATAAAAAGCCTGCGATAAGAGTTTTGTATTACTTACCAGCCCGAATATCTCTGAGAGAGATGATGAGAGTAAGTATTTACTAGCTGTGCCCGCGACTTCGTCCACGAGGAATAGTAACTTTGGAGGTATAGTGACGTTCAGGACTTATTTATTTATTTTAAAACTTCTATCATCAAACATACAAACGAACTCTTCAGCTTTATAATATTAGTATAGATGTACGCCAAAACATTCACTTATATGTAAAGAATAGTGATTGGCACTAATTCTTTACATATATTTTATTCACGCGTCGCGTCTGTACAAGTAGGTAATATTTAGTGTGTGTTTGTACGCCGCACGCGACATTGTTTGATTTGCGGCGGCATCCTTTTCATAGAGCCGGCACGTGGCGAGGCGGCGCGGTAGAAAGCAAGGAAACGTACTATAAATAAAGGAATTATTTTAATTCCAGTCATTTCCAATTGAGCTGTGCTTGAGCACTTGTACTTCTTTAATTTTAGACCCAAGGCATAAGGCTCAGACTTTTGACCTGACAATGTGGGGGAAGCAACTTAAAACAGAAAGTCTGCGCAAGTTCAATGAACTTTATGAAGAATATAAAAGTCTACACTCACTGAACAAATCTCTGGAATTACCAGAAAAAGAAAATAAAGTATGTGATGAAGATGAAGACGTAATAGACTTTGATAAACTCTATGAATGTCCCTCGACGTCATCTGGATCTTGTCTTCAAGGCTTAGTGATAGACGAGTTGGAGGAGTACCTGAGAAAACCAAGAACTGCCAGCTCGGAAGACATTTTAGATTGGTGGAGGACGCATGAGACAGAGTATCCGATTTTATCGAAAATGGCCCGTGATTTTCTCTCAATACCTGCAACTTCAGTACCTGCTGAGAGGTTATTTTCTAAAGCATCATTAGTAATTAGAAAACATAGAAATAGCTAAAGTGATGAGTCAGCCAGATGGTTACTTTGTATTAATTCTTGGTCAAAAAAATTGATATAAAGTATCATAACCTAATGATAAAGCTGTTGATTTGTGTTGTATTTTATTTTTTATTCAAATAAATGATAAATCGTAAAACTCTTTTATTAAATTTCTTATAAGTTGAGGGTTCAATCTCTTTCTAGACAGATAAGTATTGTTCTTTAAAATACAGTCAAGTTATTGTAATTAATTTGTTTTTTTACATGTTTTAGCAAATGTAAGCTTATAAATCATAAATGTTTATTAAGAAACAGTTACTTCCATGGAAAACGACATATAGGTCAGTTGATTTTTCGAATTTCTTATCAAATCTTCAGTTATTTATTAATCTGCTTGATCTTTACTATGGCTATGTTAATTCAAGCTCACAATGTTCCAATTCTAATACGTTTTTCTAAGATTTAAAGTAAACTTTAATAAATAGTAATAGACTAATAGGTAATTGCAAGACTTGCAAGACTCTTGCTGCAAGACCAAGACCAAGACCAAGACTGGGAGCGCAAGACCAAGACCAAGACCAAGACCAGGTGTATTGGCGCAAGACCAAGACCAAGACTGGCTAAGTCTCGTCTTGTTCTTGCATTTGGGCAACACTATTTAATATCGTAAAAAAGCGGCAAAAATCACTTTTGTTGTATGAGAGCCCCCTAAATTATTATTTTTTTGTTATAATTACATTATTTATTATTAAAGTAAACATACAATTAAATATTTTGTGAATATTTCAAGTACCTACCTGTTACCATTTATTGATATCGAGCAAAAATAGGCAAAAAATCGCGCGTGTTGTATGCGAGCCTCCCTTAATTTTTAATTAATATTGGTTGTAGTGTTTGTTGTTATAGCGCTAACAGAAATACACAATTTGTGAAAATTTCAACTGTCTAGCTATCGCGTTTCTTGAGATACAGCCTGGTGACAGACAGAGTGACGGACGGACGGACAGACAGCGAAGTCTTAGTAATAGGGTCCTGTTTTTACCCTTTGGGTACGGAACCCTAAAAATCTTATGCCAATTTATATAATCACGTTGAACATGGAAATACCCAAACGAATTCGTAATTATCTCTATGTTTCTCCATTTTTATTAAAAATTGTATAAAAATTTTCGTATGGAAATTTTTAAACAGAATGTTTTATATCCATAATTCTCTATAGCATAATCATTTAAACGTAAATAAAGTAGGTTTGTTTATAAATCATATCCTGTGTCTCGAGAGATTTTAAAAATAACAAAGAACGAATTTCGCAGTAATAAAACTAAATATCACCATTCGATAAGGTTCAACGAAGCTGTATCAGCTAGCTGGCGTTATTCAAGCCTCTGTGTACACCACGCTACTTGGAAGTGATAAAGTATATTGTTGTGAGCTGTCAGCAAGTTTGTCGCATAGACGAAATACTGCTTGCATTTTATGCAGCCCTGGTCTTTTATTGTGTAAACTTTTTTTTAAAAACAAGTAGGTCGTAAACAAGCGTACGTCTCACCTGATGGTAAGCGATTACTGTAGTTTATAAACGCCTGCAGCACCAGAAGCATCGCAAGCGCGTTATCGACCTTGCCCTCGACCCTCCCCAGGAGCTCGGTCACCTTTCTCACCAACAGGAACACAACACTGCTTGAAAGCACTCACATTTAGTTGTGATCTTTTGTAAGATCGAGGTACTACCTCAGTCGGATTGCTCCATATATTGAGCAGGAATTTTAACCTAAAGCTAAAGATTTTAGAGATTAGTTGATAAACTCACCGTTCCATGCAGTTTTAATATATTTACCTCTAGTTGTGACCCACGATTTTACCCGCGAAATATTAGGTCATAAAAACTGCGGTATCAAAAGCCTTAATGTATCTAATAACTATCACTATTGATCGTAGTATTTTTAGTCTTTTTATTCACATATCGAAAGCTTTCGTATTTGTAATATTAGGATTCATCATCATCACTTCAGCCTATCACAGTCCAATGCTGGACATAGGCCTCCCTAAGTTCGCGCCAAAAATGGAGCGAATTCGTGTTTTTTCCCAATAGTCACTACGCTGGGCAGACGGGTTGGTGACCGCGGGACTGGCTTTGTCGCACCGAAGACGCCCCTACCCGTCTTCGGCCTGTGTATTTTAAAGCCAGCAGTTGGATGGCTATCCCGCCGTCGGTCGACTTTTTAAGTTCCAAGGTAGTAGTGGAACTGTGTTTATCCCTTAGTCACCTTTTACGACACCCACGGGAAGATAGAGTTTGGCTATATTCTTTACTGCCGTAATCACCCAGCATTTATATCATATTCGGATTACTATAATTTAATTTTATTATAGTATATATTTTGTAGTAAAATTGTTTTTGAAATCAATAAAGCTCGTTTAAAGGGACTTACCAAGTTTATTGTTTTGATATTCCCGATATTTCGGCGACATTGTCGATGCCAAAACACGGGACGACTCGACCAGAACGTTGTTCCTTTTAATTAATTAACACTCATCGTAATAGCTAAATAAGAACTCGTATTAAAAATTAATAGCATAATTATGTTTTTAATTATGAATGAAACATAAAAATGAACATAGATATATATTTTTTTTGTTTATAACAAGTCATAACATGCCGGGTCGTTGAACTGTAATAGTCTACAGGAGATCGCTAACATTCATCATAATAGGTGCTGTAATTTCGCTACAGCGTGAGCCATAGTCGCCACTTAACGTTGTTTACGAGCCCTGAAACAGTATATCATACTAGCTTTACGAACATTTAACCGTTATCTATACAAAGTAATAAAATTAAAGTGTCTGTTTGTAATATTAAAATAACCGCTTTTACTAAATTATGATGAATGTATACACGCTACGTATAGCAAAATAACATTTTTTTACAATTTTTCTTGTGTCTACTGTCTGTCTGCTTGTTCCGGCTAATCTCTGAAACGACTGGACCGATTCGCATGGGACATTCACTGGTAGATAGCTGATGTAATAAATAGTAACTTAGGCTACTTTTATTTTAGAAATTGATTTATTTTGTAACTCTGCGAACTGAACGATAACTTTATTGTTAAATTGCACGCGGAAGAATTCGCGGGCACAGCTAGTTGAAAATATAGCAGAAATATAGCGAAAATAATATTGAATTATATGTTATTAAACTTTGGATGTGCCAAAGTTGGAATATGCCACACGTGTGCATGTTAAGATCACAGCAAAATAATACTGTTTTCAAGCAGTATTGTGTTCCTGTTGGTAAGTAAGGTGACCAGAGCTCCTGGGGGGATTGGGGATTGGGTCGGCAACGCGCTTGCGATGCTTCTGGTGTTGCAGGCGTCTATAAGCTACGGTAATCGCTTACCATCAGGTGAGCCGTACGCTTGTTTGCCGACCGAGTGACATAAAAAAAAGTCAAGTTATCCTGTAATTATAAAATAATTTACACCACTATATTACGTATATATTAGTACTACTACATATAGGAAACTTAATGTAGACTAAAAAATTAATTAATAGGTATAATGTATTATAAATTTTTATTTGCATTTTACAAATAACTGCCCGGAGTAAGATTTAACCCACCATTGTTAGTCAGCCTTAACTGCACGTACAGTGTTTTTACGAATGTGGTTACTCAATCATGACTTGTTTTTTTCGTCGTTTCGCCTTTTTAACGAGTAATATAGGGTAATAGAGGGCGAGAGCGATTTCGGAAGTATAGAATTAATCACTCAACCGAATGTCGGAACACTCAGAATAATGATGGATGTTTTACTCGCATGATACGATTTTTAGATCAATGTAAATATTTCCAAACTAGCTGGCCCATATGAGGTTGTCCTGTTTTGCGAATTGACAAATTATGAAGTTTAAATAGAAAAAAAATACTCGATAGGTACACCCTAATTACTTAGCGGTGTGAATGTTCTATAAATCTTTTTTCATACCTACACAAAAAAGAAAAAAAAGAAAAATCGAAAGTGCGGCCACAAACGTCGTGATCGTGTCACGATATTTTTATATATATATTAACTAGCTGACCCCACAAACGTTGTTTTGCCATTAAAAAAAATCGTATACGTCGATTTGACTTAATCAGTTTTTTATTAAAAATAATATGTATAATAATTCATTAATATAGTCTATTAAGATTCTATCACAATAATTCGATTGCATTAGAATCACGTCCTACAGGACGGCAGGAGTGAGGCATTTATTTGCAGATAAGTTTCTCTGATTCCTATAGACTGACATGTACCACTCTGTTAGTTAGGTATGTGCCGTATTATTTGCACTTTTACATATATATAACAATTTCTTACGTAATAACAGTCATGTTTCATTTAAGGTCAGCGGGACGCGATAAGGCTGCCGTTCAGAAAAGTTCCGAAGTTTTATGCGAAAGGTAATTTTACAGCAATTTTCCGTACATTAACTTGATTTTTTTTATTATAATGTAATGATGCGGTTTCTAAAATATATAGGTTTTCGTATGAACGACTATGGTATTTTGTGGTGAAAGTAGGCTACATTAAGTTATCAATGGCATTGTATCTCAAATATTGTTTTATTCGTTTTTTTTTTCTTTTTTTATATAAACTAAGCTTGAATAGTATTTTAAGCGTATTGTTTATTAGGATCTATTGGTAAGATTATTTTTAATAAGAAAACAGGTAATTTAGACATCAGTTTTCATAATTCAATAATGAAATTAGTAAAAAAATTATATGGTGACATGGGACATCAGGTAGGATCGAAGTTCCTTCGGATAATATAGAAGCAAAACAATTAGAAAAAAAAAAGGTTAAATTTTATATATATTTTTTAGTTCTTGATATTTTTTAATTTTCTTGATTGGTTTTTAATTAAATACATAAAAGTATTTAGAAAATTCAGTATTTTAGAAAATAACAAATACCGTAAAATAAAATAAATCAAACAAAATAATAATAATTCAAACTATTAAGTGAAATAAAAAAACATGTGTCTTTATTTATTTTTGTCGACAATATAAAATTACATAAATAATTCTTAAAAAAGTTTACAAGTAATATTTTAGTTTTACAAACGTTATATTATACAGTCGTGTGACTGATATTACGTCACTTCCGTTATATATTATATTTTTCTCATTTCGGTCGCCCATCCAAATGTCAAGCCTGCCGTAAGGAACTTCGTTCCAATTAACGTTTATAAAAATTAATATACGCTTTTACCTATTCGGTTTACCGTCCCCTTACTACAAGTTTTTAATTAATAGTCCGATAATTATTAATTTGTGTTTTACATTTAATGTAATGGTACATAGCTATTGATTGTTTAAACATTATTACGTGTATAACTTATTTACAATTTTTATGGACCCGCATTTTGCGCAGCTAACAGCGACCCTGTTTTCTACTCCAGACTAGTGGTTTAGTTTTTAATTTATATTTATTTAAAGTATATATATATATATGTATTATTAATACTAATATTTATATTTAATACAAGTACACGTTTGATTCAGCCACGTTCCACTGCTGGGCAGAGACTCATTTTTTCATATACTACAAGGATCGAAGCTTAATCCACCACTCTGTTCCACTGTGGGTTGGTCTATATATTCTCTTATATAAGTAACGATCGCTATCAGGTGTCTATGATATATGATGTATAATCGGGACCGACTGCTTAACAACAAGGACAGACAGACAAACCGGAAAGAAATACAACACGATATATACAAATACAACACGATAACATGGATAACAAGACAACACGGTTCCACTACCACCTTGGAACTTAAAAAGCCGACCGATGGCGGGATAACCATCCAACTACTGGCAATGAAATACACAGGCCGAAGACGGGCAGCAGCGTTTTAGTTGCGACAAAGGCCTGCGGTCACTAACCCGCCTGCCCAGCCTGGTGACCATAGGCAAAACACATGAGTTCACGCCATTTTTGGCGTGAACTTAGAAAGGCCTAAGTCCAGCAGTGGACTGCGATAGGCTGAATTGATGATGAGTGATGATACAAATACAAATATTTATCCCGAGCTGGAATCGAAAACGGAATCGCCGGTGTTTGAGCGCATATACAGTACACACAACATTACACCAGAGCAATATCTACATAAATATACTAAAATGGAATAATTTAAATATCGAAAAAGTAAAAAAAAATAATGCACCAAGAAGATGCTGAAGGCTCCGTATTTCTTAAATCTGGCGCTCGGCTAATTAAAATTTCCTAGTAGTATTGTGTAGTCGCGTCGCGTCGTGTTACATCGCAATGTTACGTTTGTCGTTCGCTTATAATATAATTTGTAAAAGCTTTTACCATAAATCATAAATCGATTAAAATGTGATTTCGAGGTTTCCGATTAAAGATTAGTCAATCGTTCTTTAAGGTAATATATTTTTTCTCTGGGCAACCCCTTGACCGCGGCCACGGCACGCGAGGGGTCGATGAACTGTCGTCGGCGAAGTGACTGCGTTTGGCTGCTCTACTTGAACCGTGATTACACTTGCTCTTTTAGAAATATTTCATCTTATTTTGAAATAATGGCCTATAGCCTTCCTCGGTAAATGGGCTCTCCAACACAAAAAGATTTTTTCAATTCAAATCAGTAGTTCCTGAAATTTGCGCGTTTAAACAAAGAAACAATTTTTTTATTATTGTTATTAGTATAGATGTATAGATTTGTTTTCAAAACTTCGCAGGAATTCTGGGATAAAAAGAAGCCTATATGTTGTTCCATAACCTCTTCTATCTTCTATGAAGATTAGCCCGGACAAACAGAAATACAAATAGATAGACAAAAATTTGAAATTTGTTTGTTTGTATTTAGTATCCTGTAAATAAATAGTTATTTATTTAAATAAACTCAGTTGTATTAAAATCACAGACGGACACTTCGATTTATTTTTATATATATATGGATATATTTAACCGACTTCAAAAAGGAATACGATCTGAAATCGATTGATTTTTTTGTATGTTAATAATAACTTTGTAAAGATTTTGGTGTTTATTTTTTTCAAATCGAAAGCTGGTCATTTGATTGCGATCTACAGAATACTTTTTGAGTTATCTCTAAGATTAACGAGATTTCTTGTATAAGAGCTGAGACTTCTTGTTGAAGAAGTTCGTTAATTAGCTAATTTCTTATCAGGCAGTAAATGATGGCTTCTAATTAAAATGTATACTCCACATTTGTTGTAATGGTCAACGGAGCGCTGATATACTAATGCGAATTTAAGTGACCATGTTTACGTCTAACTTGTATTAATTGTCGATGTAATTGAAGTCGGTTTTTTTTTTCGTTTGCAAACAAACACAATTATATAATTTCAACACGATTCGAACTTAATTTTTTAAATCACTGTAAACGTAGCCTTAGTATTTAAGCAACTGTTACGTGTATTGCGCTTTTGAAGTTTGCTACTCGTACTTACGTTATAATTGACGCCTTACGACATTTCGTATATTTTACGATAAGGTATTATTATATCGATTGTCGCATGAAAAGTTTTTGAAGAAGACGTTAGTAAAAGAAATTATTGAAATGTGGACTTACAAACTTTAAAATGTTTGTATATGAGTTCATTGAACTCAAGTTTACTCAAATGTAGGTAACGGTTTACACACGGTTCGTTCTTTGTTCAGCTTTGGTTTAAAAAAAAAAAAACCAACAAAAACTACTAAGTTCTGGTTTAATCGGAGTTGCAGATCCATCAACAGAGACTATATTATCAGAGCGATTTTGAATTTGACAGATATCCGACCTCAAGGCCTACGTTGTGTGATTAGATTCTATTAGATCGATTTCTGACAAAGCCTCATCACTTCAACCTATCGCAGTTCACGGCTGGACATTCCACAAGTTCGCGCCAAAAATGGCGTGAGCTCATGTGTGTTGCACATAGTCACCACGCTGGGCAGGCGGGTTGGTGACCGCAGGGCTGGCTTTGTCGTACCGAAGACGCTTTTTGTTTCCATAAGATGATCTATAATTATGTAGGAAGTTAGGGTAAATAATACTGCAAATTAAATTTCTATAAAGATGTTTTTTTACTAAATTTGAAAGCTATACGTAAGAGAGACAACCATAGACATAATACACATATTAACAACAGATGAATAGGAAGCGAACCTTTGTCATTTTTAAAATATTCTATTTTTAAATAATTAATTTTTGATCAGGTTGACTACGACCTTTTGACCATTCCCTAAAGGTACATACAATCAAACAGATTACATCACAGATGTTAATACGCTAAGATTAAGATGTTTGCCTCTCTTTTTAGAAAAAGCTTACAGTTAATTCACATATATACCTATTATTTTATAGATAATTGCTTGCTCTACCGGCGCCAACAACTAAAACATTTATTATTGCTTTAGTTTTTGTAAATTAATTAATTATTAAAATGTATATATATGACGGCTTTAATTTTGAAACAACGTCAACGTGATTGACGGTCGGTAATTTTTTTACTTATTTAGTGCAGATTATTCGCACGGGTATTGCCAGCTTAATATAATATATACCAGCAGCGAATGCGTTTTTAAATGCTTATATATCTTTTGATTAAGTATTTTTTCATATCAATGTGTATTTCAGTAAAGCTATTAAACAGCACGCTATGAAACACCGATGAACTTTCCACTTTTTTTTGTCGTCAATATATCAATTTTTGTTAATCTTCTCTAATATAACTCTTGTCCCGATAATTACTAAGATCTGCACGAAATTGGATAATTCTTTATTTTTTATGTTCGTTATTATTGGGACAAGATTACTCACGAAAAAAAGGCAGTACAAAGTTCGCCAGGTCAGCCAGTACAATATTAATTAATGATATTTATATTTAAACTAGCTGTATCGGCGACTTCGTTCACATTTTTTTTACAACTACACGGCTTACCTCAGGGTAAGCGATTAACATAGCCTATAGACGCCTGCAACACCAGAAGCATCACATACGCGTTTCCGATCCCACCCCCAATCACTCCTTGGAAGTCTGGTCACCTTACTTACAACAGGAACACTAATTGAAAGCAGTATTATGTAGCTGTGATCTTCTGTAAGGTCGAGGTACTTTCTCGGTCGGGCTGCTCTAGATTTGACCAGGATATACTGTGCCCTATTTCAGTTCGTCCTCTATCCTTCAGTGAAAGTCACATTAAAATCAGTTCAATCATTCCGGAGGTTAGCCTGGAGAAACAAAAAAACAAACTGACAAACAGACAGACAAAAATTTTAAAATTCTTGTGTCTTAGTATCGTGTAAATAACTATCTATAGGTATTCACTTGAAAAAACACAGTTATTAAGAAATCACAGACACACCCTTCAATTTTATTTAGAAGTATAGATAAACGTATACCCAGTAGGAACATGGAAACCGGAACATTAGCTCGCACCTGGACGAAATAGACTAGTGTAGTTGTTAATATTTTATAACGATGCTCTACTTATGTTAGGCTGACCGCAACTTACTAAACTTTTGTTTTCTATTTTTGTAAAAATTTAAACTCGTCAATGTAAGAAACATTCAGCCTTAACTTATGGCAATAGAAGATAAAGAAAAGCTTAATCGTATCATGGCTACCTTGTCTTATTTAAATTTCTTGTTCTGACATTCCAATAAAATAATTCTGAGTATAAATTGGTGCTCGCAGAATCCGCTCAGTAAGTTTTCTGTTCTGTCTTAGAAGAGTTGCAACAGATTATTATTATTTATTTTATTTTATACTTTATTGTACACCACAAATATATTACAAACAAAGCATAAAGATAGTTACAGACAGTGAAGTACAATGGGCGGACTTATGGCTAATTAGCTTTTTCTTCCAGACAACCCATATTATCTTGCTTTTTATAAAATATTTTTTGTAAATAACTACAATTACACATTACAACTATAACTTGATTCGCCACGTTGCCGTTGCTTGTTACCAGTCTAATTTTGTTATCTTGTGTCGTCTAGTTTTTGACAAATTTTCTAAAAACGTCACAAACATCTCTTCCTAAAATTTGTAACAATTTTACCAGAACTTTGTACATATCATATTTAATGTATCAATTAGCAACTTATATTTTAAGCTTTATTATTTTTGAGATCCCTTTCATTTATACACTTTTACTGTGAACATTTATGTTTTTTTTTTAAATTCATTTTGGATTGACCTTATACGGCAACGATTTTTCGCAATAACTTTTTAATAAAATTATTATTATCGAACTACTGTTCGAATATAATCTTTGATACACTTTCTAAAATTACGTTATAAATTATTGTATTTGTAATGAGATATGACGGTATCTTTATCTGGAAAATCCTAAAACAATAAAGCAAATACTTACTAAACTAAACATACATGAAAAGTAAAATAGTACTATTTTTATAATTAATTTATTTATTGTATACCTGTACGTATTGTGTTACAAAAAAAGTTTTATTTTAATCTAAAGTACCTTTGGCTAATAATTTATCTCTTTTTATTTGTTTCTTTATTATTTATAGGTATTTAAAACTATATTATATAAAAAAAAATATCAAAAAATTGTATCCATTAAAATCATAGATAGATTACGGACACTTAAGTCACATAAGTCTCTTAACCTGGTCGTAAGTCTCTATCACAATAAAACCGAGTCACTTTAAAATAACCCGCAACCAGTTATGATAGTAAATATAAGTAACCCATAATACCCAGTAGCAACCTACATCCGCAAACCCTTACAAAACGTCAGTCCACGTAGCTTTACGATCGTAACCGCTCGCGACTGTCGCTACGCCGTAGCCGCTACGAGACACGTGTTTGACTCAACTTTTCAGTGTTTTAAAACCTTTAAAATTAATTGTTATTTTTTTAAAAAGGAGGTTTTGTATGAAATGTTAACATTCGTATTGAACGTGTACGGAATATTAAAATGTAAGTTAGATTTTTTTTTACTTTTGACAGTATTTATTTAGTTACTGTAAAACATTTCACTGTATTTATAAAATATACAGAATGAATATATTTTATTACAAACATGATACGTCGGTAACATGAAAAATACTTTGTTTTATATTTTCACTATTTGCCCCGGCTTTGCACGGTTGCAAAACTATCAGAGTTACTCTACTATATTATGCATGTACTAAAAGACTTTGCAATATAATATACCCAATATGAGGATGTACATATTTTTAACAATTGCGCTTTTTGTTACGCAATAATGGAAATACAATGCATTATTTTGTTTGTTTTTCTAAGCGTCCCTCGTGATTTCACCCTCATTGAAATTTATAGCGACCACGACCGAGTCACTTAATTTTATATAGGCTAGTTTTTGATAATTTAGCTTTATTTTTTACCATACACTTTAATAATGTAAATTAAAACGGGTTTAGTTTTTGTATAGTTTATAGGTTTTATAAATAAACACACGTATCCAATTATAATTAAAACATCAAAAATTGAAACATCTCATTTTCGCGCAAATTTTTATTATATAAAAGTGAGGAATATGTCGCGTCTATCGCAATTTTTCATTGGCATTCCAATTGATGGATGCACAAGTGTCTTCGAAGTAAGCTTGTTTCGTGACATATACCTCTGAATAAATATTCCTGTACAGTTAGGCATTAAATGAATGTAGATTGAGGTAACTTGAAAATTCAAGAGTAAGAAACCAAATTTACTACCGGACTGCTTGCTGTTATCACGTGGTCATTTACATTACTATTAACAATAATTAAATATTATTTATAAAATCTACATAAACTAAAAAGTATTTGATATTAATATATTTATGACACTAATTTTTAAAAACTACTTATACTATAAGATCAGGTAGAGGGGATGTCTATTATTTTCTTACAAAAATATTTATAATTTTTAAATATTTCTATCCTTATTTTTTTTTAACTAGAGCTTTGGGATTTAATTCGTTTGTGATTAAGAAAACTCATACAATAAGCGACGTACTAGAAATGAAACTATAATTATACCATACAAGTTCCATGTCCTTATTAAGTAGGTAATTCTAACTTAGTTTTCCTTTGCGTGAGACCAGAAACAGCTGCACAACAAATGATTATAAATTATCAACTAATTTCAGATTTCCATGTCGATCGGAATGACGATTTTTGCGTGAAAGTATAAAAAAAATTGATCACATTAGTATGATAGTACTCAGGTGGAGCGTATGTTGAATCAAATTGCATCTCGTACAGGTTTGACAGAAAATGGCAGGTTTTTTTAATACTCTATTTGTATAGATAAGTTTGGTACATTTTTTTAAATAATAACTTTATACTACTAATAGTGTTCTTATTATTGCTATGAACAGTAAGCGATACCACTTCCAGCCAGTAATCGTTTAAGCTCTGCAATAGTAATAGAAATCGTTAAGAAATTGTTTTAGAGCTAATTTCGATATGAAAATGTAAACGTTAAGTGTGTTTTACAATATATTATTTAAATAAGAAAATAAAAAAACTACAGAAAAAGTGAATGATCTAGGCTTAGTTCGAGCCAACCGATTGTGCCAGATAGATTTCAATCCTATAGGCTGCGGCAGACAAAACCGCGCACCCGACGCGCATGTGGATTTTCATAATTAATAGCTGTTGTACTTAATTAATACTGCCGAAATGACCGAATAGAAGTGTACGCTCTGATCAACTTAGTTACATGTTAAGAAAGTTAACAAGAAATATAAGAGAAATAATGAGATAGTTTTGGGTTCACCAAAGGCTTTTGTAAAATCATTCGTGCAATACAGATGAGATGCACAAATAAATTGTAAAGATACAAAATATCATTGTTCTAATAACTCAATACAATTAAAGGTAAATTGTCATTGTATTTTTTTTTTTATTACTATTTCGATAACCCAAAGAATTAATAGGCGTGCCGTAAGTAGTAAGTACTTCGCAGATGTTACTACCTATTTGACTAGCTCGTTGGCGCAGTTTGTAGTGGCCCTGCTTTCTGCTCCGCGGGTTGTGGACGCGATTCCCGCCTGAGTCTGGGTGTAATATTTGTCATATAATTAAATATGTAATATAATTATATATGTAATATTTGTATATATATTTATCAAAAAAATATTTAGCTATATCAGCTGGCTGTTACCTAAAACACAAGCATTAAGTGACGACGACCATATGTGTATATTTATAAAAAATAAAAAAATAGATAAATAAATAACTTTATGAATATTTATCTGTGTCAGTGACTATTAAAGAAAAATTGATATCAATAATTTCTGGGATGACAATTGTGGGATTATCTCAAATTACCTCCACGTATCTCGACGTATTTTTATCGCATTTAATGCTGATCGTGTTTTAATGCATCTTTTGTTTTTGTTTTTTTTTTTCTTTTTTGATAAAATTGTCTCGGCGCTGCACTGCGGAAAACTCTACCCAAGTTTGTATATTTGACATGCGACGTTGAATACTATTAACATGATGGTAATGATGATTAATGTATAATTTAATATTTTATTAATATACTAGCTGACCTGGCGAACTTCGTATCACCTTATTTTTTTTTCTGAAATATAATAATAACATAATATATCAAAATAAAATATAGCCTATCTTTTAAGTTGGATCAAACTGCACACGGTGTGCAAATTGGACTAAAATCGGTTAAGTAGTTTAGGAGTCCATTGAGGACAAACATTGTGACTCGAGATTTATATATATTAAGATCGTGTTTGCTCTCAAACGAATAAAACTGACTTTTGATTTAAAAAAAAAAGAATTATCGAAATCCTTCTACCCACTAAAAAGGTATGAGTCAAATAAAAAAAATCTAGTAAATGCGCATTATTAGCGATAACCCCGAAAGTACTTGTCAGATTTCAATTAAATAATGTTACATGACACACACAACCTTTTGATTAAAGAATCATCGGAATCAGTCCACCCAGTCAAAAGTTCTGAGGTTACATACATAAAAAATACAGGCAAATTAAGAACCTCCTTCTTTGTAGGAAATCTGTTAAAAACAAATCGATATATATGTACATTTTTATTAATGAATAACCATTTCACTTTATGATCAGTACAACCGAATCTGTATTATGTGTCTTTGGCGTGATATCCTTGCCCATTGTAATACCGGTATATTTTTTTTTTTGTTAAATATATCTTTAAATTACATAACAACACACATAAGTTCACGCCATTTTTGGCGCGAACTTGTGGAGGCATATGATGATGATGATGATGATGATCTTTAAATTGATTGATTCCTTGACTTGAGGTGGCATTGTATTATAGTTACATTATCATATTACGTTTCCTTTAAAATATGTTAATATATATTAATCGACTTTTACTTACACTGCATGATAAGTAAAATCCGATTTGACCGAGTCAATTTTAAGTATCGTACGTTATGTCGTTGTTGTATTTTTATCGTACAGCAGATGTCGGTAGCACCAGCATATATGTCGCGGTCATATTGTAAAATTGGGCACATCAAGAAGTGTGTAAAATTAATTGAATTAAAATCTCAAAACAGGACACAATTAGATTTATATCATAAACATCTTAAAACATTTAACATGACACCTCTCAGCGTCTCGGAGCGTCAGTGTCAGTTGTTTAACTTGATTTCACTCCTCATTTTTTTTTATATAACTTTGTCAGAAAACTAGTGTAAGGCTCAACTGATGGTAAGCGATTACCGTAAGGCCAAGCTACTACCCCAGTCGGGCTCATAATGTATAATTTAATATCTCATATTTTATACCTGCTCATACTTCACAGCTAAAAATTACAGGCTATTTTTCAAAAGACTAAAACTTAAATAAAGTTTTACTCCTTTCGGCCCATTCGGGTAAAAATAAGAACAAGTTAAAATATATTAACTCATCCCTATACGAGTACAACTTTGATAAATCAAAAACTCCACATGATATGGCCGATCGTGGGTGTCAAAATCGTTAAACGTTAAAGATTTAACGATCTGGTCATATTTTGTTGCCCACTTCTTGAAATAGCACCGTTTCGTGAAATACTCGGTCATTTCATGATGTGGCCAATTTTACGATATTGCCAAGACATAAACGGAATTCTTATTAGGACAATTTAGGATCCGGAGTCTGTCTTGATAAATATTGACACTTGTACGTAAGAAAAAATATTATGCTTGTGTGGCGACAATTATTCAGCTCAACTTATTTCTAAAAATTAACAAAACAGTACAAAAAAATTTCAGTCGTGATCGAGTGATTATTAATTTCTCATGAGTATTATTCCCGATAAGATATACCGAGAATGTCAATAATTTCTTACACTATTTTTTTTTTACCTGGAACCGTTTCCGTTTTCTCCAATTAGTACAAAAAAGTCTGCATAGGATACCGCATTTATCGATCTATCAGTCTATAAACTTAGCGAAAAAAATAAATCATATAATCCGATTTGACATCAGCCAAATCCCGAACAGCGGTTCGAACATTTTTATTGATTAGTATTTGTGATGATACGATAGCGGGGCACGCGATACTTTACCCGCTAACAGTTTTTACTCGGAACGCAATGAGGGGATCACAGTTCGACGTTCCAAAGAAAAGTAAGGTAATTTAAATAATCTATATAGCCCCTAGTTAATCATTGCATTTTAATGTATGATTACCGTTTGATCGCATTTGAATTTTTTTTAACTAGCTGACTCGGTGAATTTCGTACCGTCTATATTTCACCGCATTTTTTGTTTTTCTAAATATACCTATAGATTTTTTTTTGGTTTTAGTGAAAATCTTGTCTTAACAAAAAAGTCATCTAATTTTGTCCAAATTAGATAACTTTTTTTCATTTGACAACAGCTTTATCTGATTTGCTAGATAACTTTTATTGTATGCGTAAATGTCAGGAGTTCATAAGAAACTTTATTGAAAGTCGACCTAAAATATCGAAAGTTTGTATGTTATTTTGTATGAGAAACCTCAATAGAAATGTATGACTTTCACTATGAAAATTAAATGTTTTTCACAAGGACATAGGTATATTACAAACGCCACGTTGGCGCAAATATGTATGTTTGTGGCTGTTGCTCTGGCGGTTGCGGGTTCGATACTCGCACATGACAGACTGACATGACATCTGTATTAGCCATACAGAAGTTTGCCGTGGTCTGGGTGTTTGTGCAGTCCTTGTGGGTCTCCCCACCGTGCCTCGGAGAGCACGTTAAGCCGTCGGTCCCGGTTGTTATAGAGTACACCTGATAGCGATCGTTACTCATAGTAGGGAATATATCCGCCAACCCGCATTGAAGCAGCGTGGTAGATTAATCTCTGATCCTTCTCCTACATAGGGAAAGAGGCCTATGCCAAACAGTGGAATATTACAGACTGAAGCGTAATAAGAAATAACCAGTTCAAAACCTGGAACAATCTGAGTGGAGAAGGACCGCAACCTTACGGAGGAACACAGCTAAATAATAATACTTTTAAGTAGTATTGTGACAGGGGTACACTTATGATACTCTTAACGTTTTAAGAGCGTAAATAGGCTGGGAAACCCGCTTACAGCAATCTGTAATTAAATTGAATGTATTTTAGGGTCATTGAACTCAGTCCCCGTTATAATCATATTTGTGTGACCTCAAAACATGATATCACGTATCATTTTCCAATCGTGGTAATTAAAATTGTTGTGTGTATTTCATTTTAGAATTAAAGTTTCAGATAATCTGGATATGACGTCGTGAAAGTTACGACTCACCGCTTCTTGACACACGATGTCACATTCATTGATCTCCTTTCGTCGTCTAAACATGTGACGTAACTTAAATACGACTAAAGTCGACTACGACGAAATACGTAAACAACGACTGTCGCCTCTCATACAAAAACAGTTTAACCCTGTTTACTTGAGACCTTAATCCGACAGTGATTGCTCGAAGCGTAATATAGTTGAAGAATATTGTAATTGTGGAGGTAACATCAAATATCCATATTAAGACGACAGTATCACGCACGGTCGCGAGGCTCTGAAAATATTTGTTTTGTTCGTTTCACTTTGTACACTTTGTCGGTTCGTATTCTTGACATGAGCTTTGGCTGTAGCGCTCCATGCAATTGAATTGAATTATATTTTTTTATTATTTTTGATGTTTTAAAATTTGTGTGCAAAGTTTGTTTCTTGTGGCTGTAGGTTTTTTAATAATAATAATAATAATAATAATTTTATTTAATTAAGACTTACAGTCCACTTGTTAGTAACATTAGTAACTTACAACTACGTTAGTACACTTAAATTAAAAATTAAAATTAACAATTTACCAATTCACTTGCTTAACCTTTCTTGCCTCACCACTACGCCAACAAAGTGCTGAAGCATAGGCTCAGCAAGCTTAGCACTGAACATTTTCAGAATTTTGTTAGAACTGAGCCGCATTCTGTTTAATAGAGAGGCGGTCCGTTTCCTCAAGATTGCGAAAAAGGAGTCAGTATTCGCTTCAGTAAACATTGCAGACGCACTACAGAAGCGTCTCAGTCCCAACAAAATCCTAAAACCATTGTTATATTGCACTCTAAGTGCGTCCAGCGATTTTTTACTATACCTGGTCCACAGGGCACACGTATAAAAAGTTTGACAATATGCTTTAAACAATGTTATTTTAGCATCGTTGCTGCAGCGAGCAAACCTGTGGGCCAGCATATTACATCTGGCGGCAAGTGCCCTTCGTTCACGTTCTATGTCAGCATGGTCCCTGAGATCCTCGGAAATGTAATGACCTAGATATTTAAAAAGTTTTACCCGTCTTAGTTGAACATCGTTTAGTTTTAACACTGACTCGTAGTCAATTACCGCTCCGCGGACCACAAAAACCATGTACTCACTTTTATTAACATTGTACGTCAGGCCATGTTTTACCGCGTATTCTTCACAAATTTTTAATAGCGTCCTAATAGAGCCAGCCGACGGACCCAGCAGCACCATGTCATCTGCGTAACTAAGATTATTTAGGCAAATTCCATCAATCCAGCATCCGACACGTCTGCTGCTGAGTCCCACAATTAGCTCATTTACATACAAATTGAAAAGCTTAGGTGAGGTTATACCCCCCTGCCTCACCCCGCAATCCAACCGATAAGTATCTGATAAAGTTTCGCCCCACTTCACATAGTTTTCTTGGTTTAAATACCAAAATTTTAGCAACGAAATCAGTTCGGATTGTATACCTGCCTCGCGGAGTTTCCTCCATAATATGTCGTACGCTACTAGATCGAAGGCTTTCGAAAGGTCTAAAAAACAGGCATACACCGGTGTCTTTCTGCTTGTGTAGTATTGGGCAGTCTGCTTTAAACACAAAATGGCACTTTCCGTTGAAAGATTGGGCACAAACCCAAACTGCGCGTCGTGTATATTTAAATATCGATCCAAATTTTGGTCTATCAGACTGTCCAACACCTTAGCAAGTACTGTAGCTAGAGATATTGGCCTGTAATTATTTTTATCAGAAATATCTCCGGTCTTATTCTTAACTAAGGGGACCACCACTGTTTTCATCATATCAGCTGGTAAGTAAGAATGTGTTATACATAATGAAAAGAACATTGCTAGCACACTATAAAGATGGTTCCCCGCATGCTTAAGATGCTCGATTTTTAGGAAATTACATAACGTTCACGAAAATATTTACAATTTGTTAATGTGAAGCCAAGTCTTAATATTTGTTACTAGCAGTGCCTGCAACTTAGTCCGGGTGGAATTTAACAAAAAAGTTATTGTTTAGTTCGCAGAGTTATAATATAAATAAATTTCTAAAATAAAAGTAGCCTTAGTTACTCCTAATTACATTAGCTATCTGCCAGTGAAAGTGCAGTCAAAATCGGTCTAGCCGTTTCAGAGATTAGCCGGAACAAACAGACGGAAAAAATTCCAAAAAAATGTTATTTTGGTTTATGTACCGTGTATACATCCATATGCATTTAGTAAAAAGCGGTTATTTTAATATTACAAATAGATACTCCAATCCTAAAACTAATTAAAATGACTATGGTTGAATGGATTCCACCTTGGAACTTAAGAAGCCGAACGGTGGCGGGATAACCATCTAGCCGCGGGCTTTGAAACACACAGGCCGAAGACGAGCAGCAGCGTCTTCGGTGCGACAAAGCCAGCCCTGCGGTCACCAACCCACCTGTCCAGCGTGGTGACTATGGGCAACACACATGAGTTCACGTATTTTTGGCGCGAACTTGTGGAGGCCTATGTCCAGCAGTGGACTGCAATATGCTGAAATGATGATGATGATGATGATGAATGGATTGGACAAATTGTTGTTGCACTGATCGTAGGCTTAAGCAATATTTGTAACGGCCGTGCAGACATGGATCGTATCGAGACATTAATGCTTTGATTGTTTCTATTTTTTTTAATTTAGCCTGTCTAAAATATAGCCTACCTTTCAAATTGAATCAAACTGCACATGGTGTGCAAATATGATTAAAATCGTTTAAGCAGTTTAGGAGTCCATCGCGTACAAAGAACAGGACGCTCAATTTATATATATTAAGACAATTTATATATATTAAGATTATAATATGTTCATTTAACATTTTTTTTAAATAACTGGTATAGTATATTTATAAGACAAATTAGAAAAGAAGATAAACAAAGTTGCGTTCTACATTTTATACTTATTTATATGGAATAATCATTTATTTCAAAAGCTATAAAGTTATTAAGGTTTGACATTGAACTGCGGCTATTACCAGCACGACACATCCCCGTGACACACTCGGCGTGTACATTTTTTATAATGTTTGAATGTTTGTATATACCTCTCTACGAATACCCGAAGGTCGGTGAAGTGTGACGAATATGAAACAATACCTTCTGAGTGTCGCTGGGCGCCTGGTGTCCCATCAAGAACTGTCAAGTGCTAGTTTTTCTCAGCAGCACAATTAACCGGCCACCTACCTTTTTTTTAATTTCTTCAAAATTCTATGTGAATTTAATTTATTTTGTTATACAATTACATTAGATTAACAAATAAAAAATTTAGAAAATTTAAATAGTTTAAATAAAGAAAAAAAAAATTAAATTGTGCTTACAAAAACTAAAAATAAGTACTTAAAATAATAATTAAAAAAATTGTGTTACAAAATAATTATTTTTTTTATCATGTGTGTTATATTTTCTGTCTAATTAACCCCTGCAACCGATTTGGATATCGGTCCCTTCTTGAATGTCACTTTGTGGAATGTTCTCCCACTCCTCAACAGCAGCAGTATTTAGCTCTCTGATGTTGTACGACCCTGAATTCGTCTTTCGAGGTTGTTCCAGACATTTTCGGTCAAGTTCAGGTCAAAATTCAAAGATTTTGTAAATCGCAGAATATTGACTTCATCAAAGTAACCGGCAACACTTCTCAGGTGTAACCAATTTTAAAGTTGCGCCTAGCACTCAAAGTGCAAGTTAACAAAAGGAAACGATTTCGCATTTTAGATGGGTGGCCGTATAATTGTGCCTCTGAGTGTATTTATATTTTTAACAAATGGTTAACACTCAATTAGGCATTAGTGTTTGCTACAAAAGCGTATTTACGCCTTTATAATAAATTATCTTCATGTTATATAGTAAAGTTACGATTACTTCTAAACTAATGTGTTTCTGAACGTTTAGTGCGGAAGAGCGGTATTGTGTGGTTTTCAACTTGTGTATTTATATCTAATGAATTGTGTAATATTTATTATCGACTGAATGATACGAGCAGGTACATTTTTAATTACAAATTTAATATAAAGTATAATTTTACTAAATTATAATTTAAGTATGAATCTACTTAGAATAAATATTTATTTTTACATAGCCACGAAAAAAATATTTTATACTTTCTGTTGATAGATTTCTGTTTTACTAATCTGCTATTGCATTGTTGTTAATAAAGAAAATTGTGAAAATTTGATATTTTATACAAATGAATATCCATACGATGTTATTGTAACATTTACAATAGCAGATTGGAGCGTCAGTAAATAATTGCACTAAACTGCAAAAAAAGTGCTCTGTACCTTTGACCACACCTATCTAGGGCTATTTAAAAAAAGTCTTAAGCTACGGATTTGCGTTCAGTACATTGGAATACATAAGAAACATACTTGTGCTAGTTCAAAAACAAATTCATAACAACATAACATAACAACATAACATTTGTATTAATGCATTTCTTTTTTGGTGATTTTTATACATTTTTGGTTTTTGGAATTTACTCAAAATTAGAGGGTGTAGGGACCAAACGGAACCCAAATTCAGATTCAGCGCATCGTAATACATAAACTGGTCTGGTGGGTCTGGTCGAAAGTGTAGAGCACTTTTTTTAGGCCTGTATTATATACCTCTAACGTGTTGCTGGGCGCCTGGTATGTTTACATAAACGCTAGTAAGTTCTCTCCTAGTACTTTTTTTTTGTTCAAATAGCGAAATTATCTAAGTTATCTTACCTCTACTGAAACCTTAAAACTTTAAAAAAAATTGTTACTAAAACAATATATTTATTTTTTTGATAAACGATGAGCATCATTTATTAATTACGTTTAAAGCTTTTATTTGGAACCTATAAAGAGTTGTGCGTCATATTCTTTTTGCCTTTTTATGATATAAATAAAAAAAAAAGTTTTTGCTAGTCACAAAGACAATCTATTTTTGTAACAAAACTATGGACAGGTACAGCCTGTAACGAGCTTATAATGGAAGTGATACGGCCTTGACCGACAGCCGTGAGCTTTAATCATTTGTAGCTATTTTCAATCCTGCCTGTGGTATAATCGCTTCAACACACACGTATAAAATGACATTGAGTTTTTTATTCGTTACAATCAATAACATAAAATATTAAAGCTGTCACTAGAAAGGGTATTATTTTTATTTGTATTCTTGTCAACTTAAAAGAAATATTTAAAGTTCTATGGCCATATGGCCATAAGTAGTTGGTTAGCTAACTTGTATATCAATATTATATAGAAAAATCAGTAATTAGTGTCAAATTGATTTTTGTTATTAAGAATATAAATTAAATTAAAACAAAGTGAATAAGCGTAGTGGCTTATTCTCCGAGCATTCTCCTGTATAAAAAAATCGGCCCTTGCCCAGCGATGGGATGGATCTGATTGGCTGAATCATGTCAAATACTAAGTCACGCAAAAGACGAGTGAAAGAACGAAGGAGTAATATTTTGCACAAGTTTGTCGCAAAACTTGTTGCGTAATTACCGTAATGTTTATATATCCAAACTTTCTATTTATAATGTACTGTAAGCTGTCATTATAGTCATTTATAGTGAAACCTCTAACCGTGGGAACTGTAAGGTGGTCAAGTGTAGATGTATAGAACAAACTAAAGCGGATAGCGTTTATTATTTTATATAATGCTATAATGGCTATTGCATATTAAACTGAATGTATATGTAAAAGTCCTTATGATAATATATTACTTAAATATAATAAAACAGTAACATATTCAATTATACATCCTTGGCCATGTCACCTCAAAACTAAAAGAAATACTAAACGAATTCAAAGGAAAACTAAACGAAGTTGTCAAGAGTAAGCGTCTCAGTAAGTGTGTACAGGAGATCGCCAATCGTCATTTAATTTTATGGACAAGACAAAAGGTTAACGACCTGTAATAGCGAGCTTTATTAATATATCTTTGGTTTTATTTACTAGAGACAGCATTTTAATAAGTATGTCAAAATATAGATTCATAACAATTTTCCGAATCCAGTAATCAAAATCAGAAATAGATCATCACATCACTAGACATCACACTACTAGACATAGGCCTCCATAAGTTCACGCCAAAAATAGCGTGAACTATATTCTTCGGGTGGCTATATTTTTTGATGTCGTAGCCACACAGCATCAGAAATAGATAGATTATTTAAATTGGTCATTACTAATTTGAAATATGTTTGAAAATGACGTACTTTATCATTATTTTTTTTTGTCAGTTGACAAAAGTTCATTCAATTTGTCTTGTCCAAAGAACCTTCGTCTCCATGTCTAAACTAAGCAAATTTGTAATTTCCGCTATTTACTTTGTTTTACACCAATACATGAGTATAAAATACTAACCACACAAGTACGTTGGCGACAGGTAACTGATAGTTTATTTAGTCGTACTTCAGATGCCACACTGTCTGTCCTTTCGATTGTAGGTTTCCTTATTATTTTTATCTTTTATCTTTAAGGACAGTATTGGAAGTAAACAAAACTATTTATAATTAAGTATGGTACATTTTAGCTTTCTGCAATTATTAAAAAAAAATAGGTTAGCTGAAGATAATTAACGTTTAAAAATTTCATTCACTTAACGTTCATTCACATAATATTCCATTCGACAATAGAATCAAAAAAGTTTATTTTTGTAGATAGCTGTTTTATTTTTAAGATTTTTTTATACGTAGATACGTGTCTCATTTTGTTCTACAGTTTATCATTTAACTGAATTGATTTCTGATATTTTCTATTAGGAGTTAAAATAATAATAATAATATAAGTATTGTTCATTAAATTTATTTCCTTTTAGAATATGTGTAGTAAGCGTTTCGTGGGTGGATTTACCGTTAAGAATATACTTTATTTATTTTATTTTATTTTATTTAGGAAACAAAAACAGTACAATAATACAAGGAAAAAACCTTATACAACTGATACATAAACCAATAAAAGGTTCCTTTAGTAAACAATTCATCAATGAGCTAAAAAGCACACATATTATAATAAGTAATAATTGATAAATTACACACAGAAAATAAAAATAATTCAAACAGTAGTAAATTGAATAATTAGGTAAACATATACGAATAGAAACATTTCATACAATTATCAATTAAATAATAAATAATAATTAAAAAAAAAAAAAACAAAAAACCCGCCTGCGTGAAGAACAACTAATAGAAAATCAACTGAAAAAGCTGAAACAAGATAAAAATTCAATATGCACACAAATTCAGCGAAATAAATAGAAACAATATCAAACATTTTGTGCTGTACATTTAAAATATATTAATACGGTAGTCCTTCGAAACTTTATGCAACGTCGTACATAACATGCAGTCGGAGACATGCACAAAGAGAGAATGATTTGACTTATCCTTCAATTTCATGCCAAAAAGTTTTAATCTTATACTATGTGACTAAAATATCTTATTTTATTTATTATTCGATAGTAAATTTACACATGTGTTACGCTATTTAAATTTGTTTCAGGTCAACAGTTTACTGACGATGTCTCAGCGTGAATACAATAACGATGGATCGTGTCCATCGCGCCGCGCTCTCGCCGTCCACTCCTAGGAGCCGAGCCATGGATAAATACGAGCAGTTGGCTGTTGTGAGTAGCATTGTATTTAAAGAATAATAATTCGGAGTTTACTACTTAACAAATGGTATGATATAATGTTGATTCAGCCTGCATTCCACTGCTGGGCATAGGTATTTTTCTTCATGTAGGAAAAGTAGTTAGTAACGAGACTGAAACGGTGAGCAAAGACATTAAAAAGACGTTTTACCACGTAACATTTATTGCGAGAAAGAAATATATTTAGAAATATTACGGTAATTATTTTTAAGGAGTAATCTTCATGCGCGTTTCTGAACTGATATACACATTATTTTTAGTATTAAATGTACGTTTTTATATTAATATACGTTTATTGACTCAATTAAAGTCCTAATACTTAACGTTCTTCAGTAGATAATTGTGTCAGGATGTGGGGATACACATAACCCGAGTATAAACAGAGATACTACAAAACTAGTAAGATTATACTACGAATCTGTACAGCTGATTAAAAATTAGTCACAAGCAATTATGGGTAATTTAAAGCTGTGGCAACGCTGATTTGAACACTGCCTCATACATAGAAAATTGTGTATTGTAATGCGTGTATTCAATCGACCAAAATTAAAACTTACTTATGGTATGCATGTTCTGTGCAGTCATGTACATAGTGCCGAAATGACAATTGCGATAGGTCCCGTACAATTGGAAGTGTAAACATGTACATGTGAAATATTAATAAAAAAACATTATGGTTATTGTTAATCCAAATTTATTAAAATGTAATTATTTAATTATTTAAATGTAATTGTACTAACATTAGATTATAAGCAAAATTATTACTAACACTATATGGGCTAGTCCCGAAATAAAGATTATTATTATTATTATTATTATATTGACTATTGACATTTTCCTATTGTTTTTCTACGGATCCCTACGAATAACCTTAATAAATAACCACGCTAAATGGCGACATTAATGTCGATGTTACGGCGCTGGTTGGCTGTGTTATTAATTAGCGATTCTACTTCTAGCTCGACTTTAATGTTTTAGGTAGCCTAGTTTTTATCTGTTACTAAATTTATAGTTGTTCACTTATAAATCTTTTGAGATTATCAGCTTATTTACTTTAACAATAGTTTACTTAGTTAAAATCAAAATATGCGAGTTAACACACACATAAATTTATAACACACAAACACAAGTATGCGTATAAAATACACACATATACCTAAGTAACTGAATTACATATTTTGCTATCTACTAATTAAACCTATAAAATCCTTAATTACATGTCGCAAAAATTACAGCTTTGCTTAAATAATTAACTTTCGTTGGTTCTAAAGCTTTGAACTAAATCGTCAGCTCAATCAATTGTAGACTAACACTAAACTTTAAGAAAAATAAATATCGAGTTTATTAATAATTTTAAATACAGAAATTTATAAGATAAATAAATAAACTACTACAAAAATAGAAATTATCATTAAAAAAACTATTATATGTACAAAAAAATAAAATGATACGTTTGAAATGTCGATTATTTCTGGTCAACGCTCCGATGAGATCGAGGTTATGTTTACGAAGACAATCGACTTGACTATCAATATTTGTTCCGGAATGGAAGTGTCATAACATAACAGGGATAAATTATGACACCTTTATTATATCCGGGGTTATTTACATTTTGACCATATAACGACCTAGTTGCAATGTTATTTTAGTATAAACTGGCTGTGCCCGCGACTTCGTCCGCATGGAATTTAACAAAAAAGTTATTGTTCAGTTGCGCAGATTTATAAAATATATAAATTTCTAAAATAAAAGAAGCCTAAGCTACTCCTTATCATCTATCTGCCAGTGAAAGTGCCATCAAAATCGGTCCAGCCGTTTCAGATATTAGCCGGAACAAACTAGACAGACTGGCAGACAGTCAGACGGACAAAAATTGTAAAAAATGTTATTTTGGTATATGTACCGTGTTAACAACATACATATGAATTTAGTAAAACCCGATTATTTTAATATTACAAACAGACACTCCAATTTTATTTATTTGTATAGATAATAAAAAAAATTGTCGTACAAAAAAGATTACTGCTAGATTAAATAATTGTGTTTGCTCGCAAACTAAAAAAAAAACGACTTCAATTACATCGACAAGTAATACAATGTAGATGGACGAAAAAATAGTCAAGAAACTACGCGTTATTAAAGATTACTCAAAAAGTAGTTATCAGATCTCGATATAATTTATATGTAACCACATGATAAATATCAGCTTTCGATTAAATTAAAAATTATCAAAATCGGTACACCCAGTAAAAAGTTATTACGGATTTTCGAGAGTTTCCCTCGATTCCTCTGGGATCCCATCATCAGATCCTAGTTTCCTTATCACGGTACCAAACTAGGGATATCCCCTTTCCAACAAGAAAAGAATTATCAAAATCGGTATATCCAGTAGAAAGTTATGCGGTATAATACAACGTAGGTCGACGAAAAAAGCGTCAAGTAAAAACACATTATTAGATATAATAAAATAAATAATAAATAAATAAATAAATATTTACACAATACACACACGGTCGTCTGTTCCTAAAGTAAGCAACTTAATGCTTGTGTTATAGGTAACAGCCGACTGGTATATAGCTACATATTTTTTTTTCAATAAACATACTTATAAATAATACATATATAAATATATAAATAAATATTTATATTACACCCAGACTCGGGGTGGGAATCGAACCCACAACCCTCGGAGCAGAAAGCAGGGTCACTACAAACTGCGCCAACGGGCTAGTTGATATAACTCGAAAAGTAGTTGTTAGATCTTAAATAAATTTAAATGGGACCAATTGGCACACACCACCTTTCGATTAAAACAAAATTTGTCGAAATCGGTCCACACGGGCAAAAGTTCTGATGTAACATACATAAAAAAAAAAAAAAAAAAAAATACAGTCGAATCGAGAACCTCCTCCTTTTTTGGAAGTCGGTTAAAAAAAGGCTACGAGTATTAAATAAAAATGACTTTAAAATTTTAAAGAATATTATTTTACTTCATTAGTGACGGTTAAAAAAAGCTGTTTCGATGATAATTTTATTACTTCTCCTGAATAAGTACGTGACACATTGCACGCAAACAAAATTTATTATGTTGTATTTTGGGTACACATTTTAACCGTGTCTTACTAATTATATTATTTTTTTAGCTACATAAGTATAAAAACTAGTAGTGGGGACTTACATTTTTGTCGCCAGAAAGCTCTTCAAATTTGCGTGACCTTTGAAACTCGATACCATGTTCCCCTGTGATAATAGTTTTATTTTAATTTAGTGTTATTTCGGCTGTTAAAAATAATCGTTTTTAGCCCCCCCCATTCTAGATATGTATAAAAATATTTAAAAAATATTTTTAGGCAAAATTTGCAAAAATAATTAAAGCCTTAGCCTACTTAGCCTGGTAAATCCACCACTGGTAAATAGTAAAGTTAATATCCAAATAAATAAGAAATGAAATTCAATCAAGTAAAAAAAAAAAAACTTCTCCGCTAAACGCCATCATCGCAACATTTTCTTTACTAAATTGTACCAGCAGGAAGACGATGCGCGTCGTTTGCTAGAAATATTAATAGGTGAGAGATTTCTAGGTCGGAGAAGGGTCGTACGGCGTTGTATTGAAGTGTAGACGCCGCGACACGAACCAGCTGGTCGCCATCAAAAAGTTTTTAGAAACGGAAGACGATGTAGTCGTCAGGAAAATGGCGCTGAGAGAGATCAGGATGTTGAAGGTGAATTTATAAACAAATTCTATAAAGAAAATAACGTTTACATATTATTTACATATTTTTTTACATTGTAATTATATATATTCGCAAGAGATTGCTTTTTATTTATTTTTTTATTCTGTAAATTTAAATGGAATCCCTTCAAAATAATATTCTTTGCGATATCAGGAAACTGTCACGAAGTCTGACATTGTGACGTTATAGTAACTCTATTGTGACTAATTAAATTAGTAAATTAAAAAATGTCTCATTAACCATTACGATCCCAATGAACGACCACCAATCTACTATTATTACACAATTACAACAGCAGATTTGCTGTGAATACTTACCTAATGTTACCAATAATACTGTTCCAGAAACTTCGGCATGATCATCTGGTGAACATGATCGAAGTGTTCCGCAGAAAGCGAAGGTTTTACTTAGTATTTGAATATTTGGATCACACTCTGCTCGATGAGCTAGAGGCTTCACCAGGCGGTCTCGGTGAGGATACCGCTAAAAAGCATCTGTATCAGCTGCTTAAGGGAATTGATTACTGTCATCAAAATTCGGTAAGACATTTGGATAAATGAATTTGCACTTCTGGCACTAGTCTAGCTGTATAAAAGAAAAAAGGGGATAAGCTTAAAAAAACGAGTGTGCTTTAGATCACACGATTGAAGTAAAACTTTTTTAGTTTCCCCTACAGTAATATACGAAACGCTCTCGTCACGCATTCACCAGCTCTGTCCCTCCCCATGTCAAGCGTGTCAAGCGTGCGTGAAGAAGTTTAACTTTAAAAATAACTTCAAGTAACCGTCAAGTAATTTTACCAATTTAGAATAGTCATAACATTCTAAATGTATCCAAATTTTTTATTTTCTTTCCAGATCATCCATCGAGATGTTAAACCCGAAAACGTTCTGGTTTCTAATAATGGTATCGTGAAGCTCTGCGATCTCGGTTTCGCGAGAACTTTGGCCGCCCCCGGGGAACCTTACACGGAGTATGTAGCCACTCGGTGGTACAGAGCTCCAGAATTGTTGGTCGCTGAACACAGGTACAATATTATATATTCGAAATTATTCAAGTTTTTTATTATGAGTTTTTAATGGAAATGCCTAGTAGTGAGAAAGCAGATAAAGTAATATTTTGTGTTACGTCTCAATACAATTTAATATACAATTTAACTGAGGTAACAAGAAACAGCAGGAAATTTCCTGCTCAAAATATGGAGCAGCCCGACTGGGGTTGCACCTCTCGACCTTACAGAAGATCACAGCCTAATAATACTGTTTTCAAGCAGTGTTGTGTTCTTGCTGGTGAGTACGGTGACCAGAGCTCCTGGGGGGGAATTGAGGGTAGGTTCGGCAAAGCGCTTGCAATGCTCCCGGTACTGCAGACGTCCATAAGCTACGGTAATCGCTTACCATCAGGTGGACCGTACGCTTGTTTGCCGACCTAGTTGCACAAAAAAAAAAATACAATTATTTTACTCGCAAAAGTGACAAACAACTTAAGTTGGAAAAAGCTGCAATGACCACTTCTTTTTCAGTAGTTACGTAAAACACATTTCTAGTTGCTGCAGGATTAAGATAGGGCTCCTGGGGAGGGTTGTCAATTTGCTCCCATCATTACCATGCACTATGGCTCCAGTTATATTTATATATCATGTAATTGACATATGATAGTTGATTGTCTTGGCACCCTCTAGAGTGGAGACCGCGTCTTGGCAAACGCAGTGTGGGACGTCCTCCGGCCCGTTGGACCGACGATCTACGTAAGATTGCCGGTGTAGGCTGGATGAGGATTGCGGAAGACCGGGATATGTGGCGCGAACTTGGGGAGGCCTATGTCCAGCAGTGGACTGCGATAGGCTGAAGTGATAGTGATAGTTGATTGTCTGATTCCTGTCATCCAAAATTTTCGTACTCATTCAGTTTTCGGTGCATGTTTCAGGTACGGTCCTGAAGTAGACATCTGGGCAATCGGCTGTCTATTTGCGGAGATGTTGACCGGTGACCCTCTCTTCCCCGGTGACTCTGATATCGATCAATTAGCGCTCATTATAAAGACTGTTGGTGAGACTTATTCTTAGTTTTCTTAAAAAACAGATGTCAATTTTAATTTATTCTTTATTTTAAATAGTAATAAAATATTTCTAATAAGTCGATGTTACAATATCGAATCAATGTGTATTGTTTCTTTGTCTCTTTTTCACATTGACGTAGGGCTCAGCAGGAAATCTCCTGCTCAAAATCTTGGGTTGGTATCCCTACATTCAACCCACCACAGGAGCTTTGATACCTTGCTCACCACAGCAACACAACACTGTTTGAAAGCACTATTATTTTGCTGTGATCTTCTGTAAGGACGAGGTAGGTCCCCAGTCGGCTGCTCCAGATTTTGAGCAGGATATTTCCCGCTACACCCTACCTCAGTTACAAATATATTACAATATATTGCAAAATTCTCGATTCTTCTATAGAATAAAAACCTAGCAATAATATAAATATGTTTAAAGTGAGAAGTCGGGAGCCATTTTCTTGGTAGTTTTCGTGGCGAGTGCGCGACCGTACAGAAGTTCCTCGTCCATATCTAATTTACTGTTTACCTTGGATTTATTAAGAAATTGATAAAGTTTTTAAGATGAAATTATGTATTTTCTTGGTGAATTTAGAATAATTATTAACTGATTGGCGCTTTGGTCATGACAATTGCCTATTGCGTTTGGGGTCGTGATTTTAGTCCCGATCTTAATAATGTTTAAATATTAAAAATTTTGGCCATGATTTTGGCATATGTTTTTTTTATACATCCCGATGGTGGCAAAAATAATACGGTTTTTCTGATATAAGCAGTTGCCGTAGCCTATATATGCCTGCAACACCAGTAGCTTCAGGAGCGCGTTGCCAACCCTACTCCGCTTTCAACATATCTTTTGGAGCTCTGGCTACCTTATTCACCACAAGAACACATCACTACATTAGAGCTGTATTATTTGGATGTAATCTTTTATAAGGTCGTTGTAATTTCCGAATGAGTAGCCTCATCTCCAGATTTAGATCTGGATATTTCGCGCGCCCTACGTGAGTACTGTCGTCGCAGGGAAGCTGGCGCCCCGGCACCAGCAGGTGGTAGCGCGGCTGGCGGGCGCGCTGCAGGCGCCGGGCGCGCGCGGCGTGCTGCCCGGCGCCGCGCTCGCCCGCGAGCTGCTCGCCGCCTGCCTGCGCACCGAGCCGCGCGCGCGCCCCTCTGCCGCCGCGCTGCTGAGGCACAAGTAACTACCACACACACATATATATATATATATATATATATATATATACGCGGCGTGCTGCCTGGCGCCGCGCTCGCCCGCGAGCTGCTCGCCGCCTGCCTGCGCACCGAGCCGCGCGCGCGCCCCTCTGCCGCCGCGCTGCTGAGGCACAAGTAACTACCACACACACATATATATATATATATATATATATATATATACGCGGCGTGCTGCCTGGCGCCGCGCTCGCCCGCGAGCTGCTCGCCGCCTGCCTGCGCACCGAGCCGCGCGCGCGCCCCTCTGCCGCCGCGCTGCTGAGGCACAAGTAACTACCACACACACACATATATATATATATATATATATATATATATATATATATATATATATATATATATATATATATATATACGCGGCGTGCTGCCTGGCGCCGCGCTCGCCCGCGAGCTGCTCGCCGCCTGCCTGCGCACCGAGCCGCGCGCGCGCCCCTCTGCCGCCGCGCTGCTGAGGCACAAGTAACTACCACATATATATATATATATATATATATATATATATATATATATATATATATTTCTCGTGTCGCGTTGTAAACTCGTCCGAAACGGCTTGACCGATTCTCATGAAATTTTGTGTGCATATTGAGTAGGTCTGAGAATCGAACAACATCTATTTTTCATACCCCGAAGTTATAAGGGGAGGGGATTAAGGGGGCTAATAACATATATGGCAAAACAACGTTTGCGGGGTCAGCTAGTATAATATTTATAGATTAACCACAATGTTCGATTTTATTGAATGTTTTGTAAATAATAAATAAATAAATATCTACATAATACGCACACGGTCGTCTGTTGTATTATTTGTCTATTGTTGTTAAGGTACAAATAAATAAACTTGCGTTGCTCTGAAATTGAAGAAAGTTATTAAAATTAATATTTTAACATTATATAAGAATTACAATACACTATTACTGTTAATCATACAATTTTAACTGAAATTAAAGAAACGTCATTTCAAGTATATTAATCTATAAGTATTCTTCTTCACAAAGTGTAATAATCATAAATAACTAAATAAAATTTACAACATTCTCGTTTTTTCTCTCTTATATCTTATAGGACACAGACAGGGGTACGAATCGAACCTACAACCCCCCGGAGCAGAAGTCTTAGTTTTCAATCGTAGTACACAATCATATCGTTTTAGTGTCATGGATGCTGGTAAACCAATAAATAAATAATCTCCTATTTAAGCCAATTTTGAAATATAAGTGATGAAGATGTTACTTAAGACCAATTTTGTGTGTTAGAAAAACGATTATCATTTTGTGAAGCCTTTCGAATTCGAACAAGGCGTTTTATAAATATGACGATTTGTGAATTAAGGCTTACCGTATTCTATTGTAACTGCCTATGAATTTCTTGCTGTGGATCAAAGTGGGAGGTATATTTGCTGAACTTCCACTTTTGTCGCGCTGGTCTGCTATAGAATATAGATCGTATAGATGTACAAAAAAATCTTTTGGAACTTGCAGTATTAGATGAATTTTAAGATTTGAAAGAAATGTTAGCGATACGACCGCTTTTTGGTCAGATTACTCTCTTAAGAATTATTTATTATTTATTACTATTATTCTGTCTTACAATATAAAAGTACACATATCGTATTTAAACAAGTATACGTAGTTTACATGGCTGATTTTTTTAAATCTAATTCTAAATTTTCACAGATACTTTATAGCGGATGGATTCGCGGATAGTTTTAATGCGGAGCTGAAGAAGAAATTGGGCAAAGAAATCGAGGTGCTTATTCTACATTCTTTTACTTTACATGTACAGATATGACTTCTATGAAAGATAAGGGACAGTGTTGAATTCGCAACGTTGCTCTAATTTTATATACCTTAGGACTGTGAGCACGTTTCTTAGAATTTAAAGGAATAAGTTTCACAAATATATCAGACAGTCGTGACTCATTTTTGACGCTTTAGTATTATCAATAAATTCAAGTAATTTTTATTGTACCTAAGTATCATATACGTAGGAAACTTTCGACTCGGTTATGTACTGTTATAAAGTTATGTTGGAAATTATCACAGGTTACAGTTTTCAAACAAATAATTTTATTCTTAGTAGTCACTAGTAGTCGATAGTAGGTAACTATTTGAATATTCTTTTTCCGAAGAAGAATTATTGTTTTCAAAATTTGACTATTAATATTTTGACGATTCCTCAGACACCCGCCGCAGTCGCACCACCTCGAGTGGTCGGGAAACCGCGCCAGCAGTGGACACTAAATATTGTTACGGTAAGCTTAAAATCATTTAAAAACTGTTTTGCTATCAATATGAGTATTTTGACAAACTTACTTACCTAATGGACACGCTAGATTCATACCCAAAATCTCGCCATCAGTCTGACTCACTAGTTCTTGCCGAATCATTTCCTTTATTTGTTATTCCCATATTTTGGAAATTAAACAATAACGACTAAATATAACAGCCATAGATACGACATTGCCTTCAAGTGTAGATGGTGCCAGAAAATTTTAAGTTAAATGCTTGATTGTATTTGAGGGAGTTTGACTATCGTTCAGTGTGGTCCATCGCATATGAGATCTTTATGTTTTTATTCATTAATTATAATTATTTCTTCATTTAAGTAATTAAAATTATATTTCTTTATATATATTTTTTTTATACCACTAGGTCGACAAACAAGCGTACGGCTCACCTAATGGTAAGCGATTACCGTAGCTTATAGACGCCTGCAACACCAGAAGCATCGCAAGCGCGTTGCCGACCCAATCCCCAATCCCCCAGTAGCTCTGGTCACCTTACTCACCAACAGGAACACAATACTGCTTGAAAACAGTATTATTTAGCTGTGATCTTCTGTAAGCTCGAGGTACTACCCCAGTCGGGCTGCTCCATATTTTGAGTAGAAAATTCATGCTGTGCCCTACCTCAGTTGGATATCTAATTGTATTCATTTTTGTTGAGTTTTAAATATATGTATTAAATCAAATTTTTTCATAAAGGATCCCAACAGATCTCGAACAAGCAGCACAGCGGGTGAATCTTTAATCGACTACAACTACACTCCGAGTGAGTATCTTTGATATACCCTAAAGTCAAAATTCATTGCGAAAATCCGTTTATTATAAATAAAGTAAATAACTATAATTATTTTTTAAATAATTTCTTTAATGTATTAAATCATTATTTAGAATACTCTCACACCTCTCATCTTTATTCGAGCAAAAGTCTCTTCTGTTGAGAAAAAAAGTTGGCCTTCAACAGGATTGTTCGATAAATCAGAATGTCTTCTGACATAAAGGTTCCTTAACGAAGTTTTCATTGATTTTCATTCTATTAAATAATCCTTCCGATTTTCGCAATGATTACCTACATTTCACTAAAATGTAAAAACGTGTGCGGGTCTTTCGTTGATTTTTATAATTATTTTAGGCACAGAACATCAAATGGAGTCAGCGAGTTACGACAAGAAACTGACACAAGCACAGACACACACACATACAGTTGAGAGCGAGGTAAAATTATTATCATGTCCTATGCAAATAATTACATATATAGTTTGGATGCCTGTCTTTGTGTGTCTTCCCGTGCCTCGTATAACACTGTTCAAAAAAATAAAAGAATGTTATAAAATATAATTAATTACATATAAAACAAACAATTTTTTTGTCGTTCATTTAAAATTAAAACAATTATTTTATAAAACATTTTATCAAATAATTAAAATATAAGTTTATAAGTTAAAGATGTCAGCGGTTATTCAATTTATTAAGCTCATTTTATAAGCAATATTTTTAACCTCCCATCCTTCTCTTAGACGGAGAAAGAGGCCTATAGTGGAACCTAATCTAAGTGGATAACCTAAAGTGGGACAGTGGGATGTTGTAGGTTGAATCGTAAACGCCTCAAATCGTTAAATTTTACTTTCAAAACTATTAGAATTTTTGACTACCCCTAGTCCTAGTTTGTAAAATATGTATATTATATTATTATTATATTATATCTGGCATTTAGTTTATTTTTAACCGACTTCAAAAAAGGAGGAGATTACTCAATTCGACCATACATTTTTATGCATGTTCGAGGATAACTTCGTTGTTTATGAACCGATTTTTATAATTCTTTTTTTGTTGGAAAGGAGATATCCTAACTGGAGTATAAGGAAATCAGGATCTGATGATGGGATCCCAGAGAAATCGAGGGAAACCCTTAAAAATCCGCACAACTTTTTACTGGGTGTACTGATTTTGATGATTCTTAATTTAATCGAAAGCTAATGTTTATTATGTGGTCACATTTGAATTTCATAGAGATCTGATTACCAATTTTAGAGTAATCTTTGGTAATGCGTATTAACTTGACTATTTTTTGTTTTTTTTCGTTTGCCAGCAAACACAATTATTCTGAATATATTTAAGAATATACATGAATACATGTTCATGTAATCTCGTTTCTTAAGTTAATTAATTTTACCAACGTTTCTAAGTATTCATAGATTTTTCGATATATAAGATGTAATCCACCCCCCCCCCCCGCTCCAGGTCCCCCCAGCAGTGGTCAGTACGTCGGGCTCGCGTCCAACTCTACCACGCTCATTGGCGCGTGCTGTCGACGAAACCTTCCAGAACTTTCCTGTACCCCTAAACACCTACCCGCGAACTCCATACATTAAAAAGTAAGACTGCATAATATAATCGCCACATATATCTTAATAAGACAACATACACACACTGTTGTGTTGTCTGTTCCTAAAGTAAGCAACTTAATGCTTGTGTTATAGGTAACAGCTACATTATTTTTTCGATCTACATATAAATAATACATATATAAATATATATATATATATATATATATATATATATATATATATATATATATATATATATATATATATATATTACACCCAGACTAGGGGTGGGAATCGAACCCATAAGCCTCAGAGCAGAAAGCAGGGTCACTACAAACTGCGCCAACGAGCTAGTCAATAATAATACATACTCGAGTATTTTTTGTACTGCTTTTCTGTAAAGCTGTAAAAATAATATAAATTAATAAAGAAATAAGCGCCTCACGCTCAATACTAACATTAGAAACCCTTTATCGGGAGTATGGCTAGTGATGGCACCTTCATAGGTGGTGGCTCAGTAAGAAACACCTCGCTCAAAATCTGGAGCAGCCTCTGAATGCAGAGAGCACTTCAAACCTTATAAAAGATTACATCCGAATAATACAGCTCCAATATAGTGTTGTGTTGTTTTCTAATGTTTACGCGAATTTCAATCATTATAATGAATGAAATTTTCCGGATTTTATCACGGCTTATTAAGTTTTTTAGATGCCGATGATGCCGATGAGATTGCAGCAACCACGGTCACGGGAGGACTGTTGTGTTCCTGTGGTGAATAAGGTAGCCAGAGCTTCGAAAGATATGTTGACAGCGGAGTAGGGTCGGCAACGCGCTCTTGAAGCTCCTGGTGTTGCAGACATCTATAGGTCACGGCAACCGCTTATATCAGAAAAATCGTAAGCATTTTGCCACCATAGGGTGTATAAAAAAACCAAAATTTAACATTTAAACATTACTGTAATCGCGACCCCAAATGCAAGAGCCATTTTTATTTTATTTATATTATTGTATATGTAACTACTTCTTGTGTAATACTCTTCTGCTGCAACTACTGTAATCTGAGGATAATGGTGCTGATTGTACGACAGCACATAATATGTTTAAGTTACAATACTTGTTTATTTTTATCTACTGGTATTTTTTGTCCTTAATAATATTAAAAAAAAAAAAAAAAAAAACTAGCAATTTGTGGTAACCAAAACGCCAACCAGTTCACAATTATAACAAATCAAATATTAATCATCAAGAAAAGACAAATAATTTGAAATCTAGAAACAAAAAATTCAATTTAAAAACTTTATCAATTTCTTAATAAATCTAGGGTAAACAGTAAATTAGTAATGGACGAGGAACTTCTGCGCGGTCGCGCGCTCGCCAAGAAAACTACAAAGAAAATGCCTCCCGACTTCTCACTGCCATACGTGCCCGGAGGTAATGTTGCTAAATATATTACTGTTAACAGATTTATATCATGGCTGGATTTCTATTCTACAGAAGAATCGAGAATTTTGTATTACATTGTTGCATTTTTTTGAACTGAGGTAGGGCACAGCAGGAAATAGCCTGCTCAAATCTGGGGTAGCTTGACTGGGGTAGTACCTCGACCTTACAGAAGATCACAGCTAAATAATACTGTTTTCAAGCAGTGTTGTGTTCCTGTTGGTGAGTAAGGTGACCAGACCTCCTGCGGAGGATAGAGGATAGGGTCGGCAACGCAGTTGTCATATTTCTGGTGTTGTTTAGGCTACGGCAATCGCTTGCCATTAGATGAGCCGTAAGCTTATTTGTCAACCTAGTTGTATAAAAATATAAAAAAATAATGTTTGGAATAATGCGAGTGAAAGAAAAAAAATTAACGTAAGAAGTGGAAATTGATGGTCTAGGATCCAAAAAAGGAACCGTTATCAATCTGTCATCATCATACCATTCGTATCATATCATAGAGTAGCGGATACACTTCCACTTACAGAATTTAACTGTCGCATTTTCTCACACAATATCTTTCCATACACCATACCATACGAATCGACACCGACGGAATTTAACTTTAGCTTGGGTGTTTCAGTCGTTCTACTGCGGATAGAAATAATTATTTCTGAATTATGTGATTGTTCATCAATTATATGTCTTTTATAACTAAACTAGCTATGCCTGTGACTTCGTCCGGATGGAATTTAACAAAAAAGTTATTGTTCAGTTCGCATCGCAGTTAAATAAATTACTAAAATAAAAGTAGCCTAAGCTACTACTTATTACATCAGCTATCTGCCAGTGAAAGTCCTGTCAAAGTCGGTTTAGCCGTTTCAGAGATTAGCCGGAACAAACAGACAGACAGACAGAAAAAATTATTAAAAATGCTATTTTTGTATATGTACCGTGTAGTAAAAAGCGGTTATTTTAATATTACAAACAGACACTCTTTATACTACTTATTTATGTATACACTTATTTTATGTATATAGATAGAATTTTAAATTGATAAGTTTTGTCTTCTTAATGATATTTTTCTATTTTTGTCTGTTACAGCAAGCAACAGTCCAATGAAAAAAGCGAAAAAGCCAACCACAAACAATACGATGCCCAAAGCATACGAGATGTGGGACAATAATGTAAGTTAAATGTATTATGTTTATAAATATTTTAAATTAATTTTAATGTCCCAATGGCGGTTCTTTTGAATAAAGAAGCGATTTTTTTTGCGAGTCTTGCTGGTTTTATTACTTTTTTTAGATTTATACAATTATTTTGAATTGAAAATCTTTTAAAATGTCTTTGAGTTTTTCACGACTTATATAAATTATTTTCATAAATAAAACCTATAAAGTAATATAAAAAAAAATTCAATCAGTTATTTATATATTTAGTTCGCTTCAGTCTGTAATATCCCACTGCTCTATAGGCCTCTTTCTCCATGTAGGAGAATGATCTGAGCTTAATCCACCACGCTGCTCCAATCCGGGTTGGAAATATATTTAGTTGTATTTATTTAAACATTTTTGAATATCATATCAAAAATGTATTTATTTATTTATTTAGGATCACCAGTAATTGTTAACACTAATTACACAATAACGTAAACCTAATCTTAATAAATACTTTAGAGCTAAGTGTTACAATTTATTAAGGTGAACACCATATGCAAAAAGAAGCATTGAAGAAGTATCCAACTCCAATCTCATACCTGGATCAATTCCCATATTTTTTTAAGTTGTCTAATACGTTGTAGGAGCTTGTAATACGGAATGAAAGAAAATTGCAAACAATTGAAAAAATTTCAAAAAACTTAGGTAACGATTATTCCAAGTCACGGCTTTGACTGTTCACGAAACAACGTCAGTCGAAGTTAAAAAATTAAAAAAAAATATGTTTTAGAAAAAAAAGCTTTTTTACACACACTTGTCTTGGGAAGTAAGCTGGTGAATGCGGGACGAGAGCGCTACGAAAATTGTAATAGAGTGAGATGAACGGAAGTTGAGAGGGTGGTATAGGTTAGTGAAGATAGAAAGAGAGAGAGTTACGTTTCGTAAGTTTTACTTCAGCCTAAAGCACACTCGTTATTTTTTATATTGTTGCAGGTAACACCGACTCTAAGAACGCCTACGAATCTTCCGTACATGTGACTGTACGGTCAAAGCTTTTTGAGAGCAAGGAATTATTAAAATTACTATTTTGAAAAATCTTTAGTTTTAATTAAAAAAAAAAAAAAACGATCTAGAAACAGTGACTAAAACAATGAAAAAACTGAAACAGACTTTTATCACGAGTGTTATTTACTAATTTTGTAATATTTATATACTCACAATATGTAGTTTTTTTTTATTGTTCATTTATTTACAAATTACGAATGTTTAAAGGATGATGTAATCAATGTAAATCTTAATGATGTATTCGTTGATTATTTGTAAAATATTGAATAAAAATACTGTTGTAAATTATTGAATGTTTTTTATTACTAAAAGCGGATTTTTAAAAAAAAATATGAATTATTAATTATTTATTTTTATTTTACAAAAAGTTTGGTTTTAATTTGTAGTTTTAATTTTTTTTCTCTACGGGTTATAACTTTACTGTGTAATTAATGATTTTGGTTCTTAAATATTTATAAAAACAATTGTAGTAATTTTGATGTAAATTATACTAATGAAGGAATTTAGATTTTATACGCTAGTCGGTAGATGTTTTGTGGGTTGTATGAGTTTTTGTAAATATGTAAGTAGGTGCATAGTCTATTTAACAAGTTCAAAAAAGTATTAAATAGAGATAAATCTCCTAAAAATATGAGAAGAAATTTTTGATAAAAATATGATTTTTATTGGATTTTTCCTCTTTAAGGAACTTTTTTTTAAATTGCTGAAATGTAAATACTAAATCCTTCCGACCCATTTTTCTAGACTTCGTTCCGGAATGAATGAGCCATACTTATATTTTTAGGCTTTTATCTCTATTTAACACGTTTTTGAACTTGTTGACTGGACTACCATTATCATATGAAAATTTGAATACGTGCAATATTAAATAAAATCCTTTATACGTATTACAATTGTTTTTTTATATTTTTTTTTTCACTGCCCCTATTGTTTATTAAGAAGAAATATTATTTTCTAGATTTGGTGCAATTAAACTTATGGGAAAATATTGTAACTTTTGTAATTACTCTTATCCTTGATTCGACTCATAACCAGAATTGCTATTATATATTGTCAGGCATATAGAGCTTGACCGTGCTATAGTAACAGTGAATTCAAATTTATAAATATTCTAGCACTGCTCACAGTAACGTCAAGTCTTTTATTGTAACTTCTTCAAAATCGCCTATTTCTAAAACCACCTGCATGCACATTATGATCCATTACGAACTGGATTGCTAAAGTTTCTTGTAAAAATATTGGGATTCAAGTAATATTACCAGCCAACCTGCCAATCGTAATCACAAATGATGAGTAATAAGTGAAGTGTGCAAATAAATTGTATCAGAACGATATATACTTCATAAGGAAATTACATTTGTAATTTTTGTACATTTGTATTTCATTACGTACCTACCTGGTGATTATGAAATTTAATTGTGCCTGTAACGAATTCAAGTGTTTTTCGTTTGGGTAAATTTAAATAAAACAAATGTATTATTACGGAATTTATATATTCAATATTCTAGTTGGCAGTTTATGACTAAATAATAAACACAAGATCGACTTATTATTCACATGCATAAATGGCATAAAGTACGTTTATGCAACACCAATTTTCGAAAAAAAATTCAACTTTGGCTTAGATTTTTTTTCCCACATCAGGGATCATTTGTCGTTGAAGTTCCAACACCGCATAAGTCATTTTGGAAAGTCGAAAGAGGCGTCGTTTTTACTAATCAGATGTGTCATCGTCCAATAACAACTTACTAGTAAAGAATAAAGTAAAAACCAATAATACCAGTATAAAAATGATATAATTTTTTCGCTTTCTAGCATTTGTAATTATAAGATACTAGATGTTAGAACTTCAACAAGGCATTGTCTCAATAATACTGAAGCGTAGACAACCAATGCTCAAGACTGTCTATTCCAGAAAATAAAAATTACTTTTAATTTCTTGAGATCTAAACTTTTGAAATAATTCGCATTTTCAAAAGCATAATTTACAATTATAACCTTAATCATAGTGTATAAGCACCGTTTATAAACGAAAGAGTATAAGAAATTAATTTAAAAAAAATGTTTCTATATTATTTTAACTTTGTCTATGAAAGTCAATCAAATACAGAATATACACAAGAATAAGGTCAGAATCTCAATAATATAATATAAAAGTAAAGAGTACACCTTAATAGCTAATTAACGTTACGTTGACTGATGTTATTTAAATGGTCCCTAATAACTAAAAGCTAGATTCCGAACGCAATCAAGATGGCGGTTAAATGACAGGAGATTGCGCGGGAGGACAGGCCGTTGTCAGCAGTTCTCCGCCGCTTTCTGTTATCGCTACTTTCTTGTGATAGTTTATAAGATCAGCTGCAACAAGAATATTTACCATTACTTTAATAACTACTTAAGTTCTATATTAGGGAGTTATGTACTTGTATTGTATATTATTTTGTTGGACCGACGATCTACGTAAGATTGCCGGTGTAGGCTGGATGAGGATTGCGGAAAACCGGGATGTCTGGCGTGAACTTGGCGAGGCAAGAGGCTGAACTGATGATGATGAACTGATTGTATATTATAATCATAATTGAATTTATTCAGTAATAAGTCTAAATCTATTCTATATTTTTTCGTAAGTGAAATAGATTAATTTGCGTCGTTTTTAGTTTTTCGTAAAATATTGAGGACAAAATTATTCATATCTAGGGGTAGGTTACGTTGACTTAATGCTTAATTGAGACTACAGAAAGGACTTACCCAAAACATCGTACAATAATCCCTCGACCCTACGCTTCAGCCTGTAATATCCCACTGCTGGGCATATACCTCTTTCCCCGTGTAGGAGAACGATCAGAGCTGCTTTAGCTTATCCACCACGCTGCTCCAATGCGTGAAATATGTTCCCTTCTATGAGTAACGATCACTATCAAGTGCACACGATAACAACCGGGACCGTCAGCTTAACTGTGCTTTTTTGTTGGTCAGACGACCCAAAAAATACCGCTAGACCTACCCAGAGTGTCATGCGCGATCTGCCCCGCGCCCAGCAGGCGGTAGCCGTCGGTCGCGTCCACGAGGTAGTGCTTGCAGCGCTCCGCGCGGTACGAGATGGCGTACCCCCACACGCGCTCCGAGATGCGCACCAGGAAACTGCCCTCGGGCTGCTGCGCGAGGATCTGCTCCGACTCCGATCGGGTGATCAGACCTGAATGTGAGAGCGGGATCAATATTGAGCATTTCTTTAGGAAACTCATAGTTGTTGGAATAGGTTTAGAAATAGTTTTTGGAGTACATTTTAGTCAGACAGCGTAAGCTTTAGAGTCGGTACATCAATTCGAATATGAAAATGATACAAACCAGCTGCGATTTCACCCCTACGATTTCTGATCCCGTGGGACCTGACAGCTGAAAGTCGGAATGAAAAGTATTTTGGATTTTCAGTTATCTACGTACCAAGTTTCGTTACAATCAGTTCAGTAGCTTTTGCGTAAGAAACGTTCCTCTATCCTCACAAATTTTCACATATAGAGTATTAGTGGTATGCTAGTTATCGAACTTACCATGAAACCAGTTAACTGGTTTGTTGTTCTCATCTAAACCCACTCCCCGCTTCACTTCTTGATTCCTAAACCACTCCAAGACTGCTTCTCTGTTTGGAGGTTTTCCGGCTGAAAATAAATGAACAAAATATAAATCGCTTATAAAAATCTCATATATGTCCATAATTTTGAATAGATAAAGAGGAAGATCACCTCCAATAGAAGCTGAAAAATCATGCATTTTTCTATACGTTCTTTCTAGTCCAGAACTCGTAACATTTACATTATGGTACTTTTGCTCCTAAATTCGATTGCTATATTAAAAAAAGGAACCGTTTCGCCCAGTAAATAAAACGAAGCATTTTCGAATATAATAAAACGAGTGTGCTTTAGTCCAAATGACTGAAGTAAAACTTCTTTAGCAATAGGCCTGTACAAGAAACCTGTAATGTGTCTTAGATATACGAAACGTAACTGACTAAGAAAGACAGAGAGAAGGAAAATGTATTCTCGCACCTCTCTCGCTTACTCCGCTCAACTCGCCCGAACACACTTCCGCATTTACCAGCTTACTCCCCAAGTCAAGTGTATCATGTCCACCTTGGGACTTAAAAAGCCGACCAATGGCGGGATAACCATCCAATGCCGGCTTCGAAATACTCAGGCCGAAGACGGGCAGCAGCGTCTTCGGTGCGACAAAGCCCCGCGGTCACCAACCCGCCTGCCCAGCGTGGTGACTATGGGCAACATGAGTTCACGTTATTTTTGGCGCGACTTGTGGAGGGCTACGTCCAGCAGTGGGCTGCGATAGGCTGAGTGCTGTGTGACGGACCCCGGCCCGTGGCCACGTACCGGCGTGCGCCAGCGCCGCGCCGGGCCGCAGCGGCGCGGCGAGGCGGTGCGCGGCGCGCGCGGCGCGGGCGATCTGCCGCATCGCCGCCTCCGCCTGCTTCGCCTTGCGCTCTGCAACCACACGCGCCGAAATCAAAATCAAAAACAACCATATACCATATAGGCTTCAAAAGCACTTTCGAATCGCTATTATAAAGCGATTATTATTTTTTAAAGCAAAGCTACCACCGATTCGGAATTTAGATTCTGTGGAGAAGTACTCTTTTGAAATAATACATAAACTGTATTTTAGTACCAAGTTGGTAATATCTTGCATGAAATACAAAGTCACTAAGTCCACACATCTTTATTAACTAAGTATGTAATCCTGTACCGAATAATGGACTTTATCTATTAATTTTTCTTATTAGTTAAAAAAAATATTTATGTTGAGACAGTTGTAAAATTGTTAATAAAGACTGGCTGACTATAGTTGTTAATAAAGACTGGCGCCGGAACGCGTTACGTAACGAAGCGGTTTAGCCTCCCAGATATATAAGTTGGCAAGTGGACGCAGTCGCGACTGACCCTGCTCGCGCCAGGCGGCGTCCTCGTCGCGCGCCTGCAACTGCGCGTCCCGCAGCGTGCGCGCGCGCCGCGCCCGCAGTCCGCGCAGGATGTCGCCCGCGCGCGCCGCCGCCACGCGCCGCTCCCACGCCGCTACGCGCGGGCCCACGCCGTCGCCCGGGCACGGCGCGCCTCCCTCCTGGGGACACTGCTCACTCAAGGACCGCTCATCGGACTACTTCGACCGCTCTGGTGTAATGGTGCGTGTGCCGTGTCGCCGGCGTCTAAACACCGACGGTCGCGGGTTCGATTTTCGCTCGGAGTGGATATTTGTGTTTTTTTTTTATACCACTAGGTCGACAAACAAGCGTACGGCTCACCTGATGGTAGAGATTACCGTAGCTTATAGACGCCTGCAACACCAGAAGTGTTGCCAACCCAATCCCCAATCCCCCCCAGGAGCTCTGGTCACCTTACTCACCCCGTTATATACCAATATTTATGTACTTGAGCACGTTAAGCTATCGGTCCCAGTTGTTATCATGTACACCCAATAGCGATCGTTACCATAAGGGAATATATCCGCCAACCCGCATTGGAGCAGCGTTGTGAATGAAGCTCTGATCCTTCTCCTACATAGGGAGAGAGGCCTGTGCCTAGCAGTAGGATATTAAAAAGGAAAAGGAAAGAGGAAAGTAGTCTCCTCATGATTTCTAATTTAAGGATTATCGTTTTCCCTATGGAAAAATGTAGAAAGGGGAGAAAAAGAATGAGAGTGCTCATACGAAATAAAAATCTATTTTTTTTTATGATTTCAAAATTAGGTATATATTCTCTAAATCTAATAATCCTTTAAAATCGGTTTTATCTCTAACAATAAAGCAACCTGTATCTTATTATCAAAATTGTTGAGATACAAAAGTTGAAAATATTAAAGTCGGATAGGACCTCGTTTAACAAATATTAAACGAATTTGTTTGTGCTGTCTATACATAAGGTAAAATAAGATTCTATAATTAGTTATGTTTTAATGATAAGTCAAATTGCACATCTGTTTGACCCCGTAATTGGTCATGTATTCGTAACATGAGGAGTCCAGCGAACCAAATGGGGAGGCTAAGAAACTTTACCAACAAGACATACACACGTATCAAGCATCAAAACAATATCATCTTCATCTCACCTGTATAACATCCCGTTTTCCTTCAATGAAATTAAACTGTAACGTATTCTTCTTGGGATTCAACTTAAGGTGTTCATCGCAGAACTCCTTCTCAGCTTCAATGTCACCTTTCTCCTTGACTTCAGGCTCCAATTCTTCGATCCTCTGCCGAAGCTCATCAACTGAACAATACAAGTCCAAAGTGTCTTCTAAAGAATCAACAGTCTTCGGAGACAGATCGAATTTCTGAAAAGAAAAAGTAATTTTATGATTTTTCTATACTTTACTTTAGAACTGTGTCTGACTGCCACGTATACATTGGAAGAAGTTTGAAAAATGTCCGTTAATTGCATTTCATAATATATTCCTTTTCTTATTTTTAGTAGAATTCGTAGAAATTTTTTTTTTAATAAAATAGTATTAAGTACAACATTGTTATAAAATGAGACACAGTATTAAATAATTTAAAAATATTATTGATCCATCGAAAAACATTTTTTTTTTTAGCTTACGTTAAAATTGATTACGCATCATTGCTCTTATATTTTTACAGGTATTGTATATGTACTCTTGACACATTGACATAACTATATATAATTACTAATTACTATATTATTTATTATTATATATTATCCATCACGTCTCTAATATTTTGATTTGTTTCATTGATTGATCTCTTTCTCCATGTAGCAAAGTGTGTTTTTAGTTTAATTTATACTTAAAACACAATAAATCAACTCTTTGTGTTTCTAGTCTAAACCGACCTGTTCTAGACTGTTCAAAGGCTTGTAGTCAATCAGATGCGTGAGTTCCTTCTCAACAGACTTGCGGAGCTGATGCGCCTCCTCGCGAGCCTGAGCGAGTGCCCGTTGACGGGCTTCCTCAGCTAAAATACTCTCAATCGGCTGGTCGTCTGGGTGTTCTCCCATTACCCATACCTGGAAATGGAGAATTTCTGAGTTTATACATTAATATATTAATACTGATGAGTACGATTTGCTTTTCTCAGGTTAAAGGTAAAGTATGAATATCGACATTTGAGAAAATTTACTTCAAAGTTTCGGAATGTATTTGAACGTAATTATAAGAGCTTGTTAACTAAAATAAATATCGATTATTGTAATTAATCCAATCCAAGATGGAAGAAATAAAAAAGATTTTACAAAACATGCAACAAGACATACGACAACAAAAAGCCGAAATGTTAGAAATGAAAGAAGACTTCATAAATACAATCAATAAGAATATTAATGAGAAATTTAAACAATTACAAGAAAAAAAAATGAAGTTATTGAGGGAAAAATTCAGGAACTGTGTGCAATAACAAATAATTTTGAGAAACATATCAGACGAAAGAACTTGGTCATGTTCGGAGTGGAAGAAGATGAAAAATCCTATTATGAATTAGAGGATAGAATAATTAAGATAATAAATACATACTTCGACGTTCAGTACACCAGCAACAACATAGAAGATGTTAGAAGAGCAGGGAAAAAAGGCAATAAGGTTAGACCCGTCATAATATCATTTAGTACAATGGGCCTAAAATTAAAAATTCTGAAAAATGGAAAATGTTTACGCAACACAAATTATTATATAAAAGAGGACTTTACACAGGAGGTCAGAAACAAGCGCAAAGAGTTACGAACCCAACTAAAAATAGAAAGAAACTTGGGTAAAACAGCATTTATTAAATATGATAAACTGATTGTACTGGACAACATTAAAAACACCTCTCACCAATATACAAATAAGAGAACCCTATCTGAATCTCCAGAACTTCCTACTATCAACCACCAAAGAGGATAACAAATAAAAAAACAACCACTAAAGAAAAATAAACCTGCCAACAATAAGGACTTATTTATACAAAAATAAAGACTAACTTTCACACCCACAAACAACAACCAAGACCATCGCAACAAAATACAATATAGCCGCCACAGACAAGCCCTCCTCATCTATATCTCCCAGTACGGCCGGTCACCGAGGGAGAGTTTGACCATAACCCTCCAAAGAAATACAGATAAAAACTGGATTGATGTAGCAAAGATGAAAGAATTTTAGCATTTTTTGGAGGAGGCTTTTACCCGAAGGGGGTCCATACATAATTTATATACATAGTGGATAGTTGCTAAATGAAAAAAAAATACTAATAAACGGAATGTAAATTTGTAAAAGGCAATCGCAAAATCTATTTACTAAAAAATATAGTATATATTGAAATTTATTGTAAATTTATATAACTGAGTTGTAATTATTTATAATTGATTTGTAAAAGTAGTGATAGTTGGTATGTTATTGTTATTGCTTTGCTTGTTAGTTGTACTGGTATCAATGGTTGGTAAAAATTGCTTTTAATATATATGATTGTATAAAAACAAAAAAAAAACATAAAAAGATGAACTGGTTGAATATATTGATTAATTGTATGAGAAATTGTAAAAACCAAATGTCAGTGACAGTATTGATATTTCTTTATTATAACTGGTTGTTAAAGTATATAACTCTTTGGTAATTATTTGTAGTTGAGTGGTAAAGTATTGATGGTTATGGTGAGGATTAATGTGAATAATGTATAATAATAACAATATATAGTTATTATTATACATTATTATTTGCAAATATGAACTAATTGAATGTATTGATTGGTTACATAAGTAATAATGAAAAATCAAATTTGTCATATGATGATTACCTATGATGTTTTGATATTTTTACTGATTCTTCCAGTACCATTATATTTAAATCTTTTTATAATTCAGACATTTATGGAATAAATAAAGCTTTATTATAAGAGCTTGGAGGTTGTAATTCAATTTTGGCGTATCCTCTCTCAGAACCGGCTAAACTATTATACAAGATTGTAAACATTGGTATGCGACGACGACCTCATTAATTTCTTGTATGTAAATTTGTGATGTTCCTATGGAGTGGCGTAGTCCTTATGGACTAAAACTCCTTAAATAAAGAAGAAAAAAATATTGATACAGGTGTAAAAAAGTAGGTTAATTGATTTCACAACTGCAAACAGAAAAAATGTAATGGCGTAAAAACAAAAACAAGCAGTGAATAATAGTTACTGACTTATATCTCAGAACGGAATAATCCTTAATTTTCCTCATAGTTAATATAGATGAGCTATTTATTACAGTTTGTAGCTGTTTATAGCTATTTGCAAAATTCGTGCAAATTAATTTGAAACGCTAAATTTATGACGCATGAGCGGGCATCAAAACGTTTTTTGGTTTTATCTAAAACTTATTAGTTTTCGTATTACTTCCTTAAATCCTTGTAAAATGGGTAAATAGTAATCTATACTAATATTATAAGCGGAAATATTTGATTGTTTGTTTTTTTGAATTGAATAGGCTCCGAAACTACTGAACCGATTAGAAAAATTTTTTTACTGTTGAGAAGCTACATATCCGCTGGTGACGTAGGCTATATTATTTTTAAAAAAAAATTAGGGGTAAAATTATTTTGAAATGTTTTTTAAATACCCGTGCGAAGCCAGGGTGGGATGCTAGTACTAAGATATATTTATTCAGTTGTGTGATCAACCTTGGTAGTAATTAGCAAATAAACACCCGCTTGTACTTGAGTCATTTATTCAAGTCAATTTGTGGCTCCACACAAAAGTTTTCAATCTTTTGTATTATTCTTCATAGTAATGCATATAATATATAATAAATGTATATTCAAGGAAAATTTTGTAGCAACATGGATATAGCGAGTGGTCATTATCGCCTTATTCGTGTAAAAAAAATGTAATTAACGTAATGATTCGTAATCTCGTTTACATCAACAGGTCTTGTCAGTAGCTAGTACAATTGTTTCTAATAGGTCTTTCTTTTTAACCGACTTCCAAAAAAGGAGGAGGTTCTCAATTCGACTGTATTTTTTTTAAACCGACTTCCAAAAAAGGAGGAGGTTCTCAATTCGACTGTATTTTTTTTGTGTATGTCTTCAGAACTTTTGACTGGGTGGAGCGATTTCGACAAATTTTCTTTTGATCGAAAGGTGGTGTGTGTCATTTGGTCCCATTTAAATTTATTTGAGATCTAACAACTACTTTTCGAGTTATATCTAATAATGCGATTTTACTTGACGCTTTTTTCGTCGACTTACGTTGTATTATACCGCATAGCTTTCTACTGGATGTACCGATTTTGATAATTCTTTTTTTGCAGGAAAGGGGATAATCCTAGTTTGGTACCATGATAAGGAAACCAGGTACTGATGATGGGATCCCAGAGAAATCGAGCGAAACTCGAAAATCCGCAATAACTTTCTACTGGATGTACCGATTTTGATAATTTTTAATTTTATCGAAAGCTGATGTTTATCATGTGGTCATTTTAATTTTTTTGATAACGCGTATTTACTTGACTATTTTTTCGTCGATCTACGTTGTATTACTCGTCGGTGTAATTGAAGTCGGTTTTCGTTTGCGAGCAAACACAATTATATTCCATAAGGTCCTAAATGTCTGATTGGAACGTAAAATATTCATACTATTAGGGTTACCAACAAAGTTACGGTCCAATAAGCGCGTTGGGACTCCCGGATAGCAATGACTAATATAGGTCTTGACAACCAATATACTATTAGATTAACAAAATAGACTCGTAAGAATGTGCAGCTTACTTGCTTTGTACGCGAACATTGACGATTAAATTAATTAAAATATTATTTAATAACGCGTTCCGTACGTAATGCTGAATGCGCTCGTACAATGTTTCATAACCGTACGTAATATATGTTACAACGATTTAATTTTGATAAGTACTCATAAATTTTCATAAGTATCATAAGTTTTAGGGAGTAGGGGCATATAAGGAAACAACTTGCTCAATATTTGGACCAGTGGTTTCAAGTAGTGTTTTGTATATGCTTGGGTGTACTTTTTAGTGTAAAGAAGTAATTGACTCACCCATGGCTCGCCATCTTCTCCTTTCAGAAACTGCACTTGCTTCTTTCCGTTCGTTTGGAACTTTGTTCTTCCGTTCTCTTCTTTGCTGACTTTTTGGTCCCAGACCTGCCATCGACGTACCTGAAAAAATACAAAGAAAAAATTAGTGATTTTAAATTTTCAACATTGACTTAGAAATTTCAAGCAAAAAAGTAAGTAAATAAGCAAATTTTAACTTTGGACCAAACACTTTCACGTTTTCTTAACCCGTCAAACTGCGTAAGTTTATAAATAAACTAGCGGCCCGCCCCGGCTTCGCACGGTTGCAAAAACTATCAGTGTTCCTATACTATATTATGCATGTATTATACATATAAGCCTTCCTCTAGAATTACTCTATTTACTAAAGAAAACCGCATCAAAATCCGTTGCGTAGTTTTAAAGATCTAAGCATACAGACAGTGGGAAGCGACTTTCTTTTATACTATGCAGTGATTAGTTTGTTAAATACTTTTGGTTGTCCGATAATATTACATTTATATATTAAGAAGATATGCAAAATTATAAAAAAAAATTAAGTACCAATAAAACGAAAAATTAGAACACCTAAACAACAAACAGATCTTTCTCAGTCATTTCTGAATAAAAAATCTAAAAGATAGGTACCGCGCTTAGTTCGTAGATCGTACTTATTCAAATTTGTTTACAAATAAACATCACTCGTAAAAATGATGTAAGCAAAAACAAAAGTGCAAGATGCACATTGTATTCTTAAAGATTCGGTTTCGACCTTCAAATCTTACTTCACCTTACATAAGTGCGAGACAGGCAAAATGAATGGCCTATTATATGACACAATGTAATTTAGATAAAAGAATTTTGTTTTGTTTAAACACATTTATGTGTCATGCTGTGACATTAAATAAACGTGTTTAAAATACTCAGACGGTCGTCTGTTCCTAAGGTAAGTAATAAGGTGCCCCCCGTCTTGCCTGTGTAATATATTCTATACTAATATATAAAGAGGTAAAGTTTCTATCTTTGTTTGTATGTAGGGGGTAATCTTCGCAAATACTGATTCGATCATGAAAATTCTTTCTCTAACAGAAAGCTACACTGTTCAGGAAAGATATAGGCTATATTTTATTGTTATTGAACATAATATTCAGTGATAAATAATAGTATATGTAAATCAATTCGGAGAAATACGAGCGAGATGAAAACTTTACTACATAAATATGTCATCAAAAATAATAATTGACACCCAACGAAATGGGCACGGGTTAGCTAGTAATGTATATAAGTAAATATAAATTACACGCAAACTCGGGGCGTGAATCGAAACTACCATCCACAGAGCAGAAAGCAGGGTCACTGCAAACACCACCAACTAGTCTTATATGTATAATAAAGCTTCTTTACTTAAGGCTTTCAAATATAAAACAATACAACTTAACCTTGCAACGAAATAATCTAGTGATCAATGCTTACCAAAACATATATAACATAAATTAGTCGTATATAAGTGTAGTGATCTTCGTCAATATTTGTTCAAACACTCCTCAGTCAACGATTACTAATATTTCCTAAGAAATAGTAATTAAAGGGTTCGGCAAACGATGGTATCACTGGCCGTGATAATTTTAGAACGCTTAAATCTTTATCCTTAAATCTTTAACATCGCTTTTGAAATGTTGTCGTTTTTCAAATACTCTCAGACAATTGATATCAAAGCAAAATCGCATAGGCGAATTTCCTGTACAAACTTTACACAGAACCATTTACTTAGCATCAATGTAATGTATAAACAATATACAAACCAAGTCTCAACGTTAACATGTTCTACAGGCTACATACTTTCGGTAGGCATTAAAATTATTGTTTTAACACATAATTATGTGCATTTTTAATTAAAAATATTTTTTTCCGATTTTGCATTAAATGCAGGAATTTTTCAGCCAAATTAAAATAAATATAGAATAATTTTCATCCATTAAGCAGATTAGTGAAGTTCGTCTTTAGTTCAGATTTACTACTATAAGAAAACGTAGTTATAATTTAAACTTTACGCGTTTAATAGTTAGCAAGACAGGACATCCTCTGTTAGATCATTTAGTACGGTAATAAATAACAACGCATACTTATTACGCTTATTACACAATGTTATCGATATTTAAATTTGAATACTAAGAATTACTGCTATTTCCCATATAATAAACAGATAAGCATTGTAAACAAAATTTAGTAGGTATATTATATTTAATCTTATCGGATATAGATTATTATATAATAAACTAGCTGACCCGGCGAACTTCGTATCGCCTAACACAAACTTTATCGTATGGTATTAAAGTTCAAAATGACTTTTAAGTATTATCACAAATCTTTTGTATGGGAGTTTAGAAATGTGTTGTTTTTAGACTTTTTCAGGAAATTTAAATTTTTTTTTTTTAGAATTTTTCTCTCCGTAAGAACCATCCTCGTACTTCAATGAATATTTTAAAAAAAGAATTAGCGAAATCGGTCCAACCGTTCTCGAGTTTTGCGCTTAGCAACACATTCAGCGACTCATTTTTATATTATAGATTAATAACAATGTTTATAGTAAGCAATTATAGCTCGTTCAGGAGAAAAAATTGTCTAAATTAAGTGCAAAAAAATTAGCATTACAATTTTGATAGCAAAATGATGACAGACTTGATTTTTTAATTATGTATTGTTTGAACAGTAGATACATATAATGCAGAGTCGCTTTGATAGGTGAATTCCAGTTTTTATTTAGCCAAAGTAAATTATTGCAGCAGCATTCATCTGTATCATGCCATTGTTGCTAGGCATAGGCCATTTTCTCCAGGTAGGAGAAGGATTGGAGCTTAATCCACCACGCTGCTCTACTGCGGATTGGCGGATATTTCTCTACTATGAGTAACGATCGCTATCACCTGATATCATATTTACTATAACAAAAAGAACCGACAGCTTAACGTGAACGTATGAATATTTGTATAATGATTGTGAATTTTGTGCTGAATATTCCGAGCGGAATTCGAACCCGCAAACCGTCAGTGTGCTAGGCGACTGTCACTCGCACCATACCAGAGCGGTTGCTAAAAAGTAAAGTTGTAAGTAAATTATTATTAGACATCTGTATAACAGTTCTTTTGGAGTTTTGCTAAATGTGAGCACGTGGAATTGAAGTAATCGTAATTTTTATACCGTAATAAACATCTACAATGTATTTGTCAAAATTTAAAGAAAAAATAAAAAACCGTTCTTAAAATAAGGCGTGACCATAGAAAATGGAAATTCATTTTAGTTACAAGTGAGGACCACAGTTTCCATTTAAAATGCTCCATAATGTAAAGGTATGCGGTTTCTCAACTGCCATAATTGAAACTAGTACTAACATCGACATACGCAGAAGTGAACGGTGGTCAAGATTAATACTTTAACGATTGTCTAATCAGCCTTGAGTCGATATCCTAATAATAAATGGATTTGCCATTCTCGTAAACAATAAAGCGAAACGAATAAGTTTTGCCAATCGTAAATATTTAGGAACTGAATGAAGGTCGAATTTGAGAGACTGGCTGGGTTCTTCTCTATTGAATGTCATTAAGGTTCTGTATATATTTAAACAAAGGTTCGACCAGAGATGTTGCATCTAATAATATAGTTTATTGTGCGCAAAAATAAAGGAGAAATTAAAGATACAACCAATTATAATTATGAGTTGTACAACCGGGTGGTCCATGTGCCTGACGCCGTGTTGGCGCAACGGTCACAGCTATGGATTGTGCCTGTTGCGCTGGCGGTTGCGGGTTCGATCCCCGCACATGAAAAACATTTGTATTGGCCATACAGGTGTTTGCTATGGTCTGGGTGTTTGTGCAGCCCTTGTGAGTCTCCCCACCGTGCCTCGGAGAGCACGTTAAACAGTTGTTATCATGTACACCTGATAGTGATCGTAACTCATAGTAGGCAATATATCCGCCAACTCGCATTGGAGTAGCGTGGTGAATTAAGCTCTGATCCTTCCCCTACATGGGGAAAGAGGCCTATGCCCAGTAGTGGGATATTACAGGCTAAAGCGTGGTCTATGTAACCCAAATTTTTAAAAAATATATGAGGTTTAGTCCTAACTTAATTTTACAAATATTTTATAGGAATAACTTTATGTCATTTTATTTCCTTTTAAGTCATTTCCATTAAGTAATCTCATCAGATGTGGCACTGGTCTAAATTTGAGATCATCGTATTTTTTTATTCTACTCGTTGCTTTTTAATATTACTTACACAATGATTTCAAGGACAAACATACAAACGTATTCCTTATATATCAACCAAAAGGATTCATAGCTTCATATGATTGCATTTGTCATCCTGTCAAGTTTGGCGATCCAAACATTTTTCAATTGAGTTCAGATTGAGTTTTATTGATAAGGCTAGATTTGGGATTTCTCAGATCCTTATATAAGCTATCTTGATAGTTCATTGCTCAATTTAATAATCTGCTTTAATTATTTTGGTTCGGTGACTTTCGATGGTTACCAAGGGATGGGTTGTATTTAATAATCTTCTATATTCTGTCCACGTCTGAACAAGTCAATTGTTGACTTCGACTATTGACAATTCAGAACCAAATGACGTCAATACAAATGTCATTAATTCATTTGGTTTAATGGTTTCCATGGTGCCAAAAGAGAATAGATGATTTCAAATGGTTATAACATTGGCCAAAACTGAACAAAACCATAGTTAATATTTTGTCATAGCACTGGCTGGAAGTCTATTCACGCAAATGGCATACATTTGTATTACACATATTAATATTGGCATACAGATGTTCACCGTGGTTGGGGTGTTTGTGTTTGTTTATTATGTGTATTTGCGGACCAGGTACAGGAGTAAATCCCAGTGGGAGCCGTTGAGTGTGAGGCAATTATTTATTTGTTTATTTATTGATGTAGGTAACATTTTTTTAGATTTTTTTTAAATGATAGTAATAAAAAATTATTTTGTGATGTTTATTATACCTGTTCCTCACGCATCTTACAGAAGAGCGTTTGTTTCTGCGTCTCGTCGAGCTCGGCAAGAATCTCCGGGTCGACCCACATGTCTCGTAAGATCTGTTGCAGCATTTTGCTGATTCTGAAACAATTAAAACATATTTATATCAAAGAAAAAAACTGTACAGTTGAAGCTTAGTTCATAGCGCTTGTCATTATTTTGAATAAATAATTTAATGATTTTTTAAAATATTTGGTTACTTGTTTAGTAACGCCTTAAGAGTATAATTATGGTAGACATTTTAAATGTTATAATTTAATGTTTTGTGCTTTCCTACTATATGACTTTAGTTTTATTTAATTTTATTCTATTTTTATTATTATATAGATTCAGTGTTCTTCGAATAATTAAAATATCGTTATAGGTTTCACTATATAAAAAAAAAATTTTTTTCGTGTACGCATTTTTAATGGATAAAACAGTTCCACAACCACCTTGGAACTTATTAAGCCGACCGATGGCGGGAAAACATTCCAACTGCTGGCTTTGAAATACACAGGCCGAAGACGGGCAGCACCGTCTTTGGTGCGACAAAGCTAGCCCTGCGATCACCAACTCGCCTGCCCAGCGAGTTGACTATGGGCAACACACATGAGTTCACGCCATTTTTGGCACGCACTTGTGGAGGCCTATGTCCAGTAGTGGACTGCGATAGGCTGAAGTGATGGCATTAAGACATCGATGTGAAACAAAAGAGGAGATGATGATGAAAACAATATTATGACAAATGATCAGTAAAAGCATAACACAAAAATTCTAGCCTTAAAGCTATAATTGTATTAGCGTTTGAGATATATTTCAAAGATACTTTCAGACACATGTGACACAAAAAATTTATTACACTTAACCGGGCCAGCGAGTTTCGTCTGGTGTTGTATATTGCTTAATTTAATGGGCATAAAAATCTACAATAAATAATTTTCTTAGTAATTTTTTATTTGTTTCAAAATAATAATCGCGGTAACTTCCGTAGAATCCACAGTATTCATGGTGTCCGTAAAAGTTCTAATTTATATTGTTTTTTTTTAAGAACGAGTTTCGTCACTTTCTAGAACTATTTTGTTCCCGTTATGTACGTATGTCTGAAAATAATTACTAATACTCACCTATGATGTGAAATCTTTCACTGATTACAGCAATAATTTTTTTATTTACGAACACATAGTTATTTATTTAATACTATCTTTTACTTGAGACTGCTACGCTGGTACTATTTTTATGCAAATATCTCAACTTCGACAGAGATATTTTATCTAACTGATAAAATTGTTGAACGAATCTGTATATATTGTATGATGTTTGCTAGTCGACAAATAAATTAGCTGGAATTTCCAGATATATCTTTCTTTCGGTTTAATCTTAATAGTAAGATATCTGATAAGGATGTCAGTAGAATATATAGATAGTATATATAGATAGTAGCTTAGTAGAATAGTATTGGTGTCCATGTAGGTAGAATTAGCTACATAAATACGTAATGATTAAGTGAAGAAATTGTCATATTTGATTCTAATGTGTTTAGAAATAATTAGACTAAAATAATTAATTTACGAAACTCTTAGTAATCCATTAAGAGAGCCAAAAGGAAATGAACAAAGCGACCTACAAAAAGGACATGCTCTGTTGCTAAAATATCATAAAGTTTTCATTAAAACTTGAGTTGTCACTAAACATGATTTGGGTGAAAAGCACATGCGGCTTGTAAGCCTCCCAATACTGAACACGCTAAGCCGTCGGTTTCGAATATATAGGGAATATATCCACCAACCCGCATTTGAGCAGCGTGGTGGATTAAGCTCTGATCCTTCTACTACATGGAGAAAGAGGCCTATGCCCAGCAGTGGGATATTACAGACTGAATCGAATACATCCGCAAAGAATGTAGACAACGCGAATTAGGATTGGTCATTGCATATACATCTAAATATCTTTTAGGATAAGACCTTGTATATATATGTATATATATATATATACTCGTATGTATCTTTATCGAGGCAGACAAGGTAAGTTGCTTATAAAACTACATTTTTAAACTTAGACTAATAATGCCTATAAACGAAACGTACACAGTCATTTAATTATGCAGTAATTAGTATGCGACGATGTCAATTATCTCTCGAGTGTGTTCTGACATATTAAGACGTATCAGGCAGTTTGTAATTAGTAAAGGGAAGTATTGATTTCCGGAATTAACTTGTTTTAAATGACCTTAACAATTTCAAACACATTGATTGATTTTTATGCTGGATTTAATAACCGATTTCAAACAAAGGAAGTTAGATTTTTTGGATAAAACTTTTTCTTCGGTATTTTTAACTGACTGCAAAAAAGGGGGAGGTTACTCAATTCGACCGTATATATATATATATATATATATATATATATATATATATATATATATATATATATATATATATATATATATATATATATATATATATATATATATATATATATATATATATATATATATATATATATATATATATATATATATACTCGTATATATATATTTTTTGTATGATCGGGGATAACTTCTTCGTTTGATATTAGATTATTTGATTTGATAATTCATTTTTTGTTGGAAAGGAGATATCCCTGGTGTGGTACCATGATAAGGAAACCAGGATCTGATGATAGGATCCCAGAGAAATCGAGGAAAACTCTCGAAAATCCGCATAACGGACGGTTCGGGGATAACTTCGTCGTTTATGAACCGATTTTGATAATCCTTTTTTTGTTGGAAAGGAGATATCCCTGATGTGGTAACATGATAAAGAAACCAGGATTTGATGATAGGATCCCAGAGATATCAGAGAAAGTCGTAATGAAGAAAACTGCGTTTGTTAATTTTTTCATCTACTTACGTGGTATTACTTGTCTATGTTATTGAAGTCGGTTTTTTTCGTTTGCGAGCAAACACAATTATTCCTGTTTAGTTATATTATTCGATGTTTCTTTTAGTTTGCTTGCCTAGCTATTTTTTTTTTGTTACTTATCCACTACAGTTAGTCCATGACGATTTATTTCCTATGTTCTGAGCTACATTTAGGTTTAATATTGTTACATGCTAACAAACCATTTGCTTCATATAATTTAAATATAGTGTCAATAAAAGTAAGTGAGATATATTACACGATAAAGGCAGTTAGTGTTTTATGATACAACTATTCTACGTAATCAACAACAAACGTAAAAGTTACAACTCTTAAAAAACGAGTGTGCTCTAGACCCCACGACTAAGTAAAACTTCTAGCAATAGGCTATGAGAGAAAGAGAGAAAGAAAATGTGTGCTCACACCTCTCTCTCTTGCTCCGTTCGCCTCGCCCGATCACGCTTTTCGTAACGCTCTCGTCACGCATTCACCAGCTTACCCCCCAAATCAAGCGTACGTAAAAAAGTTATACTTTAAAAATAGACTAATTCTTCAACAGCATGTAGTAGATACCAAGATGTGGTTGAAACTTAGAATTGCTTCCAGTAAAGATACAAACCATGATTAGTTTTCATATTACACAGAAAACCGATCCCAGTTTATTATTTGTAATGTTGCTATCATAAGCGGAAATTCTGTTGCATGAATAACCACTTTACTGTGAATGTAACATACATTCATATGTCGGTGATAGCTCAGAAACACGCTTCCTTTTACGTAGGTATTAACACTAATTGTAATAAAGAAAGGAGGGCTTTATTGCATACCATTAAAAATAGAATAAGAATTCTTAACATTTTTGAATATCATATCAAAAATTGACCGCTCCAGCGGGGTTCGAACCCGCGTCTCCGACTCCGAACCATTAAAAATAGAATAAGAATTCTTAACATTTTTGAATATCATATCAAAAATTGACCCCTCCGCGGGTTCGAACCCCGCTGGAGCGGTCAATTTTTGATATGATATTCAAACTAACTAACTAACTAACTAACTCAACTGGCTCAGTGACCCGAAGTGAGTCTTGGCCTCCGAAACAAGATTTCTCCACTTTGCACGATCTTGCGCGATTTCCCGCCAATTATTGGCTTGGATCTCACTCAAGTCTGCTTCAACCATGTCCCTCCAGCGGTACCTGGGGCGACCCACCGGTCTACGTCCAGTTGGTCGACCCAGATACGCTCTCTTAACTGCTCGATCCTCCCCCATGCGTTCGACATGACCGAGCCACCGCAACCGATGGGATTTGGTAACTCCAATGATGTTTGGCTCTGACACCAGGTTTGCAATTTCAGCATTGGTTTTTATTCGCCAGCTGCCATCTTGCCCTTTAGATGGTCCTAGGATCTTACGGTAAATTTTCCTTTCCGTAACCAGAAGCCTGTTCTCCTCTCTGAGCGTAAGTGTCCAAGCCTCACAACCGTACATTAGGATTGGACGAATGATGGTTTTGTAAATTGTGATCTTTGTCTTCCTACTAAGAAGCTTGGACACCAAGACCTTGTGCAGGGCTGCACTGCACCTTAAGGTGTTTTGTATACGGATCTGTATTTCTTCGTCACGTGTATTCGTATCGGTTACAGTGCAGCCAAGATACTTAAATTTCGACACTCCCTTGTATGTGGTACTTCCAACATGGAGGTCTTGTCTTGCTTCGCGAATATTCCTATATCGCTTCATGTGGAAGTACTCGGTCTTGTCATGGTTGATCAAGAGACCAACCTTCTTTGCCTGCTCTTCGATTGTCATAGCGGCTAAAGCAACATCGTTAATGTGCTCCCCCAACAGGGCCAAATCGTCAGCGTAGCCTATCACCATATGCCTTCCATTCAGGTCAAGCCCCAGATCGAGTGTCATTAATCCTCTAATTACATGCTCTAAGACAATATTGAAGAGCACTGGTGACAGGGCGTCGCCCTGTTTTAGACCGGTAATAACAGGAAATTCGTCGCTCAGCTCGCCGCCAACCTTTACACACATCCTGCTCACTCCGGTAGCCGCCACCACTAGGTCCACTAGCTTTCTTGGAATATTAAAATTCCTTAAAATGGCATACAAGGAAATTCGATCCACGCTGTCATATGCTTTCCTGAAGTCCACGAACAATGAGTGAATGCTCTGAGCGTATTCCCATTTCTTTTCCATGAGTTGTTTAAGAAGAAAAATCTGGTCAACCGTACTACGATTGCGTCTGAACCCACACTGATAGTCCCCTAAGACTTTTTCCGCATATGGTTCTAGCCTTTCCAGCAGTACGTATGACCAGACCTTATAAGCAGTCGGGAGCATAGCAATACCTCGGTAGTTCGCGCACTTCTTTTTGGAGCCCGTTTTATGAATTGGGCAAATAATACCCAAATTCCATTCCTGGGGCTGTACTCCAAGGTCCCACACTTTTTCCAGGAGTTCGAACATTTTGGACTGTACAGCGCTTCCACCATATTTCCATAATTCAGCTGGTATTCCATCCACACCTGGGGCCTTGTTGTTTTTAAGCCTCATTATCGCCCTACGAACTTCAAAGAAGGTGAGTGGTCCCAGTTCCTCCTGATTGTCATCGGCCAGTTGGATAATCGGCTCTGTCGGTAGGGAGCAATTGAGCAGCTGTTGGAAGTAATCTCGCCACATGCACTTAACGACATCTTTGTCTGTGACTAAGTTACCATGATCGTCTTCTAGCATTTGTGTATCCGGCTGATATCCCCTCCTCACTTCTCTAATCTCCTGATAGAACTTTCTGGTCTCGCCTGCCTTTATAAGTCGCTCCATATCATGAACGATGTCGTTAAGATGCTGTCTTTTAGCCCTTTTTATTTGTCTTTTGGCCTCTATCCTCAGTTCGTCATATTTGGTCTGCCATCTGTCTTCCTGGTTTGCTAAGATTTTATATTTTCTTCTTTGTTCCACCACTCTCTCACATTGTTGATTCCACCATTTCTTTCTTCTCTTCCTCTTCTTTGTACCAATTACCGTCGCTGCAACTTCTTTTACCGTGTTCTTTATTCTATCCCACCCCGTCTCTATGTCCTCAATCATCAAGTCTTTAAATCTATTGCTTAGTTCTATGTGGAATTTCTCTCTGTGTCGTTTATCTTTTAAATTGTCTATGTTTAATAATGGTGTGTGTACTTTTGTAGTTATCTTATTTGATTTTATTCTACATTTTAATTTAATACCAATCATGTAGTGGTCGCTATCACAGTCGGCGCCTCTGTACGACCTAACATCTTGGATTGTATTTTTGTGCCTATCATCGATTGCAACATGGTCTATTTGATTAACGGTATGGCCATCAGGAGATCGCCAGGTACCTTTGTATATATCTTTATGGGGAAACATTGTGCTTTTTATAACCATTGATTTTGCTGTAGCAAAACTGATTAGTCTCAGACCATTATCGTTAGACTGGTCGTGTTTGCTGTGTCGCCCGATGGTAGGCACGAAAATTTCTTCCCGGCCAATTTTTGCGTTAAAGTCACCGAGGACTATCTTAATATCATAATTGGGTAGCTGGTCGTAAACCGCTTCGAGATGTTCATAAAAGCTGTCTTTAAATTCATCTTCAGCAAGTTCAGTGGGCGCGTATGCATTCAATATTGAAATATTTGAGAATTTGCCTTTTACTCGTAGTATTGATATTCTATCGGATATTGCATCAAACCGAAGCACACTACCCATGAATTTCTTAGCGACCATGAAGCCCGTACCGTATTTATGTTCTCCTTCTTCCCCACCACTGTAAAAGAGCACTGATTGGTTGTCAACATTGCATTCACCTCGGCCCGGCCATCTTACCTCTTGGAGAGCTGCTATTCCGATATTGTATCGATACAGCTCTTTATTAACTTGGTAGATAGCCCCGAGTCTATACAAGGAACGCACATTCCACGAAGCAATTCGGAAGTCCTTTAATTCGTGCCATTGGTCGTCGTTTTTGGGATCGGATCGTTTCTTTCTTGGTTTCGGTTTCGTAACTTGGTCTTTTTTGCGTGGGAGGGGCGTTAACCCGCCGCACAACCCCCATATTGCTGGAGGACCACACCCGTCAGAAGACAGCGAGTCCATCGGACTTAGCCGGAAGCGTAGCTAAGCTGTACTACCGACTTTTTCCTCCGTCCGTCACCCGGAGGACGCTTACGCTAGCGCATTACACCGTGAGGGCCGATGCGGCGCGTCACTGCGTTTAATGGGCAAGGAGATGATCATCGTGATGCATCTTCTTCATGCCGTGGTGTAGGAATTAGCCAGTCAACATGATGGATTTAAAGTTGACTGCCCAGGGTGCGCCGAACGATCAGTAATGTATCGTCACTCGAGGAGGCTCTCTACTCACACCCCGATATGATATTCAAAATATCTTTGATATGATATTCAAAAATGTTAAGAATTCCTAATGTGTGGGTAACACAAAAATAAAATCGTACATATTAGAATAAGAATTGTATCGAAGAAAGACGTAAAAGGCGGTTTTAATCCTAGAATTTTTTTTTCAACAAACAATTATTGGGGTTGGAACAACACATTAAAAATATACATTTGAATGCAATCGAAATGAAGGCTATAACCTAATGGTTACGCTTGTGTTAGAATGAGAGAAATAGTTCAAATTTAGACCTTACTTTCCTTCAAAACGTAAAAAATAACGCATTAACATTAAAATGAATGTTACATATATACTACAGATAGTTTTTGTATAAGTAAGCGCTTTGTTTCATACATGCGACAGTGATTTTAAACACAGTGTTATGAATAATGTATCGCGTACCTAATTGATATTCGAGCGGGAGACATCCAACTCATTCTTTGTTACTTTCTGGGAACTGTTCAAACTTATGTAAAACACTAGCTGTGCCCGCGATTTCATCCGCGTGGAATTTAACAAATAAGTTTTGTTCAGTTCGGAGATTTGCAAAATAAAAAATAAAAAAAATTCACATGATTAGCCAAAACAAACAGAAAGACAGACAGATAGACAAAAATCGTAAAAAAAAATATTTTGATATATGTACCGTGTATACATCCATATGCATTTATTAAAGAGCGGTTATTTTAATATTACAGGATACTCCAATTTTATTTATTTCTATAGATGAATTTTTTTTATTATTGTAACTCAAAGATGTGTATCGTAAATATTATTACAAAACTCTATCGAAAGAAATATTCGTTATAAGAGGATTAAATTATAATTAAAAACTGTAATAAATAATACATAAATAAATATCTTATAACATACACACACGGTCATCTGTTCCTATGTTAAGCAATTTAATGCTTGTGTAATGTGTTACAGGTAACTTCCGACTGTTAGAACTATTTATTTTTAATATACATACAAATAATACATATAATAAATATATAAATACAAATATTACACATAAATATATAAATACAAATATTACACACAGAGTTAGGCGGGAATCGAACCCGCAACCCGCGGAACAGAAAGCATGGCCATTACAAACTGCGCCAACGGGCTAGTCTCTATAATTAAAAACTGTAGTATGTAACATGTGATATAATGATGGAAACAGAATGTCTTTATTTATTTAAAACGGCTGGCATATTTTTTTTAGTTTGAGCGTTCCTATCTCTGAATCTATTGATCAGATTAAATAATTCTTTGCATTGAGTCTAAAACGCGTTAAGCAGTCGGTCCCGGTTGTTATCATATACACCTGATAGCGATCGTTACTCATAGTAGGGAATATATCCGCCAACCCGCATTGGAGCAGCGTTTTGGATTAAGCTCTGATCCTTCTCCTACATGGGGACAAAGGCCTATGCCCAGTAGTGGGATATCGCAGGCTGAAGCGAAGCGTTGCATTGAGTCTAGAAAGCAAAGTATTTGTTGTGCTCACAATGTGGCAAGCTCCCATAAGAGTCAAAAGTACAATAGCAACTTACCCGATATACTGTACGACTGTTTGCTACCTTTACAAATAGTTTTCCATTCTACTATTCGACAACATCCTCTTTCCAAACAAATATCAAAAATTCCATTTTAGCAATGTAAGTAATGTAAGTTTTAGAAGGTTATGTTAACATAATAAGCTCTATAGAAGTACTTTACTTAAAAAAGACAAGTCGTGACAAACTCCGAGGTTGTAGAGTTAATATAATTGTTGCTGAAAACTCAGGACAAGAAAAATTCGTTTAATTTCAAAGTTTCAGAAAATGATAGGATATGAATTAAATTACAACATTTTATGAAGTAAAAATAAATACGATTATTTAGTGTGTACTAAGAAAATTAATAAAACGTTTATTATATTATGAAAACGTTATATTATTACACGATAAAGTATTTATTTCATATATCAATATGAAAGATATTTTCCGCAAAATATTTGAATTTATTTGATTCCATAATAAATCTAGATTATGGTATCACTATTGTAGTATATCCTTGCTACTACTATAAATCTTGTTACATACTTTGAGCAGAACAGATTATAAATATTCGAAGCGAAATATGTATTATTTATGACAAGCAATAAATCAATCTTTAACTTTAACGCCGTTCTAAATAGGCAATATTAGAATAACAATAACTTAGCAGCTTTACAGAAAAGTAAAGAAAAAATTGTAATAAAACTACTTGCTGAATATAGTTATTACCAATTTTTTTTTTATAAATTTTTAAAACTTTATAATCAAGTCTAAATTAAATTCAAGTCAAAATTAAAACAAGTTCACGCACACACATGTGTAATAATGAGTTGAACGATCTGTATCTATGTTTACCTGGTAACTATTTTAAGCACCAAATATGTATCCATGTAACTTCCCTACAATATCTCGAATACTCGATACGATAACTCATGAATATGTCCCTGCAACTTATTATTCCCAGCAATATCCCGGTAACTAAGCGAATCACTGTCTAGAATACATTTCGCTTCGCTACCAGTATAGTTGCGGCACAATATTCGCATACTTAAAAGTGAAGGTGACTGCGAAATGCCAGCCGTCATTAGACGGAACCGGTCCGGGCGCTTTGTGCGTGTTCGTGCACGCCTTGCCTCCTATTGTCACGTTCACAAAAGCTTTGTTTACCAGGAAAATTTGCAAGTTTCAATTTCAGGCTCTCGCTTTTATGCATATGTTTATAACATTACTAGTACCCTTTGTACTGATTGCGGTTGTTTTGCTTCGTTTTCGTGTGTTGCTTGTCGCTTGCCCACATACAGGAAAAGTGGCGTTTGAGAGCGACTATTATAATTGTGTTTGCTCGCAAACGAAAAAAAACCGACTTCAATCACATCGACTAGTAATGCAACGTAGGTAAACGAAAAAATAGTCAAATAAATACGCGTTATCATAGATTACTCAGAAAATAGTGAATCAGTTTTCTAATAAAATAAGAATCATTAAAATCGGTACACCCAGTGAAGATTTATGCGGCATAAACGTAGATATCGACGAAAACATAGTCAAGTAAATACGTATTATTAGATATAACTCGAAAAGTACTTGTTAGATCGAAATTAAATTAAAATATTCCGTTTTACGTATAAATAACAGTGTCATTAGTAATGTTATTTAATAATATTTAATCAATAGTATATTTGGACCGGAAGCTTTGAAAAATAAGTATAGTAAAAAATGAACAGGTTTATTAGACTAGCTGCGTCTGCGACTTCGTCCGCATGGAATTTAACAAAAAAGTTATTGTTCAGTTCGCAGAGTTACAAAATAATATTTTTTTAAAATAAAAGTAGCCTAAGCTACTCCTTATTACATCAGCTATCTGCCAGTGAAAGTCTTGTCAAAATCGGTCCAGCCGTTTCAGAGATTAGCCGCAATAAACAGAGGCAGACACACAGACAAAATTTTGAACAAAATGTTATTTTGGTATAAGTACCGTGTATACATCCATATGTATTTATTAAAAAGCGGTTATTTAAATATTACAAACAGACAATCCAATTTTATTTATTTGTATAGATATGTAGTTCGCACCTGTCAAATTATAACACGTTATATTGATTATAAATTCCATTAAAAGATACGTTACTATATAATATAGGTACTTATTAACGGTACGTACTCAAATCCTAATTGTGTTACAAAGTTAATGTCTTCTAAAATTGACAAGCCATTAATGAACGGTTGCTCGTATCTTTTACCACCAGACTATTTTGTTAAGCGAATTTTTTAATCAAGAAAATAATTTTGAATCGAACCATTATAGTATGAAACTATCGCGTTCAGACAAACTGCTTCTTAACATTAATTATAATATAATATAATTTACATTGTTTGAATGTATGTAAACCGGTATAAACTATTGTAAATAATAGTATTTGTCATACAATCATACACGGTATGAATCTGTGTATACGGTCAAGATATTCCTTGTATGTACTTTGCACACAAAGACGACTACAGGATGTTCTCTGTTGTGAAGTATGCGGTGAATTGTGATTAAGGAATCGTTTACTTTGCAAATTGTCGTATTGCTTGGGTAAACAAATTTTCTGTCTTATAAACATCGATTTATAATGGTGGAATCCTATAAATATTATACAATTTGGAAGTTTGTGAGGATGGATGTGTAGGTTAGTGTTTGTAACTTTTTCAAGCCAATACTATAACTATATACTGATAATGAAACTTGGTACGTAGATAGCTTTCAGATTTATAATAATACTTAGCCGTTTTTAACAGACATTAAAAATGGAGGTTACTCCATTCGACCGTATATCGTATATATATTTTTTATGTATGTCCGGGGATAACTTCGTCGTTTATGAACCGATTTGATAATTCCTTTTTTGTTGGAAAGGAGATATCCCCGGTGTGGTACCATGATAAGGAAACCAGGATCTGATGATAGGATCCCAGAGAAATCGAGGAAAACTCTCGAAAATCCGCATAACTTTTTACTGGGTGTACTGATTTTGATGATTTTTAAGTTAATCAAAAGCTGATGTTTATCATGTGGTCATATTTAAATTTCATCGAGATCTGATTACAACTTTTGGAGTAACCTTTGATAATGCGTATATACTTGACTATTTTTTCGTCTACCCACGTTGTATTACTTGTCGATATAATTGAAGTCGATTTTTTTTCGTTTGCCTGTAAAAACAATTATTTATCCCTACATTTCAACGGGTTCGAAAATTATACGGCCAAAACCGCGACATGCAGCTAGTTTAAAAATAAATGAATGACTTGCCCCTCTAGGATAACTGGATAAGTGATATAATCTCGTAAATTTAGATTTCAGAAAAGTTAATTCAAACAATAAAATAAACAGCATCTTCCTCTTACATACTACATTACATAACAATAAATAAAGAAAATAAATACAAAACGATAATACGTAATCGATTGATATACATAAACGTGCAATGATTACAATAATTTATTCTAACGCAACAAAACGTAAAATAACCCCTTACTTTTACAATACAATACATAATACATAGTAATAAACAATGACATTACACGAACATTCAATTATACATTGCTTAATAGCACGTATTCAATTAATCGTCTTTTTAAAATGGTGAAGTGTTACGACCTTAAAATGACGGATGTGGTACAAGTAAAGTTATTATTGCCTCAAGTTATGTGTTGTGACTCGCGACATTAAAGGCTCATCTCCACTACATTGGAAGACATTCGAGTGTTAACCAACAGCTACTATGAGTAATAAAAAAATACAGTAGTTAGTTTGTTAACATATTTAGAAGAATTATATCATTTTTTATTATGTTAAAACAAACTACAACCTTTATAAAAAGTACTTAGATTGATATCAATAATGAATTACATACATTTAATATAATATAGTGGTTACTGCTGTATTTTATAACTTTAAACTTTTAACAAGTACTCTAAAAAAACTTTACTTACTCCCCATCCAAGCTTGTCAGCTAGTTCAAGACAACTGAACTTTAAATCTTCAGTCAGTCAGTCAGTTCAGCCTATTGCAGTTCACTGCTGGACACAGGCCTCCCCAAGCTCGCGTCAGATATCTCGGTTTTCCACAATCCAATAACTACAATAATATTACGATTATTTGTGTATATATGATACATTCGTTTTATGGTAAAAACAAATATAGGAAGTAATTTTTAAAATCTATCTGCTTAAGTCGCTTTACATTTTACAATAAATAAATTTCATACATGAAGCTAAAAAGATATGAACTGAAATTTAACAATTTGAAATAGTTTCAAAAGCGGTCATAGAAAAAGAAGCTAGGGAGTTGTAACGGTTATGATATTGGCCACTAGCTTCCTCAACGTAGGTACCTACAAAACTTATTGTCAGCTATAAAAGCGACTTAACACAAATTTTCTATTTAAAAAAAACGTAAAACTACTATCGTCGAGATAGATAACTAGGTCCATAAAAATGAGTATATGTAGAAGACAATATTCTTTATTTATTACTAACAAACATAAATTATGAACATACATTATGATTATTAAACACGTTTACATTTTTTTGAAGGCAAGTCGGACAACATGTGGCAAACGTGTAGGAAGCATATTGTATGGTCTTCACGCTCTGATTTATAACTAAAACTTTTAAAAAAAAATTCAATCTTAAGAAATTCACAGATTATGTAAATTATACAACATATTCCATTGCAATAGGAATACATATATACCTACTTGTTGTAAACTTATAATATTATATGTACGTTCGTAACTTTTAAGTACCAAATTTGATATATCTTTTCTTGTGTTTGTTGTTGTCAGGATAAGATTTGCATAAAAAAATTGAATAAAATTGATATACTAAAAAAAGTACGATTGTTTTTATCTAGTATGTAATAATTCTGGTTTATTTTTAATAGTGCACAATAGATCTAATTAAAATATTTTAAATAAGTGTTTAAACAATAGAATATTTTATGAACAATGGTACAATGATTTGTGTGATTAAAATTATTGTTATTGAATGAAGAAAGTTACGCCCGCGGTGACTGGAGTACTGTAGGCGTGACCGGTCATGGAGTCAAGGACATGCGGGTCTCGATGTTCGGTAGACCACGTTACAAAAACATTATATTGTAAACTAAGCTACGACTCAACGCTACTTACGGAATGTATTTAAATGGACCTTCATATTTTAGTTCTTTTTAGTACTTTTACTGGGAATTCCTTAAGCTAGCAGTGACCTTGCTTCCATCCTTAAGGGTTGTGGTTTCGATTTCCACTTCGAATCTCAGTACACATACGTATAATTAAAAATATATTAATCTGCAAAATGTTACAAATAAAGCACGTGTGTGTGTGTGTGTGTGTGTGTGGATGTGAGTGTGTGTTTGTGTGTGTGTTTGGAACGTAATTAATTTAAATGGTGACACCTAAACGGTAGGTACTATGTGTGCCGGTGAGGAGCCCAAGCGGCCACGCACTGCCCGAGACGCAAAGGGCTGAAGTATTTGTACTATTAAAATTTATTTTAGCACGTATCTATTTTGTAAATATGTGTATTTCAGTTTGTTTCAATTGATTATAATATAAATAATCCGTGTTAGTGGTTTGAAAACATACACATTGCAAATGCGAAAACTGAAATCGACAACTGTATGACGTATACAAATATTTTTTATTTGCGAGCATCAAGCAAACTGCGCAAACGTCGTTCCACTATAGCAAACTATAGGCTATAAAACATCACACTACGACGTATCGGGATTTTATATGATTAAGCCTTTTAATATTCACTGCTGGGAATAGGCCTTTTTCTCCATGTAGGAGAAGGATCGGAGCTCGATCTACCACGCTGCGGGTTAGCTCATTGAGGGATATTAACCATCAACGTAAATAAGAGTAAAAACACGTAGGTACATACACAAGAATGTTTATATTTCAAGACCAATTGAATTTAAAACACCAAGTAACTTAAATACCATAAACATAGACAATTTTTTTTTTACAAGAAAATGCAAGCGTAAATAGGACGTATTGTATATCCGTATGATTATGGTCGAAGAAAACCATTAAAATGTGCATAAACTTAGCACATCACGGATTTGCGGGGTTAATTGCACGGTCTTTGTTCCATTTTACTTATATTTTTTCATAAAAACGCCAACCGTTGCTCGTAACTGGGCTAATAGCGTGACGCACATTGTTCCATGATTACTGTTTATACTTTTTTTAACTAGAATTAGAAATTTTAATTTATACTTTTTTATTATAAATGCGAAAGTTTTGATGTTTATTACTTGCCGTTTATCTGGCTACAAAAGTTTTTATTTGGATGAAAGTTTGTACGTATGTAGATAACAAAGGATACAGGTTACCTACTTTTTATCCCGCAATTCCCAAAGGATACGAAATTACGCTGGTAAAAACGCGAGAGGAAGTTAGAACATTTTTCTCTGGAGTAGAGTAGTTTATTTTTTCATAACGGCATCATGTAACAGTAAATACAAGCGTTACTATTCACACATTAATACTAAATACTTAACAGTGGTAAATCGGTCGCACATAATAAATTTTGTCTCCACACGTGTAACAAAGGCCTTGATTGGATGCCTTGACCTGGTTAAAAAAAAGACATCCTTGTGAAACCGGAACAGTGAAATTTGAACGTGGAACATTAACCGTTTCAAATTCGAACAATGGTTTGAAAAGGCATGAACTGTCACATTGACAGGAGTCAAATGACAAACGGCGGGACATTTTCAAAGTAGGTTATTCGAACAAAAGAGTTTTAGTCTATAATTAACCATGGTTAAATTTTTCATGTTAATGGTGAAATAATTTAGTTTACCTACTACCTATATTTTATGTAGGTAAATTAATATTGATTTGTTATTTTTGAAAGAGAAACCTACTTAAGTACTATGGTAGCCGATAATTATTCTGCACAAAGCAACTATTTTTATTTTTAATTAAATATTTTAATCAGCTATACTGCTTTACTAAGATTTGGCAGATGTATGTATATCAGAAGTTATTACGATACCTACTTTTTTTCCAGTACTTAATCTATATTAAAGACAAAATTTAGTATTAAAATTTAGCACTGCAGCAGCAGAGCAGATTTACATACTCAAACCACTGGAAAATTTAAAGATTAATTTATTTAATCACAGTTAAAATCATAAAATTTAAATTACAATTTAACTGCTAAAAAAGAAAAGTTTTTAACTTTATCTTTTCTACATTTTTTATAAGATGTGCTTTTTTCAACACTTTGAAAAACAGTAAAACTTTTCTAAAAGTTCAATTACTGGGACGGTAATTTTAGTTTTTAAATTCACAACTTTCGTTACGAAATAACAAATTACAAAACACGTTTACGGTCATTGCCCCCACGCGGTGGCAGTGTTTCCTACTCGTAGAATATAAATCTATAATTAAATCTCACTAATTATTATTTAATTAGAGATGCGAATAAATTGACAATCATGTTACGAAACACTGCTCTGTTTTTGTACGTAGGCATGAAAGTCAGCGTTGACGTCAAAAAAAAATGGATTAATTAAAAAATATCAATTATTTTTCTTAGGAATGACTTGGACGTAAACTTAGTCAAATATTATTGTTTCGTTTTTAATTATTATAGTTGGTTCGAGAAAACTAAAATTTGAAAAATAATGTATAAATATTATCAAATAAAGTACAAAATTTACTCATAAAGAAAATTGATGTTGAAACTGTATGTATTCTCAAAGTATGTCATGTGCCTTAGAGCCTAAATTGTGATGAAAATGGATTCTATAAGACAAAAGGCGCTGAAATTGGGGTCAGTGGATTTAGCGTCACATGATATTACCAGAAATCTAACACCTGTAACAGATTTAGCCGCCATGATGTAAGCTCAGGTTTTATAACTTTGTCATTCACCGAACAAAAACATTTGGATAGATAGAGTAAGTAATCAAATTTGTTAGCTGTTTTCCGGGCAGGACAACGTCTCCGGGTCCGCTAGTATATAACTTGTAACGATCAGTTTAAAGTTACATTTTCATTGTGAGTTATTTATTTTTTCAATTAAAAACAGAAAATAATAAATATAAATAGTGAGTATAAAATTTCGCGAACTTTTTAACCATCATTAAGGTTATGTTTTATACACAGTTTTCTAAATGTTTACTTGATCTAGAATGTTAATTGTTCATCTGCGCTAGTTACCGCCATGATTGATATTTAAGCTGTGTGTGTGGCACATGCACGTGACGCACATTATTACATTTGTTTTATTTTTTTAAACAAGTAGGTAGCACTCCAGCAAAATTCTACTTTATTATGACTCGTTAAACGTATGATGATCATTTAGTAGTTTTTTTTTTATACTACAATGAACATTACTTGTAATTATCAAATAATGTGTTTAACTTATTAAACCAAATAATGTATTTAACTGTCGTTCAACAAAAATACTACCTACTAATAACGTTAAGTCTAATACTAACTATTTTCTACCATTATTATGTATTTTTTTTTTTGTCGATAATAATTTAATCACGGTTCTGGATCTGCTTTTTGTTTCATTATATTATTACCTAATGTATTATTAATTGCTTGGTTTCATAATGCTTGTCATATCTAATATATAAAATTCTTTTGTCGCGGCGTTTGTAGTTAAACTCCTCCGAAACGACTTGACCTATTCTCATGAAATTTTGTGGGCATATCGAGTAGGTCTGAGAATCGAACAACATCTATTTTTCGTACCCCGAAGTTATAGGGGGGGGGGGAGGATTAAGATGGTTAATAACATATATGGCAAAACAACGTTTACGGGGTCAGTTAGTATGACATAAAATTATGTTAGTAGTATAAATTCTTATTTATAGTTTCAGTTCAGTTGTTCACTTATCTTGCGTTTAAACTATACCTTAGTCACTTTTTTAATGAATATTAATGAAACGGATACTAAAGATTGATTTCTGATTAAAATTTCCGGCCTATCGCTATGAAATGGAAAACAAGATGTAATTATGTATTCAATTCTTTCCGTGTCGTATATGTACATGTGTACCGGAAAATCGCATGTGTGAAATTTCCTTGCAACGCATTGTACCGTTTTAAGATCACCTTTATGATACAAGAAATACATAAATTTATTATTATTATTTGTTTTACTCTTTTTTTTTTACTCTTTGTTTGTTTATAAGTTCAAAAACAAAGTCTCGTTTCGTTTCAAGCGAACAAGGTTTTTAAGCCTCTCATTATCAAACTTATATAATTAATTAGTACCTATTTAGTTAATAGTTAGGTAACTAAGTTGTTGCAACTAATTTCGAAATATACCGAATTGTTTTCTAGACTTATGTTAACCTTTTTTAGTTATGTATGATCGTATAACACTGTATTTACATAATAGTGTTAGTTTTACATATTAATGCTTTCAAGGTTCGTATTATACAATATAGTTACGAGTCGGCAGTGCCGTCATACTTGGTGCATTGTAGTCGGATTTCTGATTTGAAGATTGCTTTAAAATAGGTTTTTTTTTGTAGGTGTAGTATATAAAGTTATGGTGCGACTAATTGCTTTAACGCTGGGATTCCCGTGTTAATTCGCACTTCTAATTAAATAAAATAAAAATATTTATTTGTTTTTAATTGCAAAGAGAAACAAATATAAATAAACGTTTATAAATTCATTAGTCGACAAGATTAATAGGCGTATTAAAACACAAAACAATCTTTAATCGATACAAACAAAGAATGAATTGAAATAGCCGGAGATTCAAGTTCAATTGCAAGCAATATTGGAAGGTTATCCGTTCTCACGGAACGAACAATGGGTTTTAGATTATTTAGACTTTTAGAAATTTTCGAAGTTATGAAAAATCGGAGGCACGCACCGCCGGCCTTACGATAAACGCTATGACAATAGTGTGTTTGTGAGTCATGGACAAACGCAACTTGGACAGATATTATTTTGTAAATCGTGAAAATTGTGCTAATAGTTCTCTAAATATTAATAAAAAAAATGTTATTCATTTATATTTTTCGATTAAATATCGCAATCAAATAAGAATAAGTATTTTTTTAGGTGTAAAATGTACTGACCAACTAACAACTATTTAGTGTTATTGCAATAAATTTGTCAAGTTAGTCAAAATGTATTGAATTTTAAAAACTACGTTCAGCTAGATTTTCTTATTGTAGTCGTCTTCTGATTGTCAGTCAGTGGTTTTACGGGAGTATTTTGTTTTAAAATGTTTAGTCTAATTGATACGCTATTCGTTAAACATAATGGCATAATTACACGACTAACTTTGTGGTATTCCAAGACAGCTGAAACTATTATTACGAAATGATTCGTGTATTGTCTTGAGTCTAGTTAGCAAGATTTTTATTTATTTTGACGTCTTGACAAACAAATTCCGTAATTGCTGAATCAGCTTGAAACATTAGAACTAATAAATATTCAAAGATTTTAAAATACCTAAGGCATAGACCTCATTCCCCATGTAGTAGAAGAATTAATTGCTTTTTTGTGAAAAAATATACACGTGTAAAAACTTAGCGCGACAAAAACCATTCAAAATCGATTACGCACTTATTTTACCAATTTAATTTTTTATCACAGAGCAATGATTTACATTACACATAAATGGCGAATCCAACTTACAATATAATACTTTTATAATAATTGATGTAATATAAATAACTATTTTCCTGGCTATACAATAACAGTTTACTTACATGTTACCGGAAGCAAAAAAAAAACGTTTTTTTTTTTGTAAATTAAAACTAATATATAATATTATTTACGGCCTGTTTCACAAGTTGCGGATAGCGTTATTTGACGCCTTTAAATTCCCCTCTATTTATGAGAGAATCCAATTCGCAAATATGAATCCAAAAGTTTTACTTTATCAATTACAAAGAATCAGCCCCTTATGGCCTATACTGTAAAACTCCTACTGTTAAAATATATTCGTAACTTTTGTGAAGTATAAATCCTTTATCCACAAAAATCAAATCTGGGCACACATACACAAATATACATACATATATTTTCATTTCAATTCTAGAGTTCCAAATTTGTGCATTGTAAATCAAAATCAAAAATGACTATTTAAATTATATTTGTTTTTATTAAGTGTAGCTACCACCGATTCGGAATATAATTCTGCAGAGGAGAATCGGCAAAAACTTTAAAGAATAATATTATAAAATTAGAAAAACCAATATTAGGGAATATATCTGCCAACCCGTATCGGTTGCGTGGTGGATTAAGTTCTGATCCTTCTCCTACATGGGGAAAGAGGCCTATGCCCAGTAGTGGGATATTACAGGCTGAAGCGAGAAAAACCAAAATATTGTTAGATAAGGATATTTAAGCACATGAAAGCAACAAATCGTCCCAGTAACGCATTATGAAAGTAAGGTGACAATTATATCCGACACCCGCGATATCTCACTTTCGCCTCAAGTGGTTTAGTGAAAACAGTTAACGGTGTTTTCACCCATCTTTGCATTAATCTGCAGTGCGTTGCAGTGTAATTTGATTGCAGTGCAAATAGAACATTTAGATTGTCTGTTTTATTAATTGAACGTATGAGGTTTTTGGACTAAATAATGATAAAAATCTTTTTCGACTGGTGCAATTATATTTCTCAAATTAACTTGTACAAAAAAAAAGAATATTTTAACACGTATAAAAACAGAAAATTATTTCCCTATTGTTATTTAATCTTATGTGTACAAAGATTACAATGAGTTAATCAGTAAATGATAATGAATTTAAAAATATGACTTCAAAATGGAATTATCTTGTAGAAACTTATCGATCGTAGGTATGTTTTCACTAGTTTGTCTTTTCTTATAACCTCAGATTATATTCTTAGCTAGGGTCAATGGACATTTATTGATTTCATACCAAACGTTCTTTGTTTATCTGTGCGCATTTTTGACATTTCCTTTGTCCCTGTCAATTAAGTGATACGTAGAGTATACCTATGATTGTACTATGCTATTTTGATTTACTTAATTGTCTGTGGTTTAAAGTCCTAAGTAAAGTCAAAGTGCAGCAGTGCACTGTTAGTTGTCATAAAATAATTGTTAATTTAAAAAAGGCTATAAAAATTTCTATTCCATTAATCTTCTTAATTATCATATGATTAAGATTACGTCACGTTAACCGAACAAAGCTTCACGAATTAAAAGCAACAATAGTATTCTCACATCGCTGCTGCATCTGTAGGATTCACTTTCATCTGACAACATCGAAAGTGTTTCAACAATTAATTTTAATTTTAAGTGAAATCACAGCGAATAGAACGTTTAATATAAATTATTTATAACGAGACCTCGTTAAAAGTTTAATAAGCATTTTTAATATCTGGCAATATTGCATTTGATTTTAAGTTTTTTTTTTTTTTTTAAGTTTTAATACATTTTGCTATAATTTTCGTTTCGATTGTTAGCTCTTTTTAGTGCTATGGTTTTATTTTAAATTGTAGTCTGAACAAAAGCTGATACTTGTCATGTAGTCCCATTTAAATTTGACTGAGCATTTACTTGACTGTTTTTTCGTTTACTTACGTTGTATTATTTGTCGCTGTAACTGATATGAGCTGTCAATTTCTTTTCGTTCATTTGCCAGCAAACACAATTGTATTGATATCAGTTCATAATTAACACATAAACTTTTTGTTTAATGAATTCTTTAACTTATATCTAACATCATCAAAAATTAAAAAAAAACCGTAAAAAAATTAGACTACTATTTAAAGGAAATAAACAACAATATCAATCGCACTTGTACAATAAACAAATATTACTAACCTAACCTAAATAACAATTGATAATGATAATATAGGCATTATTAAAACTTTTGATAATCTTGACTAAAATGATTCATCGCTTGATCATATGTTTTTATATATCAATGATTTATAATGAGCTTAGTGGATAAAATTTATCTAGTAGGGTGATACATCGTACTACTTTTTTTTATACAACTACTAGCTGACCACGTTTTGACATATATGTTATTGACCCCCTTAATCCCCCCTTATAACTAAGGGGTATGAAAAATAAATGTTGGCCGATTCTCAGACCTACCCGATATGCACACAAAATTTCATAAAAATCGGTCCAACCGTTTCGGAGGAGTATGGTAACTAACGTTGTGAAACGAGAATTTTATATATAAGACTAGCTGACCCCGCAAACGTTGTTTTGCCAATATATTATATTAACCCCGTTATCCCCTCGCCCCCCCCTATAACTTAGGGGTATGAATAATTGATGTTAGCAGATTGTAATTTAGCACAAAGATAACTGTTGAACACACATTTATGTAATTTAGCCATTGATGTATAAAAAACCCCATCAATGAATTTAGCACAAAAATAAGTTGTTATAAGTAGTCGAAAATATGGAGAATCGATTTTTTTTTCTTAGAAAAATTTTTGTTACAGTATTTAGGGGTCTGATGGCTAGCTTGTTATAATTGCGACCATGTAGCTACCACACGCTCAAAAATCTCCTTTCTTCATCAGAGGACCGACTTGCTCGTGTATTGGCTGTTATAACTGACATTAATTGATTTAATCTTATCTAAATTAGTAATTACGTATAAGAACTAATTTCTTACGTGAAACTTATGTATAAACATTACAATATTTTACGTTTGTTTATTGATAAAAATTTTGTTTTGTTTCCTAGAAATATTTGTTTATTTATTATTACATCAATCATTAACTCTTTGTTTGAACGTATTGGTCTAACACCTAATAGCTCCAATAATAGCTTGTTAATAAGTTTGACTGACTGTTTAGCAGTATGTATACTTGTAAGTGAAGTTTATAGGCTAATGAGGGCTAATGGTAGTAAACAATAAACAATTAGTCGGACAAAAAAAATCGATAAATATAGAAAAAGATGGCGTCCAAAAACAACACCGAATTTCACAGTATTTCATTACATCTTAAGTATTATCATAAACAAAACACATTACATTTAGTTTATTATATTATCTTTATGACAGGTCCGTCTAGACGTCTCAATAAAGGTCTAGTGACCTATCACAACTTACACAGATAACACAAATATTATTAATGAAATAGCTTGAACAGGAAACAGACATTGATAAAATTGACAGACATTTACATGCGATTATACTAAACATCGTTGGTAAAATGTTATTTCTAGGAACTATAAATAATAACTATAAAACAACATCATACATACTTTAATATTTAAGATATTAGAATTCGTAGTAATAAATTCGTAATCTGTTAAAGAATATTTTTTTGACTTGTAGGAGAATACCAATTAATACTTTCTGTCTCTATCCAAAAACAATTAATATATACTCTTCTGAGAAAACTACCATTAAAAGTAAATGTTTATTTCTTTTTTAATAACGAAACAGGTAATTCAAACCAACCATTTTATCATTGATCCACAATTACTTGAGCATTTTAACACAATCGTAACAGCAGACACTACTTTAAACATTATTTTTCTTACAAGATTCAAAAAAATTAATAAATTGCTTTCATACTATTTATGTGTGAAGTATAAAATTTTAAACTATATAAATAATAAGCTTTATATTTATAATCGGATTATAATTACAATCGCGTGCCATTTTTAATAAAACAAACAAAGAAGTTTAACATAAAGTCTTCATCTTAGACCGCCTATTCAACTTCCATATACTTTTATTTCCAATATATATGTAGATATTTCGGTGTATTATTGTACCCACATGTGTCTAAAGATTAAATGTTTCATATACCTATAATGGTACAGTATACCTAAATACAGATTTAATTTATGTAATTTTGAAAGAAATTTTTAGGGACAGTCCCCTCCAAAAGTTATATTTAAAATCATTAAAAAAAACTAGGTTATTTTACTGAGGATTACAATCAATCCTTTCAAACCAAGTCTAACGTAATGTAAATTCCTAACAATAAATTTCAAGTATGCAGGGACGATGTTTTGATAAATAGTCCAATAACAACGGATTTCCTTCTAAACGCAGACGTGACTAAAAATAAACAGTGAAAAATTATTTTTCATAAATTCACATATAATTTTTTAATTGTTCACGTCAATTGGACCGTATCGCCCTTCCGCTGTCTTAACAATAACTCAAGTAATAAAATAACCGTTCTCAATAAACGTGATCGTAAACAAAGCCCCGTGCGTTACTCGCTCTAAATTATAACCATTTGCTGACGCGAGCCGATAAGAGTATCGCCTATTGTTATGCGTATTTGGAGCAGAAATATAAACGTTCCTATATACGATGTGATGTTATCTGTAGCGCTGTCAATTGTAATGGCATTTGTTATTTGAAATGTATGGAACGTTCATGTTTTAGGTAAAGAGCTAACTTAAATTAGTACTGTATACTTGTTGGCGCAGTTTGCGTGTTCTGCTCTCTACTCAGGGATTTGCGATTTCAATTTCCACCCAGAGTTTAGGTATAATGTATATTATTTTCATATATGTATTACATTTTATAAATAAAAATGTATTTTTTCATACATTTCCTATTTTGAAAAAATTGCGACTTGGTTTATATGTCAAAGTTTATTCGTTATTCTTTCTTCAATATGTAATGAAGGTTGCATTCTCAACCATACCGATCAATCTTCTCCGCGTGTTCTGCACAATGTTTGACGTTGACGAAATTAACTATACATCAAATAACAAGATATCGAATAAAATGAATGAACAGAGGTTTGTCATAATAATTGATACAGTTAAAAGCAACCGTGTAGACTTTATACTAATTGACTATGCAATGTATTTTCAACTGTGGCAACCTAAGAAACTTAAGTCTGAATAGGTGCAGTAAATTAAGGTAAGGTAACACTAAATTAACAATATACTTTATACTCACTCAGTTTAATACTTGAATAATCATTATAACCATATGTATATGGGTTTCAAAATATAGAATCTATGTCAATTTTCATAAAATATAAACATATTTGAATATAAAAAAGTATTTAATATATAGTCCACGCATCAAAATATCAATGCAAGCCTTACCATCTAATTTATCATACAACCTACTTATGTTTCCTATTATCGACCTCTATCCGTCCGTATTTTTTAACACGTTAAGTAACCACCATTATACTAAAACCTTCTCCGAAACACGTTGCATCTTATGGTGTAAGCATTATTCCGGTCGGCTCAGTGGTTTTCCTAGTATATATAGTTGGAAAACTAGTAACCAAACAAAAAACCGGCGCTCCATTTATTGGTACAGATTTATTTCAGTAAAAATTAAATTTGTGTTCGAATTTAAATTTTTAAATTTGTTCTTTAAGTATCAAAAATCATGAGTGCAGTGTCACATATTTCATAGAATGATCTGCTAAAAATCGTGTATAGAGTAAAAAATGTGTATACTTCGATTTCAATTAAATATAATTCAAGTCATGTTTAGTTAGTGGTTTATTACAAAATTAACGTTCGTCATATCTTCACAGACATCACAAATCATGAATAGAGAAAGTTTTCAAAGCAGAACAGGCAATTAGCTACTTTATATAACAAAGTTTGACAACGTATGCCTAGATTATTTTCACATTGCGTAAAACTGGATTTGCAATTCAAAAAATATTTATGATAACGTTTAAATGTATATATTTTCGCTTATAATGTAATTAATGTTTATTGTTGCGTCACATTATAATACCTAAAACTAATTTGTGTAGTAAATTTTCTAAAAATACTATTTAAATAAAATTTTATTTATTATTTAATTTTATTACTAAATGTATCATAAATGATATTTATTTATTTTGTTTTTGTGGTTGTCGTTTAAATTGAGTGTAAAAAAATAATCTATAACTTTCAAGACCATCTTTGCCACATCTTTTTCTGCCTAATATTATAATATTTTAATAGCAATTTTGTGATATCGATATTTTTAGACCTTTAATTGTAAAACTATGTAGTAATATTATTATATAATCCCAGTGTACTGAAAATATTTATATATACGAATTAAATCTATTAATTTCCATATTCGGTAGAGTAGAAAATGCACAACAGACTGCACTATCGACACTAAGCACTAAAAGAGATTGAAATATGACTTCACACGGTAAAAGAAATCGTATGAATGAACTGTGTAGGTACTTCATCATTTGTCACTAAGGAATATACTCTAGCTGATCTAATGACATTATCTTTACACTATGTAATAAGTCGGAATCGATGATTTTGTTTTGCACTATTATTGTTTCCGCATACGTATAATTACAAAATTTTTCAATGACTATTAACACTTTAGTACAAACGGGACTTACCCAAATTATTATTTCGAGTTCCCGATATATCGGCAACGTTGCAAACGCCACAACGAACGACTGTTATTTTATCCGTTTAAACAAAACTTCTTAATTTATATTCAATGTATATTTTTTATTGTTTGTGATTATATTGTATTTTTAATCAATGAATTCTAATGTTATGTCCACTTGTAATTGACATAAATATTAGATACATATTTATTATAAATTGTTTATTGTTGCATGTATGTTTTTGTGTGCTTTTCAAATAAATAACCCTTACCCACCCTTTAACAGCTACATAACATACAATTACATACACAACTGGGTCAAACATAAAGTCCGCCTCACGTATTTACACCAGACAATATATTCATGTGATGTAATAAGGCCCAGGGCATTGGCATTCAATACGTTAACTTCCCGGTCGAGATACAAACTTGGCGTGTTATGCAAGACGATTCCCGTGAAAGCGTGGCGTGACACGCGGTAACGTAAATATATGATTGGAAAACTGAGCACGCGAGCGTGAGATACGATTTTTGGATAGTGTTGCTTCTACAAACAATACAATTTTGTTTGTGAGATTCATTTGTTTTTTTGCATCACTTATATTATAATAATTAATTATGCGTGAGCCGTCGCTCGCCTTTCTAGTTTTTGTGTAGTGTTGGTTTCTAGTTTTTGATTTATTTAAGTATACCATCACTTCTAGGTCTAAGGAGGAACGTGTTCGACGAAAAAATACGCGTTCTCAAATATTACTCAAAAAGTAGTATCAAATCTCGATCAAATTTAAATGGTACTACAAAACAAACATCAGCTTTCGATTAAAGACTTAAAGTAATAGTTTTGAGGTAACATACATGAAAAAATAATTGAGAACCTCTCCTTTTTTGGAAATCGGCTAAAAACAAGACTAAGTCGATGATAAATTAATTAAATAAGATAAGATACTCTAAAAGATAAAAACCGTCTTTTTTAATTGTGCATTTATGTTCATAATAAGCATTTCGAAGAACAATATTATAAATTAAATTAATTAGCGTCTGAAAAACGCGTTATAAAAACCTATTATTAAAATAGCCGTACCAGTTACCTACGGTATGTGGAAATATATGATACTTTGTACTAAATAAAATTATTAGCTTTTTGCAAACTCAATTTTACAATAAACAGGATGTGCTTTAAGTAAACCTACTTCATTTGTAATCTGGCAAGGTCTGAGAGGCTTGAAATGGTTTTAGAGTCTTCGAACCTACATTGAATCATGTTTTATTCAAAATCTTGTTCTTAAAATCAGGTATATTCGTGGCGTGGTTACAATTATGTTTGAAGAATATATACCATTATTGAACTTGTTCATTATTCTGGAAAAAGGTCCCCAGTTCAGCAAACAAGCATGAGGTAAGCGGCTACCGTACCTTGTGGACGCTTGCGATACCAGGAGGATCGCCAATGCTATGCCGACCTCAGCCCCGACCCTAATCAAAAGCTCTGCCTACCTTTCTACCTACCAGATTTTGGGCAAGATATTTCTTGCTGTACCCTATTTTAATTAGACAATTTTGTCAATTTTGATTAAACAAAGAAAAGAAAGATTGATTAAAAAAGTGATTCTTTGCTTAATCATGGAAAATAAAATATATCTTTTTATTTTTGGACTAAGCGTCCAGTGATAACCAACGTCAAGTTGTATTTTGACAGGAAAATGTTAAACAGTAACCTGGCTCTAAGTTCCCCAATTACACGTCACAAGGACAGTTCGATGACTTGATAATGATTGTTTGTATTTTATTCTGGTATACAAACAATTCGCTTACTACTAACATTTATGGTATTCTGTTAAAACTTCCGATTGGTTGTAGAGTGCCTTCGAGCTTTATTTGTCTAGAACTAAGTCTAGAACTCAAGATCTTTAAATTCTTTGTAGGTATTTTTCTAGTGTTTTAAACACATAAATAATAACATTTATATGGACATTTAAATCGTATGATTAGTGTTTATAATTATAATCAATCAGTATTAGTATTTTTTATTTCGATAAAAAATAAAAATTTATATCTAGGATTCTTTAATCCTAAATTGAATCGCACGCGATATTTATTTTGAAATATGACACATTTATATTTTAATCTGTAATTAGTTCCCGTTATCTGTTGATTATAAAATCTAGATTTTTGTTATCGTTTCACTAAGTTCAATAATTGAAATAATTTCAAACTTTTGACAATAAAAAAAAAAACGAAAATTTATTATAATATTGAGTAAAAATATAAAAATTTATGTAATTTATGCAAATGTATGCTATTAACAAAATAGTTGACATCGTGCATAGTAAATAATGCTGTGTGGTTGCGCCAGTAACGAATATAGCCACTCCCTCTCTTCCCGTGGGTGTCGTAAGAGGCGAATAAGGGATAACACAGTTTCACTATCATCTTAGAACTTAAAAATTCGACCGATGGCGGAATATCCCTGCAACTGCTGGCTTGAAATACACAGGCCGAAGACGGGTATCAGCGTCTTCGATGCGACGAAGCCAGCCCTGCGGTCACCAACCCGCCTGCCCAGCGTGGTGACTATGGGCAAAACTAGTTTTGGGCGTAAACTTATGGAAGTTTGTTTATTAGTTACCAATATTTTTATTTTATATGTATATTATGTTTGCTTAGGTATGAAAAAACAACATAAAAAATTAAATTGTATTAGATAGCTTCTATGTCCGAATGCTACGGGCAATATAACATCCCATAATGACTGACAGAAAGAGAACAATTACTCTAAATATACAAAATCTATATATTAATAAGTGAAGCAAAAATTTTGTACCCCTTTTTACGAAAATTACGCGGACGGAGAAGTATGAAATTTCGCACACTTACAGTTTATATAGAGAAGGAGTGTAGAATGCATTTTTTTTTAATTATGCATAAAAATGCATTGACGCCACACAACAGTTACAGCCATGGATTGTACCTGTTGCGCTGGCGGTTGCGGGTTCGATCCCATGACAAACATTTGTATTGGCCATACAGGTGTTTGCCGTGGTCTGGGTGTTTGTGCAGTCCTTGTGGGCCTCCCCACCGTGCCTCGGAGAGCACGTTAAGCCGTCGGTCCCGGTTGTTATCATGTACATCTGATAGCGATCGTTACTCATAGTAGGGAATATATCCGCCAACCCGGATTGGAGCAGCGTGGTAGATTAAGCTCTGATCCTTCTCCTACATGGGGAAAGAGACCTATACCCAGTAGTGGGATATTACAGGCTGAAAAATACATTAAAACATTAAAAATATATATTACTATATAGGTATGTATTTAACACACGCGTCAATCAAATTGAGAATAGATTATAATTAATATTGTTTGTCTTTACTGAATATTAAACAGCCAGGCGAAGTGAAGAGAGACATCTACTAAATAAAATATAATATTTATTTATACTTATACAAAGAACTTTTCATAAGTTACTCTAATATTAATAATGTGTTTAAATATTCATCAAAAATTTTAAGTCTTAAAGTAATGCAATTTTTAACTTAATGTTTTTTTATCGATACGTTGGTTTTTGTTATGCGTCGGATTAGTAGATAATAATAAGGATTGGGCCTTGAACCTAAAACAAAGGAATGTTTTGCTTAAAATCGAAAGTTTAGTGTAAACTGTAGGCTAACCGAGTTCGACCTTGTAGAGCGGTGTCGAGCATCACTGCAGCCGTGTCATTTTACAACCAGTATCGAAAATTGAATTATAAAATATAAATAAAACTAGTAAATACACGCAGACTAATCTGCATTGCTTATTACATACGTACAAAACGAGTATATAACGATGACACCAAAATTATTTAAGTATAGAATAATAAATCCTAGACGCTGTATTAAGATGAAACCTACACAAGATTACAAAGTTTAACTTTAGTCCAGGGTCGCTAAATCTAATTTCATTTTCATTTTGCGTAATATCAGAGCAAATATACAGAGAGACAGGCAAATAATATTCCTAATTCTAATCCGGTTCCGGCTTGTATTAATATCTAAAAGACCTCTACATATATTATTCGTCATTCCTAAAAATCGATCATGTGGGTACAGATTTCGATCAAATATCACCTATATCATATTGTACTGTTTAAAATTTCCAAATTATAAACTCTTTCCTTTTCAAGCACATTTAAACTTTTAAGTAACTACACAAAAATAAGGCGAAAAAAAATTTTTTTTTTAATCCTAAAACCATTACAACGCAAGGTTACTGCTCTAGAGTGTTTATTTAAAACAAATATTACAAATCTGTCACAAAAAATGTTGTGTAGATATAAATGCGTAATAAATATACTTTTAAATTTTTTTATATTGATTTATTGTTTTGACGAGGCGTTATCACAGCACTGGCCGTAGCGCTAGGCTCGCGGGTTCGGTCCCCGCTCATGATAGACGTTTGCATTGGCCATAAATGTCTGTCATGTTCTGGACGTTTGTGTTTTTTATTGTGTGTTTCTGAACCCCCGTCACCGGAAAAAATCCTACTGGGGCCCGTTGTGTCTGAAGCTTTTTAATTTACTTAGTATGCTTGCTATTGTGTTTGCTTTTCTTTATCATGCCATAACGCACGCATAATTTTCATGACCATAAACAAATTCTTACTTCAATAAACTTAAACTACACCGACTAATCTTTTAACAGTTTTAATCCTGAATCCCATCATTGTGATAGCTTTAATCTCTTTTACTACAAGGTCAATTGTTTTACAATTCGGAAATTCAGAATAGAGTTCCTCGTTTAAAAAAGGAGGAGGTTCTCAATTCGACTGTATTTTTTATGTGTAATAACTTTTAACTGGTGTACCGATTTTGATGTTTTTTTTTTGTTTTTTAATTGAAAGCTGGTACTTGTCGTTTGGTCTGACGAGTACTTTTTAATAATTCCTACTAATGTGTACTGAACTTTAGTACAGTAGCTTAGTCTACTTTTACTTTTCGATGTAAATAGATGAAAAAAAAACAGACTTCAATTACACAGACAAGTAATACAACGTAAGTTGACGAAAAAAACTAACACGCGCACTAGTCTTCACAGCGATTTTCGAGGGTTCCCCTCGATTTCTCTAGGATTCCATCAACAGAGTCTGGTTTCCTTACCATGATACCGACCATGGTTCGAAAAAGTTAGCTCCAAGTTATCGACCATATATTATATGGTCGAATTGAGTAACCCTTGAAGTCGGTTAAAAAATACAATTATTTGAAAAACTTTGGTCATTAATGCACTGCCCAGCAACGCATCGATCTTGAAAATCAGAAAGCCATGTTATCTCTTATCGCTAAGTGAACATCATTGTACCAAATTGAGCGCTATTAACAAACACTAGTATCTAATCAGTGTATCCCTTTGATAACGCTGCTCACAAAATAAATAATGTGTGTCCTTTTATATTTACAGTGAAACGAAAATTTTATGGTTAAGGATTGTGAAAAGTATTAGTGACGAATAAGTTTTATACTCCATACTATTAATATATGCTTACACTAAATTACTCTGGTAAAACATTAGAAAACTTAAACACAAAATACGTGTTATCAAAATGTATAATACTTTGTGATACGCATTTTTTTAATAGTAAATTTTGGTTGAAAGCAAAGCTGGCAACGTAACGAAATATGGTCTCCACTTGGTTCTTTTTCAAGTAAAACGGAAATAAATGATTTTTACTTTTATATTTATTTAAAGATATAAATTTTATTTACACATTTAACATAGTTATTGAGGTTCATAATTATTTTCTACTGTATAATATTTAATCGAATTAATTCATGCAAATGTTCAATTTATATAAATAAATAAAAAATTACCATCGTTACTATCAGGGCAAGGTTTATATAAACAAATTAAAAAAAAACAATATATATTTACAAAAGAGGTTGCATGCAGTACTGTACGAAGATCGCTGGATCGGTTATAGATAATATAGATAATATTTAGGTTTCTCCGTTCAAATTTCGAAACCTATTTGTTACTTCATCGTACGATTGTAATATCTGTAATGCCAAGGTGAAAGCGCCTAAAAGCATAAATTAATGTTAATGCTTTTAAATTAATTTATTATCACGATTGTCTCAAGTGATTCTGTAAATGTTAAAAGTTTTTAAATTTATTTTTAACTTTTTGTTAAAGCTTACTGAAGTTTTACATTTCATTTTCTTATTTTTTAAACTATTTTTCACAAGCTTTATACTGTTTTAATCAAAATGGGCAAGTCTGTTTGATAAAGTAACGTACCTGTTGGAATTTGTCAATAAGGAGTCGAGACAAACAAACTTTCTTAACTTGATTTTTATCACTTGCATTCGGTTTTGCTACTCGTTTGAATTTCAGTACAAAGTACAATTTTCATTTCCTTCATTTTATAGGCTGTGGTCTTTATCAAGAAGGTTACCGAACGTAAAATACTTTTAGTTACTTTGAGGTAGAGATGAACGCGTTCAAAAAGAAAAAATAAATTCTCAGCTTTACTATATTATAATTAGTTACGTTTCGGAGTTTTACTAGTATTAATTCCAACCTCGTGCGAATGTTGAGATAAAAGTTAGTTAATGTATTATTCTGCATCTGCAGATGAATCTGAATCGTAAGCCAATATAGGCTATAATAGATCAAGCTAAGACTAATAGAAGTGAAGATGAGAAGTATCAAAATCCGACTTATGCGTTACACAAAACTACTTGAGAGTAATTTTATTTAGTTGTAATCTAATGATAGTAAAAACGCATAGAACCAGTTATTGTTTTAAAATTCTTCAAACGAACAAGCGACAATATAAGATTATCATAGTAATGCATAGTCAATATTAACACTAAGTTTCAGCCATAAATTCCTCAACAACAATGCCACTCTGTAACGGTTCGTTAGCGATTGTGAGTCACGGTCTTTCGATGTGTACGAAAAATAAAATTGATATTTATTTTAGAAAAGTATACACACACAGAATTAAAATAATAAAACTAATGTGTATGAAAAAAAGATAAAAATTTCAATAATTTATTAATAATATTTAATTTATTTTGAATAAATTATTCTCAGTTACTTATAATTATGATATAACATATATTTTAACCGACTTAAGAAAAAGGAGGAGGTTACTCAATTCGACCGTATATATATATATGTGTGTGTGTGTATATATATATATATATATATATATGTATGTACGTGGATAACTTCGTCGTGAACCGATTCTTTTTTTTTTTTGTTGGAAAGGGGAGTTCCCTGGCGTGGTACCATGATAAGGAACAGGATCTGATGATGGGATCCCAGAGAAATCGAGAGAAACTCTTGAAAATCCAAATAACTTTTTACTTGGTGTACCGATTTTGATGATTTTTAAGTTAATCGAAAGCTGATGTTTATCATGTGGCCACATTTAAATTTAATCGAGACCTGATTACAACTTTTGGAGTAATCTTTGATAATGCGTATTTACTTGACTATTTTTTAGTCTACCTACGTTGTATTACCTACTTGTCGATATAATTGAAGTCGGTTTTTTTTTTCGTTTGCTTGCAAACACAATTATGTAGGTTAGCTTTAATATACGTACATAGACAAATTTTTAATTTCAGGATTATATTGGTTATGTACTTGTAATATTATATTTTGGAATGTAATGTAATATATTGTATTAAATAAATAAGCAACAATGTATCGGCACAGTGAACGAAGCAATGAATATTTGCATGAATGTTAGAAGTCAGGTTCGTAACATGCTCATACCATACAGTTTGTTTATTGTTTTCCGAATTCTCGACAGAGTATTTCTATCCTGCTGATGAGTGTGAATTATCCAAGGAATGTTATAACTATTGGCACAAATTGAAAAAAAAAAAAAAAAACATTTTTATTATAATTATTTTATAAACTAATAGTTGTCTCGGCGATCTTCGTACCGCGATATCTATTCATTTCTTTTAAAATAAATATAATATAATCAATCCAATTTGGTGCAGTCATCTAAAGGCTATATAGTTACACTTGGTGATTTTTTTTATATAGACGTCTGTACGAATAATTTTGGATTGACCGAGAACGTTAAAGGTAATATTTTTTACAGTTGCAAACGATTATCTAAGTTAACAAAAAAATTGGAGCATAAAACTTTAACTACAAGGCCCGCTCGTGATTGTAGGACACTGATAAAATATTTCATTAAGTAACAAAACTAGCAATTATAATGTAAAATTGTTACTTTTATCTTACTTGAGTTATAAATGGGAAAGCTTGAATGTGCGTTTGTTACCAAATAAAGAGAGAATACTTAAGTCTGGATGAATTTAGCGCGGAGGTACCTCTTACCTCTATTGTCTGGAATAGCACAAGGCAACTTTTTATCCTGGCAAAATCTATGATTCCTTGAGGTCTGATTTACAAGCAAAGTTACGGAAATCAGCTACAGATGTTGTTTTTTTTTTTTTTAATTCTGTACGTATCATAGTATATTTGTTACAGAACCACATATAAAATTGAATGCATATTTTTGCAATATATTCAATATAACTCTACATAGTATTGTAAAGTCCTCCCATGACCATGGTTTCTGTAAAGTAAGTATCTGAAATGTCAGGCATGTAAAAAACCTAATAAACCGCGATAAAATCCGAAAAAGTTGTTTCATTATAATGAGTGAAATTTGCATAGTAATATAAAGTTAAAAATTCGATTTTTTTGTTATTTTTTTTGTGTACTGATTATTTTGTATATTTCAAAAGTCATTCTTGTTGTGTTTGTGTATAATCTTTTCATATTTCTAACATTACTTATTATTTTTCTAACATTATATTTCCAGTATTATTTAATAAAATGTGGGTAGTTATAATGTTTACTCGACAAAGCCGTTATTATTTGAATTACAATTATTATTCATATATTCAAAATAAGTATTTAAAATTACGCGGCAATTTGCAGTTAGTTTTGTTTCCGTTGTATTTAATTTTAAAATTATTCTTTGTGAAAGTATCTTTGTTATTAATGCTAATAAAAATATTTGACTGTAATAAAACACGAGATAATAATTTTTAATTTAGCAAAAAATAATTACGAAGAAATTCATAATTTTCACTTACAATACTTTGGCCTCTGGTGAAACTGTCTTTCCAAACTTTCCCCAAAGCTCCGAACACACGAAATCACAACACTGCCACAGATTATTTTAGTGTCTAATGTGAAACCTATTTTCTTTTTGAGTGTAAAAAGAAAAAAAATAATAGTGTGAAATTCGGAAATATAAATTGAAAGCGCGCACAACGCGTCCGTCGCGGCTGCGCGCCTAACACAGACTGACGATTTGATGAATTGACGATATACAGAAATCAGAGAATGCGCATATAAGGCGTTCTCAACTCTTTGTCTTAAAAAGTTTTAGATATTTTTTTTACGTCAATTAACGTTTACGAAATCGATTCGTTCTGAAATGTTAGTTATGAAAACTTTATCTCTTTACCACATGTTTTAATTTAACTTTGACTGATCGTAATAAATAAAACTATTGCCAATAAAATATCGTATCAACACTAATGTACGTAATAATGGATAGTTTTACAACTTCCATTTTTATTTTTATTTTTTAATTTTTTTTTTTTTTAATATATCAAAAACTACCGTAGTATGTAGCCAGCTACAGTAAAAGAAAATTATATATTGTCAGCATTATAAATAAAAAATAAATGAAAGCCCTTTGCAAGAGTGTAATTTTTATTCGTCGGCCTATCACGAATTCACGACTATTGTAGTGAGTGGTATAATCAAGTCACAACTCACAACCCAGCAACATGCTATAGCCTCGACCGTACTTCTTTATTTGTAGGTATATAACTTGCCATAATTATTCTATGTGTGCACTGATTCGTAAACTTTTTTTAAATTCTACAACATTATTAATTTATAGAAGATTTTAGTTAAAGTGTAAATTCTTCGTATCTACTTCAGTTCTAGAAACGGAAGTTATTAAAAATAATGGTCAACGAATCTTTACAAGAACAGATAAAACTACAAAAAAAATCTATGGTACCTACCATAAATTCAGAAAAAATAAAATAAAACTGTACACCTGACATGTTCAATTAATATGTTTATTTATTGAGTTGTTTCCTATTACTCGTATTTTTTATAAAATTAAACTGTACATCTACACCGTCAGTATATCATCTCCTTTGCCCAAAGGTTGCCTGGAAGAGATTGCTTTTAAGCAATAAGGCCGCCTTTTGTACATTTTTTTTCTACAATTTATTGTTGATGTTGCTTGTTTATTTTATTTGTTTGGTGTACAATAAAGTGTAAAATAAATAATAAATCATTTAAATTATATGGTGTCATGGGACATCAGGTAGGAACGAAGTTCCTTCGGATAGTATAGAAGCAACACCATTTGAAAAAAAAAAGTTGAATTTTATATATATTTTCTATTTCTTGATTTTTTTATTTTGTTGATTGGTTTTTAATTAAGTACATAAAAGTATTTAGGAAATTTAGTATTTTAGAAAATAACAAATACCATAAAATAAAATAAATCAAATAAAATAATAATAATAATAATTCAAACTATTAAGTGAAATAAAAAAACATGTGTCTTTATTTATTTTTGTCAATATTATCAAATTACATAAATAATTTAAAAAAAGTTTACTAGTAATATTTTAGTTTTACAAACGTCATATTATACAGTCGTGTGACTGATATTACGTCACTCCCGTTATATATTTTTCTTACGGCTTTAGTATCACATTTTTTTCAGTTCGGTCGCCCAGCCACATGTCAAGCCTGCCGTGAGAAACTTCGTTCTAATAAATAAATATATTAAGCCAAACATAAAAGACTTATTGCATGGCGCTTTAATCCTTGTGTAGACATAAATAATGCTTTTCCTTAAAATAACAAAAAATTAGAATTTACACCAATTAACCCTTAAAAAATAACAAATCCATACACTATCAATGTTTCAGACAGTGAAATAAGTAAACTGCGATTTTAATACTTCCCAAAAAAACCGACTAGAAATATTACAAAAATTACTTCCAGTGCATTGAAGCCCAGCATATATTCAAGCCTATATCGTCCAGCATATATCGTCAAGATGTTATTGTCAATATGATACAACTGAATTCTGAAAACTCTTAAAGTATGTTTTGTGACGTCAGTATTTTACCACTGAGGTAGGGCACAGCAAGAATTTCCTGCTCAAAATATGGAGCAACCCGACTGCGGTAGTACCTCGACCTTACAGAAGATCACAGCAAAATAATACTGTTTTCAAGCAGTATTGTGTTCCTGTTGGTGAGTAAGGTGACCAGAGCTCCTGGGGTGGTTGGAGATTGGGTCGGCAACGCGCTTGCGATGCTTCTGGTGTTGCAGGCGTCTATAAGCTACGGTAATCGCTTACCATCAGGTGAGCCGTACGCTTGTTTGCCGACCTAGTGGCATATAAAAAAAAACTGATCGGCCAACTTGATACAATGACAAAAATTAATGGAAACCACTTGTAGACTTGGAAAAAATGCTTTTATTTCTATTATTAATAACGATAGAATAATTTACTATTAATAATAATAATAATTGTTATTTAAAAAAATAATAATTGTTATTTTAAAAAATAATATAACGAAAAGCAAACGAAAATATTTCTTTAGCGGGTTTTTATTTAAACATCCTAAAGAAAATGAAGATGAAATATAATTATTAAGCAATTAAACATTATCATGTTCCTATTTAGCAAACAAAAAAAAAAATATGTCAACAATAATGTATAATACATAACATTTAACTCTTATATTATTAATAAATAATAAGCTTTGGTATAAACAGCCTTCAACAGTAGATAACATTCAACTTTTCTAATTCACAAAATTAAGTCATCCTTACATAATAAAATACTAATTCATTGGCACCACTGCTACAGCAAATTAAACCATATTGTGTGGATTCAAAGCATCATAATTGCATGTAATAAAATCAGCATTCATATACTTCGTACTTTCACTATTAAATTTGTCAATTTGTATCTTAAATATAAACACATTCACAATTTAAAGATTCTCTACAAACCTTATTTATTAAATGTCACTGGCCACTAAAAGAGAGATTATAAGGGGTCGTTCATTAATCACATAAGGCTCGAAAGGGTTCGGAAAAAAATCACGAAATAGTACAAGGAGTGAGAAGATATCAAACCCCTCTATATTCTAAACCAAAAAACTACCAACAAACACCCTACAACATTATTCTAGAGTATGACGATGATTATATTTCTATTTTAAAAAGTTATTTTTATTTGATTTGATTTGACTAAATAACTTAGTAGGTACAATTACAAATATAAATACAAATATAAATACATTTTATGCTATACACATAGATCAAGTAAAAAAAGGTAGATAACGCACCTAGAACAGAAAACTGAAGCCACTTTTTTAAAGATGTGTGAGTGAGTGAAGTGTTGACACCTTTTAAAAAAAGTCCCTAAAATTTTTATTAAACAATTAATTTAATATACGTAAAATGGGTATGTGAAAATAAAAACCTGTTTATAATTTTAAATAAATTTGCTAAAAATAAAACAAAAAATCGGTAGAATAATAAAAAAATATATTCGTAAGATAATCGTATGAATGGACACTTCCTATCCCCTCTGTTTATCTCTTTTCAGTTTGCAGTCGGTTTTTTTTAACTATTTTTCTTAAACCTAGAATCCTTTATGTTGTATAAGTTTTTTAAATTTTTGTCGCTTAGAACTCAGAGTCATCGTCATTGTTTGCATTTTACTAATATGATGTAGTCTTATGTTCAAATATTTTTCAATCACTAATCGTATTAAATTGACTTTATGCGCATGGCCAGCATAATCGTGGTCATTTTCTCAGTCTTACAGCCGCTACTCATTCACCTCTTATTAAAATATTCGTTGGAAACCTAAAACCATGAAATTTGATAGTAAAATATGGGTACCTAGTTTACTCAAAAATTGTAAAAAGTTAAAACATAAAACAAACGAGTTAATAATTCATAAATATATTTTGATTTTTTATTTTCAATTTATGTAACATAAAATAACACGAGAAAAAAAACAATAACTATGTCTACATTTTACTTAATTATTTTTCTGATTGCGTACAATTTACTTACCCACATTTTGGGGTATTGAAAAAAAGAACTACTGGCAACACTCCCGTGGTACGTCATTTCGTAACATTGAAATTATAAGTTCCGAATAACCTCAATATTATTTTGGAATAACAATAAATTTAAAGTTTTATATGTACTTACGTGTGAAACGATATTTCTTCAGATTTTTTGTTTACTTTGGTATTGTTTTTGCACCATTTAATCACACAAGACGGCATTTTATAAGCAAAGTTACTGTATGAAGCCTCGTGACATACTAACGAAAATGAGCGTAGTTTGATGCATATGTGTGCGTGAGCGCGTGTATTTACTTGAAGGAGCCGAGTTTTGTGGCTTCACTAACAACAAAGGCCGCGCATTATCTACTTTTTTTTACTATATCTATGGCTATACATATAAAAAAAAAATTCATTTGTGGAGCTACACGTATTTTTATTATTATTTTTTTTGTAATTGCCTGAAAGGTTATTTGTTCTTATCCTACTTGGATTATGTCCTAAATTGATTTTAAGTAACATCTAAATTTATACAAAATATTATACATATTTACAATTCACAACTTAAGAACTAAATATTTACAGATAGTTTTGGTATAAATCATGTCCACGTGGAATTGTGCCAAGAATGCTGGCAGCATTTCCCCGTTGAATCGCTATGCCGATTCTCTGGGCAAAAAATGCACCAGCCCTCTTGTCACCAGTGGAGGCAATAAGGCGAGGTGTTATCTCATTTAAAAAATTTTTAGCACTGCTACTCCAAGGTCCAAGTGTTTCGACTGCAAACGGCACAAAGATGTAATTTGGAATTAGTGACGAATATTTGTGCCGTTTAGTCGTTTCAGCTTTTTCCGCTGCGGCTCCCGCTTTTAAGGCTGTTTCCCTGACATGAGACGGAGCAAGTGTGTCAACGCAGGTTGCGTACCACAAAAGCGCCCGTCCCCTTTCCCAGGGGACCAACGTCAATCCATCAGGTCTCTTGCCATCATTGCGACTAATTCCAGTAGGCTCGATAAGAGCAGAAACGTCGATGGTGGCAAGAGCTCTTTTTATGGTATCGTTTAGGGAACCGTGGCGGGAAAACCTACCTGAACTCTTGTTACAGGAAAGGCCGTGTAGTCCGAAAGAATCGACCTCTTTTCCGCACGGACATCTGTGTTCAAAGCACAGTGGAGCTCCCAACCGGAGACCGAGAGCAATTCTAAAACTTTCATTGTCTAAAAGTGTCCTAAGATTTTTTTGACGGCATTGCGTGTAACCAGTGACCTGACTCTTTATTTGACAGAGCTAGAAGCCTAGCACGGTTTTTGTCACTTGTAAGATTTTGCGTCAAACTTATATGAGTATTATCTAAATAAATAATAATAATATAATCAAAATAAATTATAAAAATGACATCACTAAATACACAGACAATTTGGTCATGAATCGTGAAATTTAACCTACAATGGCCTACATAGCTATTATTTTGTTGTTTTTACAACACCTGTTTTGTTTGTTCAAGAAAAGTCGGTTACACAATTTTTTACTATTGCGTAATTTAGTTCGATTTCACAACATCTTTAAATAAAAACATATTGTTTTAAAATATTCGACATAATTTATTCGTCTGGATCATCATCGAAGGTTGAGTTATAGAAATTTAAATACTAATGTTTTATTAATAAAATTATTTTTTATCACGAAATTATTAAATTCATCAAAATTTCTCCATTCTAATTAACATAATAATATATGTATAAATATTTAAATCGGTACTATATGAATATTTTTAGTAACAAACAATTAACAGCATTTTCTTTTTTTTTTGTTTATTATTTTTTAAGCATTTAATGGCTAGATTGACAGACGCATCTTTTCCAATAAAGAAAATTTGAAATTTAATGCTTTAGATATATGTACACTGTTATAATACTGCGGTTTAGTGGATATGTAACTTTCACTGACAATCCAAATAAATAAAAGTTAGGTGATAACTGAAATCTAATTGATAATTGAACAATAATTGCAGTGTGGTTACGGCAGTAAAGAGTATAGCCACCCCCTCACTTCCCGTGGGTGTTGTAAGAGGCGACCAAGGACACAGCTCCACTATCACCTTGTGACTTAAAAAGCTGACCGATGGCGGGATATCCATCCAACTGCTGGCTATACACAAGCCGAAGATGGGCAGCAGCATCTTCGGTGCGACAAATTCTTCGGTATGAGGCAAAAAAATATGAAACCGAACCTTTATATTCCGGTACCCAGTAAATGTAAAAAGATAACAGGATTTTAAAAGGGCAAGTTAATATAAAAGCAACAGTAGACAAATTGAAAAATAAGTACAAGAATGGAAAGGATTGAGGGAGGAAACATCCATTGAGGTGATGATTGAGGATGGCAAAAAAGTTTTGGATGTTGACTTTTCAGAAGCATAATTTATTTGTTTGTATTGTGTATTAAGTTAAATTGTAACAAAATGTGTCTAAATAAATATTTATTAGAGAGCCCTTTGTATATTAGAATTCAGGTTGGAACTAAATCTGCTAGATTGGTTGACGACGCGTTGGCACAACAGTCACAGCACTGGTTTGTGGCTGTTGCACTGGCTGTTGCGGGTTCGATCCCCGCACATGGCAAACATTTGTACTGGCCATACAGATGTTTGCCGAGGTTTAGGCATTTGTGCTTGTGTGTTGTGTGTGTGTCCAGGCCCCCGACACAGGAGATAATCCTATTGGAGGCCGTTGAGTGTAAAGCTTTTATTGATTTTCAGCGATGCCATATAATTTCCAAATCCAGGAACGGGTAACGATTGTTAGTATTTTTAAGGCAATAAACATTAGTTTTTCTATCCTGACCTAAATAAGAAACAAAACAAAAATGAAATCATCATTTTCGTCAGGACTAGGTTCCTATGAAGTAAATGAAAAAAGGTATTTTTGGACATTTTTATGACCAAAAAATTGTAGTACAAAGTTCGTCAGATCGGCTGGTACGTAATAATTGTAAATCATAAAAACTAAACCAGTGTAAACATAGGTAGGTATAATTAGAAATTTAATCTAAAATTTGTACAAGAAAAAAAACCCAATCACCTAATTAATAATGTTTTGAGCAGTGACGTTGCGTGCTTGACTCGCGCCAGGGGCACAATACCTTTATTAACCCCCCCAATTCAAAAACAATATAATATATCTATATATGTATGTTATACAACGTTACTTTAAAAAGTATATGATACGTATGCTTAGTAATGAATTACAGGTTTAGTGGCTCCAGTGATAGCAACTGAGTTCAACGTACGTTCACTAAAATGATATTTCTATAAGTCTGTTGACTTATTATGTTTGCTCTTTGTATATATTCTATTAATACAAGAAAAAGTAACTGAAATAATATTGCTATTTAAACATTATTTTGTTGTTATATCACGTGGGATTCTCATTATCCGCCGATAAAAGTTTTCTCCTTTCGTATTTTCTACTTTCTAGTTTACTTTAAATTTTATACATTTTGTAAAATACAGAAAGTATATAAAAAGAAACATTTACAATATTTAAACCTAACCTGTGCAGTCCTTGCATTTAGTTTGTGCTTGTCTGATACGATTTACTATTTATTATATTGTTTTTATTAGTTGCGCCCTGCGGTTTCGACCGCTTTGATTTGAGCTCCTAGCGCGCATAGAGTATATAAAGACTTACACATTCCTGCGAATAAATTTAATCACAAAAAATACATCGATGTTAAATAATATAACTGTAGTCGTTTTAATAAAGTATTAAAAAAATAAATTGATAAAGTGTATATATTTTCATTTCAACCTTAATTATAATTGCTTTATATGATAATAAAGTTTTTGTTCATATAACTTTTAATAAAATATTATTTAAATGTACATTTATTAAGTTAACCTCTCGATGTAGGTCAGGATCAGTTCTTAAACATCTTATGAACAAAATTTTCAATGATTCTTGTACCAGGACTTACTTAGAAAAATAGACTGAACATATTAATGGGAACATATAATGAATTATTGTCTAAGGACGACATTATTTTTTTTTTAAATAATTGTCTCGAATTTGTCAATAATTGCTTAGTTATTATTTATCTATACTAATATTAAAAAGCTGAAAACTACTGATTCGGATTTAAAAATTATTTTTGTGTTTCGTAGGTCATTTACCGAGGTATTCTATAGGCTATTTTCCCTTAAAATTAACGCGAGTGAAATCGCAAGACATAGCTAGTAGTTAATAGAATTATATTGAGCTTTATATTATCAACCTTTCCTAATATTTGGCAAATATCATACCACTTCTTACACTCTCCAACTCTTAACTATCTTAAGACTATCAGCCTATGTCTATTCTTCTTTTCTTATCTGCAACCCTTAAACGAAATTTTTATTATCACCTTGGTTCGTTTCAAATCAAGAAAATATTAAGAGTCCATTTCGGTCATGTTTCCGACCTTGTTATATCACTGTGTAGCTCTCGCTGCTATAATAACCATATATTCGTCTGAAACCGTTGTTGGTTGATTATTCACTCAACTCACTTCTGGGAGTCCGGAAACATATACAATATAAATGCCTAGATGGTGATCAAACATACATTAGTCAGATTGTCAACGAGTTGAAAAATGGATAATAAACATCTAACCATATCAGTATGTGCTGTGTGGCTACGGCACTAAAGAATATAGCCACCCCCTCTCTTCTCGTGGGTGTCGTAAGAGGCGACTAAGGGATAACAAGGTTCCACAACCACCTTGGAACTTAAGAAGCCGACCGATGGCGGGATAATCATCCAACTGCTGGCTTTGAAATACACAGTTCGAAGACGGGCAGCAGCGTCTTTGGTGCGACAAAGCCAGTAACTGCGGTCACCAACCCGCCTGCCCAGCGTGGTGACTATGGGCAAAACACATGAGTTCACGTTATTTTTGGCGTAAACTTGTGGAGGCCTATGTCCAGAAGTGGACTGTATAGACTGTAATGATTGTAATGACTGAACCATATCAGCATTCTTAGAGTTTATCTAGTAACGTATCAAAATACACTTAGCGTATAGCCGTCTCAGTGTTGGCGTTTCATAGAGTAGCATACTGTCTCCGTTTTTGTTCTCTATCTTTGTCAATACTGGTACTGATTTTCTTATCCCTATCTTCCATGTGATTTAAAAATCATTTTAACTTCACCTGTCGAGAATATTGCAGTAGTAAATACTAAACTGAATCTTATCTAACACCTGCAAACAACCAAAAACGCACAAGTTCTAGGCTATCGATGATTATATCATCAAGATCAAAGACCCACTGTATTTTGTAACGAATGACAATAAAACATCCAACATCATCAATTCAATTCTATAATTATTAATTTGAAATCGGTCAAATAGATCTCCATTAACGCCTTCACACAAACAATGTATTTTTTTTGTGTCATTTTATGATTATAGGTATATGACTAACAATATGATTATTTATATCATCACATGAGCTCAATGAGTCGATTGGGTTCATGGAATCTGCGCAAGCGCAATTGATGTCACGGGACCGAGTGGAATCGTCCTGAGATTGACGCGAAATTGCTTTATTGCGAAAATCATGATGTGATATTGTGACATTTGTAATAAATAAGTTTCAATATGAATACGAATGAACGATTGGTGTATTATTTATATCTCTTTATAAAATGATTTCCTGTGTGCGTGTGTGTTTGTGTCTGCTGTGTGTGTGTGTGTGTGTGTGTATGTGTGTGTGTGTGTGTGTATGTGTGTGTGTGTATGTTTTACATGGAAAAATATTTAGTTTATTACTAGCTCTTTAGTTTGAAGTTCTGCTTCCTAACTCGATTTCATCTTTATGCGGACCGTTTGGAGTTTATGTGTTAGGTTACATATTTTATATTTTTTTACCATTAGATTAACGAACGAGTAGCAATTTCGTTATGGAAATATGTAATTATATCTTTTTATTAAAATCTCATGTAAGTAAAATTAAAAACTAAGTTATATTTATAAATTATTTACAAACAAAGCGAAACTACAAACGTAAGATGTTCTCATAATTTGTAACTTAACTGTAATATTTTGGGCTTTCTTTCAAAGCTATAAATAAAAACATGTCAAAACAAATATTTAATATTGAAAAAAAAACTATGTGTCAAGATAAATGCTATAAAGCTGTAGTATATCATTTATGGAAGCGAAACAGTAATAGTAAACGCCGATGCTGGTAACAATAAAAAGATAATATGGTAGTATACAGGCGTACACGCCACACGACTTCCCGTCTTTATTATACGAGTATGAAGAAAAATGCAGAATATCAAACAATCATTTAACAAAACATAAATAAACTTTATTTGTATGCATTTAAAATTCATTACCCACAAACAATGATACTAATATTAATTAGCTAAGGAAATGGTATTGTTGTCATGTCCTTTTGTACTGAAATCTTCAACGGAATTTTAACTTTATACTTTATTTTTACACTAGCTGTGCCCGCGACGTCGTCCGTGTGAAATTTAACAAAAAAGTTGTTCAGTTCGCAGAGTTATAAAAAAAAATCTAAAACAAAAGTAGCCTAATTTACTCCTTATTACATCAGCTATCTGCCAGTGAAAGTTTCGTCAAAATCCGTTTCAGAGATTAGCCGGAACAAACAGACAGACAGACCGACAGACGAAAATTTAAAGAAAAAATATTTTGGTATATGTACCATACATATGCATTTAGTAAAGACACTCGAATTTTATTTATTTGTAAACTTAGTTAAAAATGATTCGCCGCAATAAGCGTACGACTGTTACTTCCAAACGACTGCACAAAATTCTTTTTTTTTTTCGTTTTTGTTAGGACAAGGTTTAAATATACAAAAAAAATAAGTTCGCAGAGTTCAACTAGTTATTAGTAATTTTTTTCGTATTCGAATGCGATCGCTGAACAACAATCAGTTGCTGTAATTGCTCCATCAAATCATCGTCTGTTATACAGCATATTTTACGGAAAAATGAGCAGTTTATATTTAAAAAATTAAAGTGTTTACTTTATAAGACACTATAGGTATAGCAATTTTTTTTTTTCTTTTTCTTATATTATAAAGTATGTTATGACAGAATTAATAATTTTCCCCATTTTTGCAATATTTTTCGTTAATGTTCCGCACTTATATAAATAGGCTATCCTATACTTAAAAAAATAATAATTCGCACCACAACTTTCTATTAGCGCACTCAACTAAAGACTTCTGTTTTATACTATTATATTAGTGTAAATATTGCATAGTCTAATACTACGAAGCTATAACTAATATAACTTTAGACCATATAAGGTCCACAAAAGATGAAAATAATATACGACTATTGTAACATTTTGATCAAAATGACATTACAATTAAATATGGCGGAACAGTAACAACAGTGAAAAAACAGTCATAAAGTGGCCAACAGCAATTAGAATGGATGCATGCCTGACTGCGCCTCACACTGATTTCGATAGGGTTGCTATTCAGATAAAATTGATTAAAGTGAAGCAAATAACACGTGTGAATGTAGTGTACAATAAAAATAAAAACGTTTTGTAAAAAAAAAATGTTTTTGTACTTTTTTATTTATTTTAATTTTTCTATTTTGTTAGAGTGAAAGAAATAAATGATTTATTTATTTACTTTTATTTATAATACATTTTTTGTAAATTACATAGGTATTTCTTCCAAACGAATTAAGTAACGTACTGGTAATTTCAAACGAGTAACTGAATAGTTTTTTCCTAATTGTCTTCGCATTCTTGATATAGATTATATAATACTGATTAGTATCTATTGGTTTTAGATCCTGCAATTAATGCCTTCAAACAATAAAAAATAATGCATATATTCTACATACCACCTTAAAAAATTATCGACTTATGAAAATTGAAAATGAGAATCTCTGGTAACAATAGTACGCAGTTTGTGTTGGTATGAAGGTAAACAGCCACACATGAAGTGTTTTCAAAAGCAAGTTACCCAGGTGTTTATAAACATAGCTAACCTGTAACTGTTTCCTTTCTATTGACCTGTAACAGTACAATAAGGCGTATTGGAAGTCGCTTTGTTTGAGAACAGACACATTACTTTAATGTATTTTACTGTTTTTGTTTTTTAATCGACTTCAAAAAAGGAGGAAGTTCTCATTTCGACTGTATTTTTTGTATATGCGCTACCGCGCGCTTAATCTGCGTCTGCGGTCACCAACTCGCCTGCCCGGCGTGGTGACTATGGACAAAACACACGAGTTCACGCCATTTTTGCCGCGAGCTTGTGGAGGCCTATGTCCAGCAGTGGACTGCGATAGGCTGAAGTGATGATGATTTTTAAACAAAAGATGGTACTTGGAATGTGGTCCCATTTAAATTTAATCGAAATCTGACAAGCGCTTTTTAAGTTATATCTAATTATGCGTTTTTAATTAACTGCTTTTCCCGACTACTTAGAGAAAAGATATTTTTTTCTTACAAATGCCTACAATAAAGATTATTTATTATTACTATAGTTTTGTTTCAACCCTGTGCTCCAAATTATGCAAAATGTGGTACTGAACTTGTTATATCATCGTTTCGCTCCGAAATCCGTCCGTCAGATATAATATCGTTTCCGGCAGACGTTTTCGTGTTATTGTTGTAACAAAATGTAATGATGTATGTGTTATAATATGTAATTCTGTATGGATTGAGTTAAATTCAACTTTATTTATAATTCTAGCTATTTTAAAATTGTCAATGTAAATGAATGGCAGTATTAAAATCATTCAAATAATTATTAGGACCTATTAATAGGCCTAGGCCTTCGGGTTCTACGAAACCTGGAGAAATATTGTTTGTATGTCTCTAGTGCAACCAGTCTTGATTTTAAAACATTTTTCATTGACACTTCGATCTTTTTAGCTGTACCTTGATATTATATAGGCTTCCTAAATAAAAGGGCTACCAAGACTAAAATCATTTTTCAGCTTAAGCCAATAATAAATTTAGAGCTCTCGAGCTAATAATAAATTTATCATTCCTTTACTTGGGTTGTCTGGAAAAAATGGCTAAATAGCCATAAATCCGCCCATTGTGCTTCATAGTCTGTAACTGTCTTTAAATATGTTTAGTATTTAAAATGTATTTATGGTGTTCAATAAAGTTAAGTAACATTCGACCAAACAAACTGTATTATTATATTTATAATCTCGAAATACCTACAGATTCAAAACGTAAATATAATAACTTATAGATAATGCTTATTTATTCATTACATATGTGATACTATGACAATGAATGCTTCATTAACTTTAACAAAAAAAAAAATACTGAACTTTAATGATACTTGATATACAAACAGTTAAAAAAGAAACACCCCAGTTACTCTTTTAAAAATAATATATAAACTGTGTTTTAGTACAAAATTAGTAACTCTTGCGCGAAATACAGCGTCAAGTCCACACAGCGTAATTCTGCACCAAATAATACTTTATCTATTAATTTTATTTTAATAAACACTTTAAATTTATGTTGAGATATCTATGTTCGCTTGGGTTTAAAATAAAAAGTTCAATTTGAATACTCACCGAGCCTTAAACATACACGGGTAAAATTATTTAAAAAGTAAAATTATTACATAATTATGCAGATGAAATATAATGTACGGCTTCGCATTACCTTCAACATCTTTCGTCTAATCTTATCAGTGACATTGTTGAGGTCGATTCATCCGGAATTAGATAAACGACTGTAGACGTAAAAGGCTAATGAAAGTAGTTTCAAATATTTGTATTTATCCTAATAAAATACAAACTTACTCATTTATTATTTATAACTAGCTGACCCCACAAACGTTATTTTGCCATATATTCTATTAACCTTTTCAACCCCCCCCCCCCCTTATAACTTAGGGGAATGAAAAATAGATGTTGGCCGATTCTCAGACCTACCCGATATGCACACAAAATTTCATGAGAATCGTTCAAGCCGTTTCAGAGGAGTTTAACTACAAACACCGCGAGACGAGAATTTTATATATTAGATTATAAATAAGCGAGTTTGTGAAGATGGCTAGACGGATTTTTATTACTCTTTCACGTAAAAAGTTTGGATCCTACAAAAATTTACGTCTATGTTTCTCCTAAATTGCCCACTCCATTTTAATGATATTAGAAAAAAGCATTTGATAAAATTTTACGGTAAACTTACGAAAAACTTACGAACTTTACTACTTACTATTTTAGAAGAAAAATACTCTAAAGCAATTAATTGAAAAAAAAATCCATCAGCTTCGGACCACGTCCTAGCTTTACTAGGCATTCACAGGACTGTCGATTTGTAGTTTGAATAATAAATCCCCGGTGGTATTATAATAAACCTTGGTATTATATAAAACCTATATATTATAAACCTTGGAACTTAAAAAGCCGACCGATGCCGGTATAGCCATCCAAAACGCTTTGAAATCAAAGGCCGAAGACGGGCAGCAGCGTCTTCGATGCGACGAAGCCAGCCCTGCGGTCACCAACCCACCAGCCCAGCGTGGTGACTACGGGCAAAACACATGAGTTCACGCCATTTTTGGCGCTAACTTGTGGAAACCTATGTCCAGCAGTAGACTGTATTAGGCTGAAATTATTATAATGCACGATGTTCAACAAAAGGCATGGACATTTTATTTTTGGGATGTTAATTTTAAATAACACAGCCGCTGTGCTGTGTGGCTACGGCACTAAAGAATTTAGCCACCCCCTCTCTTTCCGTGGGTGTCGTAAGAGGCGACTAAGGGATAACAAGGTTCCACAACCACCTTGGAACTTAAGAAGCCGACCGATGGCGGGATAACCATCCAACTGCTGGCTTTGAAATACACAGGCCGAAGACGGGCAGCAGCGTCTTCGGTGCGACAAAGCCAGTACTGCGGTCACCAACCCGCCTGCCCAGCGTGGTGACTATGGGCAAAACACATGAGTTCACGCTATTTTTGGCGCCAACTTGTGAAAACCTATGTCCAGCAGTGGACTGTATTAGGCTAAAATGTTTATAATGCACGATGTTCAACAAAAGGCATGGACATTTTATTTTTGGGATGTTAATTTTAAATAAAAAATAAGCTATTAGTCACCACTTTATAATTTATTACATTATTTTTAATTATATCTGATGTAATTTTGACTCGAAGTATACATTCAGCTGAGAATAATCGTCAAAAAATTCAACATTTGCTCTTTTTAAAATACTAGCGTCTTAAAACCGCACATATAATAAAATAATACACTTTACCTATTACACTTAGTCAAGTCTCTCCGATCCAGTTAAGTACGTATAAATAAATTTTAAGCAGAATAACCGGCGCTTAGAGAAACCTAGCGAACAATTTAATAACAAGACTGCTAGCAAGCCACACAGGTTGCAGGCGACCCATTACTCTAGTGACTTGAAGTTTCCACTCCTTTACATAATAAGAAAAACTTCGACTTTCATTCTCAGAACGCAACGAGAATATACTAGTTCCTTGAGATATTAGAAATAAATAATTGTGTCACTGTTATAAAAACATAATAAGTGCCTTGATTCTTTTTACCTGACATTCCGTGTTTGTGAGTAATTTACAGATTGATTTGACTAGCTTGTAGCGCTGTTAACAGTGTCTCCCACCACAGAGTTGTAGGTTTATTTCTCGAATTTGAGTGTGAGGTTAATTTTTAAAGAGGGACGTTCGACTCCTAATTGTGTTTCTTCAAATAAGGGGTCCTGTAATGGTTATAGATGAAGTTCCGCGTGAAAAACAAGCTCCTAGCACATTTTTAAATTTGACTTCGTTGAAATACATGAGCTGCTTTGATAGATTAAGGACAGCTATAAAGTATTCTACGAAGAAAAAAATCGTTTCCATGTGCGTTTCTTTAGTTGTATGCAGCAGTTGTAATAATATTTCAATTTATCGACGTTTTTAGAGTTAAAAAAAGTAGTATTGGATGGTAATGCAAAAGTACGTTTCCTTTGACTTAAGTCAAATTTAAAAAAGAATTTTTTTTGTTCATGGAACGTAATTTATAACATCTACAGTACTCTATACATACATTCATTATATAGATATATTTAAATAATATATTGATATCAGTCCAACTGTTACACAAGTGGAGTGGAGCAGACAACCGTGCGAACCGTGCTATATATTAAATATATTTATGTGTTTTAATAAAACGAAAAAATAAGCTTATTTAAATAAACAATAGAAAACTCAACTAGATCTTTACCAATAAATAAAATTGGAGTGTCTCTTTGTAATATTGAAAAAACCGCTTTTTACAAAATTCATAATTATGAATGTTTACACGGTACATATACCAAAATAACATTTTTTACAAATTTTGTCTGTCTGTCTGTCTGTTTGTTCCGGCTAATCTCTGAAACGACTAGACCTATTTTGACGGGACTCACAGCTAGCCTAGTTTCCCTGACAGATAGCTGATGTAATAAGAAGTAACTTAGGCTACTTTTATTTTAGAAATTTATTTATTTTATAACTCTGCGAACTGATCAATAACTTTTTTGCTAAATTCCACGCGGACGAAGTCGCAGGCACAGCTAGTATTACTATATAATTATAATTAGCTTCGATCAACATTTTAAGCAAACTATATGACATTATCAGACCTTGCTACATTTCTTTAATATAAATAAATAAAAACAAAATTTGATCCAGACTTTCCAAAGTGTGATGTATAGCTTGCTTTATAGAACACATATAAAGACTGCTTTCTTGTGGAATTACTGGTTCTCGATCGAAGATAATTTAATTAGAAAAAAAAAACCATTAAATATAAACCTTACATAGACAAGCTCCAGTTTCAACAATATCAATAGTTCTCATCAGAAAATACATATCGGTACTGTATCTTACTATCGTTTGTCTGTTTGCGTTAAAAGAAAATAGTGAATCATGGCTGTCACTTAGCCATGCACACCTTGGCCTTTCAAATCGTACTAAATTAGAACGCTGTGTTCAAATTGTTCAGTTAAAGTTGGGCATTTACAAGAAGTTTGATGACGCGTTGGCGCAACGGTCACAGTTCTGGCTTGTGGCTGTTGCCCTGGCGGTTGCGGGTTCGATCACCGCACATGACATACATTTGTATTGGCCATACAGGTGTTTTCCGTGGTCTGGATGTTTGTGCAGTCCTTGTGGGTCTCCCTACCGTGCCTCGAAGAGCACGTTGAGCCGTCGGTCCCGGTTGTTATCACGTACACCTGATAGCGATCGTTACTCATAGCAGGGAGTATATCTGCCAATCCGCATTGGAGCAGCGTAGTGGATTAAGCTCTGATCCTTCTCCTACATGAGGAAAGAGACCTATGCCCAGTAGTGGGATATTACAGGCTGAAGCGATTTACAAGAAGTCTAAATCCTCTCAATCAAAAAACATCAATTTGCACTAACAGCATACTCGAGTATATATGTGTTATTACCTATAAATTGTTTTTCGTTATAGCTTTATCATACGTGTTGTTCAAAATCCTTGGTAAAGACCTTCGCTGTTGAGGAAGCACGCGCTGCTGCATCCAAATACACGCAATGACATAACAAAGCGTTGTTAAAAATTTAACTTTTTTTACGAGATATAAGGTTTAAATTACCTTTTATTTTTCACAGTAAATATTAAAAAGTTGTCGAAGAATTGATTTGAAATATAATTTTTTAATGTTACAAGGTTATACTAAAAATTTGTTGATTCGTTGAACGTTATATAATTTTAAAGTATCCTTTGAATATTGTTCCTAATTATAAAATAATAAAAATAGTTTAAAAGACCTTAGCTTAAAAAACAAATGGTATAAAAAATGTGAAGATTAAAAAATACTTCATTTATTATTAGATATATTTTAAGAGCGAGTTTTATTTAAGTACAGACAGTAGTACATAAATTAACCCAATTATTAAATAAAGAAATAAGTAGTCGCAGTACAAAGTCCAGAAACACAGGCCTCGAGCCTAGCTTAGGCACTAGTCTCCCATAATATTAGTGCTCATGTTAGTATCTATCTAATGTCCTATTTGCAATATTGTGGTGAGAAAATAAATAAATCTTATTATTATTATCACTATGATTAATAAAGTAAATGGGAACCCCATTCCACCCTTCGTGTGAAAGATGATTTATGACAGACAGAAAGATAAAGTATGCAGAACTGGTATGAATGAATGAAAATAAATACACTTCCTGACCGATGTTTTAGGTCTAGTATAAAAAAATAGCACAAGTAGTAGTAATTTACGTACTAGCACACTAACTAACAACATAAAACTAATCTTAGAGATAAATTATATATTGGTCGCAATCAACTATGTAGCAGTTCAGTTGAAAGTCCTGTAATTAAAAAACGTCATTTAACCCTACACCTTATTGTTGAACAGTTGTGTTATGACAACATAACAATCAATACAATTTAACCACCGTCAAGTGTTTAGCTAAAAAGATTGATTGATTGAATCAGCCTGTATCATCCCACTGCTGGGCATAGGCCTCTTTCTACAACCACAAGGGGCTGAAGGAGTTCCTACTGAATGTCAAGCTATCACAATGACTTCGACACGTTTAATGAACAAGTGAACACATACATTTTTACCAATTGTGTTTGTTATTTGGTCAAAATTTATTCCAAATTCCTTATCTTCTTATGCACCCTCATAAATAAATACCCACATAATACTCGTACTTTAACAGCTGGCTGTGATGTGGGTGTTTTTAATGATCTCCACATTACTTATGTTTTAAGTGAAGACCCCTGTCGTAGCCTATTGAACATATTATCTTATTTACGTCTGGCTTGGATGAGGTCATACCACAATCTCACTAAAAATCTGCACTAAAGTCTTCAAACCTTCTACTACTACCTACTTCACTTCAGTATCGCTAGTACGGCCCTTGTAATATCTTCGAACAAGGCTTCGACTTCATCGTCAGAGTGTGCCGAAGTCAACGCACATACCTGTACCACTTTCAGGGAATACCTGTCAATTAGTTTAAGTACTAGGTACCCGGGTCGATGCACTGCTCAATTCCACAACACTGCTAGTGAGAGACCTGTGAATCAAAAAACCGACGCAACCTTGGGCAAACCCATTACCTTCACGGAAGTAGAATATGTGCCTGGAGTCCAGGATCATTGTGTCCTCGCCTCTCATCGGACTTCAGATAACTCGAGTATACTCCAGTTAATACGACTTAGTTCTACTTCGTGTTCGATGAGGTGATGGTTTAGTCGTAGTTTACGTCCAATGTACGTCACCAGATGTAGAGTTAGGTGGCAGCCTCCCGTAACCCGATGATTTTTAGCACCCTCCACCTCACCGTTACCGCGACTGCTGCCGTAGTTGGCAATAGTGGGGCTGCCGGGAACTGAGGGCCGAAACTTTTGTTGCAAACTTATAGGTTGCTACAACAGTAAGGAATATAGCCACCCCCACTCTTCCCGTAGGTATCGCAAGAGGCGACTAAGCCAGTCGATAGCGGGATAACCATTCAACTGCTGGCTTTAAAATTTACACACACCGAAGACCGTCTTCTGTGCGATAAAGCCAGTCCTGCGGTCACCAACCCGACTGCCTAGTGTGGTGACTATGGACATAACCCATGAGTTTGCAAACCCTACTTTATTTATTTTACTTCTTTTTATTATAAATTTGATTTATTTTACTTATTTTTTTATAAATAACTATAAAAACATACCAAGTACGAAAAGAACTCGCCAATAAAGGATTTCCTGCCATCCATACAATACTTAACATGTCATATTTTTTTAATATTTAATTTAAAAACCTACATTATATAATTATATTACATTATTTTTACAATTTGTTTTTATAGTAACTATATATAAAAATTTAACGTAACTACATCTCACAATAGACTAACAATATAGAAATATGTGATACACATAAGGATATATTGCAAAACAGTTTTAACAAAATCAAAGCTACCCAAGATATTATTACCTTCAATTCTATGTGATTTTCCCAATATAACGAAAATCATTTATTTATTTCTTTAGAATGCAAGTATTGTAATTAAAACTTAAGAGTTTGTAGTAATAGTATTTATTTCTTCGTTAGAAAGAGCATTGAAAATATTTAATAGTATATTTAGACAATATTTGAGTATAATTGGGCATCGTACGTTAATACAAATCAAGGATAGAAGTTGTTTTCCCGTTAAAGGTTTTAAATGTTTTACAAGACGTTTATTCTGTTATCATAGCGCATGCGCGCCACGTGCACATACTTGGCTGTCGCCGGTCGGTATCTAGCTCGAGTAGCTCGTCAACAGTTAACCACGCATTCAGGTGAAACGGAACGTGAAATTGTGACGTGGGAAGCGGGTAAAATGGAATGAGATCGTTCAATTTGTATTATCTGTGGACAATCGATTTTAGTGGAAAAGGTGTTATGGATTTTTGAATCATTTTTCATCTAAATTTAATTGACTGAATGTCGTCTGCAATTTCATTTACGTTGATATATATTTTTTCTTTATTACGTAATTTTCCATTATTATGCTTTGTGGCATTATATCTATCCCATGGTTCTTCCTGAAAGTGTAGTAAAAGTAATAGCAATACTTTCAGCTTAAATTCTGCTTTTTCTCCGCCATTAGATATGTTGAAGTGTTATAAAGCAATCATATATGGTAAACTTTAATATGTCAAGAAAATGATGAAATTATTCATGTAGAAGACAACGGCTAAACTATACATCTGTTTCAGTGTTTCATGGCTTAAAAAAGCTTCATTCTTCAAAAATTAGTAAACTCGAACAGACTATCTCGGATATAATATATGACCTTAACTAATACTCCTTAAGATTTTTAATTTACTAATTCCTTTTTTATCGTATTAATTTTTCTTCGTCTAATTTGCTGGATTACCGAAAAGGTTTTATTAAGAAAGAAAAAAAGTTTTTGAAATTATTGTCTCCTAATTTTACCTAAAAACAAACTTAGAGTAAATTAATTTAGAGTATTATAAATGCCTGATTAATAATTAAATACGCTTGCCTAGTTTAATTAGATATGGATTTAGACCTGACAGATTAGGTAAGGCTGTTTTATTTGACAATTAATTCAAATGAACGAATCAATGAATGAATGAACCAATCAATCAACAAGTAACGGAACAATAACTTAAATATATTTTGTAACATATTTTTTAAATTATTTTCTTAATCACAAATTTTTACAAGCCTTACGCTAGCTTATTTGACTAGCCTGTTGGCACAGTTAGTAGTGGCCCTGCTTCTGCTCCACGGGTATAGGTCCGATTCCCGCCTGGGTATGGGTGCAATATTTGTATTTATATATGTTCATTTCCATGTATAATTATAAAAAAAATATTTAGCTATAGCAGTCGGCTATTACCTATAACACAAGCATTGAGTTGCTTAACTTAGGAACAGACGTCCGTGTTTGAATGTTATAAGATATTAATTTATACTTATTTATTAATGCTATCACTTTTGAAGTTTTTTTCTCTTTCAGGTGTTATACATCATTACAGCCTATACAGTCCACTGCTGGACATAGGCCTCCACAAGTTTACGCCAAAAATAACGTGAACTCATGTGTTTTGCCCATAGTCACCACGCTGGGCAGGCGGGTTGGTGACCGCAGTACTGGCTTTGTCGCACCGAAGACGCTGCTGCCCGTCTTCGGCCTGTGTATTTCAAAGCCAGCAGTTGGATGGTTATCCCGCCATCGGTCGGCTTCTTAAGTTCCAAGGTGGTTGTGGAACCTTGTTATCCCTTAGTCGCCTCTTACGACACCCACGGGAAGAGAGGGGGTGGCTAAATTCTTTAGTGCCGTAGCCACACAGCACAGGTGTTATACATATATGTAGGTATCTCTAGGTAGGGTAGGTTTTTGTGCCCCTATACCCAATAACAATCAATTCTAGTCCTCTGCCCAAGGGTTGCCTGGAAGAAATCGCTGCTTTAGCGATAAGGCCGTCTGTTGCAACTGATGCAAATTTATTATTTTTTTAACCTCATTAAACTTATGTTACTTTTGTGTTGGTGTGCAAAAAGTGTAAATAAATAAATAAATAAATATCTACTTTAATGAAATAAGTAACCATCTCTAACCCGTCTCATCCATAAGCTAAGGTAAACTTTACCATCAAAGGAATCGTACACTCTAATAATAAAAAAGCCAACATTAACTATTTTGGCGCGATTGAGTCGATCCAACATTTAATAAGATTTACCACTCAAGAGAAAATAAACGTTAAGGGTCAGCGTTTAGTTATTTTTACCGACATACATTTTGCTGTGTGGTAACAGTAGTAACGAACCTTTTTTTTTCTTTTTTTTTTTTTCGTGGGGAAAATCCATCATGGATACCTTCCAGCGCGGGGGCGCCAGAGGGTTATGTCAGACTCCTACTAACTAAAAACCACCACGTGTTAGCAGTCATCCGCCTGGGTGGGGCGAGATGGGGTCGCGCTAGCATTCGCCACCTCACAGTAGTAACGAACCTAACGTAACCCCTCTCTTTCCGGTGGCTGTCGTAAGAGGCGACTAAGGAATAACACAGTTCCACTACCACCTTGGAACTTCCAGTCGACCGATGGCGGGATAGCCATTCAACTGATGGCTTTGAAATACACAAGTCGAAGACGGGCAGCAGCGTCTTCGGTACGAAAAAGCCAGCCCTGCGATCACAAACCCGCCTGCCTAGCGTGGTGACTATGGCAAAACACATGAGCTTACGCTATTTTTGGCGCGAACTTGTGGAAGCCTATATCCAGCATTGGACTCTGATAGGCTGAAGTGATGATGAAATTATGTATTTTTTTGAAAAATACTTCAAAATATCACCCGTATCGTCCTGGATATCACCCGTAAATGGGTTCCCCTGCGATACCAAAATAAAAAATGAAAAAAGACTGAAGTGATGATTTTAGAATCCAGTAATAATAAGATACAATATTCTTTAATCCATTTAGTGACTTCAAAGATAACGTAACGTTATGAAATAAATGAGTTTGCTCGATAGAAACACAATACGTTAAAATACGAAGGCAACATTCGAGTGGGTGTGCCTAGAATACAAGACAATATCACAATAGCATTATAACCGGTCTAACGTACAGCACGATATTAGTCTGCCCAACCATCGAATGATTAACTGAACTAAGTATAAGAAAAATCGGTTGATAACCTTGTTTTATAAATATAATTTAAAATAAAATAAAAATACCAACTAGCGATAATTGTCCTATTATCTAGCAGTTGCTTGATATATACTATTTATGATATATACTATTTATGATATATATTTTATAAGTTAGAATAGAATAGAATATACTTTATTGCATACCACTCGGAGAAAAAAAAATTACATAAAACAGTTATTTACACATAGAGATAGTAATGTACAAAGGCGATCTTATCGCTTAGTAGCGATCTCTTCCAGACAACCCTTAGATATAGGATAATATGTGGTATGATGGTATGTATCTTTATATGTATTTGTTAATATGTAGTATGTTACATTTTTGTATATATATATATATATATATATATATATATATATATATATATATATATTATTCTTTTATTTTATTTATTTTTTCTTTGGTGTTTTTTTTTAATATTTATTATTTATTTTCTTCTGAATGAATACTTCTTGCACTGTTTGCCTCGCTATATGAAACACTTACTCATGACCATGGGTTGACTGGAAGAAATCTCTTTCAGAGATAAGTCCACCTTTGCCATAAACCTTTCTATTATTGTATGTTTTATATCAATTTTTTGAGTGCAATAAAGTATATAATAAATAATAATAATAATAATATGCATTGACAAGGTAGCAGCGCAATTATCTATATAATTTATATTTGTAAATTCAACATTATGCATGCAAACATGATGCATTTTCGTTCCCTACTCAAAAAATATAGAAAAAAAAATACTTCATACATACACATATATACATAAAATATCTACATACATACAAACATACATACATACATACATACATACATACATACATACATACATACATACATATACACATACATACATACAAACATACATAACATGTCGTCACAATTTAACAAAGTTAATAAGAAATAGAAGATAAAATAAGTAAAAGTGATGCAAATTGGAAAGAACTAAACTGATTAATTAATCATAGTGAGATAGTAGGCTTTAACTAACTTTTTAAAGGAGATAAGTGATTGTGCTTTTTTGATGTTGAGTGGCAACGCATTCGCAGTTACCTATATATGTAGATAGTTTACTGGTCGCTTAATAATTATGAATGTAATTTATTATTGAAACTAGCGTCAAAACCAGTGAATAACTAGTGGATATTAATATTTTTATCAATATCCACTTACTAGAGACATGAGATTTCATAAATATTATAATCGCTTGGCTAATTCATTATGAGTATCGCTTGGCTACTTCAACAAAATTGTAACATTGTTTTATTGTTGTTACTAGAGTCCTTAAGTTTACTCCTAGGTATATAATAGGCGACATAGAAAACAATTGTATTTATTTCACTTTAGCAATAACAGCATTTTATCGAACTGTACAGAAGTGTAGAGGTGTCCTTATTTTTCCCCACACATTACTCGTGAGCTATTCCGTCACACCCACATATTTCTCATGTCTCCAGCGTCTTGGCTGGTCACAGGACACGGCCTTGCCTTCGTTATTTCGTTTAGAACTTTTAAATATGTCCTAAAATTAAGAACAAACTACTTTTTACTGAATTTCTTTAAACGCCGTTCACTTTGACATTATCGGATGTTATGAAATAATTATATGTTATTAGTTTCAAATAGAGCGCAAATACTAACTGTATCTAAATGTTACCAGCAACATATTGTCTTGTGACTTACATTATAATAGGTAGCTTCTTAATTTGTTAAAGTGTAATTAAATTATATTTGTAAAATGACGCTTTAAATTGTGTTGGGAACGTAAATAACTAAAAACTTAGATAAAGAATGAAGACGTTATAATTTGCACAAATAAAAATAATCGTAAACGGCAACATGATTTGGTTTTGTTTTAGTGTTTTTAATAAATCATTCACTTGATTATTGAGAGACAGAACGAGAGGCTTATTGTCAATGATACTACAGTTTTCTTAGGGATACCTTTGGACTCAAAACTTCAGTGGAATTCCCATTTGTTATCCTTGAATGGTAGACTCAGCTACGCAGCATTCGCAGTTACAAAAGTACGACAATTGACCGACGTTGCAACTGCACGTTTAATATATTTTAGCTATTTCCATAGTGTTATGTCTTACGGCCTGTTACTGTGGGGTAATGCTGCAGATATTGAGACTGTATTTATCTTGAAAAAAAGGGCTAATGCAGTATTTACGATCTTGGAGCTCGAGTCTCCCTACGGGATTGTTTTCAACACGTAGACATATTAACAATTACGTCGCAATATATACCTATAGAAATATTATGTATATTCACCAGAATATTCATTGTTTTGAAATAAATAGTGATAATCGCATTGTAAGCACGAGAAGGTATAACAAAATTGTAACTCCAAGTTTCCGACTGCGTAAAGTAAACGTCTCTTTTCTGGGTTATGGTATTCGCGTGTATAATAAAATCCCACGAACAATTTTGGAATCGTCTCAACATAAATTTAAAGTTTTATTAAAAAAAAATAGATAAAGCTTATAATTCGGTGCAGGATTACATAGTTGATAAAGGTGTGTGGACTTAGTGACGCTGTATTTTATGCAACATGTTACTAATTTTGTACTAAAACACAGTTTATATATTATTTTTCAAAAGAGTAACTGCGGAGTTTCTTGTCGATTCTTTTCTGCAGAATCTACATTCCGAATCGGCGGTAACATTACTTCTACAAATATAATAATTTATTTTTAAAGTTTTAATTTGTAAAATGACGATTCGAAAGTGCTCTTGGGGCCTATTTGAATAAATGTTTTTGAATTTGATTTTGAAAACAATTTTCAATAATTTAGCTAAAATTTTTTGCTAATTCATCAAGATTAAATTACTTATCATATTTGTTACTACGCAATAATTATAAAATATTGCAAAGGACCAAACACACTGACTGAGGTAGGGCACAGAAAGACATATCCTGCTCAAAATCTGGAGCAGCCCGACTGGGCAAATACCTCAACCTTACACAGCTAATAGCTGCTGCTTTCAAGCAGTGTTGTGTTCCTGTTGAGAGTAAGGTGACCAGAGCTCCTGGGGGAATTGGGGGTAGGGTTGGCAACACGTTTGCGATGCTTCTGGTGTTGCAGGCGTCTATAAGCTACGGTAATCGTTTACCATCAGGTGAGCCGTACGCTTGTTTGCCGAACTAGTTTGTTTAGTTATATATATAAAATAAATTACAAAGTGCAAAATTTAACTATCAGTAATATGGTACTTATGTGAGTTTACATAATAGAAACAAAAACTGAATACTAATAGATATAGAATATCTTTTTTTCGTATCTAAAAGCGGCGCAGGCGCGAAATCCCCGCTGAGAGAGGCTCCAAGAGGATAAGGAAACTCATACGCAGAGACCTTCGCTGCTTTAATACTAGAGATAGAAACTAAATAAATATATAAGAAGTAATAAGTAGAAGAAATTTAGACATAAAAAAAGAGAAAATTACTGATCCTATATTATTTTGTATATTATACAGAACTTTAAACGCCAAACTATCCTATTGCAAAGATATTAGTTCTAAGCATATTATATGCCTTGCTAGGAATTTGACCAAAATAATTTATCGACGCTTGGAGGCCGCGACCTCCTCTTTTGCTTCAACCTTAATCCGTCACTGGCGTCATACAGTTCAAATAATATATATCTAAAAATAATATTTAACAGAGCCTGACTTCACTTCTTATATACACGACATCATAATAGTAATTATGTAGTTAGGTAAAAATTATTTGTAAACATATTAGAGATAATTGTGTTTGCAGGCAAACGAAGAAAAACTCCATTACTCCAAAAGTTGTAATCAGATCTCGATGAAATTTAAATGTGACCACAAGAAACATCGGCTTTCGATTAAATTAAAAATCATCAAAATCGGTACACCCAGTAAAAAGTTATGTGGCTTTTCGAGAGTTTCCCTCGATTTCTCTGAGTTCCTATCATCAGATCCTGGTTAAGATAAGGATATCATGGTACCAAACTAGGGATATATCCTTTCCAACGAAACAAGAATTATCGAAATCGGTTCATAAACAAAGGAGTTATCCCTGAACGTACATAAATATATATATATATATATATATATATATATATATATATATATATATATATATATATATATATATATTATACATACGATCGAATTAAGTAACCTCCCCCTTTTTTGAAGTCGGTTAAAAATAACGCATGAAACTAATAAAATATTACTTTTGATTTGTTGGTCACTAACATATAAATTATTCTATAAATATTTATTACGGTTACAGATGCACTCGACTATGCCATAAGCCATATGTACCTACACCCGTGACCCGTGATGTATGGTCATGACTATTAATTATTATAAAAATTAACTTGGTGGCTGACACACTAGACCTTTTTTCTTGTTCGTGGAGTGAATTCGCAAAAGTTACTTTGTACATAATATGTTATGAGAAATGAATTTAATGTTTTATAGTTATTAATGTTACATTGTTTTGTTTTTAGTGTTATGCTCAAGTCAGCTAATTCTTTTTTAATTGTAGTTTAATTTTTTTTTATTCCTTTTGCTTTTTGTCTCGTTTACTATGTCTAATGAATTGGGTTATGCCTGTAATATTAGATGTAAGAAATAAAATAAAATAAATAAATATATATTGTGCTTGCAATTGTGGCGAAACATCGAGAGTTCAAACTTATCAATAACAATAATAATATGATATTTTTGACATAAATTATCAATGGAGCTATCTCATCTCATCTAATCTTATATATAAAATTCTTGTGTCCTAATGTTAGTTAAAATACTCCTCCAACACGGCTAGACCGGTTTTTATGAAATTTTGTATGCATATCGGGTAGGTCTGCGAATCGGTCAACATCTATTTTTCATACCCCTAATCTATAAGCGCGGGGGCGGGGATAAAGGTTGTTAAAACATATTTGGCAAAACAACGTTCGGGGGGTCAGCTACAGTCTTATATATAAAATTCTCGTGTCACAATGTTAGCTACCATACTGCATAAAATACTCAAGATACAATATTCAAGATATTACGAACAGGTTGAATAATTGAAACGAGTGTAGTAGAGACCACACGACTGAAGTAAAACTTATTTAGCTCCATCTAACATGCATCTCCCTCTCAACTTCCGTTCGCCTCGCCCGATCACACTGTTCGTAACGCTCTCGTTACGCATTCACCAAATTACTCCCTAAGTCAATCGTGCGTGAAGAAGTTTTACTTCAATATCTTTTCAATATAGTAGTTACTATTTACAAGATCAATTATTAAACAGATTAAAAACAGTTTTCTCAAAAAAAAAATGACCAACTGATAGTCCATCGCCCAATAAAGATCGATTTTATTCAACCTAATAACCGGTACTTGCTACCTTATTTATTATATGTATTTATTAATTTAAAGCATATCAACTAAGTACATAAAACAATTATATACGTTAAACAATACGCTATATTGCACAATTTATTAAAGCTTTAACAGACAGTGATATAAAACCGAAAAAAAAATATGCTCGAAATTCAAAAACATTGCTCATGAATCTCAGATAGATATTGTATTAACATCAAAATTCTCTAAAACATTTTTTGTGTATCGGAATGTAATGATTGTGACTGTTGTTTTCTTTTTCTTTTTTTGTCAACGATATCTCCATAATACCAATTAGTTAACTTTAGGGTTACCTGTTATTGGCTATATTATTTGTTATATGCTTTACGATAAGAATAGTATGTTATAAGCTGTTGGTTTTCTAAATAAATAAAATAAAATAACATATTATGTATTATAATTAACGTAGATGCAGCTAAGTCCGTTTAATGCTTATATTATATCGTGTATTACCAGATTACTACGCATAATACTTTGCGCATAGTATCATAGCTAGCAGTAACTGTGAGATGATAATTAAAACTCACGATATCTGCTTATTATCTAGAAAAAAATAATAACGAATATATTTGTACAATGAAGTTTCTTTTTTTCTTTAATTTTACTTTTTTACGTTATTACTTGTGTGTGTTTTCTCTTTCAAAATCAAAACAGTGTATAGTTACTTATTTAACTTAGTGTGGTAAGTTTGTATTATGGTAACGCAAGCTTACATGTAAAATTAATTGTAATTAAAGTCATACATGTGTAGCTGTTATTGAATGTAAATATTATTATGTTATGTTATTTGTCTGTATTTTAATCCGTAGGTACTTGTTATGTGCTCTACGTCATCATTTTATATTTGCTTTCGTAATATGTCGCAAAAGAAATAGATTGCTATTTTGGCGAATGGGGTGCCGATTGTATTCTGTTTTTTTTTTATCATTTTATACTTTTAGTGTAGATAAAAGTGATTAACAATAAAAAAACGTAAATGTGGGCCACATACGAACTAAAACCACAGTCCTCCTTTAGTTGGGATCAATTAAGGCCATGTATTTATATTCCTAACAAAAACCTTAACTTGAAGACTGAGCTGTACGATGTTAACGAGTGAGATTTCTAGATTTAATGCACTTGAATGCACGTTGCCTACCAACTTTACTCGGACGAGATAATCCGATTTCTCTCAAAGAATAGACGCTAAAATTCCAACTTATAAACGTAAATTAAAAACTTAAGTGCGTTCCGTTCGCGCCTTTACCAACATTAATCTCGCATTTCCAGCGTCGTCCGCCGCGATACTAAATAGCATCCATTGCACTGTCGTGTCTGAATTCACTAATTACTAGATAGAAAGTTAAAAATTTTTTCACCGAACGATTCGCATCAGCGTCAACGAAATGATTTTTGTGCGTTATTTTAGTAATTATATTTATCTGCGTTTAGTTTTTACACTAACAAGATGAAAGTCTAGCACTAGAGAATTCCATTTGCATTCCTAAGAACGAACCGCTCTACGAAAGTGAATAATACTCTACTCCACAATGAAAGTCCGGCGAATGATTTTGCTAATTAATTTTTTTCATAGCGAAAATAATTAGTCATTATCAAGTACACGTAATACGTGAAACATTATCATTAATTAAATTTTCAAACGCTTAATTAATAGATGGTTGAAAATATTAGGCTGGTTGAAAGCGTCCACTGATTTGTTTTAATTTGTTTTCTTCTTTTTTTTTACGTAATACAACAATAATAATTTATGGCCATTATTTTATTCATATTTGATATAGCGAACCTGTCAAACAACTTAATTAGGAAAAACTTTTATAATTTTATGTTTTATGAATATGATGTAATAAAATTACCATAAAAATGAATTTCGTAAATATTATATAATCATACTCTCCATCCATCCATATATGTATTTGTGTTTTCGAATCTTCTAAATAAATATGTAAAATATTTGTTCATTTTTATGTTTTTCTAATATTTTAAGTGGGGTAACTGGCAAAACTCGAATATATAGTATGTAATTATGTATTTATTTTAAATTATTAAAATAGATATCATTAGCTCTTGTAAACTTTATAAACTTTATTTATTTACTTTATTAAACAAATTTTTATTTCGTATAAGTTTTATTTACTTTATTTTTGTACTATAGCCATAACTGTTTTTTTTTTATCAGTGAGGTAAATCTTGAAATCTTTACCGAATTCAAAATATCGACTTTAAATTTAAGAGAATTATTACCTATTTTTCTGTCTAATTTCAAGCTTGAAGCACGAAAAATGAAGTGCTTTCATACAAACTTATAAGAGCCCTTGGACCGTTGGTGCCCTATCAATATATCCGTTCTTAGCGGATATCTACTAATTATAAACTACTTCTCTGCCAAATTTGATTTTTATGCGTCCAGTGATTTTTGAGATAGTATCTTCTTCTTCTTATAGTGCCATCTTCTCACGAAGTTCGGCGATCATTTTGGCAACTTGTATCCTTGATACCGCAGCCGACTTCAAAAAGAGGAGGAGGTTACTCAATTCTACCGTATATATATGTTTTTTTTATGTATGTTCGGGGATAACTCCGTCGTTTATTGGCCGATTTCGATAATTCTTTTTTGTTGGAAAGGAAATATCCCTAGTTTGGTAAAATGATAAGGAAACCAGGATCTGATGATGGGATCCCAGAAAAATCGAGGGAAACTCTCGAAAATCCGCATAACTTTTCAGTGGGTGTACCGATTTTGTTCATTTTCATCATGTGGTCACATTTAAATTAAATCGAGATCTGATTACAACTTTTGGAGTAATATTTGATAATGCGTATTTACTTGACATTTTTTTTTACTACCTACATCGTATTACTTGTCGATTTAATTGAAGTCGGTTTTTCTTCGTTTGCCTGCAAACACAATTATGTTAATAATGACGTTGTTAATTTGGTAATTGTAGCTGCTATCATATGTTTCAATTGATAGCTTACCGTACATATACCGTATATATATACCTCTGTATTTATTGAGCGTTTTGGGCTAGTAGTCTTTGCATGGTGTAAGATAATTAATTATGCGTCACTGTATAAAAATAACCACTGAAGTTATGTACAAAAAATTGCTGATTGACATTAGTATTTTGAACAAACGCTTAAAACCAACAAATCAGTCAGAACGACGAGAATTTCTTTGAAATAGTGAAACTAAACCGCATATTACAATCCAGTTTTCCACTAATTTATTTAAAATATAAACGAATGTTTGATAAGCTTTATGACTATATAGTGTAGGCAAGTGTAATTTCAAATTAACCTAGAAAAGGGTCCACATTTTCTTATGAAGTATATTATATTATATAGGCTACCTAGTATTTTATTGCTTATTACATTATATTGTTCGGCATTAATATTAAGCGGTATTAGAAATAAGTTGCATTTTCGCTCCTTGCAATATTGCTTTACTATTTTTTCGTTAATCAATAATTGCTATTTAGTTTTGTCGGGGTAATTTTTAATACGACCAAAGGTCGCAAACTAGCGTACGGCCCACCCGATGGTAAGAGGTTACCGTAGTCTATAGATGCTTGTAACACTAGAAGCATCTAGCGCGTTACCAACCCCTAGGAGCTCAGGCCACCTTGCTCACCACAGGAACACAACACTATTTGGGGGACATCTATAAATTATGTGACACGAATTTCAAATTTTTCGACCCCTCGCCGGTCCTTGTCGCAAATGGTCAAATTTATCAGTTCCACCCCCACCTAGTGTGACGTTGCATATTATTAAATTTTTAATCTATAAATTATTATTTATTAAGAAGTTTTTAAAAGAATATATTTTAAAGTACTTATGCGTAAATGATATTTTTTAGTTTTATTTTCTTGTGGCAGAAGAACACAGTGATTTTCTCCGCAACCCGATCTTGACAACGCGACATATAGTTGGCCGTGTGAAAAGCAATCTTGACGTAAATCGATTCTTACATATTTAAATGTTTGCCCTGTGATTTATTAATTGTTACGGCAAAGGATAACTTGACGGGAAATTGGATTATTTTAAAATTAAAAGGTAAATCATTTGGAATCATTGGGATGCGAGGTATAAGCACTGTTTGACCAACTGCTGGACCCGTCAAAACTATTGCTACGATCACGTTGTTGCGCAGAAATTTGACTTGAAGTCGGGTCCCATTACATACATTTGGTGGTTTAAGATTTCTAAGTAAAATTATTGGGGCACCTATTTTTAACTTGAGGGAATTGGGAGAAGGCCACTCGGGTTCAAAGAATTAAGAAACTCCTGTGGGTAATGGACCGATCTGAGAAATCATTTTTGCCACCATATCAACACAACATTGGTATGTTGAAAAATCCTTTGAAATAATGTATGCTGTTAAAGTCATTTATTCTCACCATGAATCTAAATGCATAAAACTGCATACATGTTACAGATTTAAATCTAGCAGCAGTATTCTGATGTGGAATATTTATACAGTATCCGTCATTTCCAAAGGGAAACAGTAAAGGTATTGAAGTGGGTCATAAGATCTGTGAATGTCGGAAATGATTTTAAAATTGTATTATCTTCTAAGATGTTAATTAAAATAAAGTGATGTCAAGGACAATTTTGTTTACGATTAAATAATCTTAATTAATAATACATTTATTTGGATAAGAATTAATAATATGTTGATAAAATTCTTTTGCAAATAATTGGCATGAATGCATTAATTTCGACCAAATTTGATTACCATAAAAGTTTATAGTGAGTCAATCTTAAAAGATATACTGTCGTGGAAATTTTTTAGATCATTTAAAGAGGAATAATTCTTTCATACATATTTTTTGGGTAACTTGAACTGTTCACGCAGCGCACGCAATTCAGTTTACACCGTTTTTGCAACATTTTCTAATGATTCTTCGCTCCTGTTGGTCGAAGCGTGATGTTATATAGACTTTAGGCTACATTACTTAGCTTTAACCTTCCTCGATAAATAGACTATTCAACACAAAAATAATTTTTCAATTCGAACCAGTAGTTCCTGAGATTAGCGCGTTCAAACAAACAAACGAACAAACAAACTCTTCAGCTTTATAATATTAGTTTATATTATTCCTCTAGTCCGCTGCATGCTGGTGGTCAGGATACCCGTAGTAGCCGCAGATGCTGGCTAACTGAAGCCGTAGATGCGTGATGCTACTCAGTGCTCGAAAGCTTGAGGAAGTGATGATGACGATGAAGGTTCCGCTGATGTTCATGCTCGGGGTCACCGGTTTGGGGGTGCGCTGGTATAGTTTGTGATGTTCTTCGTCCGCCATCGCAAAGGGAGAATCCTTTTTTTTGAATTGTTGAGTGCTGTTGGCCCTATCGGCCTTTACAGCGTCACCGGAGAGAGGGGCTGAGTACTATAAACACCGGCCGCGAAGGAAGAAGGGGAGCCCTCTAGGAGGGCTCGGGAAAAACGCACGCCCTAAGGGTGTCTCCTAGCGAGATCGCACCTCGGCTTAGAGCGTCACCGGAGTGGAGGAGGCGCTATACGGAGCGCTGAGACGGCTTACGGACGCAAGGACCTCGCCCTCGCTGGCGGGGGCGGTGTTTGTGTGTCCTGTGTGTGGTGATGTATATGGCGTTAAGCGCCGTGATGCTATCGTCAGGATCGGATAAGACGTGCATGGGACGTCTTTGTACTGTCTGTAAGTTACCTCTACCTACGTATTTGCCAGCCTCTGCTACAAGAGAGTTTGGGTGACTGCGCGCCTTCTCAAAATACCCCGTAGCAAGTATTTTGAGGTGCTTCGCGATCGAATCGATCTTAAGGTCGCGATGTAAGTCGACACTACACACGTACCAGGGCGAGTACGTGGCAGTGGGTAAGTTCTCGTGTTTATACTGGGATTATTACTATTTATATCAAAACAATCGATATCCTTGTTAAATATATCATCATCATCACTTCAGCCTATGACAGTCCACTGCTGGACATAGGCCTCCCAAGTTCGCGCCAAACATCCCGGTTTTCCGCAATCCTCATCCAGCCTACACCGACAATCTTACGTAGATCCTCGGTCCAACGGGCCGGAGGACGTCCCACACTGAGTTTGCCAAGACGCGGTCTCCACTCCAGGACCCGTCTACTCCAACGGCCATCGGTCCTGCGATACAAATTACCAGCCCACTGCCACTTCAACTTGCTAATTCTGTGGGTATGTCGGGTACTTTCGTTCTCTCGCGGATAGTCTCATTTCTAATCCTATCTTTGAGAGAAATCCTAAGCATAGCCCGTTAAATACATAATAATGATAAATATCCACCTTATGAAAAACATCCCGCAGGGAGACTCGAGCTCCAAGATCATAAATTATCACTGATACTGACCTTCAAACTCTCGTTATTTATTTTCAAATTATAATTCGGATGTTTAACATTGGGCAACCTGTTTTTTTGGTCCAATGGTAATCCAATTACCAACTGCAAAAGAAGAAGAAGAAGAACAAGAAGAAGGAGAATGAGAAGGAGAAGAAGAAGGAGAAGGAGAAGAATAAGGAGAAGAAGGAGAAAAATCATTCAAAGGAACTACAACAATTTGAAACGAGCTTCTTGACTGAATGTAAGTATATTATTAAGAGCCATTTCACAAAAATCGGTAACAATCCGCGAAATTGTAATATTTTGACGTCGTTAATCTCGGTGTTGGATGCAATAATGTAATTTATATTCTTGAAATATAATAGAGCAACCTTTGTTGTAGTCCATAGTCAGATCTGTGCTGTGTGGCTACGGCACTAAAGAATTTAGCCACCCCCTCTCTTCCCGTGGGTGTCGTAAGAGGCGACTAAGGGATAACAAGGTTCCACAACCATCTTGGAACTTAAGATTCCGACCGATGGCGGGACAACCATCCAACTGCTGGCTTTGAAATACACAGGCCGAAAACGGGCGGCAGCGTCTTTGGTGCGACAAAGCCAGTACTGCGGTCACCAACTCGCCTGCCCAGCATGGTGACTATGGGCAAAACACATGAGTTCACGTTATTTTTGGCGTAAACTTGTGGAGGCCTATGTCCAGCAGTGGACTGTATAGGCTGTAATGATAGTCAGATCAGAATTTTGATTTATATTATGTGTATAAAATTATTAACCTTTTCATCAGCCTCCTCCCTGGGTAAACGGTCGCAATGTATACTTTGAAGTCCTACTTTTCAATAACCTCTACGTTGAAACCATTTTAAAAAAATACGTAATATGTGGAATATAATTTTGTTGCGCACTATCGCAGATTTTTATTCAATTTGTATCTCTATTAAAAGATAAAAAAAAATTTAAAGTTACGAATATTTTTCAAATAAGTACAATTTTAAAAGCGATATTTTTCTTAGAAAACTAAGAAATTTTAACGAACTATCTTCATCAAAGTAAACTTACATCATTAAGGAATACAAAAGAAAATAATTAAAAGATGTAATCATTTTTAATACATTTTATATTAAATAATAAAAAGATAGTATATATTACCACGCATCAAGCCCAGTAAATCAGTCGAGCGCTAGCGCTCTTAGAGGTAAGGTCCACGCCAAATTCTGCGCAGCCGTCTCTTTCGCTCACACGCGCCAAGCGCCCGTTGTTATAGCGGATAAACCGCATTTGATACTTTCATAATAAAATATAAATAAAATAAACATAATACGAAAATGACTGTAAAATAATATAATGATAATTTCTGTAAACAAATGTATAATTTAATTTTCTTTTCTCACATTATCAATACAAATAGGCATTTCAATCTGTTTGTCTTGTTATTTGTTAATTAATATGTTTGTCGGTGTCGATGTCATAAAATGCTATTTTATTCATATCGTAAATATTAGATTCATTCATAAACTAAAAAAACTAAATCATTTAAAAAAAATTGTTTCATAAAATTGATTTTTTATTTTTATTTTAAATTTATTGACTGTTGTTATATAACATACTTGAAATTTTTAACAAATTAATTATGTAAAAAACATTTTATACCATAGTTATAATTTTTATTATACATCAGAAAATGATCAAGATGGTCTTTTGGTTGTCACACTATACTTACTAGCACAAAGATCGCGCAGCTCGTACGACTCGCGCGATGCGACCAAATTTACCTAAACTTGCAGAGCGTAAAATTGTGAAATGGCTCTTAAATTCATTATTTTTTGGTTTTCATAAATTTAAATTTTTAATTGTGGTCTTCTAAAAAAATTTAAATCGAGGCATTTTTACTATTTACAAAAAATAACGAGGAATTTTAATTTAATATTCATATTTTACTATTTTTTTTTTTTTTTTTTTTTTGAAGTCAAACTTCTTCGGGCGAATGAGAGGTACAATTTGAGCGACCGCTAACGCGGCAACGCGTCACACGGTCAGTACTTGGATGGGTGACCGCCTGGCAATACTACGTGACGTTGGCTTTTTTTTCAATTAGTTTTTGAAGTGAAACTTCTTTAGGCGCATGAGGGGTAAAATTTTTACGGATCAAGCGGTTCACAGCGCGTTGAATACATCGGTTCTCGTCCGATCACCGAAGTTAAGCAACGTCGGGCGCGGTCAATACTTGGATGTGCGACCGCTTGGGAACACCGCGTGACGGTTTTTGTTTTTTTTTTCAATTCGTTTTTTTTTATTATTAATTCGTTTAATTTTTTTAAATTAGGTTAATTAGTTTAAAAATTTTACTAATGAGATCCCAAAAATTGTTTATTACGGTATCTTTCTTATTTTTCATGAAATGGATTTATATTTACATTGTAAATACAAACGAAAAAAAAAAAAGATTTTTTAGAAATCGATCTTTTGTACCTTGATTTTTTTATGAATCGATTCATCAGCTTACAATCTATTTAAAAATCAATCTATTTTGGAAAGAATCGCCAACCCTAGATTGACAGAAAACGGCTGTCAAGATGTCATCATAGATAAGTTCAATAGGTTGATAACCAATGTCTCAATGATAAAATAAGTCAATTATATTGTAATACATGTTGCTTGCAACCAGAATTTATTCATTCCATAAATATTAAGCATATATTGTTGGTATTATGACTGCTCTATCATTCATCAAGTCAACAAAGGGCAAAGTAATTCTCGGCACCGTAGCGGCTTTACATCTGGCAATTTACGTAGCGAAACCGTCTCATTTCAAGGGTAATGAAGATAAGAAAGGTTATGAACAGCCGCCGAAATATCTTCCTTAGTAACGTACGGCCTTGAGACTTGCGAACCGATAATTACTTTACAGAAAAAATAAATTAATTCATGAATTATAAAAGGAGCGTCGTTTTAGTCTCTTGTCTGTTTCGTAAAGTTTGGACGTGTGACATCACTAGAAAAATGAGTTCTGGAAAATACCAAGTCTATATTACAAGATCTGATATGCCAGAATCTGGCATAGAATTACTTAAAAAACAGTGAGTACATTTTACTCTCTACATTTGAATATTAACTTCCTATTAAGTCTAATTTAATTTTTCATTGATCTTAATTGAGATGTTTTATTTTTTTTCAGATGTGATATTAAAATGTGGCATAAGCCGTCTCCTGTTCCTCCCGAAGAGTTTAAGAAATCAATACCTGGAGTAAATGCAATTTTTTGCACACTCTGTGATAAAATAAATAAGGAAATTCTTGATGCCGCTGGACCTGAGCTTAAAGTTGTAGCAACTATATCTGTGGGTTTTGATCACATTGATGTTGAAGAATGTAAGAAACGAGGTATTAAAATTGGATACACACCTAATGTATTGACAGATGCTACTGCTGAACTTACAGTGAGTTACTTTAATATTGTATAACAAATAAGTATATTCATATTCATCATTATAAATAAGTATATTAAGAGCATGAAAAACCCATGGGATAATTTTTTTAAACGCTGTTCAAAGATTCTAAAGTTCAAGTTCACATTCAAAATGTAATATAATATTTTTTTGAATAACACATACCTTTCACATATTTATCACTTTAGTATTATTTTTCCAATTCAATTTTTTTTTTAATGTTACAGATGGCACTGTTACTTTCTACATCTAGACGACTCCCTGAAGCACAACATGAAGCTAGAACAGGTGGCTGGGTATCTTGGGCTCCGACTTGGATGACAGGCCCTGGCTTAGCTGGGTCTACTGTTGGCATAGTTGGATTTGGGCGAATAGGCCAAGCTGTTGCTAGACGTGTTAAATCGTTTGGAACTTCAAAAATCCTTTATTTCAACCGCAGTGTAAAAGAAGAAGCAAAGGAAGTAGGTGCTATTAAAGTCAGCTTTGATGAACTTTTGTCACAGAGCGACTTTGTAATTTGTTGTGCTCCATTGGTACCAGAAACTAATGAAATCTTCAATAAAAGTGCATTTGAGAAGATGAAAAGATCTGCTGTTTTTATCAATACAAGTCGTGGTGGTACTGTCGATCAGGATGCCTTGATTGAAGCATTGAAGAATAATACAATATGGGCTGCAGGATTGGATGTAACTACTCCTGAACCTCTACCATTAGATAGTCCGCTGTTTAAGCTTAAGAACTGTGTTGTTCTACCTCATATTGGGAGTGCTACGATCCAAACAAGAAATACAATGAGTGAATTGAGCGCAAATAACATTCTCACTGCTTTGAATGGAACTAATATGCCAGCAGAATTAAAGTAATATTTTACGGGTTAAAAATGTTTTGTTATTATGGTTTCTTACCATAAATATATTTATTGTTTGTATACATTAAATAAACTTATTTATGAAAATTATTTCATTTCATTAGCTGTGAAACAATATGGAAAAGTTTCATTTACATATTTCAAAGTTTTACTATTTGCTAGTGCTATTAGATATAAAATATTGATTAAATTTTTGCAAATGTAAAGAATTTCAAACTAAGCTATTAAAACTTGATTACAATTTAAAAAAATTCATATTAACCTTAAACAACACCAATAATTTATTCATACATACAAATACATAATAAAAATAAACACAAATCAGTCGTTATGTTCATGTTGTGCTTCTGATTCTCTCCAATTATTCTGAATCATTTCGACAATCATCTTCCACCATTTCGACTCCATAAAGTAATACACTGAACACACTATTATAAAAAACCAAGAAAGAATTAAGAAGTAATCAGTTTCCTTCTCCACGACACTTGATACAGGCCCTTGAAAGTCTTTTGAAGTTACTAACAAGCCTTGGGGATTCTGTCCAGTTATAGCATGAACAAATTTACTAAACAAGTGGATATTGTACTCGGTACCATTAAATTTACCTACTGGTCGACCATTGTGAAACATTTTCAGAGTTGGTACACCAACTATTCCATACTGTGCATTAATCCCATGGTATTTTAAAGCATCAAGTGCTACCATTTTAATGTTTGGATAAGATCTGGCTAGAGCGTTAAAATGTGGGGCTGCATGAGCACTAAAAGGACAGGCTCTCGCATGAAATAGTACTAAAACACAGTCAGCTTCGATGTCTCGACTAGATATATCAGGCTTAATTTGAAGTAGCTTCGCAAGAGCAGTTCCATTGATTATTTCTACCGAAGGTTCGGTAAATTCTCTTTGATCATACACTATCTCCTTACATTTGACTAGTTTACGTGTCTCATTAATTGAATGTGTTTTGTTTTCCACAGAAACATTAGCCGATGTTACATGATTGTAAAAGTTTGTTAATGTTTTATTTACATCAGAAACTACATTAGAAAGTAGAGATTCAGATTCATCCACAGTAGAAAAATCATCATCTTTTTGCGTGTCTGTTTCTTCATATATATCAAATTGCAAAGTAAGTAGTGGAAGACCTACAAAAAATAATTAAATGATGTAATTAAACTGTATATCTACAAAAAAAGGCAGACTAGCTAACTAGCTAACTAAATTAACTTTATAGTTAAGAATATTAACATAGATAAGTGATAAAGAGCGTTACATTTTAACAAATATAATTTGCATTTTTTCCTGCTATCATACTTTTGAATTACAATATAATTCTTTATTAATAGTTACACATTACCTAAAAGCAGGACCGCCGAAAAAAACACAGTGTGTTTTGAAGCAAAATTCATATTTAGACACTAAATAATATATTTACTGGTTTTTATTTTACTAAAAATATTTACAATAACATTCTACTACAACTTGTTATCATTGACTTCAACATATATTACATTACTTGGTCTATGGACTTCAAATTGACTTGACTTCAAAGAGCTTTTAAGTGTATAATCTACCCGTATATTCAATGGTATAATCTATGACTTGACTTATGACTAGCGTTGGGCGTTATTTACGTAATCGGTTTCAGTAACTAGTTACGAAGCTAATAACCATGTACGTAGTTGCGCCGATACGAATGTAACGATTATTTTCCGTACGCAGTTTTATTAAAAACTTGACACAACGACCGGCGCATAAGCGTTTTACCTAATAACGTAACAGGTTACTAATACTAATCATTACAATACGCAGATACGCTTACGCGTAGGATAAAAAGAGATGGCTATAAGTACTATAGATGCATCTTTGTTTTCGAATATGCTCATGGGATTTTGTACGCAATTGACTATAAGCTTAAGTTTATTTTAATACACACAGTTTTTTTAAAGAAATTTTAGTTTCGGTCGTGTTTCTTTTTAAATATTTTCGAATTTACGACGAGTGATTAATTATTAACGATTAATGTTATTGTCTCGCGTTGAAGTATATACTAAAAAGTGTGGGTTTTTTGTTGTTTTTTAATTATATGTATGTATGTATGTATTTCGAAAAATAATTAAAAACTGTACATAAAATCAAATGAACTTCTAAATACGTTTGCATCGATTATTATGTCTATACGAAACTCAAAAAAGTAATTTAAATAACATGTTTTGCAGCCAGTCGTAAGCCTGGATAAAGTATGAAGGGAAGTTAATTTTATTATACTATCCATCAATATTAATGTACGTAACGGCATTCGTATGTGTTACAAGTTATAACATATAACTACTTCATAACCATAATACAAACGAAAGTAATACAACGTTGTCGTCCCTTACTGATGCTGTATACAGAAATAACTAGTTACGAAAAATAAGCAGTTTCGAAACTAGTTACGCGTATCCACGAAACCGATACTTGTACGTATAACCGATTACCTAGACATAAAAGACGTTACGACCCATGACTACTTATGACTAAAGAAAGACCTACAGAGATAGAGTATATGCTTGACTTTTTATTTTTCCACTTTATTCCTTACCATGGTTCCTTACGTTCAGAAAAAGGTAAAGGCGCTACATCAAACTGCCAAGAGTTTGATTCGTTCATTTATTCTATACATCGTCTTTAAAACATTTGCACAATATTGGCCACTCTTGGATTAATAAAAAAAGAATAAAGACATGAATTTATGTCTTATATTTATTTTTGAATTTGCATTTGTTAGTGATGTAATTGTGTATATGTGTTGCGTGCAAGTGCGTCTCTTAAGTGGTTGCGTATCTGTGTGTGCCTATGTGTAGTTATCATTACAGAGAAATATTTGTGTTGAATACACTTATAACACATAAAATAACAATGTGTATTTTTAGTGTTATTAACAGCTCGTATCCGCCAACCCGCAGTGGAGCAGCGTGGTGGATTATGCTTCGATCCTTTTCCGACACGGAGATGTTTTTTTTTTTTTTTTTTTTATCTATACCTCCGATATAGTGGTCGGAGCGCGTTTTCTGCTATTTACTCTTTCATTCCAGTTCTCGCTCTCATGCCTCTCGTACTTTCATGCCGCATACTTGTTCTTTCTTTCATTCATCTCTTTCTCACTCGGGGTGGGTTCCCCACTTCTGTTTGGCCTACTTTTGCTTGGCTACTTACTATTTAATTTCATTAAACTCGGGTAAATAATTGTACACGGTTTAGTTTTTAAATGATTTTAGTTTTACAGGGCTGTTAATTTTTGCTTTTTGTTTTAGTACAATATGAATTTTGTCTTGGTGATGTTCATCATCTCCACTACAAACTTTTTTTTAAAATTTTACTGCGTTTTTATTAAATACAGTTTATTTTATTTAGTTATTCTATCTTACACACTAAGGGACTTAAATTTATATTAATCTATTTAACAATTTTTTATATGTATATATATATATATATATATTTACATATTACTATAATTTGTTTATTTTTATAGATCTTACCGGTAACAATACTTAAAATTTTGATACTAGGTGCAAGACTAATTTACAGTTCATATACCTAATTTTAAAATCTACTTTCAAGCTTTATTTAATCATTCAAATAAAATTTCAATTAACATAGTTTTTTATTCAGTCTTACTCGCTACTTGAACTTTATATTGGATGCTAAGATTCATTTACAGATCATATAACTTATTTTAATTCTACTTTCAAGCTTTATACAATATACCAAACTAATTTGCAAAAACTGATGACTTATTCTAATCCTAATTTACAGCTAAATATATGCTATTTAACTATATACTTATTATATAATAATAGCATAATTGCCTGCCTCATTAATGAAGAGCAACTAATTTACATGCCGCCGTGTTTTCCTAAGATCAGGACTCGCCACCAAGTTCGCAGACCCTTTGTGATATAAGCTGCCCTGTTCGACCGGGTGCAGAAGTCCTGTGCGGTAGTCGGTGGCCGCGTGCTCCCCTCCTGCTCTGCGCAGGTCTTGTTCCGCAACAAACGTATATGTTTCCTCCGTGGCCAGGACCCACGCAGACCGTCCCGCGCGTATCTCGCCAGGGGGCTTGAGACTTCTCGTTCGCATGCCACCGTGCCGACCATCGCACCCTCAAGAGTATGCGACTGTCGATCGCGCTAGGTCGTCCCATCTCTTCCTGACCGGGCAGTCGTTGCTGAACGCGTTGTGATCAACGCTGTCCAGCTTCGCCCTTCTGCAGTTTCTACACGAGGGTGGGACGGCCGCCGCACAGTCCACGCAGTCTATCTTGAGGTGCGGGCCGCCACAGTGACTGCACACATCGGCCAACTCCGCACAGAACCTCTTGCTGTGACCATAGCCCAGGCATCTCGCGCACTGGACCAGCGGTGACTGGTCCTCAGCTCTGACCCTTTGGAGATCGATGTGTACGTATCCTTTCTGGATAATCCTATTCCAAAGGGTGGGCGAGGTTTCCAGCACCACATGGCCCGCATGCGGATTCCTGGCCCTTTTGCGGAATCGAACCCTAACCCTGTTTGCCTCTTGGTCGAGGCCATCAAACAGCTCCCGGTTCTGGTTCTTTAGGGCCTTCAACACATCCTCGTCAGTGTTAACTGAGAGGACGCCCCTCAGAACCAGAAGCGGGTCCCTGTTGCTGACCTCCTCGACCAAGAGGCCCTTTCCTTTCTCTTCCACTCTCTCTTTCACTTTGCTCCGCTCTTCCTTTGTGCTGAAAGCCATGACGACTTTCTTGTCTTTCGCTTTGCGCACCCTTTCAACCTTGGTCCAGCCGTCCTTCGCCTGGACCGCTTCCCTAAGCTGTGAGAGCACGTCGTCCCCTGTCATTGTCTCGTCCGTGGACGAGACGACCAAAGAGTGCAAAGCGGCTTGTCCCCTCGGCGGAGATCCAGCCGCAGCCACACTCGCATATGACCTCTGCGCGGCGACCACCTGCTCCTGCTTCGTAAGCTGATCCTGCAAGTCTTTCAGGCGCTGCCCGTTTTCGAGCAGGAGGCGGGTATGCTCCTCAAGCTAGAAGAAGACACGGAGATGTTAGCCAGTAGTGAGTTTGCAGGCTGAATCGTAAATCCCATTGCTACCTTAAGGTCTTTTCTTTATGGTTTTATCACAGACTTGTTATTGATTTTGACGACACCTGGGATATGTCGTACAGTAATTTTGAAACTTATATCGATACGCGATAGTTCTAAACCGTTACAATAAAATTAATTAATTACAGTTGATCTCGACCTTGCAGAACTTCGATACGCTAGCGCAACTAATTAACCCTGTGTTACATCGTGTCATATAACCATTGTATGTAATTAATTTATTTATATGAATTTACACTAAAACGATTTTGGAGGTATTAATTGAAATTAATAACAATAAGTACTTAATTGTTGTTGTGGTATCTGAATTGCAAATGCGGCAAACGTTTTAGTTTAATTATTATTTTATGATTGGGAAGGAAACGACCAAAATTAAGAGCGCCCTTTAAAACATCTGACAATCTTTTTATGTAATAAAATATTTCTGGTGATAAATATATATTTTTTTTTTTTTTTTTTTTTTTTTTTTTATTAAGAAAAGAAGGTTTGACGGGTTTCTTGCTATTTTCGTAAAAAAAAAACATTGATTTAATAATAATAGAATTTTTGCATACCAACAAATTAAGGTATTAACATGCGGACTTACCTTAATTTCAGCCAATTATTTAAGACCACCTTAGTAAAATATAGTTTTTGTTGCCGATATAAAATATTGTAGGTTCTGGGATCTCCGTCAGGTATACCTACTAGTTCACATTGTCGCCCTATTATCAGCGTGCCAAGCTCAGGAATATTAGAAGTTACCGATAGTCTGTCTCTACGATATAGTAGATATATTTAGGTCATCTATTGGATCCGTGACGTCCCGCGTCCCAATATTGTTTTATTCGTCTAGTACACGAGCGGCGCAGGCGACGCTCGCAACTTTTGAGCGTTCATAGTTGTGTTATTTGTTTTTTGTTATAATATTCGATAAACGTGCCTAATTCTAAAAAAGACTAATTATGGCGTATACTTGGGACAGCAGAGTCGCTTTCGTAGTGCGTTATCTATACGGTAAGTTAGACTACGTTATTTTACATTAGTTAAAAAGAATCAGTCGAATGGAGAGCTTACTTCTTCTTGAAGTCGGTTAATTGGTGTTTTATGAATACAACTTTGCTTATATTATCGTACTAAAAAGAAAATTAAAAAGAAATTGACGCTAAATCTAAAACAAAATGACAGTTTGATAAAACTATTAATAAATACTTGTTAAGAATTTGTTTTGTCGCTGTAGAGGACAATCAAAATGTCCTAAATTACAAGTAATTTACCTTGCCACCCACAAAATTCAAATATTTTATTTCTTAGCTATATTTTTCATATATGTAGTTGATTTCTTCTGTCTATTACAAAATAGTGTCACAGTTTAGGATAGTTTTCTTTAACGTTTTAATTTGAATTGGCCATATTTTTTATCACTGTAAAATATATGTTTAAAATACACTGGACCGCAAAGAAAAAGGGTCGGTTGGAAAATCTTCGATATCTTCTTTTAAGTAACTGACCTACGTTTGTAAAATAAAAAAGAATATTGAATGCAACATAAAATAATATACAAAACCTTTTTAATTATTTTTGATAATTGTATAAAAAACTGAAAATGTAAAATAATGGTCGATTTTTAATTTACTACCAAATAATTGAAATCAATTGTTACGCGTTTGTTTTAGTTGTGCTATAAAAAAATATAAATGTGGTGTCTCTGTCTTATAAATTTTAGTATTCTGAAGTCATCATGTCGTTAACCTGTGAAGAATGTACCAGGATCCTGACAATGCTTGAGAATGGACACAGTCAGCGAAATACAGCGAGAACTGTTGGTGTGACTCTTTTTAAAGTTCAGGGAGATTTCCAGCGTATCTCTGAACTGGAACAATGTAAACGACGGCGCGGGATGATCGCTATATGGTGTCAAAAATATTGAGAGTCACATCATCCCTTTCTTACGGCTATTGAAGCAAAAAACCGTCATTTACAAACTGGAGGAAACAATCTGAGTACAGATACAGTAAGGTTGCGTCTGGCTGAAGCAAATTTAGTCATCTCAAGAAGTGTAAATGGCACAAAACTAGAAATACACTACAGAAACTCAAGGTTAAGTTATGGTAGAAAACACGAGGTTTGTACTCTGAATTGTGGTCAAGAGCTATGTTTTTAGACGAGTTTAGATTCTGTTTACAAAAGCACGACGAAGGGAAAAGTGTGTACAGAAGACCAGGAGTGCGCTATAGCCAAGCCTGTGTAGAAGAAAAAGAACCATACAGCGGAGATTCTGCTCACGTATAGGCTGGGACTTTTTCCGAAAGCCGCACTGAGCTAGTGGTGAAAGTGGAACTTTAACTGCAAAAAGATATGTCACTGAAATTCTGAAGTGAAACCCCATTGAGCATGCGTGGAACGAAATGAGACGACTTGTTCGTCAGAGGAAACCGTATACGTGAAATGAAAGAATTTCAAGTAGAGAAATATGAGAATATTCCGTAGCATCGCTTCAAAAATCTAGTAGAAAGTATGCCAAATCATAACATTAACCACTAGTAAATACTTTTTTAATTTTTTCATTGAAGCATATTAAATATTCTTTGATTTAGTCTCTATTTCATAACGCTAGGTCCTGTACTTTTTTTTGGATCATAGCAGTGAGCGTAATCTGGGCTGCAGCTACTGCTCTAGCCGGCGACCCTCCGTGGAAGCTCGTGGCGGAGGTCCTTGCCGAGACCTACTCATACGTCTCGGGTAGGAGGGCTCTCGGTGAGAACCCCACGTCGGACGGGATCCTACGGGTACGCCGGATGAGGCAGGAAGCGCTAATGCGGAGGTGGGGGGGGCCTGGCGGAGCAGCCGTATGGCACACGCGTAACGGCTGCCTTGCGCCCGGTCCTTGAGTAGTGGATGCGCCGTAAGCGCAAGCCCCTCACCTTCCGTCTGACGCAAATTCTCACCGAGCTCGACTGCTTTGGTGAATACTTGTGTCGGACGGCTCAAAGGGAGCCGACGACTGGATGTCACAATTGTGGCGCGGCTGTGGACTCTGCCCAGTACACCCTCGAGGTGTGCCCGAGATAAGCGGTGCGTCGCGATCTAACGACAGTCCTCGGAGGGGACTTGTCACTGCCGAGCGTTATCACCACGATGCTCGGCGACGATGAGTCCTGGAAGGCGATGGTCTCCTTCTGCGAGACAGTAATGTCCCAGAAGGAGAATGACGAGCGGATGAGAGGGGGCCGCCGACGAGACCTCCGTCCGCAGGCGACGAACGGGGTGCGTAGGAGGCGCTACTTAATGCGCTTTCTAATGGGATGGAATAATTCTTCTTAATGGGAACTCGGTCCTGCTAGACATGGCATCGTCGGGATTATTCAGAGGTGAGCCGGACAGTCCCCATGGAGAAGAAGTCTGGTCTTCTCGGCGAGGCGAGACTGTCGCTGGAGGGATCCTATTGCCTGCAGATCCGGGACCCTCCAATTAATGCGCCTGAAGGCTCCCGCAGGGGTTTTGGTCGGTATTGCACCCCCAAGTTCTGAAGCCGACATACGGTCTAGGAATGCCTACCCGGGCATCCTGGATATCACCCGTAAATGGGTTCCCCTGCGATACCAAAAAAAAATGTCCTGTACTTTTGAAGATATTGAAGATTTTCTAACTGACTCTTTTTCTTTGCGGTTCAGTTTATGTGTCATATCAATAATTAAACTTTAATACATTGGGAAATTTTATTTAAAAATTTTGAAGTCTATAAAGTTACTTAAAATGTAGTGAATTTTTAAAATAGCAATTATGACATAGAATACTATAGTAGAATATATTATGGTTTAAGTTAACCTTATAAAAATTAACGAAAGAATTACATACATATCTGTGATTTAAAAATATAATTAAACAGTTTCAAAATGTCGGAAGCTGTTAATGTATAGTAAACGTTTTATGGTCGCTTCAATTAATCGATTAACACAAAATTATTCGCTTATATAAATAAACAGACACACCCAGTCACCCACAGACTGTTTCAGCAGAAGATTTATAGCAGCTCATAAGACCATTAGTTAATTCATTGAGAGATATTATATTTTTGACATTAAAAACGTACCAACATTTTATTTTCCTTTAAACACCATTAAAATTTTGTATACGTAATAAAACTACATAGGGTAAAACCGGGATAGATGCCTCACTTTTTGAAATAGCCACCTAATTTTAAAAATATTATATTTATACGAATAATTTTTATTAATATAGCTAGCTCAATCCTTTATGTTGAATTATGACTATCTTTTTTCAACCTAGCCAATGCAGATTAAGCAGAAATTAGCTTTTCGTGAACCCTTTTTTTGAGGATAGATGCCTACCTGTATGGATAGTTGCCTCACCATGAAAATAGTGAGTAGGATAGATGCCCTTTAAACCGTGTAAACGAAAAACCAAACCAAATGTTAGGTTAGGCTACTCCTAAAACATCGATTGTCTCCAAGAAACATGGGCCATAGCAATGAAAATTTTTTTGTGTTTTTTTATATCTTTTAATTGTTATAATTAGAATATAATTTTTATATCACACAGATTATACTATATATATATATATATATATATATATATATATATATATAAATTTAATTAAATTTTACAAGCATTTATTCAACAAAAGTATAAATTCTTAATTGTTGGTCTAAAATATTCATATCAAGTGCACATTGCACAATCATACTTTCTCATCGAAAGCTGACTGTAGGTTTTCTATAGTCCAAGAACATACTCGAGCTCGCATTTCTTCCTTTCTTTTATATTTTCGTGGCATAGTTCTGCTAGAATCAGTAAAACATCCAAACATAAATATACCTAAATACATAAAAAACATAACAGACACAAAAAAAAATTATACATATAAACTTACTCTGTATATGGTAAGGGCACCTATACCTCAAAAAATCAGGGCAACTATCCTTTGTGATTGGGATAGATGCCCACGTATTTTTTAAATAAATTATAAACAAAATAGCATCTATTTACAACTATATGCAGACTCAATGACCCAGTATATAGATGTGATAAAATATATAACGGAATTTATTACTATTTATAAAATTATACAACCTTAAATACTAATCCTTAAAACTTTGACGTGTTTTTAAATTTCGCCACGGAGAAAATTACACACAGGATCCAAACGCGTCCTTGCCACACGAATATCTGTGGATATCCGAGGTACGGGGTGTCTTCGACTCCTACTTATGCGATTAATTTTTATTTGTGAGTTCGGGATGTTAGGTTTTTAGAACATGAGGCATCTATCCCACTGCGGCATCTCTCCCGGTTTTACCATACATATGTTTGAGACAAAACGTGAATGAATCAATTCGTGCACTTCAGATAATTAATATAAACCTAAATTGAGATTAAGCAAGCTTCGGTTTACCTAGATTCTAGAACGATAAAAATTAAGTTTGTCTGAAACTATTGTCTTTAATTGCATGACATAATTAAAATTAATACTTAGTATAAACTAGTCCTCTTGTTTCATTTAATGGTAGAGTTTAGCAAGAGTTATTATATTAATTTTTCGCCATTTTCAGTGGGAGTCAAGATTTTACTGAAAATGATATTTTTTTTCTTAATACACTAACTTCTTACATAATATATGATTTCTTTAAATATATATTCACACTAAAAATTGTAGATAAATATTTAAGGATTAGTGATTATATTTATAAGTAGTGGAATAATGCAGGAAATGCAAAACAAATGTTATAAATTAGCCAAGGATTCGAACATCAATAAATTGGACACTTTTCCCATGACTGACATGACATTCCAAATCTTAACACGTTCACTGCGTAAGGATTTTTAGTGTACTTTTTGCTGGTGCGTCATGTGGTTATATTGACTCATAGAGGACTTTTTTACAGCGCGTCGTGTGGTCAAATAAGCCCTCATTCAGGTCTGTTTTGATATAGGTTTTTCTTAATGGTGATAATTATTATTGAATATATTTTATTTTGAGATCTAAGACCAATAACCAAGCAATATATACCTAGCTGCGTTTTTAGCTCGCTTGTTTCGTTTAGCGTCTAAAAGAGAAAAAATTTGTAGGGTCTGTTTGACCACACAACGCACTGAAATATCAAAACACAAGTGATGGGAAAAACACGTCTGCTGTATAGGATTCGATAAATTTTCGCAAAATTTTATTGACTGTTTAATTTTTAACCTTGTAAATCATAGACGTGAAAAATAATAATTGTGTGTTTTCGCAAACGAAAAAACCGACTTTAATTACATCGATATACATATCGACGACGACAATACAACGTAATTAGACGAAAAAAATTTTAACAAACGTACTAGTCGTCATTACGATTTTCAAGGGTTTCCCTCAACTTCTCTGAGATTCCATCATCAGATCCTTAACATGGTACCACATTTGGGATACCTCCTTTCCAACAAAAAAAGAATTATAAAAATCGGTTCATAAATCACGAAGTTATCCCCGAACATACATGAAAAGGGGCTTTAGAACATTGCCAAGTGGCTTAATTGAAATATATTGACGCCTGATACAGCTAAAACTAACTGTATGTGTTTTATTGATTAATTAAGCGCTCCGAACCACCGCATAATTTAGAAGTGAGGACGTAGCTAGTAAATAAACATTTTTTTTAATCTTAAAAATGGATTCAAACGACGCGACATCTTCACTGTCGATAGCGTGTCACAACACTGAGAGCACGAAATGGCGCGAGCGCATCATTCATTGCGGGTGTGGGGTGCGCGGAGCGGTATGTCATATTGACCGCACACCGCAATAGGGTGAAACATTTTTCTTTAGGTGCGGGTGAGGTCAAATTGGCTCACGAGTGTTTGAAAATGCTAGATTGTACACGTTAAAGCGGCGATAACAATGGTATATAAATCTCTTTCCTACGATAGAAATACACAAAGCCTTCCGCACCAGGGGAATAAACGCTATTTTGCTCGCCGCATCACATGAAAATTCGCTATGGGTCAATATGTCCTCACAACGCAGCGAACGTGTTAAATTGTAATTTCAGTCTATTTCTATACGCCAGCCTTGATTAACGACTACTATGAGACTAGGTTGCTAATTTTACAAAAACAAATTTTCTTTTAAATTGTATGAGATATAATGAGGCTTCTTAAAGAATTTTTGAGATCAATAAATAAATTAATGCTAATAAAAATTCAGATGATCAAAATTGTATGTTTTTCAATCAATAACCTACCCATTTGTTTATAAATCTTCGTCAGCTCCCAGTAGAATGTATACTGGAACCAAAGGCTTTACAAGATTTCAGAGGCGCTATAGATGTAGACAAGCAAAAATACTCTGTTGCAGTAAAAATAAATGAATTGTAGAATTATTTAAACAAATATAAATATTCCCTCGAAACGATGCGATCAACATTGTTAAGATTTTACTGCACCAGAAGAATCGTCTTAATAAATACACGTTTACTTTCTGTTTACCTATTTATCCGGATATTTTTGCTCCTCTCTTCCTGTCTTTAGCAATATTATATATATTAGTTTATATTATATGTTATTATTATATGTTATTATTATATATTATATATTAGTTTCTGTTAGTCTCTTAACGTTTTTACTATTATATTAACGGCTTTGCTTGGCTTCAGCCTGTAATATCCCACTGCTGGACAAAACCTTCTTTCCCCATGTATGAGAAGGATCAGAGCTTAATCCGCCACGCTGCTCCAATGCGGGTTGGCGCTAATTTATTGTTTACAACAGTATTTTATACATAAATATTGTTAAAGATGTAAGGGTCACCTGGTTCTTGGTCGATCTTATTTAATAAATGTTTGCAGTATTTATTTTTATACCCCTAAGCTTAAAATTAGTTTCAATCAATGAACCAGACGATCTATTTCAGAACAAATCCTCACATTGGCATTGAGTTCTTGATTGGCAAACACCAATACCTTAGTATTATATTAATCACCGTCAAGTTCGTAAGAACACTAACCCAGATGATACTTTGGCTCAGAGAACAACACCAAAATGATCAATTACAGATTTTACCTTTTTGATGTTGTTTGAACCCACGCATTTTTTTATTCCTATAGGTAAGTTTTCCGACAGCGTTTCGGTACGGTATACAATACGTACGGTCAGCGTGACGGTCATGGATACTGCAGTCTAGGAGCAGGATTGCAGGCGCATTAGCGATTTTGTAATTATTTACTCTCACCCTATGCCGTAGCTATGGCAACCTAACTCACCAAAGGAACACAAGTCACTTGAAGTATATTTAGCTATAATTATTTGCAAAGCTGAAGCTCCACCGTTGGATTAATCAAAATTTTGAGCAATATTTTTCCTACTGTGAACCAACCTCAATGAAACGTAAATAGTAATAATTTCAATCTATTCCCGATTGATATTAATTTAATACGAAAGATAGGCAAATAATCGCTCGCTTCTGCCTGTAATATCCCACTACTGGGCATAGGTCTCTTTCCCCATGTAGGAGAAGGATCAGAGCTTAATCCACCACGCTGCTCCAATGCGGGTTGGCGGATATATTCCCTACTACGAATAACGATCGATATTAGGTGTACATGATAACAACCGGGAGCGACGGCTTAACGTGCTCTCCGAGGCATGGTGGGAAGACCCATAAGGACTGCACAAACACCCAGACCACGGCAAACACCTGTATGGCCAATACAAATGTTTGTCATGTGCGGGGATCGAACCCGCAACCGCCACCGCAACAGGTACTGCTGTTACCGTTGCGCCAACGCGGCGTCAAATAAACCATGTCATAACCATATTGTAATTTTTATATACATTAAACGTGGAGATTTCGTTTACCTGGTTTTATTTCTGTGTACCTATTTAGATACTCAGTTACAATTATTTTATTTAACGAGTTTAGTCACCTTTAAAAGTATCAATACCATTTCTATGGTAAAGCAGTTTAGCTGTCAGGTTGTTGTTAAGAAGGATTATATTACAATTAGTCCTTTTCAGACACATTTCCAAATCGATTTTAAAGAAAAACATCGTTAAAATAACCCAGGCATATTCAAAGTCCATTTCTCTTACCTACTAGGGGAGGGCTGTTAATGTACCGTATAATTATTCAATTATTCATTTATAATCCAAAAAAAAAACTAACTAAAACCAAAACATTGGCACATCACTAAAATCTAACTACATTTAATATATCATCATACTTCAAATATTAATTAGCTGATCTACGATAGTCAGACAATTTGAAACTCGTTAATAGTTTCGTTCAGGTCGAAGCTTACGAAAGGGCCGGGTTTTGGCATAGTTGAGTAATTGGCAGTTAAAATAATAGCGAGCTATTGTTTACCGGTGCCCGCCAACTAGGATTACTTGTGATGTTGCGACATGATCTGTATGAATTTTTAATTACTATCATAGATTGCAATGTTGCGCCAAATCTTCAATAGATTACTAAATGTTATGAAATGCAATGAATGAATGCATGAAATGTTTTTCGATAGACTTTTCCGAAAATTTATTTTGACAAAATCAAACCTCATTAAAAAATTATGTGAGCTTATGTCGTTTCTAAGATATGATAAAAAGAAAGAAAACCAAACAATAAAATATCAGATTTTGATGATTATAAAAATTATAAGTCTTTTTGCGAATGATTTATGTCCAAATGACATTTTTAGCGTCGATGAGTTGCCAACATTATTAAAAGAAAATACTCAACTTTTTCAGATATCGACAACAATGGCTATTTAGACGCGCACGATTTCCAATGCCTCGCTTTGAGAACGTGCGTGCTAGAAGGCAAGGGAGACTGTAGCTCGTCACGCCTGCAGAAGTACCAGCACATCATGCTGAGTCTCTGGGAGGAGATCGCTCAGCTGGCGGACTTCGATAAGGTGCCAGACTATGTCGGTTACACTCAACATTACATATATCGCCTAACGCGCTGTTGTCGCCGTTGTCTTGCCTGTGGTGATAGTAGACCGATAAAATTTAACAAGTAGACAATATTGGATGTGTAGGAATTAATTGGCTTATTAAAATCTTGAAATTGCATTCCAATAAAAATTTTAATAAGTAATGGAATTTATAATCTAATACAATATATCTAATTATTGAAATTTGACATAGATACACGTAGTGAATAATAAAGCGTTAAGGTATAGAATAGTAAATACATATATATAGAAAAGAAAATATTTAAGTAGAGATTTTCTGAATAGTGCTAATTGCAGAAGATCTGTAATAAAAACTGAGTGTTATTTAGACCACACGACCGAAGTAAAACTTATTTAGTTACCCCTACAGTAATATACGAAACGTAACTCTCTCTCTTTCTATGTTCACTAACAAATATCTCCCTCTCAACTTCCGTTCGTCTCGCCCGATCACACTATTCGTAATGCTCTCGTCACGCATTCACCAGCTTACTCCTCAAGTCAATCGTGCGTAACGAAGTATTACTTCAAAATAAATAAGTATACATATGTGTAACCTCACACGTAACAATCCTCAAAGGGATGAAACTCTGGGACGGGAGTCCGGAAGCACACAACAAGTCCAGACCACAGCCTATAAAACCTTTGTAACGAGTAGGGATCGTTTTGACACAACACAGTTGCTGAGTCAAAGCCAGTTGTGGCTGTAGTAAAAAACAAGCAAATAATTTCCAGTATCGCCATATAATACAAAAATATACTTAAATATAATAGATACTTACATGTTAATACTTAAAATTAGAAATAACACTTTTATAGATAATACCAATAACTAAGTCAACAAAATATAATAAAACTGTACAAATACATTTTCAAAACTTATTGCTTGATTATCCTAACACAACGAGCACGCACTGTAGCAGCGCACGCTTCTAGCTTTTTATATTTTTTAACTTAATGGCGCCTTTGTCTATGGTAACTGTAATTTTTTCAGGATGGAATAGTAACAGTCGATGAATTCAAAAAGGCAGTACAAAATAGCTGTATAGGAAAACGTTATGAAGACTTTCCACAAGCGATGAAAGCTTTTATAGAGACGAATTTTAGAATGATTGACATAAATAGTGATGGAATTATTGGCATTGAGGAGTACAGATACGATTGCGTACAGAGGATGGTGGTAGACGACATTAAGGCTATAGATGATGCGTTCAATTCCTTATTAAATGTGAGTATTGCGATTTAGAATTGTATAAATAAAACAAACAAAATGAGAAAAAATTAGATCAGAGACCTTTGAAATTGAGATCGATCGGAGTAGATATACCTACTCATTAATTTTACTGCAAAACTTAAAGAGAAGAAAGTGTAGTCAATATGTTAGTATTGTCCAAGAATATGGATGCTTTAAAGTTTTACACTTAAAAAGACAAATGACGTTTTTCAGTTTTGTTTAATAATTGCGTTTCCAAATTCATTTTCATAAGACGTTTATTAACTGGAATGAGTTTTGTCTACCGCTGGTACTTCTAGAAACGTAACCGAGGTGACAGATCAGAGGAATACACGACCCTTATACTTGATATCTTACTTAGTTACTTGATACTTAGTAAATTTTAGACATTATCAAATAATCGATAGCTTTCACAAGATATTTTCGTACTTTCAAGTCTCTCACGTGGGTACAAAATCAGATTCGTCTGCAATTCTGCTTGCAATAAAAAAAAAAAAAAAAAAACAACAATATTTCGCTGCAAAATATTTTTTTTTTAGTTCAGATAAATCTGAAAATGATGTAAAGCTAGACCTAACTTACTACGTTAAAACTTAATTCTATTTAAATTTCAAAAATAGACGTATCTTTTGTTAAATTTTATTTTTAAAAGTCACGGCCACGGTCATAGTAGTAATAGCTACGTTTACTCGCGTAGCATTACGCGATTCTAGGAATACCCCGACTGTTACTTGGCAAACTGTTTCGGGAGAATTTATGTCAATGACGAAAGAAGATGCAAATGCGATATTAATATGTCGCTATCGGGTATCGAACTCCATATTGACATTGCCAAAACATGTAAATACGTACACCGACCTTCTTTTTTAATTGGTTGTTTTTTTTTTTCTCAGTTTTAACGTTTGTATAGTTGATACTTTTCAAATTAACGAAAGCTCTTACAAAAACGTCAGTAGATATTTAAGTCTTCGAAGCTATTTAAGTTTCCAATAAGCATTTTACGAAAAATCTTTTAAGAGCTACGTTTAATTAATTTAATAGCTATGATTCTGATTACAATCACGTATAAGCGTTCTATACAATATACAAACGTCGAGATACGATAAGTTGGCTATTGAAGAAGGAAAGTCAATACTTAAAAGATGTGGAAAAGGAGATCGGAATGGAAAAGTCCATTCTTAGTTAGAAACGCAGTATGTCTCTTTGGGATCTGCAATTGTTTATTGACGGCGACAATAACTTAACATTTGAAATAAAAAATACTATTTACCTAGACATAAAGTCCGTAATAATGAACGTCCGTAGCGTTTTTCATTAAATATAACCAAGAATTTTCCGCGTTGTTCACAGCTAGACGAGCATTAACAAAAAAATAACGTCAAATCAACTGTGTCCAGTCACAAACAAAAAAAAAAATAACAAAGCATTTTAGTAGTTCACGTACGCAATATTCTCTTGTAATATTTTAAATATGTGATTTATTGTATTAAATAGAATTGTGAATTATTGTAGAAAATGACAATTGGCTTGATTTAGTTGATTTCCAAGATAAACTTCTGACTACGTAAGTGTGGATATTGGCGCGCGTCCAGCTAAAACTTCTTGTTAAACTTTTATTATCTTGTTGCATAATTTCATTTTTAGATTATTCCCACCAGCTTGTTTACTTTTTAATGAGTATTAAAATGTATAACATTTTTGTCATTGATATCAAAACTTTTGCGTTAGAAATGTAATCTGAAAAAAAATATTCCAATAAAAAATAATTAGACCAAAAAACGATAACTCGGATTTTAATATAAAAAGTGATACAATTTTCGCAAAAACTTTCTGACGTTTCTGCGTAGGTTAGTATTACAAAAATGATGTCAATAAAAAGTTAAAAACTCGAGCAACATTTAAAAAAAATATATTTATTCTATAATCTATTTCTTTCATTTAAAATAGTCCATTACTTTTCTTTAGTTTTTTTTTATAATATCAAATAAGCTAAAAGTGTACACTATTTACGACAGCAACAATGTCTAACGGGTAACAGTGCGTAAATAACACATCTAGAGAACGCACAGACTCCCCTATAAGAAAAAAAAAATATATATATATATATATATTTAATGAAACAACTTTTTTCGGATTTTATCGAATAATAAAAATATAGATTTATTTTTATTATATATATATATATATATATATATATATATATATATATATATATATATATATATATATATATATATATATATCGTAATGTGTTACAGGACGATGATCGACGAAAAGGCGGCATCGCATTGTCGAGATACCAAGAACTATTTGCTCAGTTCCTCAGCGACCAAAGTGAAGATTGTCCAGCGAAACTACTCTTCGGACCTTTAGAATTATAATCCTTAAAACAAAATTTATTATGAACTGATATTGAAATAATATACACGTAATTTATTATAATAAATTTACGACATTAAGAATGCGCGTTCTTGTTAAGAAATGACATACTTATATTTAATTATAGATACGATAGTTCAATGATAAACATATAATTAAAATAAAATTAAAACTAACATAACTTTGATTAACGTGTATAAAGAACGCTAGGTAAGAATTTAATGATATTACCGTAATATTTATTACATTATAATACGCAAAATTCCTGACCTATAACGCTCCGGAAACCGTGTGTTTTATTAATAAAATAACGAATCATAGAAAGTTCCTCTGAAAATATAATATTACCGCATCGACACGCAGCGTGTAAAATTAAAATTAGAATATGTATTAAAAAAAGATGCATCAACAGTTCCCACTATTTGTAAAATTTTGATATGATCGAGTTCTGTTCCGTAGCAAAACATAATAAACACTCCATACATTTTTTTGTAACTTTATTCTTTATGACGGCCATTATCGATAAAATGCATAGGGATTTTACCGTCCCAAAGATGGAACGATAGCAATTTAATTCTTAATTATGAGGTGGCTTTGGCACTCTGAAAGGCCTGAAATGGGTATGCGATTCAAAACTGAAATATAAGTCAATTATGTAAAGGTATTAGATATAAGTGTTAAAAGTTCTGTTTTTTTTGTGTGTACAGTACATTTTTTATTTAAATATTGAGTGAAGTGTTGATCGTTGTTGATTACAAAAATGGATTGTTGTAACAATGTTCGTTGTTTCTACTTTTTTAAATATATAAAATGTTTAAAATAATGTTATAATGTCATGTTATATTAAATAGATTGTTATCTGTATTCCGTCGATCACGAAAATGACACATGTTCAATCTCTAGTCGTCTAGATATTTATTTTTTGCAGTGTTTGTAAATATCGTTATAAGTAAAATCTAAAAAAGTTAATAAAAGATTTAAAAAAAATACAATTCTCTATCTTTTTTTTCTCTTTCTTTTTATATTTTTTTTATCATAGCTGTAGCAGTTCTTAATACTTATTCTTCAAGTGTAGGGTGTATGTGTTTGATTTGAAAAAACTCAAAATGGGTATGGAAATTGCTTTTTTTTTGTCGTGAAGTTTTTAACTGTTGTAAAAAGTTAAATCGAAATTTTGCCGCGCGACCTTTATGTCGCCAGCAACGCCACCTTTTTATTGGAAATTAACATACAAAGTGATGGTTCTCCTTACCTCTACTCTCCATAAGTCAATTAAATCATAATGCACACGCGCACATGCCTTTTTTACGATTAGGACGGCAACAAGTGTTACACCTGATAGTAGCGGTTACCGTAACATATAGACACCTAGGACACCAAAAACATCCATTTCACTACTGTGCCAGGTACGGTACAAAAATTCATTTTGGCCATTCTACAAATGTACTCACCTGCTTCGTAATCGAACCTGGAAACCATTTAAGTATTCTGAACACAGCCATTCAAAAACACGCTCATAAAACTTTATAGTAGACTATAATGGACAAAAAGAAGTTGGGCGCCTAGAAGAACATCCAGTACAAGGACCATTTATATACTGCACTAAAAGTAGAAGCGGGGAAAAAATCCGAAATTTTTATTTCAAAATAACCATCTTTAACATCATGTTTAAAAAATAAATAAAAGAATGAGCACTTGGATCTAACCGGATGGTAAAAGAAAAAATGAAATTGATTTTAGTACGACAAACAGAATTAGCTATTCCACTAACTTCACTGTCATCAGCAAATTTAACTTTAACACCAATTATTGACTTATACAAACAGAACTAAAAGCAAAACACCAAACAACAAAAAACGCTTAGACCTAGGCAAGGAACAGAAAAGTAAAACTGGAAAAACATCAGATTGGGCAAAAAATGCCCTAAGAGATAAATTTCTTCAAAACTAAAACCCAAAAAGGAACAGAAACAGAAAAAAATACAATTGGATAGAGAAAACTATTAAAATGCAAACTGAACTCAGTACAAGTACCAAAATGGATACAATAAGATCGTTAACAACAAACGCAATAAAGCTACTTGAAAAAAGAAATGATATAATCAAACTTTGCAAAGGAATACACACAAAGTTTTGAAATGTGATGTAACAACATTTTGGACTCCTTCCGCACCGCTTGTCACACCTCGTGGACCCACCCCACTTTAGGTATGATATAATTAATGGATGGCCGCTAAGTGCCTGTTTTTATCTATTTCTTATTTCTATTTCTTTTCCCGTATTAAATGATCATATAAGTAAGACAAAAAATAGATGAATATTAATTATTCATGTAACATAAAATTTACTATGTATGCCAATAAAAGTATCTATCATGTTTTCAGATCATTTATTAAAAACTCTATTACACAGATTTTACGAAAAACACACAAATGCGCTTTAGCGCCGTTAGCGTATATACAAATTACGATAAATACAAATTGCGTTACTAGAAGTCTACGCTATATAGGAAAAAGTATCCTATGCATCATACATGTAACTTCCAAAGGCCATTTGGAGACAAAGTAAGAAAAAAAGCATAAATATATGATTTTAATAAAATAATTCTTAATTAATTCAAAAGCTTTTCAGACTATTTTTAAACCGACCAAAAGGAGGAAGTTCTATGTTCTATTGTTATTTTATATAATTATATATTTTTTCTTATTACAAATATGTTGCTTATGAACTTTTACCTTTACAACGTAAACAGCAATATAATTTTATTAACATCTTGTGAATAGGAGTTTCTGTTAAAAAATCTTACACGTATTAATAATTTGAAATTATATTATAAAAAAAAACTATGCAAATTAACTTATCGTTTTTTGCTACATTTTCTCTAAAACGCATAAATTCTTGTTAAAATTGTTTGGACGTTACAAAACAATTACAATCAGCAGTAAAACAATTATAAATGATAAATAACCTATGTTAAACTTTTTATTTTATTAATTCAGTATTAAAGATACAAAGCTACATATAATTATGTTTTTAAATAATCACAATGTGCTATAGGTACATTTCTCTTGGTTTTTCTGTTTGATATGGTTATATAATCTTTATATTCCGTCAAATTGACACAAGAAGGCACGAGATAAAAAATAATTTTGGTTGACACACTATTAAAAACTCTTTGGGTTAAGAAGGAAAAAAAATGCATTAAAATTACATATAACAAATACTCTTACTGTAAAAATAATAAATAAGTCATATTAATACATGAAACAAAAAAAATATTGGAAATATAACTATTTAATTTATTAACACTATATTTTATGTCTTGAATATAATACATGTCTATAGTACATTTATATTTTAAAAAAACTCTCAAAAGCTTCAACTTGGTCCTTTTACAGAACGTCAGTCATTTAAAAAAAAATAGTAACCTATTGAGTTATAATTCACCTACAAAGGATATAATATGAATTTTAGCTAACATTTATTCTAAGATTTCGACTTCGTCAATATATATCACATAGATTAATAACAGTTAATAATAATAATATTATTTCATATTAGAATTCTAACGTTACTAATTTAAATCAATACCATATTAATGCCCCAGTCTCGAGTCCTTTGCCGACATATAAACAGTTATAAACGCAGTCACAAAAATTAAGTAACCAAATTCCTACTTATACAAAAACAACCACAGACAATGCTAGTCATAGTCAATTGACAGGTGTCAAAATACTTTTTTAAAATTTAACAGCTGTCAAACTAGCGTTGCAAGCAGAAAATTTAACAAAACTATTGAAACTAGTCAAATGGTATTTGGGATTTTAAAAAAAAACTTAGTTTCAATTACATTTGGGGCAGAAATATTATATAGAATTCATTTTGAATTATATAAAGCGATATTTAATTTACTTTATAAAATCACGCCTACCACGAGCTACCGTCAATTCTCTTTAAGACTAAACTTACACTATTCACTTTTCGAGTCCAATCCGTCGAGATTTACTGATGAAAATTTCATAATTGGTCACAAAATTATACTCTTAATATATAAAAAAAAATATATAGGTATAACGTCTTTTTTACACAAGCTTATATTTTTATAGATTAAAAAGTATAAAGCCTTATTCACACCAGCTCGGTATGAACATTTCATTATTCGCTAGAGACTAGTAAAGTTCAGTAAATCTCACTCAGCATAAAACTACATTTCGTTGGTGAGGTTGAGGCCGCTGCCGGAGGCCTGGGGCTCCACTGGCGTAGAGTCTAGACTGCCGTAGGTGTGGCCACTTCCCGGGTCCACTCGCCAGCGTCCCCGACGGCGGGTTATGCCTATAATATATACGTTTGAATTTCTATTTTTTCAATATCGCCTCGTAACTTGTTTGTATAGAATGGCAATAGCGCTGTCTAAAAATACAATACTTACAGCAAGCAAGTTCGTTGTACAGTGTTCAGATTATCTAGCTACGTTTTGTACTTGCATAATATTTTCATTGTCACTTATCTTTTGTATTATCATCAGTGCATTATTTTATTTTATTTGAATGGTTCAAGTCAAAACTACAGATACAACAATCAGAATTATAATAAAATATCGATGATAACAGCTAGCAAGCTGTAAGCTTGAACAGGTAAAGCTACGTTTGATGACATTATATTCAAATGTGTTCGGCATTTTATTATATTTATATTATTTTATATATACACATATATAGATTCAAAATATATACTACAAGTAACTGATAAAAATTTGCTTCATCTGTGCCAAGTGTGATGAAAATGAAAAAATTAGGAAGGAGAATATGCCGAACATAAAATGAAATGTTTATTAATAAAAAAAATATTGACATTATTATTTTTTTTTAAAGAACTTAAAATTATGAACTAGAAAAAAAAAACGAATAAACGATTAAAAATAAATAATTTTTTTCTATAAAAAATTTATAAATCAAATGTCAAATTACTGTGTTATGTACTTTGACATCATTTAATGTATTAGTTTTTATCCATAAATTAATGAAAAAAGTAAAGTTGTGAACAGTTACCAAAATAAAGTTGTGAAGTATGTTACTTTTTTTATAATATCTCTAAATTTTACTATGTCATTTTATATAATTACCTAAAATAAATTAAAATCTTTCTTTCTGTGGACTGTTATTATCATAGATAAGTTTATTTTTCATAGATAAATAATAATCTAATTTTCTATTTAATATATTATAATAATTTATTTGGGTACAATTCCAGATTAAGAGCCATTTCACAATTTTACGCTCTGCAAGTTTAGGTAAATTTGGTCGCAGCGCGCGAGTCGTACGAGCCGCGCGATCTTTGTGCTAGTACGTATAGTGTGACAACCAAAAGACCATCGTGATCATTTTCTGATGTATAATAAAAATTATAACTATGGTATAAAATGTTTTTTACATAATTAATTTGTTAAAAATTTCAAGTATGTTATATAACAACAGTCAATAAATTTAAAATAAAATTAAAAAAATCAATTTTATGAAACATTTTTTTTAAATTGATATAGTTTTTTCAGTTTACGAATGAATCTAATATTTACGATATGAATAAAAAAGCATTTAATGACATCGACACCGACAAACATATTAATTAACAAATAACAAGACAAACAGATTGAAATGCCTATTTGTATTGATAGTGTGAGAAAAGAAAATTAAATTATACATTTGTTTACAGAAATTATCATTATATTATTTTACAGTCATTTTCGTAATATGTTTATTTTATTTATATTTTATTATGAAAATATCAAATGGGTTTTATCCGCTATAACAACAGGCGCTTGGCGCGTGTGAGCGAAAGAGACGGCTGCGCAGAATTTGGCTTGGACCTTACCTCTAAGAGCGCTAGCGCTCGACTGATTTACCGGGCTTGATGCGTGGCAATATATACTATCTTTTTATCATTTAATATAAAATGTATTAAAAATAATTACATCTTTTAATTATCTTTTTTTCTATTCCTTAATGATGTAAGTTTACTTTGATGAAGATAGTTCGTTAAAATTTCTTAGTTTTCTAAGAGAAATATCGCTTTTAAAATTGTACTTATTTGGAAAATATTCGTAAATTTAATTTTTTTTTATCGTTTAATAGAGATACAAATGGAATAAAAATCTATGATAGTGGACAACAAAATTATATTCCACATATTATGATATTTTTTTAAAATGGTTTCAACGTAGAGGTTATTGAAAAGTAGGACTTCAAAGTATACATTGCGACCGTTTACCCAGGGAGGAGGCTGATGAAAAGGTTAATAATTTTATACACATAATATAAATCAAAATTCTGATCTGACTATGGACTACAACAAAGGTTGCTCTATTATATTTCAAGAATATAAATTACATTATTGCATCCAACACTGAGATTAACGACGTCAAAATATTACAATTTCGCGGATTGTTACCGATTTTTGTGAAATGGCTCTTAAGTCTTTATGACTTTTTTCAACTTCTTATGTAACTAATTAAACTTTCACGTTCAGGTATAACTATTTTTAAGCAAAATTAAATAATTTTGATGATTAAAAATATAATGAAAGTATTTCTTTGTACATTTCTATATTATGAAAATTATAAATTGTTCTTATATTCTGAAAACTTCAAATTGACAGCGAAAATTACAAAAGCCGTTTTTTGCATTATTATATAATACGTATAACATCTAAGTGAACTAAAGAAGCAACGTGATGCATGCCATCTGTATGTGTGTGTATTATGTGTATGTAGTAATGAAACAATTAAATATGAAAATGTACATATCCTTATGCAGGGGCCATGCTAATTTTCTCGGTGTCGTTCCAATTTTAGTATATGTACTGGCGAAGCGAGTACGAAAATGTACATATGCTTTGTATGTGTCATTTGGCTAGTTGTTCTGACAGTGTTGCTATTCTACTAAGCTGTAATTGCACATATGACAATCTACAACAATTATTTAATGGTTTATGAATTATACAAATGTAACGCTAAGTGCATTTGCTTTAATATAATGATTTTCTTACGTTGCTTTCACTTGCCAAGAGCAGATCCTTTTTAAAAACAAAAAGAAAAAAATATTTTTTATAATTTTGTACATTGGACCTTTACTTAATTTTTATAGGGTAAAATTTAAATCCGCTATTTTACTATAATCCATATAATTAAAAGTAACTTTTTTATTAAAATCTTATAAAGACAGATAAAAAGGCGGACTTAAAATAATGATTATTTAAGCGTTAATTAAGGCAGCAGCGTTGTGCTCATGCCATGCAAAGGTGCTACTAGACTAAAAATAAAACGAAAAGAAAATAAATAAAAAAACGTATTTTATTTCTATCACAATAACTTGTCGGTTATTATATTACAATACATTAAACCATAACCTTTGGACAATGAAAGCGTTTCCCTCTATTTAAGTACTAACTTTAAGTAGGAGATTCAGTTTTTAAAAACATTCGAATCTTTTACAATTATTATTTAAATATATATTTTTTTTCATTAGTAGTCACAGATTACATATAAAAACTTTTTTCATATCGTCAATACAATCATATAGGAACATAGAGGGTGTTACTAAGAAAAATCTCAGGAAGTAAATCACATTAACTAATCTAAAAATTAATATTAATCACCAAGGGACCTATACTAGAGATGGTATAATATTTTTTTTTTTTTCTTAATTTCCTGGTCTTTAAAGGCGTACCTGCAAAAATAGGCGCCTCTTTATATTTCGTAATGTGATAAGTTTTACCGACACCAGTTTTAGAAGTTAATACCTCGCTGTTCCCATTGTTAGTTAACTAAAGAAATGTAACAAGTGAATTGTACAATCGTTTTTTAAAGGTACTTTACAACCAGCGACACGACCTCGCGCCGATCCACGATTTAAAGGGATGAAAGTAATTTTTTTTTTAAAGTTTCTAAGTTTTTTATGAATTATTGTTCAATTTGAAGAGGATACACTCCCACTTTTAATCCTGAATCAGCGCTTAGAAACCACTTACCTTGAACTGACGATACACAATTTGAACATTAACATTCAATTATTACAAAAGTATACATAATACAAAATTAAACTGTACATTTCTACCCATCCAATATTCTATTCGAAGCTTGGAATTTTGATTCAACTTCTAATCTAACTCAGAAATAATCATTTCTACAAAATCAGCTTTAAATATTATTTTTAAACAAATAGGAATGCCAGAATACTTATAAAACGAATTTATAAAAATGTATTTATAAAATTATGTTTTATATAGAAAATTTTCGAAAAATTTTTTGGTTTCTCTAAACTACACCAAGTACGGTGTATTTGTTCGTCACTGGATGTAAAACTAAAACACCAATATGGAAAACTATTAAATTAAAATAAAAATTTCATTTAAAAAACTATTCATAATTTTCTAACTTTTTCATAGGAGTCAATAAGTTAGTTATTATTTAAGTAAAAAATAAATTATTATTTGAGAAGTAAAATATCTAAAAAAAAAATATTGTAAATAATAGCCACATAAAGCAGAGATGAATTTATTATGAAACAAATTAAAAAATTCAGTCGTCGAAGCGCATTATAATAAAATCAAAAATGATATTTGCGTTACTAAAAAAATTAAAGCCTTGTGCAAAAAAGTTTTATAGTAAAAGAAATTGCGATCTAGCTACATACAAAATATATTATTAACATGATTGTGTATTCGAATTTTATCTGCCCGTCTTGTCGTTTTATCTTTCTCTTTCATATGTCACTACGTTCGAATGCGATTGTAGAGACGTACACGCAGATTTATCGATAAATAACAATTATTAAATTAAATTTGAATTACTAGGAATGACTAACATCAATATACATCTAAAACATGAAGGCGAAACATGCAAATTTTAAAGGAAAAAAATATTATTAATAAACTACAGGTCCCTTTAACCAACCGGTGGTTAGAACCGAACCCTTTAAGGAGCACTGCAATCGGATTATTTATTAAAAAATCTCAGGTATTTATGTACTATACATATATCTACTTTTATAAATAGTAAAACACTTCGCTACATTCACTAGCCGATTGCAAATATCCTTTACATATAAATGCTAATTATAATCAAGACAGGGAGTACCATATTACCGTATACCTTGTTTATGCGACAAAATCAACTTTACGATTAAATATTAAATATATTTTGAAAAGAATTAAAGTTGAAAAATGTCGCAAAAACATAAAAAGTCGAGGTCGACAGCACTTTGAAACATAAAATTCGCAATAATGCTGCGAACCGTCACCAGTTGTTTACAAAATATATCGATAAGTTAGTGCTTGAAAAGAGATTGAACATTGCACGTCACTATTGTTCCATTCAACTTAAGGACAAATGAAATTTTAACATCTTTACGTACCAATAACAAAGCGTATGTTAAAGTCTCATTTCTTATAACTTACTTATCGCCTCTGAGATTCCAAACTTAAACATTAAAATAACAAAATATCTAAGAAATGAACGAGTCACTTAATATTGAATGGACAATAAAAACCGTCGATTACTTCGAATCGGACGGCGCTATGAAAACGGGAACTTTGACATTTATACAATAATTCAACTTAGAAAATTAATACAATAATTCAAATTAGATCGATTTTGTTTAACATTAAAAACACTTGACAGTACTTAATGACAAATGACATCTGTCAAATGCCACAGCAAAAATGACAACTGTCACAATTATTTTAAATCTGTGGCCAAGCGTCAAAGTTCCCGATCGTGAAGGTCCAGCCTCGTGCGTGCAAGCGCTCACGCGAGCAACGTGTCAAAGTTATAGTGTCGGTGTGTCGGCGCGCTTACTCGCGTGAGGGACGTCTCCGCGACCACCTCGTTGCCGCGCAGTTGTTGACGCGCCAGCTTCTGCTTGTTCACCGGCGAACCTGCAAGTAGAACATACCTCACGCACTGCCCTACCCCCTAACCCCCCTACCTCCCGTTTCTCACACGAAGACGCTGTGTAGAGTAGTGGAAGAGTGGGGGCGAGGGGATCCTAACATGTGCTTCATATCTTATGTATGTTAATAATCCTGAACGTATCAAATTGTAAGAGGACCTTTTGCCAAAATGATCTAGCTTAGAAATAAGCCAGAGGCTAAGACTTAATTTAATGAAAGCTTTGTCGTGACAGTAATTTCTATGTGTATTTTTTTTTTTTTTTTTTTGGAACAGTCTTATTTAGTAAACAAACAAATATGGCGTACTTCCGACCACAGACAATAGAGTAATATATTGTAAGTTTAGTAAAGTGACACAAAGAGCAAATGAACAATATTAATAAGCCATAGACGAAAAGTAAAATTCATTTTATGTTCAAATAATTGACGATACCATATTGCTAAAATTATTTCAAAACCTGATAATATATTGAATATTTTTGCTAAGATTTAATAGAGGTACAGAATTACGAAAAAAAAAATAAATTAATCGAGTATATTTATAAAAGAGAACAAATTTATATTTAGTTATTATAATTATATGGGATAGCGTTAAAAATGTTCAGGGTGAAATTGATGTTCAGAAATTATTTTTTTTTTTTTTTTTTAGGATAACTTACAAAACATACACTAATACAGATTTTACAAAAATGTTTATGATAATTTGCTGAGTGTTGTTTTATTTACTAGTTGCCACGGCGTGGTAAATTGAATTAATAAGTAATGGAAATATTCATCATATAAAATAAAGCCTTTACAATAAACACTACTATAAAAGATTGACATTTGTAATATTTTGTAAGCATTTTTTTCGCTCAAATTAAAAAAAAAGAAAAAAAAACAATAAATAACAAATCGCTTGACGGTAACTTTATAACTTATTAACATATAATAAGTTATAAAATAAAGTTATAACAGTCATGAAAATTTAAAATATAGGTAAAGAATACGGCCTATTTTACTGCTCATGCTGTTCATACTTCACCTCTAAAAATATTATGACCACAGCTCTATTTGCGCCATAAAAAATATATTAAAATGTCATATTCAAAAATATTAATTATCTGTACTCTCGAAGTTCGTATTTTAATAGTTTTATGTGTTTAAAAAGATAAATTGATATATATTTTTAGTGAAATAAGAATGTGTAGTGAAATTGAGTGATAAATGCGGAAAAAACGTGAATTACGTATTGACTGGGGTTTGTTTACTAAATAAGACTGTTCGGAACAAATAGACTTTAGATGTGTTGGATGAGGGACAAATTGCATTCTAACAAGTATGTTGTGAAAAGACGTATTGGCAGGAGGATAACAAAGTTATATAAATACTAGCTAATTATTTTGTTTAAATCTTAATTTTTATTTAAATGTTTTAGTTACTATCTATTATTGTGTTGTACCTTAAATTATTATTATGTCTTCATTTTTAAAACTACAGAAATAATATTGCAAAGAATTTCTAAAAAAAAATACAACTAATGTTCTTAAGTTACAAGAAAATGTATGAACATAGGATCAATTTTCAAGTTATATTGTGTATTTTTGTTGTATTGAAACGAATCATAAGTGTAAAAAATTTAAAGTTTATGTAATATAAATTAATGTAAATATTATAAAAAATAAATGTGAAGTTCTTTTGTGTAAGAGAATGATATGTTCAAGTATAAGGAGTAAGATAACAAAGAAGTATAATAGAGAAAAATTTTTGAATACTTTCTAATATTAGTAATACATAAGCAATATTGCATGATATAGATGACCACTTACCATCAAGTAGCCTTAAGTAGCTTGAAAAGTTACTTTTAAAAGCTAACATTTGATTAATACCAATTTGAGAAATATGAATGAAATAAAGAGTATAGTTAGATATTGCCTGAATATAATGCTATCTATACATTTATATAGAAAATAAAAATCGCTAAATGAGGTATACATTGGCGATAATATTCATTAAAAATAAAAATAAATTAATAATAATAAAATATAGTGTGCATAGCAACGGTATTACAAGAGGCAGAAGCTGGATATATCACATGCATATATATTTAATAATCTTAATTAATACAACACAATTGTTTCCATACTTATCTAGCGATGTTCTTGCTTACTTACGCACGCGCAATAAAATACAGTGCTTTTTGTAAGTTTTCTAGAGTCCACTTTGTAGGTAAAAGGTTTTGTCCTCAGACTTATTATGCATATTTTCTTTTTTAAATCAAAATCACAGTTTAAATATACAAACACGTGTTTATCTAAGGCATCCTAGTTTTGTGAGAAATTAAGAATATTATTCTTGTTTTTATTTTCACAAATCATATGTTATTATTATTAATAAGAATTTGTTAAAATATCTGACAAAGTATTTAACTTTTGTGTGGTTGGTTCAGATTATTTGCGGCCTAATTAGTTAAGAAAACGTTGTCGTGCAAAAAATCGATATAAAAAAACAGCAACTATATTTAAATCGATCATGGCTGATATTTAAACATTTCATTATTTAAAATAAATATATAATTATCAAATATAAATGAATGTTATATCAGAAACATTATAAAACTAAACTACAACTTAAATATAATGAACCCTATGTTAATATGTATGTATTTTGATTTAATTAGTTAAAACTAATAATCTAAGTTAATCAAAGTTAATTAGCATCGCAGATAAGTGTGGAAAAACCCTTATATATTAACCCTTAGCTATTAAGTATAAACTCCTTACCTCAGTTGTTAGTCAAGCAAGCACTGGTTTAGTATCGACAGTTACTCACGACACAATCAAAATAGACTTGTGACAAGTCAGTTAATGAAAATGAAACATTTCATTATAAATTGTACAAAATGTAATACTAAATTTTACAAAAATTTATAATCCTTCAATAATTTATATTATTCGAACATTATAAGGGAAATTTGTAGAAAGATAACCAATTTTTTTTTTTTTTTATAAAATTAAATTAATGTCAAAAAATTAAAGATTTGTTTAAATTGTTTGAATGTACATTATTATAATAATGATATTAAATTTCATGGAAATTTTAATTTTATCTCTTAAATTAATTAAAAACAATCTAACTGCTTACAATTTTTTTTTACTATAATAAGACTTCTTTTTTTTACATTTTGACACAATTTTTAATGAAATGGTGTAAAACTTGTTAATACGTAGCGAAATATATTGAAAGGATCTATAAAAAGGTCCAATATACAAAGAAGCGAAATTAAAATGTGCAAAAAAAAACTTATCGCAAATATATCACGTTGCATGCAAAAGAAAGTAAAAATCGCGCAATAAATTCCTACGTAAACGTGTGCAAAAAACAGATGAGCAAATTCATTTTTTTTTGTAAATATAAATCTGTTATTTATGACAACACATTCGCTACAAAAATAAAAACTTGTAAAAATGATATTTATGCTCGCCTTTCATTTTACACAATACTGAGGTGTCACGTGTATCTGAAGTGTTACTAACGATAAGAATATTTATAATCTGTAAATAACACGTTCATTGAAGCATGTTTGAAAATATACTTATCGATTCTTAAACAAAATTAAGGTACTTGTAAATGTAATTCACTATCTGTATTTTAATTATAATTAAACTAACGAGTTTTTACATGCTCTATTTCAGTGTTTCCCAAAGTGGGCGATAACGCCCCCTTGTGGGCGCTGCAGTACTAAAGGGCAAGAGGCCTAAAAAAATGGTGCCGTTGTGTAGGGGTTTGGGGGGCGATTTGTCATTTAATCCATAAGGACTCTCGACTACAACTTGTGAACATCAACTAATATTCATTAAAAGATTGCTCAAAGCGGGCACTACAAAATAATTTATTCTCTTAGTGGGCAGTAGACAAAATAAGTTTGGGAACCCCTGCTCTATTTGAAGGCTTTCGTTTTAATATCTTATCAGTCCAAATAGAATTATTAAGAAAGGTTACAGTAATCGCCTCACTCTCTTTGTCATAGATGATGTGTCTAATACAAAAGCTCAACTCGAGCAAATCTGCAAGTGTAGCCTAATTAAATTATATAAAACAATTTTAATTTTTACCTCATTTGTTTCAGATAAAGGTCGGAACAATATTAGGTTTATATTGCTTAAATTGACATAGCGATCAAATTTAGATGTAAAATACTACAAAATAAGCACATCTAAAAAATACTTTATCCTAGCAAAAAATACTACATCCTCCTCCTATATACACATAAACAAGTACCTTAAACATAGTTAATTTTAACACAGATAAAGCAAATGAACATATGGACACATCAAAACCTACTCACGGTCACGAAAACAAAAAATAAACTAAATACACTATACCTTGTGAAAAATCCAAAACAGTCAATCGTGACAAAATTAATCTCTACTCTATTATTAATACATTTCTTTAAAACCTGTACAAAATTAATTAAAATGTATTGTAACAACTTTTTTAATGTCCAAAGTTTTCTTACCAATATTCATGTCACCTTAACATTGATAAATCTTCATTCATATTCATTTAGATGGCTTTAAATAGTGTACAAATAACATGAATGATTTTTCCAATGCCACGGAAAAGACAATGAATATTATTTCTAAAACATTTTTGACATTGACATATCTTTGTCATAGATGTAGATTCGAGTTTTTTTTTTTTTTTTTATATATATATAATCAATATTTTGTACAACTTCAAATGAAATGGATTCTAAAAGTATTTCACTTACCGATATAACTGAGCATGACCGGTAGGAATATAAGTCCATGAGCAGCTCCAAACAGAACAATGCCCAAGTACATGCGGAAGTAGAACACCTGTAAGTGGAATAATTAACATAACGATTTTTCTCCTTGAATTTGTATTCGTGGAATTTGGAATCAGGTATTCATGTAATATATTATAACAAGGTCTATATTATATATGATATTATGATAATGATAAACAAGTTTCAATTCATATACAACTGTCAAATAGTTTTAAATAATGACCAAAGTCAGTACTAACATGACATGGCAACATTTTTTATATGATAAGATTAGCAATAAAGCATACAGTCCGTCTAATAGCACCAGATACCGTAGCCAGTAGACGCTTGCAACACCAGAAGCATCACGAGCGCATTGTCGTGCCTACCCCAGATTCTGTCCACAAGCTCTGACCCCTTACTTCAACACTAATTCAGAGTAGTATTATTTAGCCGTGATCTTCTGTAAGGTCGAGATACTTTCCCAGTCGACCTGCTCCAGATTTTGTGTAGAATATTTCCAGCCGTGTTCGGTAGGGCAAATAGTACGTAGAGAAAACGTTAAAAGGTATTGACTATTAATATCGACACCAGCAATTTATACTAAGCTAACTATTGTAAAGTGAACTTTACAATAGAGGCGTATAAAAGGGAAAAACGTGATAACTTTTATATTAACTAAGAAACCTTTCTGAAATTTGGTATCTTTAATAGTTAATTTATTGATTGCAATTTCACATTTTTTTTATTACATATAAAAACACATTTTATCAAGTTCGCATTAGAAAAACAAACTTATCGAAAAGTCGAATTGGCGTAGTATAAATTGTTGGTGTCGATATACACAGTCACCTGGAAGATCTGGCTGTTGGCGGTGCCGAGCACGATGATGCCGCCGAACTTGGTGAGCGTGATGCCGGACAGCACGGAGGAGCCCATGGTGCTGAGCGCGTGCGAGGCGCGCTCCACGCGCCCGCCGCCGCCCGCCACGCTGAACGAGTGCACCAGGTGCGAGCAGAACTCCACCGCGATGATCAATATATAGAGTCACCTGGAAGATCTGGCTGTTGGCGGTGCCGAGCACGATGATGCCGCCGAACTTGGTGAGCGTGATGCCGGACAGCACGGAGGAGCCCATGGTGCTGAGCGCGTGCGAGGCGCGCTCCACGCGCCCGCCGCCGCCCGCCACGCTGAACGAGTGCACCAGGTGCGAGCAGAACTCCACCGCGATGATCAATATATAGAGTCACCTGGAAGATCTGGCTGTTGGCGGTGCCGAGCACGATGATGCCGCCGAACTTGGTGAGCGTGATGCCGGACAGCACGGAGGAGCCCATGGTGCTGAGCGCGTGCGAGGCGCGCTCCACGCGCCCGCCGCCGCCCGCCACGCTGAACGAGTGCACCAGGTGCGAGCAGAACTCCACCGCGATGATCAATATATAGAGTCACCTGGAAGATCTGGCTGTTGGCGGTGCCGAGCACGATGATGCCGCCGAACTTGGTGAGCGTGATGCCGGACAGCACGGAGGAGCCCATGGTGCTGAGCGCGTGCGAGGCGCGCTCCACGCGCCCGCCGCCGCCCGCCACGCTGAACGAGTGCACCAGGTGCGAGCAGAACTCCACCGCGATGATCAATATATAGAGTCACCTGGAAGATCTGGCTGTTGGCGGTGCCGAGCACGATGATGCCGCCGAACTTGGTGAGCGTGATGCCGGACAGCACGGAGGAGCCCATGGTGCTGAGCGCGTGCGAGGCGCGCTCCACGCGCCCGCCGCCGCCCGCCACGCTGAACGAGTGCACCAGGTGCGAGCAGAACTCCACCGCGATGATCAATATATAGAGTCACCTGGAAGATCTGGCTGTTGGCGGTGCCGAGCACGATGATGCCGCCGAACTTGGTGAGCGTGATGCCGGACAGCACGGAGGAGCCCATGGTGCTGAGCGCGTGCGAGGCGCGCTCCACGCGCCCGCCGCCGCCCGCCACGCTGAACGAGTGCACCAGGTGCGAGCAGAACTCCACCGCGATGATCAATATATAGAGTCACCTGGAAGATCTGGCTGTTGGCGGTGCCGAGCACGATGATGCCGCCGAACTTGGTGAGCGTGATGCCGGACAGCACGGAGGAGCCCATGGTGCTGAGCGCGTGCGAGGCGCGCTCCACGCGCCCGCCGCCGCCCGCCACGCTGAACGAGTGCACCAGGTGCGAGCAGAACTCCACCGCGATGATCAATATATAGAGTCACCTGGAAGATCTGGCTGTTGGCGGTGCCGAGCACGATGATGCCGCCGAACTTGGTGAGCGTGATGCCGGACAGCACGGAGGAGCCCATGGTGCTGAGCGCGTGCGAGGCGCGCTCCACGCGCCCGCCGCCGCCCGCCACGCTGAACGAGTGCACCAGGTGCGAGCAGAACTCCACCGCGATGATCAATATATAGAGTCACCTGGAAGATCTGGCTGTTGGCGGTGCCGAGCACGATGATGCCGCCGAACTTGGTGAGCGTGATGCCGGACAGCACGGAGGAGCCCATGGTGCTGAGCGCGTGCGAGGCGCGCTCCACGCGCCCGCCGCCGCCCGCCACGCTGAACGAGTGCACCAGGTGCGAGCAGAACTCCACCGCGATGATCAATATATAGAGTCACCTGGAAGATCTGGCTGTTGGCGGTGCCGAGCACGATGATGCCGCCGAACTTGGTGAGCGTGATGCCGGACAGCACGGAGGAGCCCATGGTGCTGAGCGCGTGCGAGGCGCGCTCCACGCGCCCGCCGCCGCCCGCCACGCTGAACGAGTGCACCAGGTGCGAGCAGAACTCCACCGCGATGATCAATATATAGAGTCACCTGGAAGATCTGGCTGTTGGCGGTGCCGAGCACGATGATGCCGCCGAACTTGGTGAGCGTGATGCCGGACAGCACGGAGGAGCCCATGGTGCTGAGCGCGTGCGAGGCGCGCTCCACGCGCCCGCCGCCGCCCGCCACGCTGAACGTGTGCACGAGGTGCGAGCAGAACTCCACCGCGATGCCCACCGCCATCACCTGCGCCCGCGTTTATGTCTTACTAACGTCACACAAGCACACACAAGCATACGCACGATCTCGTACACGCACACAAACTCTGACATTCACACGTATACGAACTCTCACACGCACACGTACACGCAACGCCCACGTACACGCAACGCACACGTACACGCAACGCACACGTACACGCAACGCACTGATAGTTTCTAGACGCTTTGTTTTTTATAGAAAAAATATGTACAACATTGATACTACACAAGTAGTATTACAGGAGTATGAAATGATAAACACTCACCAAGTTAACCAAAGAGACCGCGTTGAGGCTGATGCCCCACCAATACATAAGGCCGCCGAGATTCACTACGATCATTGTTATAGTTATCACGACCACCTGGAATGATTATTAACCACTAATTAAAAATACACTCACACGAATACTTTCAGAGACGAAAACGTGGCGAGTAACTTTCAAAAACGATAAAACAACTAGTAGGTACTCTAAATATATACAAAACTAGTTTTTAACCACAGTTTCACTGGCATTAAATTTAAAAAAAAGTTGCCTAGGTTACTTCTAATACCTCTAAGAATATGAGTATAAAGGTTCATGATGATCGTTTAAGTAGTTTTCGCGTGAAAGCGTAACACAATCAAACTTACATTCACATTTATAATATTACATATTACATGTAGGGATTAGGGATTAACAAATTTTCACTTCAAAACATAAATACATAAATATAAATAATAAATAGAAAACTTGAACCTTAGCTAGAACAAATTGAGAGTTGATTAGTGTCAATTTTTATTGGAGTTTGACGGCGATAAAATGTATATTTTTTATTATGAGTTAAGTATTACAAGTTACATAGTAATGCGGCTGAATTTCTTTATAAAACTCACCAGTGCGGAGAAGAGATCGAAGCCCATCAACACAAAGGTGACAATGAATATAGATAGCACGGATATTCCCATAGACTTGAGGGTATCCGGCCACATGGTGAGATACTGCTCGTAGAACACGTAGAACACTGAGTAGGGGAACACATTGACTGTGGTGTTCTTGCCGGCTTCACGAAGGTTCCTATTGAGGGTCTCGCTGAGGTTGGCAGCGACTACTCGTGCAGCGCGAAGGGCTGAGTAGTAGTCACTGCTCGTCTTTAACACCGTGTGGTAGCCTGAAATATATGGTATATAGTCTTCTTTATAGTCTTTAGTTTATAAGCTTCTGAAAATATAAAGTTTTATATTTTTTATAGGATGATTATTTTATTTTATTTACGAGGACACTAACAATATAGATATTATGATTTATTTAGTAAGTACAGTATGCACAACTTTCTTTCTTACTTTTTGTAAAAATGACAACATACAAACTAATAGGAATTTTTTGCTTTAAAGATTGAATTTAAACAAAATCCTATCCTAGTTATTTCACTGGATATTTTGTACCGTTGGCTGTAATGTATCCTAAAACTTCCTTGATACTTGTTTATTGTAGGTAACAATATGTCAAGTATACATAGTACCGTAGTATGCGGATACTGACCCTGGTAGTATGTGGCGCCCACACGCGTCGTCGAACGATTATAGGGTATGTAGTTAACAGCGTGTCCGTAGGCAGCGTGGCCGCCCTTAGCACAGTTGAGGCCGGGGTTGTCTTGTAGGAAGTAGGGCACGTAGCGTTGGAAGTCTGCCGCGCTGGGTCGCTGGGCTGGGCCCACGCGTGGGATGTCACAGCTCTGACATGGGGGCGCTGGGGAACATTGCGGATCGTTACAGGTGTGCTAGTTAAGGCCTGGTTCCTATATTAATAAAACGATTCGTTTCGCTCACAAACACTAATGAGAACAAAAAAATTGTTTTTTTTATAATGTACACATTCGTACATGACGATAATTACATATGATTTAGAATCATTATAAATTTTACTAATGTTTTATGTAAATATGTAAACAAGTCGGTACAGTGTGAAATATATTTCTCTACTCACTCGAATAATCGTTTGGACAGAAGCTGCTGTTTGATGTGAAATATTTGCAGCAGGAAGGCAGGGCGGCCCAGTCGAAGAAATCGTCCAGCCAGGAGTTAGGCGGTTGAGCGATGTAGGTCACGTTTGGTGTGCGGTACGCTGGAATATTATATTTTAAAATTAAGATTGATTTTCAGAATCAAAAATATATGAAACAGACAAAAAAAAGCGCTTTGTGATTTGAAAATAAAGAGTTTTTATAAATGAAATTTTCCTATTATTATTATAATATTCAATTGAGTTGCGATTAACCGGTCCAAATAAGTAATAAGACAAAAACTATTATTATGACGTCTTTAAGTGGGAAATATTAGAAAAGTGTCGAGCTCACCAGAGTACAGTTGCATAGCAATACTATCGCTCCTACAGTATCTTGTTCCGCAGACCATGTTCTGAACATCCATGTCCGAATAGTCCAATCCATCGGTCACCACAAAGTACACCGGTGGTCCAATGTTCAAATATTGGTTCAAATGTTTGAAATACTTGAGCTGGAAGCTGTCGTGGGGCATGGAGAGTTCCTGGTCTAAGCCGATATCTATGTGGGGTGCCACCTGGGTAAATAAGAAGAAATAATCTTTAGTAATTTAGTTCTCGGGTTTTTAATAAATTCTATTAATAATATTCAATATTTACTAATGGAATTGTAACTTTCCTTTTGAACTACGACAACAATTACACATTTCACCTGATGGTAAACGGTCACCATAGCCTTTTAGCCTATCGCCACTTGATAAACTGTGAGCGACAAAACCATTTTGTCAACACCAGTATGACCAAACCAAGCCCTGTCTTCCTTACTCATCACAGGAGCACAACACTTCTCGAAGATAGTATTATTTGGCTGTGATCTTCTATAAAATTGATTGATTGATTCAGCCTATAACATCCGACTTTTGGCCGCCTTACTCCTCCACTGCGGGCTGGCGGCTATGTTCCCTACTATGAGTAACGATCGCCATCAGGTATTTATGATAACAACCGGAACCGACGGCTTAAAGTGCTCTCCGAGGCGCGGTAGGAAGATCCACAAGGACAGACATCAAAACCAAAAAGAAATATCAGTACAAATACAAATCCATCCCGAGCAAGGTTCGAGCCCGCAAGCCGTCGGTGATTTCTTTTTTTTTTTTTTTTTTTTATATAAATTTTTATCCACGGGCTCAAAATGCCCGTGCCATTGTTTCTCATGTATGCATTTTTTTTTTTTTAATGTCACTTTTTACTTTTATGTCGGCAAACAAGCGTACGGCTCACCTGATGGTAAGCGATTACCGTAGCTTATAGACACCTGCAACACCAGAAGCATTGCAAGCGCGTTGCGGACCCAATCCCCAATCCCCCCAGGATATATACTACAGGCGATTTTTCTACTTATTATACTACAGATCAACAGTCCTGTGACTGCCTAGTAAAACTAGGACGTGGTCCGACGCCGACGGTGTTTCAGTGCGGTCGCTGGTATGAAGGTGCGGCAGTGGGGACTCACCGCGACGGAGGAGCAGAGCCAGGCGAAGAACAGGATCATGACGGAGGCGCGCACCTCCCGCTTCATGAGGAAGGGCACGTACACGAAGCGGAACAGGTTGTAGAGCGCGCCGTCGCCCGCCGCGCGAGGTGAGTGTGACGTGCGGCAGTGGGACTCACCGCGACGGAGGAGCAGAGCCAGGCGAAGAACAGGATCATGACGGAGGCGCGCACCTCCCGCTTCATGAGGAAGGGCACGTACACGAAGCGGAACAGGTTGTAGAGCGCGCCGTCGCCCGCCGCGCGAGGTGAGTGTGACGTGCGGCAGTGGGACTCACCGCGACGGAGGAGCAGAGCCAGGCGAAGAACAGGATCATGACGGAGGCGCGCACCTCCCGCTTCATGAGGAAGGGCACGTACACGAAGCGGAACAGGTTGTAGAGCGCGCCGTCGCCCGCCGCGCGAGGTGAGTGTGACGTGCGGCAGTGGGACTCACCGCGACGGAGGAGCAGAGCCAGGCGAAGAACAGGATCATGACGGAGGCGCGCACCTCCCGCTTCATGAGGAAGGGCACGTACACGAAGCGGAACAGGTTGTAGAGCGCGCCGTCGCCCGCCGCGCGAGGTGAGTGTGACGTGCGGCAGTGGGACTCACCGCGACGGAGGAGCAGAGCCAGGCGAAGAACAGGATCATGACGGAGGCGCGCACCTCCCGCTTCATGAGGAAGGGCACGTACACGAAGCGGAACAGGTTGTAGAGCGCGCCGTCGCCCGCCGCGCGAGGTGAGTGTGACGTGCGGCAGTGGGACTCACCGCGACGGAGGAGCAGAGCCAGGCGAAGAACAGGATCATGACGGAGGCGCGCACCTCCCGCTTCATGAGGAAGGGCACGTACACGAAGCGGAACAGGTTGTAGAGCGCGCCGTCGCCCGCCGCGCGAGGTGAGTGTGACGTGCGGCAGTGGGACTCACCGCGACGGAGGAGCAGAGCCAGGCGAAGAACAGGATCATGACGGAGGCGCGCACCTCCCGCTTCATGAGGAAGGGCACGTACACGAAGCGGAACAGGTTGTAGAGCGCGCCGTCGCCCGCCGCGCGAGGTGAGTGTGACGTGCGGCAGTGGGACTCACCGCGACGGAGGAGCAGAGCCAGGCGAAGAACAGGATCATGACGGAGGCGCGCACCTCCCGCTTCATGAGGAAGGGCACGTACACGAAGCGGAACAGGTTGTAGAGCGCGCCGTCGCCCGCCGCGCGAGGTGAGTGTGACGTGCGGCAGTGGGACTCACCGCGACGGAGGAGCAGAGCCAGGCGAAGAACAGGATCATGACGGAGGCGCGCACCTCCCGCTTCATGAGGAAGGGCACGTACACGAAGCGGAACAGGTTGTAGAGCGCGCCGTCGCCCGCCGCGCGAGGTGTGTGTGACGTGCGGCAGTGGGACTCACCGCGACGGAGGAGCAGAGCCAGGCGAAGAACAGGATCATGACGGAGGCGCGCACCTCCCGCTTCATGAGGAAGGGCACGTACACGAAGCGGAACAGGTTGTAGAGCGCGCCGTCGCCCGCCGCGCGAGGTGAGTGTGACGTGCGGCAGTGGGACTCACCGCGACGGAGGAGCAGAGCCAGGCGAAGAACAGGATCATGACGGAGGCGCACACCTCCCGCTTCATGAGGAAGGGCACGTACACGAAGCGGAACAGGTTGTAGAGCGCGCCGTCGCCCGCCGCGCGAGGTGAGTGTGACGTGCGGCAGTGGGACTCACCGCGACGGAGGAGCAGAGCCAGGCGAAGAACAGGATCATGACGGAGGCGCGCACCTCCCGCTTCATGAGGAAGGGCACGTACACGAAGCGGAACAGGTTGTAGAGCGCGCCGTCGCCCGCCGCGCGAGGTGAGTGTGACGTGCGGCAGTGGGACTCACCGCGACGGAGGAGCAGAGCCAGGCGAAGAACAGGATCATGACGGAGGCGCGCACCTCCCGCTTCATGAGGAAGGGCACGTACACGAAGCGGAACAGGTTGTAGAGCGCGCCGTCGCCCGCCGCGCGAGGTGAGTGTGACGTGCGGCAGTGGGACTCACCGCGACGGAGGAGCAGAGCCAGGCGAAGAACAGGATCATGACGGAGGCGCGCACCTCCCGCTTCATGAGGAAGGGCACGTACACGAAGCGGAACAGGTTGTAGAGCGCGCCGTCGCCCGCCGCGCGAGGTGAGTGTGACGTGCGGCAGTGGGACTCACCGCGACGGAGGAGCAGAGCCAGGCGAAGAACAGGATCATGACGGAGGCGCGCACCTCCCGCTTCATGAGGAAGGGCACGTACACGAAGCGGAACAGGTTGTAGAGCGCGCCGTCGCCCGCCGCGCGAGGTGAGTGTGACGTGCGGCAGTGGGACTCACCGCGACGGAGGAGCAGAGCCAGGCGAAGAACAGGATCATGACGGAGGCGCGCACCTCCCGCTTCATGAGGAAGGGCACGTACACGAAGCGGAACAGGTTGTACAGCGCGCCGTCGCCCGCCGCGCGAGGTGAGTGTGACGTGCGGCAGTGGGACTCACCGCGACGGAGGAGCAGAGCCAGGCGAAGAACAGGATCATGACGGAGGCGCGCACCTCCCGCTTCATGAGGAAGGGCACGTACACGAAGCGGAACAGGTTGTAGAGCGCGCCGTCGCCCGCCGCGCGAGGTGAGTGTGACGTGCGGCAGTGGGACTCACCGCGACGGAGGAGCAGAGCCAGGCGAAGAACAGGATCATGACGGAGGCGCGCACCTCCCGCTTCATGAGGAAGGGCACGTACACGAAGCGGAACAGGTTGTAGAGCGCGCCGTCGCCCGCCGCGCGAGGTGAGTGTGACGTGCGGCAGTGGGACTCACCGCGACGGAGGAGCAGAGCCAGGCGAAGAACAGGATCATGACGGAGGCGCGCACCTCCCGCTTCATGAGGAAGGGCACGTACACGAAGCGGAACAGGTTGTAGAGCGCGCCGTCGCCCGCCGCGCGAGGTGAGTGTGACGTGCGGCAGTGGGACTCACCGCGACGGAGGAGCAGAGCCAGGCGAAGAACAGGATCATGACGGAGGCGCGCACCTCCCGCTTCATGAGGAAGGGCACGTACACGAAGCGGAACAGGTTGTAGAGCGCGCCGTCGCCCGCCGCGCGAGGTGAGTGTGACGTGCGGCAGTGGGACTCACCGCGACGGAGGAGCAGAGCCAGGCGAAGAACAGGATCATGACGGAGGCGCGCACCTCCCGCTTCATGAGGAAGGGCACGTACACGAAGCGGAACAGGTTGTAGAGCGCGCCGTCGCCCGCCGCGCGAGGTGAGTGTGACGTGCGGCAGTGGGACTCACCGCGACGGAGGAGCAGAGCCAGGCGAAGAACAGGATCATGACGGAGGCGCGCACCTCCCGCTTCATGAGGAAGGGCACGTACACGAAGCGGAACAGGTTGTAGAGCGCGCCGTCGCCCGCCGCGCGAGGTGAGTGTGACGTGCGGCAGTGGGACTCACCGCGACGGAGGAGCAGAGCCAGGCGAAGAACAGGATCATGACGGAGGCGCGCACCTCCCGCTTCATGAGGAAGGGCACGTACACGAAGCGGAACAGGTTGTAGAGCGCGCCGTCGCCCGCCGCGCGAGGTGAGTGTGACGTGCGGCAGTGGGACTCACCGCGACGGAGGAGCAGAGCCAGGCGAAGAACAGGATCATGACGGAGGCGCGCACCTCCCGCTTCATGAGGAAGGGCACGTACACGAAGCGGAACAGGTTGTAGAGCGCGCCGTCGCCCGCCGCGCGAGGTGAGTGTGACGTGCGGCAGTGGGACTCACCGCGACGGAGGAGCAGAGCCAGGCGAAGAACAGGATCATGACGGAGGCGCGCACCTCCCGCTTCATGAGGAAGGGCACGTACACGAAGCGGAACAGGTTGTAGAGCGCGCCGTCGCCCGCCGCGCGAGGTGAGTGTGACGTGCGGCAGTGGGACTCACCGCGACGGAGGAGCAGAGCCAGGCGAAGAACAGGATCATGACGGAGGCGCGCACCTCCCGCTTCATGAGGAAGGGCACGTACACGAAGCGGAACAGGTTGTAGAGCGCGCCGTCGCCCGCCGCGCGAGGTGAGTGTGACGTGCGGCAGTGGGACTCACCGCGACGGAGGAGCAGAGCCAGGCGAAGAACAGGATCATGACGGAGGCGCGCACCTCCCGCTTCATGAGGAAGGGCACGTACACGAAGCGGAACAGGTTGTACAGCGCGCCGTCGCCCGCCGCGCGAGGTGAGTGTGACGTGCGGCAGTGGGACTCACCGCGACGGAGGAGCAGAGCCAGGCGAAGAACAGGATCATGACGGAGGCGCGCACCTCCCGCTTCATGAGGAAGGGCACGTACACGAAGCGGAACAGGTTGTAGAGCGCGCCGTCGCCCGCCGCGCGAGGTGAGTGTGACGTGCGGCAGTGGGACTCACCGCGACGGAGGAGCAGAGCCAGGCGAAGAACAGGATCATGACGGAGGCGCGCACCTCCCGCTTCATGAGGAAGGGCACGTACACGAAGCGGAACAGGTTGTAGAGCGCGCCGTCGCCCGCCGCGCGAGGTGAGTGTGACGTGCGGCAGTGGGACTCACCGCGACGGAGGAGCAGAGCCAGGCGAAGAACAGGATCATGACGGAGGCGCGCACCTCCCGCTTCATGAGGAAGGGCACGTACACGAAGCGGAACAGGTTGTAGAGCGCGCCGTCGCCCGCCGCGCCCTCGGCCGCCTTCGTGCCCGCCGCGCAGCACAGCACGTCGAACCTGCGCACGCGCGAGCTTAGCGACCGGCGGTCGGCACTACCATACCTATCTATATACGCGAAAATACGTATTTATACGCGCATATGTGTGATCTAAGCGTATCGCTTCAGCCTCTCATATACCACTATTGGGCATAGGCCTCTTTACCCATGTAGGAGAAGGATCAGAGCTTAATCCACCACTCTGCTCCAATGAAGGTTGGCGGATATATTCCTTACTATGAGTAACGATCGCTATCAGGTGTACATAATATTAACGTATTCACCGAGACACGGTGGGGAGATCCACAAGAACTGCACAAACACCCAAACCACGGCAAACACCTATATGGCGAATAGAAATGTTTGTCATGTGCGGAGATCGAACCCGCAACCGCCAGCGCAACCGGCACAATCCATAGCTGTGACCGTTGCGCCAACGCGGCGTAGTCTAAGCGTATGTTAGGTTCGTATGTGCCACTTATTCAAAACGAATTCAGATATGACATCACGAACAACAGGATATCCGCAAAAGTTATATGTACCCTTTCAAAACCTAACTCTTTATTTAAAAAAAAATGTATACTACATGGCAATCGAGATTTTATAGCACATTGCCTGATACCTTAAAAGATCTTACAATTGCAATGTTTAAGAGAAAATTGTAAACAATCTGCTGTTGGAGAAAATGTATTACGATGTTAAGACTAAGACTTTTTATTACACGGAATTTAGAATACTAATTTAATGACCTTAAAAATAATTAGTTATCCATGGCATATAATAAACATTCTAATTATTGTAATATTAATTAGATCATTTGAGTAGGTAATGACATAATATATTTACGATCTTGGAGCTCGAGTTTCCCTACGGGATGTTTGCTAAAAGGTGGACATATTAACGATCGCGTCGCAGTATATTTATAACAATATTATGTATATCCACCAAAATATTCATTGTTTTGAAATAAATAGTAATAATCGCATTGTAAACACGAGACGGAATAACAAAATTGTAACTCCAAGTTTTCGACTGCGCGAAGTAAACGTTTCCTTTCTGGGTCATGGTATTCGCATGTATAATAAAATACCACAAACGATTTTGGAATGGTCTCAACATACATTTAAAGTTTTTATTAAAAAAAAATTAATAGATAAAGCTTATTACTCGGTGCAGGATTACATAGTTGATAAAGATGTGTGGACTTAGTGACGCTGTATTTCATGCAACATGTTTCTAATTTTGTTCTAAAACACAGTTTATATAATATTTTTAAAAGAGTAACTGCGGAGTTTCTTCCGAATCGGCGGTAGCTTCACTTTTACAAAAATAATAATTAATTTCTAAAGTTTTAATTTGTAAAACGACGATTCGAAAGTGCTCTTGGAGCCTATTTGAATAAAGCTATTTTTGATTTTGATTTTGAAATAATGTACAACAAATGCAACGATAGCCCTGGCGAGCGGTACCTGTTGTCGTTCTGGCGGCGCGTGTCGAGCGCCAGCAGCGCCACGAAGCACGTGACCTGCAGCAGGAAGTCGATGAGCAGCGCCGCGCCCGCGTACAGCGCGAAGGCGCGCACGGCCGGCATGTCGCTCAGCGCGCCCAGGAAGAAGCACACCGACTCCGACACCGACGTCAGGAACATGGACGGGCCCACGCGGCCCAGCCTGCGGGCAGCGTTATCAGCGTTATCTACGGTTTAGGCGGGGATTAGCCTTCGACAATACTATTGACTAATTATTTTAATATTATATTAATTTTATAATCTATTGTGATGTATTCTAATTTGAAATAACAATTATTTGTACACTTCCTAACCGCTTTTCTATGCGCTGTCCTATACCCAAAGGTTGTCTGGGAGAAATCGCTCTTTTAGCGATAAGACCGCCTTTATACGTCTTCCTCTAATTATACTACTTTTGTTTGTATCTTTTAATGGTGTGCAATAAAGAATATTATTATTATTATTATTATTGACTAAACTATTCAAATAGGGCACTAGAAGAGTTGGGTAGTTTGAAAAAATCTTAACATTGAAATTTTCCAACTGATACATCGAAGCGCGTTTAATTCTCGAATTCAACAAATAGCACTCCAAGTACCAGAAGAGTATGAACATTTGAGGGTATTGAGTAGCACACGAGTACTGTCAGGACATGAACAGTCGAGAGAAGTGTGTGTGTAGCCCATAAGTACACGGATCGCATGAAATTGGAGGATACAGAGTAGTGCATAAGTACCAGGTGAACATAAATATTCGAGAGCATTGAGTAACTCACAAGTATCACAAGATACACTTTTGAGACTATTTATTGAGTAGATAAATAACAGGAAAACATAACATTTATAGACAAGTACCAGGAGAACATAAACATTTGGCGGTATCAAATAACAAGTACCAGCAGAAGATAAAGATGTGAGGGTATGGAGTAAGTAGCCCACAACTACCAGAAGACCATGAAAATTTGAGGCGTATCGAGTACCCTAAGTACTAGGAGACCAGAAAATTTTATGGGTATCGAGTAGCGCCCAAATACCAGACAAGCAAAACTGTCTGAGGGTATTGAATAGTTCACAAGTACTGGGAGAACATGAACCAATGACAAATACCGAGTACAGGAGTAGGACAAGTACCAGGAGAACATAAAACCACAAGAGATACTCACGTCCTGCCGATATGTTGCGGCACAGTCTCGTCGGGGCGACGCGGCTCACGCTGACTGGTCTGAACCAGGATGAAGATGTTGTCCACGCCCACAGCCAGTACCAGGAACGGGATCACCTCCACGATAATAAGTGTGGCAGCCACGCCGCAGAAACCAAATATACCGATGGAGCACACAACCGATGCGAGAACGATCAGCACTCCTGGGGTAATATCGTTAAATTAGTATGTAAAATTGATCTTGGTTGTCTTAACAATTTTATCCAAAATGTATTTATTTATTTATGTTATTTTTCGTTAAAATGTCGGATATCGAATGATGACCGATACCAATACAAGTAAATAAAGTTTTTTTTGTTTTTATTAAAAAATACATCGTTTGTGTTAATTTTTATTAATCTAAAAGATGTTTTTTTTTTGTCCTTTTTTATGGTTTAAAAAAAAAAAGAGACTAGTATTATTTATTTTACATTGTTTTAAAACTAAATATAAGCTTAGTAGATATTTCCAAAACTACTTTTAATGCAGTATTTAATTCTGCATGATTAACATTAATTACAATTCAACATAAAAAAATAAGTGATATTAAAATGTATATAAAATACTCCAACTTACCTCCCAATCCAAGTGTGATCTTGCTATCAATCAACAATCTCGAACAAGTCGTGAACCTTCCCAAAGATATAGCAATATACGCAAACATGATGAAGTAGGACACGAGTATAGTCGACACATCAGACTGTGACTCCCTGTCTAATTCATCTTCTATCGACCTCTCGGAGGTGTAAGCGATGTCCATGTAGGGAGGCATTTCGTTTTCAGTGTAGTTCTTCATGAATTTGATAAATTCATGTTCCCATTCGAGAGCCGGTTTCAGCTAGAAGTAATTTTTTTTGTTATTTTTGATACATATGTGTCTGATGATCAATTAAAGATAGGGTGAGAAAATAAATTGTAACAAAATGTAGATAAATTTTTCCTTTACTTGTTTCATCAATGTCAAAAAAAACTTGTAAGATTATAAATATTTAATTCTTTAATGCTAAGATTTCTTATGAAAAATTATTTAAAAAGTAAAAATTAACAAAAAAAAACATTTTTTTTTAAACGGAATCCTCAATTCCATCTATGATTTTCGGCAGACTATCAGAAATTGAATCTATACGTTTCGTTTAGTAGTAAACTAACATCACAATTAAATATTAAGATTATTATTTCTACATGATTCAGGTTGAGGAAAAGCACAATAGAATATCAAATATAATATCCAGCTCAAAATTTGGAGCAGCCTGACCGAGAACGTACCTCAACTTTACAGAAGACCATAGTCAAATAATATTGTTGTAATGTTGTGTCCTGTGATGAGTAAGGTGGCCAGAGGTCCAGGGGAGGGTCGGGAGTAGGATTTGCAACAAGCTTGCGATGCTTCTGGTGTTGCAGGTGTCTATAGCCTACGGTAATCGCTTACCATCAGGTGGGCTGTATGTCTGTTTACCACCCCAGTAGTATTAAAAAACAACAATAATAATACAGAACGACTAGCCCGTTGGCGCAGTTTGTAGTGACCCTGCTTTCTGCTCCGAGGGTTGTGGGTTCGATTCCCACTCCGAGTCTGAGTGTAATATAAATATTTATTTATATATTTATATATGTATTATTTATAAGTATGTTTATCGAAAAAAAAAAATGTAGCTATATACCAGTCGGCTGTTACCTATAACACAAGCATTAAGTTGCTTACTTTAGGGACAGACGACCGTGTGTGTATTGTGTAGATATTTCATCATTACAGCCTATACAGTCCACTGCTGGACATAGGCCTCCACAAGTTTACGCCAAAAATAACGTGAACTCATGTGTTTTGCCCATAGTCACCACGCTGGGCAGGCGGGTTGGTGACCGCAGTACTGGCTTTGTCGCACCGAAAACGCTGCTGCCCGTCTTCGGCCTGTGTATTTCAAAGCCAGCAGTTGGATGGTTATCCCGCCATCGGTCGGCTTCTTAAGTTCCAAGGTGGTTGTGGAACCTTGTTATCCCTTAGTATTAGTGTAGATATTTATTATTTATTTATTAATTTATTTAGAACAAGAGTAGATCAGATCGCGCAGCGCACCTTCTCCTTGTCGTGGTAGTTGTTGACGATGAAGGTGAGGATGAGCGCGGAGGCGCGGTGGAAGCGCGAGGCCTTGGTGAGCGGCTCGGCGGGCGCCAGGAAGCCGCCCAGCGCCACGCCCGGCAGCACGGGCCCGCCCCACACCGACAGGCAGCTGTACGGGTTCCTATACACACACATTCATCCAGATCCCTCTACCCACTCAAAGAGTTCTCATACACGTACATAAAAAATACATTCGAATTGAAAACCTCCTCCTTTTTTGGAAGATGGTTAAAAACAAAAAAACACACGTCGATAAAAAAATAAGTAAAACATAACGCAAAAATTATATTTAACACACATTACATCTAATATATAAAATTCTCGTGTCGCGGTATTTGTAGTTAAACTCCGCCGAAACGGCTTGACCGATTCTCATCAAATTTGAGTGCATATTGGGTAGGTCTGAGAATCGAACATCTATTTTTCATCCCCCTAAATGTTAAGGGTAGTCCACCCCTAATTTTTTTTTAATTTATTGATAAATTATTTCTTTTATATATTTTTATGATACAACATTAAAAAAAATACATACAACCCTAAATTTTCAACCCCCTACGATCAACCCCTATTTTTAAATAGCGCTTAGCGGCAAGACAACGTTTGCCGAGTCAGCTAGTTTAACTATATAATAATAAACTTAGTACACAATAACTAATTAACCTGACAGACGTTGTTGCGTGAAACTGTTATAATTATTAAATTTTCTAAAACTTTGGTAATATTTCGTTTCGTAAAAACCTACAAAGTATTAGAAAACTTAAAAAAAAATTCCATATCAGTCCAGCAGCTCTCAAATTTTGCACTTGGTAACTAATTTAGCAATTCAATCATATTTATAAAAATAACACAAATACACTTACTTGGAGCACGAGAGAACTTTCTCGAGGTACTCATTATCTTCTAAATAATCCGTGAGCTGTTCAGGGTCGTTTTCATACCATCCCCAAATGGATTGTACCGCACAGTTGTCAGCGGTCACCGGCCCACTAAACGGGGAACTCAGGGGGGCGAAGCAGATGTCTTGGATACGGCTGGTGTTGCCGAGCGCTGGGAAAACATATTTGTACATAAACGTAATCACACAATCAAACATCTATAATTTTGTGCCGAATACCTCTATAATGTTCTAGATTATGCTAGATTAGACTTTATACTAATTTTAATGTCATTAACTAAGAAAAAAAATATGAAATTGACGAACTTAATTGTGTTTAATTGCTTACAATTTTTAAAATAAAAGTAACAAATAAGAAACTGTTTAAGTCAAAGAAAAGCATTTTATAAAAACTGCTCGTATTTCAAATCTCAAGCTGAAGCAGGCTCTAAGAATAATTATGCATGTAGTTAATATTAAATTTCAAGTAAATAAAGTTAACCTACCCATAATCCTATTCTGCAAATCCAGTACATCCAGAAGGAAGGTAGAATTGAACACAGGACCAAACGAAATCACAGTACCGTCAACGGTTTTATACTCAATGTCCGATAAGCCCTTCGAGCTGATGATCAACATCTCTGTCCTGTAGAAGGGCTCAAAGTGGGAATCGAAGTACTCCTTCTCCTGACGAGATCTTGAATTTGGTGCAGCCCATAATTCTACCGGGTTTGTGGTCACTTGCATGTATCTTATGCCGTGACCGAGTCCAACGATAACACACAGACCTAAATATAAAGAATTGAATACTTTACTTTTCTTTTGACAATGCAGAAAGGACAAAATCTCTTCCTCGCTTTCCTATCTTTCGTTAAATAAGAAAAGGGGAGGGCTCTTACCCTACTTTCTTTTAGCTTGGAATGCTACAAGTGTTTATTGATGGTCACTTAACATCAAATAAAAACTCTCCTCTTCATCAGACTTTCAGCTCAGAATACTACAAATATTTATAGGTAATCACTAAGCATTAGGTGAATATCCTCATTTAGTGGCAATTTATTTTTAAAAAGTTTACAAGTCGTTATTATAGACAAAAAAATAAATTGGATCCTTTAGCCTGATAACAAACTCTTTTAAAAACCACATGAGAAATAATAAACGTCGATGAGATATAGAAACGATATTTAGAAAAAATTAATTTGATATCATACAAATTGTTTCTTTAAGGAATTCATTAGTCTATTTTGAACAGATAACCTAACTAATTTACTCCTTTCCAAACACCGAACTTACCAATAAACAGTACAACCCAAGGTTTAGACGCCATGTGACAACCCCACCACTGGAAGAAATCCTCGAGTTTCGTCTCAGTCTCGGCTCCGAGTTTCTCAAAGAACGTCGCATCATCAGCCCTGTCCGGCTGATCTATGGACCAACCTATTGCTGTTGGATTCGTTGCCATTTCCTGATTATTTTCTGACGCAACACCTGTATTTAAAAATTATAATAAACTAAACGATAAATAAATAAAATATACCTATCATATAACGTGAAAAAACATGAAAAATTCTACAAACATTTTACAGCCTATACACCTAAATTTATTCAAAGTAAAATACTAATAGCGTAAAACGACATATACAGTAAATAATAACTGATATCAACATATATTAGGTTAAGTTGAATAAAAATATTACAAATAAAAAAATAATTAAAAATATACACACAGGTCATGCAGTTAATACATGATATATTAGTACATTAAAACAAAGCAAATCATAATTAAATGCAATTTTTAAATACTCTAAAGTTATAAGTTCGAAAAAACAGCCACATTCATTTATAAATATCTAAAATACAACATTTACTACAACTAATGTGACCCAGCTTGTTTTTTTTTTTTTAAATTAATTTGAGAAAAACATAGTAAAAGTTTGTGTCGTTTGTTTTTGAAAAACTCTTAAGGAAAATAGTCTACAATAATATGGGTCGAGAAGTCAATCCAAAGATGAGAAGAATCTGTCTCTTTGCGATTGCATTTTTTATACTAGCAACATATTAGCAAATAGAAAATTTTTACTACAGGTTTGAAATTGTATTACTTTTAATCACGTATCAACTCTCAGATGGAAACTATAAATAATATTACTCTCAATCTCATCTCAGTCTCAAATTGTATTTTTTAATTCCGCATTGGCAAAAAAAGGATCTTTTGGTGCTTATATGGAAAAAAAATTAATGGCATACAAATATTAATATTAGTTTCATTGACTGACGCAGAGTTGCACGAAAAGAAATTAAAATTTAAATAGTGATTAAACTAATTTAATCGCAAGAATTGTATGAAATTCTTGTGATTAAATTAGTTTAATCTCTACTTAAATTTTAATTTTGTTTCGTGCAACTCAGCGTGAGTGTCAAAAATTATTCGGTGAGATCGAAAACGAACATTATGACTCGCAAATCTATTATTAAGAAGTAATTTGCACGCAAAACATGAGGACAGATGTCTTGAGACTGTTACTGTCTGAGTTAGACATTACATATTGATTATACAACCGACCCAAGTTACTGTAACTGTTAGCTGTGATCTAGTGAGCACAAAGTAAACGTTTAGATAGTTCAAATAGTCCTGGCGCAGTGCTGTGTGCATTAATCCTGTATACATATAATAACTGCATAAGAATAATGAAGGGTACAGTCGAAAAAAAATATTTTATAAAAAAGTTTATATACAATATATTAATTTCTTGTATTTTGAAACATTTAAATACAAATTTTTGCATTAAAATTCGTGTTTTATTTAGATTATTGTAGACTGTACTCGTACACTATAAAAACACGACGCTCGGACGACGACTTCCGAATCACTTTCGCATCATCACTGTATTTTTTTTTTTTTTGTACAAGTAGGTTAGCAAACGAGTATTTGTTCTACGACCCTCGACTCTAAACCCTCGACCCTCCCCAGGAGTTGTGGTCACTTGTGTGCTTATAATAAATAAAAAGTAAAAAACGAATCTATGGACCCCGGTCAAAACGAAGTTCTATTCGTTTTTTTTTTTTTTTTTTTTTTTTTGTAGACATTAATAGTTAAAATAAGAATATTGTTAACAGTTGAAATTGAATGTTTTTTAATAAAATATATTTATTTATATATAATGATTTAATATAAAGAGCAATAGGTATATGTAAAAAACTAAAAGCTGTACATGGAAAGTTAAGATAAATTTAATCATAATTTCCAATCATAGTAATAATTGCTTTCTGTAACTAAAATATGACACAAACGTTTGCTAACTATAGCAACAAGTGTCGAAAAAAAGTCTTGCTACGCTTCTTTCGGTCTCGCTCCCACCCCGCTTAGTACATGTACCACACGATAAGGAACATCGCTCGAATAAATTATTTATTTACCTAGATAAACAAGAAAGTACATATAGAAGCACACTCAAGATACGCGCGCCATTTTGATTTGAACTATCTATGTTGTGTGTATCTGTGCTGTGTGTAGTGTGTAGCGTGTAGCGTGTAACGTGTAACGTGTAGCGTGTAGCGTGTAGCGTGTAGCGTGTAGCGTGTAGCGTGTAGCGTGTAGCGTGTATCGTGTAGCGTGTAACGTGTGACGTGTAGCGTGTATCGTGTATCGTGTATCGTGTATCGTGTAGCGTGTAGCGTGTAGCGTGTAGCGTGTAGCGTGTAACGTGTAACGTGTAACGTGTAGCGTGTAACGTGTAGCGTGTAGCGTGTAGCGTGAAGTGTGTATCGAGCGTGTAGCGTGTAGTGTGTAGTGTGTAGCGTGTAGCGCGTGTGGTGTACATGTCCGGCGACGTCACAGCGCACGCAATACGTACTGGAGCGGTGGCTGCGCAGCGGACTGGTCTCGGGCCCGCCGCGCCGCGCCTCCGCCGCGCACGCCCACCCGTCTGCCCACACCACACCCGTTAGAGCCCGCACCCACAGACCCGACGAGCATTTTATTATCATTTTTTAAATATTTTACAACGCTTTGCGAATATTAACGTTTAAGATAATTCCTTCTATTCCAATAACAAATACTATAAAGATCGCGATCACGATTCAGCCTATAACATCCTGGATGTTCAGGATGGATTTAGTTAAATTAGATAAAAAATATGTAGACTGTTTGAATAATTTAAAAACCTTGATAAGTATTATCAAACTGGCATTATATAACTGCTGAACATTGTATTGTGTATTTATTTTAAGCATTGACATAGCTTGCATGCATGCATTCAGCGTGTAACATCCCACTTCAGGGCATAGGTCTCTTTTTCCGTATCGGAGAAAAATCGGAGCTTTTATCGGTTGGCGGTATGTTCCATACTCCGGAGTAACGATCGCTATCAGATGTATATCATAACAACCGAAGATAACAAGAATAAACTACTCGATATATTTTTTCGGTATTATACTGCAAATGTTTTCTTTTTCGTTTTTTTTTTTAAACTTTTATTTCAATGCACACGATCCAGATACTTTTAATTATAATTTTACTAGATTGGAAAAAAGATTATTAGAAAATAAAATAATTGCCCGTCGGGTCTGTTTTTGTTATTATAAATATACTTAATATTTATGGATTATATGAGACTTAATTTAAAACAAATTCTTTTACCAATATATTAATTCTTCACTTACGTCTCAAGCATATTATGTTGAACATTTCTCATTAAGTTTAATAATTTTATTTGGAAACAATCTAAGCTTGCTTCGATTATTCAAAAACTGAAAAGTGATTTATGCTTACGTGTTACTTTTGATACACTAAAAAGTGACTTTCTTTCTTATTATGTGTTAAAACTTTATTTTAAAAGTGCTTCCACTTTGAAATTAAAATGACTGCGTGATTAGTGTCTATTCAACGTCTACCACAGCGTAACCATCACCGCTTAAATTTAATTTTAACTACTGTGTTATGATTATTAAAACAGTGTACACATCGCTTAATATAAATATGTATGTATGTATAATATGTTATTTGTTGTTAATAAATATATACATATGACATAATTCATACGTAACAAAATATCATAAAATATAGATGTGTATAAAGCAGTAAAAAATACTAAATTGTCCTTGAAAATTCTTTGAATATTCTGAGATAAACACGGTGTGAAACACATCATTATAAAACATCTTTCGAATTTTTAATAGTTACAAAGGCATACATACAACATTGACACCATGAAGTATCAATACTTTATCATACAAATGTTCTATTCCAACTGATTCATCTTATATACAAAATTTATAACTTTTTAAGAGTGTATAATTGTTTCTAAACAAGAGATTGTATGACAATATTTTGCATTATTATGTGTAGTACTAATTCATAAACTATATAATAATGTGTAAATAGTAAACTACCCACATTTGTCACAACAACTTCACATCTACCAATATTTATAATTTTGTACAACTATAATATTTTTATTTATATTATAATAATGTTTTGCCTTATACCATGTCTGTATATTGATCTTTCAGCGTGTCTAAGTATGATTATATACACTATGTGTTTGTTTGATATTGAGACTCACCGACGTTGTTCTCCTGCTGGTTGCAACAGTATACGCCGCTAAGGAACAGCGTGGTGAAGATTAGGAAGACGATGGCCATGATGACCGCGTACCCGTCGGCTCCGTGGATGCTGAACGGGCGCGGCGGAGGGGGTGAGGGGGGCGGGGCCGGGCAGGACTCCACGCAGTCCAGGCACGAACAGCCTGGCTGACCCTGTAGATATAAATACCACTATAAGCAACATAGGAAGGGACAAGAGACGAGGTGCCGGTGGCGCGTGGTGACAAATAGATAAGTATATTTTAGAGGCAGTAAGTTAATAATAACTATTTCATTGTACCAAAAAATATCCGAAAATTACCAAATATTATATTATGTGGTAAAACTATACTTTAAAACTGTTAGAATAAGCAGTCTTTTAAAAGCACTTAGACTTACCGGCAAACCAACATTACAAGGTCTGGTTGGTGGATTGTAAGGAATGAATCCATCAACGGGTTCATCCCCACTTATGTAGTTGATCTGGAAAGGCACTAGAGGCGTGTTCTTATCGCCCATGTAGTCGAAGAAACGCTGTGGCGTACAGAAACTGGAACCGTAGTTGCCACACATGAGATCTAATACCACCTGGTTTGTGGACGGCATTTGAACCTGGAAGAATCATAGATTAAAGTTTAGTTATGTCTATAAATATGATCTTACGTTCCGTTAGTCCGTAAATTAAAAAGAGGATTTGGTTCAATTAATCATGAGTGTCTTGAAGAGAAGTACGTGTTAATAGAAGTTCCAAAAAAAGTCTCCCTTTCCAATGTCCAAGTTCCAAATCTTTGCCTCAATAAAAGTAGTAACTTTGTCCAGCAATGACAGCCCATAAAAAGCTGACAGTTATTCTAGATTATTTTATGAAAAACAAAATTGAATAAAAATCATATTTTTTTATAGTTCACACTACACACTAACACAAAATTTTGATTTATATACTGATATTGATTTTAACTCACATTTGCACAGGAACTGTAGGTAGTATTCATGTAAGTAGCGCTGAGGTGGTATGTTACCTCCTCTACCCTTTGGTGTGTTGCTGGAATAAAATACAAGTTAATCAATATACATAAATACTAATAGCCGTTAAAATATTCACAAAATTCAAATGAAAAATCAAAGATAAGAGATGAAAGATATATGGGTATTTGTATATATTTTATTTCTATGATAGAGGTTATGGTAGAGTCTATGTACTCTGTACCCAATTGGCATCAGGTGACCCGTCTGCTCGTTTACTGGCTGGCTATTATGATAAAGGAAAACATTCAAATTTATTTTTATCCGTACATAGAACATAGGTATAAGAATAGGATGTTTTACTCTTTTCTAGAGATAAAAGTCAATAATTGTGTTTGCTCGCAAACGAAAAAAACGGACTTCAATTACATCGACGAGTAATACAACGTAGATCGACGAAAAAATAGTCAAGTAACTACGCGTTATCAAAGATTACTCAAAAAGTAGTTATCAGATCTCAATAACATTTATATGTGACCACATGACAAACATCAGCTATCGATTAAATTAAAAATTATTAAAATCGGTACACCCAGTAAAAAGTTATTGCGGATTTTCAAGAAGTTCCCTCGATTTCTCTGGGATCCCATCATCAGATCCTGGTTTCCTTATCATGGTGCTAAACTAGGGATATCTTCTTTCCAACAAAAGAAGAATTATCAAAATCGGTATATCCAGTAGAAAGTTATGCGGTATAATACAACGTAGGTCGACGAAAAAAGCGTCAAGTAAAAACGCATTATTAGATATAACTCGAAAAGTTATTGTTAGATCTCAAATAAATTTAAATGGGACCAATTGGCACACACCACCTTTCGATTAAAAAAAAATTTGTCGAAATCGGTCCACACGGTCAAAAGTTCTGATGTAACATACATTTAAAAAAAATACAGTCGAATTGAGAACCTCCTCCTTTTTTGGAAGTCCGTTAAAAAGAAAGCTTGATTTAGAAAAATGTATGACTGAAAAATATTATCATACTATGTTTTCTATCCTTGACATCTTTATGCACATTTATAACCCTAATCTTAGTAAGGATTTAGCATTTTATTAAGGTATATTTATGTTATCGTCTGCCGGTACGTTAATTCGGTACTATTCAGACTAATACAGTGTTTTTTGTCATGCAGTCTATTTTAAATATCATATAAAATTTGGTCACGCGATATTTCGTAATAGTAGTCATGACAAAATATTTTTAATCTCTGTCAATAATACGAACTGCCGCGTACAAAAGATACTCGTATAAATATAAATGTCCCGTGTAATGCATAAGTATGCATTGTGACGTCACGTCACACGCTTTCTCACACACCTCACTACCGCAACAGTTATTGTTAGTTAATTTATATGTTTAACTGTTTATTTACATATACTATAATCACTATATTGACATGCATTTTACATACAACTACGCAAAATAAATTATTTTACACATTTAGTCTTCTAAACAGAACCTCTTAAATCTTGCTATAAAATTATATCATGGTATTTCAATATTAGCCTAACGTCATTATTTTCACTCAGTACTCACAATTGAATGGTCCAATCTTTGGACTTAAGAAATCGCTCTGCGTCGGCGAGCAGGTCATTCCGCAAATGTGCTTGTAGAAATTGTCCAAACAGGACGGACATCTTGCCAGAAGTATCTCCGCTTGTTTAATGTTATCGTTCAAATTCTGTAATTGATTCTTATCACAGCACGTGAAGCCACCAGCAGCGATGTCAGGACAATACTTCTCGATGATCGGCTGTAACAAAAGAAAATTTGGTTAAATTACTGAAAACCGAGTTTTGTCTTTAAAATTGGTTTAGTGTTAAACATAAAATCTGCATATATCGCGAGAAATTTTAAGGCACAATAACCAATACGCATGTAGAAAAACGACGAGGAAAAGTTTGATCATATATTTTTTATATATAACTTGGTTAGAAAACAAGCGTACGGCTTGTCTGATGGTAAGCGATTATCGTAGTTTATAGGCATCTGCAACACTAGAAGCATCGCAAGCGCGTTGCCATCCCTATCCCTAATTCCCCCCAGGAGCTGTGGTCACCTTAGGTACCAACAGGAACAAAACACTGCTTATTATTTAAGTGTGATTTTCTGTAAGGTTGAATTCCAGTCGGGCTGCTCCATATTTTGAGCAGGAAATTTCTTACCCCTACCCCAGTTATCTGTCATTTATTGAAATTAGAGCATATTTTTTTGAAAGAACACTCAAGTAAGATGTACCTTTCTTTTAAAAACTAACCAAATTATATCGAATCAAATTTCATTACTGTGATTTAGCTATCTTCGCATAATGAGACAGCCTTAAATGTGACTCAGAGCAATCGCAGCAAAAAATGAATCACGAGACTGATATTGTATCTGAATACTCGACAGTATGAAGCTGGGTTTTGTTTAGGCTCTGGTCGATTTAATCGTAATATTGACCTGAGGGCTATCAAACGATTTTACAAATGACGCTTGAATCACTCGATGATTACATGCAAGTTTGTTTTTATAATAAGGGTTTGTTTAAATGGTTGCTGGTAAAATTTACCTCACAAATAAGTTACTGATAGGGTTTACCAGCAGAAGACAAAGCAGACATTAAGATATATTTGGTGGTAGTGTATATCTGAAAGTTAAGGTAAACACTGTTTGACGGTGATTAAGAAATTTTGCTGTGGTTACGGCAGTAAAGAATATAGCCACCTCCTCTCTTCCCGTGGGTGTCGTAAGAGGCGACTAAGGGATAACACCGTTCCACTACCACCTTGGAACTTAAAAAGCCGACCGATGTCAGGATAACCATCCAAATGCTGGCTTTCAAATACACAGGCCGAAAACGGGCCACCACCTGCCCAACATAGTGACTATGGGCAAAACACATGTTCACGGCATTTTTGGTCCGAACTTGCGGAGGCCTATGTCTAGCAGTAGACTGCGACAGGCTGAAGTGAAGAAATTATAACGTTAGTTAGCTTTAACAGACCAACAGCCAGCGTAACAAATATTTCTAAAACAAATATTATCTGAATCATCAAAAGAAAGTCAATAAACTCTAAGATAACGTTTTTATTTGTATCAATTATAATTTTCACACAATAATTGTAATCAACTGTCTGGATACAAACTGATATAATAATATAAAAGGATTATTCTTATCAGTCAAGTATTTCGTCGAAACGCACATAACAACGACTCATGAATACATAACCAACCTTTGGTTTTTTAGTTTTTATTTTATATAATTTATTGTTGCTGTTTCATATAATTATTAATTATATGAAGGATGACGTAATCCTTTTAGTATCCGAATAGGGTTTCTGTACTTTTTTGATATCTGCAAAAAAATAACAGAATCTCCGTCTCTCAAAAGGATTGAAAGGTATTTAATACTAATGACCTTCAATTACCTTTGATTTCTTGTTTTCTATAATGTCCTGTTATTTAAAAATATGTTTTTAAATTATAATATATTTATTAAAGGACATAAAAACGCGAACAACCGAAATCAATATCGCGTCTCAATATCAATCAATATCTTTATTTCGGACTTTATACGTTTTGAAAAGAACAAATACAACAAGTCATCAAGAAAGTACTTTAATAATTATAAAACTATATGAACACTGATTAATTTTACATTTAAAAACATTACGATGTTTACCTTACTTTACTACTTTTAACACTACATACTTCTTCCACTTCTTAAATTTAAAAAAATTCTAAATATTTTACGTCGATATTTCCTAGTAGGTACGCATCGTATATCTATTTACTATTCCTAAAAACTATCTATAGGATTGAAACTACGTCACGGGAATTGAAAAACATGTTTATTATAGTGAAAATCATGATGTCCATTATATCGATGAGAAAACAGAATATAACAAAAGCACCACACTCTAGACTCTACCCCCACAAGGTTGATCCTAGTGTCGGCGTTCCGGGAACACATACAATATACAAGCACAAACGCCAACTTCGTGTCAAGCTCAGATAAGAATCTGTATGGCCTGTGCAAAAATTTGTCAGTTGCGGCTTTCGAAGTCACTTTCGTAAGCGCGTTAGCCAGTTTTTATGACAACTACAACTACGCGTCCTCAATCAAGTCGATGAAAGAAAATAAATGTCGTCTATCTTAAAATAATTACTCACTGCAAGCAAAAAAAAAAAAAAACAATAAAAAGTTACGAGGCAACACAAAAAAATATGCAGTCGAATTGAGAACCTCCTCCTTTTTTTGAAATCGTTTAAAAAGGTCTTCAGAGTGAGTTAATTTATTCCATACACGTCATACTGGAAACTAAGTACTCGCGATTTCATTCGCATTAAGTTGTAATACCGTACGAAATATTTAACAAAAAATATATATTCAATTACCCACAGGGATTCAAATATGTTTCATACATTTCCTGATAATCCCGACAATATAATGTAATGATAAAAGACACCTGGTGCTTATCAACATACATAACATAATAAATAATTATTATGTAAATTATATATAAATTATATCTATATTATGTTTATCAAAAAAATATGTAGGTATACCAGTCGGCTGTTACCTATAACTCAAGCATTAAGTTGCTTACTTTAGGAACAGACGACCGTGTATATATTATGTAGATATAAAAAAAGGAAACAGGTGTGTATTGTAAAAAAAAAATTATATACGCACTTGTAATCAAAGTTTTATGACACATTGCGAAATTTTATCGTAGGAAAATTCGTTAAATTTTTGCCGCTGATGATAACAGTTTAACTTCATCAATTCATAAAAAAATATTATAAAACTGGATTACTTTAATGCACTATTCTTATTATCATAATAATTCTTAGTTGATAATAAATTATAATTTAATATTATACTATAAAATTTATTAATGTAAATTCTTAAGTTTCATAAGAAATAGAGAAATGAAAGCATTTAACAGTCGGTTTAAAAAAATAACAATATTCGCCAAGTATATAATAATACTAACTTTTTCCCGCGGCTTCGCTCGCGCAGGAAACCTACCTAAGGAAGTACCTAAGGGTTAGGACTTTTTATTTTTTAGTCTATGCGGAAAGTACTACTTTATTTACTACATTAGAGGTTCTGCCTTCAAATGATAACACGACCAAGTTGTTAGATGACCACACTCTCGAGCAGGCCACGTAAAACTGGCCGTGCGAGAATCGGATTGCTTCTAAGATCAATTATGTTATAATAATGTATTTGAAGTTTGAAGCACGCCACGTAAAACTGGCCGTGCGAGAAGCAATCCCCCTAAGATTAATTATCTTATAATAATGTATTTGAAGTTTGAAAACTTATAATACTTATTTTTTTATTGGAGTACATCTACGAAGATTCGAATTGAATAGTCACCCCATAGTGGTGAAACGGGAGTTCAGAGTTTGTATTGGGAAACAATTTAATTAATTTTATGTCATGTCCGCCGTCTTAGACTTCGAAATAACTGCCATTTTCGCAATCAACGTCCCAAAAAACATAAATAACTAATTTTACCCCCTAAGGGGTTGATTTTCGGAAAATCCTACTCCTACGAAGTTTTGAATCGAAATCTCTATTTAATTTTCGCCATACAAATTTGGCACCACCATTTTACCCCTTTAGGGGTTGAACTTCGATATATAATTCCTTATTCCTTGTATACATCATAAAGAGAAACTCTGTGCAAAATTTTAGCTTTTTAGGTCCAAGGGTTTGGGCTGGGCGTTGATGAGTGAGTCAGGGCTTGTCTTTTTAACCGAATTCCAAAAAAGGAGGAGGTTCTCAATTCGACTGTATTTTTTTTTATGTATGTTACATCAGAACTTTTGACCGTGTGGACCGAATTCGACAATTTTTTTTTAATCCAAAAGTGGTGTGTGTCAATTGGTCCCATTTAAATTTATTTGAGATCTAACAACTACTTTTCGAGTTATATCTAATAATGCGTTTTTACTTGACGCTGTTTTCGTCGACCTACGTTGTATTATACCGCATAACTTTCTACTGGATGTACCGATTTTGATAATTTTTTTTTGTTGGAAAGAAAATATCCCTAGTTTGGTACCATGATAAGGAAACCACGATCTGATGATGGAATCCCAGATAAATCGAGGGAAACTCTTGAAAATCCGCAATAACTTTTTACTGGGTGTACCGATTTTAATAATTTTTATTTTATCGAAAGCTGATGTTTGTCATGTGGTCACATATAAGTTTTATTGAGATCTGATAACTACTTTTTGAGTAATCTTTGATTACGCGTAGTTACTTGATTATTTTTTCGTCGATCCACGTAGTATTACTCGTCGATGTAATTGAAGTCGGTTTTTTTTTCGTTTGCGAGCAAACACAATTATTATATACAAAGATTAATCTTAATAATATTTACTTCGCTATAGTTAACGCGAGGCCATCTTTTTGGAATGCAAATTCTGCTGAGAAGAACCCTAAAGCAACTCAACACTGAAAGGAGACGAATACGATTCCATACATTCTTGGGCCACAATTTAATGAAATGAAAATGGTACCAATTAATGCATTTAGGCTTATTGATCCCTCGCTGAAAATTATCTATATTTTGGCTATCTAAGAGTGGAGTTATTAAGACTTTTTTATAAAAATGAGGTTATGTTACAATGTCTATAAAAAAACCCGATCACTAAGTTCTTGTAGCATTAATGTTTGTTATATTTAGTGAAGACTGTTTGAAAACTCATTACAAATATTGATATACACTTGAAACCATAAATAAATATCAGGAATGGACTCAGAATGCATCGGAAAACAGTAAACACGAAACGAGTATCAGACACAGTATTACTGTTAGGCAGCTGTCAAAGCTGTCAAAAAAATATGATTTATTTTAAATCGATACGAAATCGATAATCATTTTGGTTTATCAGATATTAATTGACATTTTCAAAATGAATGTAACTTTATTTAAATGTTCTTTATTGTTTACAGCTTTAATTGTGCATCTAAATATCTTGAGTTAATTAACTAGTGCAAACCTTTTCTTTTTGAATTCTGTAATCGATTATAGTTGAATCGATACCCAAATAATTTGATGAAAACTATCTTTCTCAATTTTCTCAGCTTCTAGATTCAGAATTGAACTGATATTTTATATTTTAAAATAAAAAAATATGACCAATTTTTTAAACAATATCTCTACTCATTACATTTTGGCCCAAAAGTCCCATCTCCTTTAACTTTACTGAAATTTATCTTCTAGTTTTTTCGTGATGTGCAGTCAATGGCAGACCTTTATCATTATATTCATATTTGACTCAAAGCATAAAATTTATCATAAAATATAATAACATAGTTTAACGAAAATATTTCCTGCAATTAAATATAAATTATGTCAAAAAGTATTTACGCTGCCATGTTACGTACTCGCCTCGTTAATATATTAAGTTACACAAAATTACGTTTCATCACGACGTACTTAGATGATGGTATGTTATTAAGGTCGCTTATAAAGTTATAAATGTAAGGAAATATAAAACTTCTGTGCCTTCGAAAACCATTCACAATAAGAAAAAACTTATACTTTAAACTTGAGAACTTCGAAAAGACGTTTCCCAAGATAAAAAAAAAACCCAAATATAATACATATGCCTTACATAATTTCACGTATTAAAAGCCTTTGTATATCGTTATCCACTTTTGATACAAAGACAATTAATTTAGGCAAACGTGCTGTTAACAGTTTGTCGACGACGAACAGACAAACTAACAAGGCATGTGAGTTTATAGATATACTGGAACGTTAATCAAATTGACAGCCCAATTCGACCATTCCCTGGGCGACTGAGACTTAGTACGGCCGAACGCGGATAATCTTTTAACCGTTGTTCTTCTAATTTAAAATCTACACACCACCGAGCCACTGTAGAATATGGCGGAGCAGTCTCTCCTAATGAAGAAACAAAAAAACTAAACTTGTTCCATGATAAAACAAAAATTAGCAATTTTTTTTATCACGGCACGATATTTCCATTTTTTTCGAAACGTATGAATAAGACTCAAACAAATGCGTATCAAAACCGGCTCTGGTAAAGTAATAAAATAATTATTTGTTGTTATTCTCATTCTCAATCCTTTTTGAACGCTCCTCGTATTCCAGTAGGCTTCAAAATAGTTTTGAATCATCATTTTACAAATTAAAATTACACCTGTTTTGATTGATTAATTATAGTTAAAATGAAGCTACCGCCGATTCGGAATGTAGATTATATAGACAAAGAAAAATCGGCAAAAATCTCCGAATTTACGTTAAAAAACATTGAATAAACAATAAAGTACTCATTTATTTGGAGTATCAACATTCAATAGAGCCGAGAATAGCACAGATTATTTCGCCAACGTCACGTAAAATGAATAAACACGAATAATTTAATTTAGTACCTTCGTTCATTGAAATCCAAAACGCAAAAGTCTGTATTGAAAATATTTATTGACGCATTACACCTTCTAACGACTACGTTAAATACTTCGCAGAAAAATCTAGCACTGATCGTGTCATTCGAATTTAAAAAAAAATAATAATAATAAAATTCGATGTCCGGAAGATAAAGAGAAGATATTTTTTTTCGTATGCTCTATTAAGGATTTTAATTACATATTAGTCACCGGAACTTTACGGTATAGTAATCAAGTTTGTTTATCTATAAATAAACTTGAATAACAACTTAGTCCTAGAAGGTTGAATATGTTAACAGCTGTTTTATATACAAAATTAAATAAATGTATCAAAATCCTTATTTGCCTTCTTGAAAATGGCTCCAACAATTTTTTTTTTTTTTTTTTTTGTAATGATAATCCTCATAATTATCATAACAGATTCTTTTTTTTATTTTTTATTTTCAGTTGAAAATATGTCTTATGTATGATACTTTTCAGGGTTAACACGCTTTAAAGTGTTAATTGGTTATTTTAAGTATTTGTGTAACTTTTTTTTACAATCAATTAGGTCGGTAGACAAGCGCTACAGCAGTGTTATTCGGCTGTGATCTTCCGTAAGGTCGAGGTACTCCCCCAGTAACTAATTTAATTATAGCTAGTGTTCGAAATTCAACCACTATTAATTTAAATTGTAAGTTTCAACATATATATTAGTTACTAGCGGACCCGGCAGACGTTGTCCTGCCCGGAAAACAGCTACCAAATTTGATAGCTTACATACCGATAGCAGCGCCACCTACCGAGTCCAATCTTCCAAGTCAGACAAAATTACAGATGCTTACAAAATTTGATAAAAATTGGTTTAGTAGTTTCGGAGTTACATACCAATAGCGGCGCCACCTTTCGGGTCCAATTGAGATAAAAACTACCCTATCTCCCAAGTTGGACCAAATTACGATTGCTTACAAAATTTGATAAAAATTGATTCAGTAGTTCCAGAGCTACATACAGATAGCAGCGCCAGCTACCGAGTCCAATTGAGATAAAAACTACCATATCTTATAAGTCAGACAAAATTACAGATGCTAACAAAATTTGATAAAAATTGGTTCAGTAGTTTCAGAGTTACATACATTTAAAATTTTCATTGTTAACGCCCACCGCTCATCGATCATTTCTACATCACATATAGGACATTCGTACCAAATTTGGAGTCGATAGTTTAAAAACGGGAATTTTCCATTGTTCTCCGCAACAATATAATAGGTAATGTGAAACAGCTAGTTAATACCATTTTTACTGTATGTAAATTAAATTAAAATGCGGTCTACGAATAAGATCAATTTAATCATTTAATAACTTACGTAAAATGCACCCTAATATATTATTTAACATGAACTTTATTGAATAGCAATAAAGTTCAAATTGACTCTACATTTTAATTAGAAAACGTTTGTATGAGAAAAAGAAAAGGGCTGTTTTTAGGCTTTTCACGGAAATTATTCGAATTTATCTCACCGTAAAAACCATCCTTGGACTTCAATGAACATTTAAAAAAAAGAATTGGTAAAATTAGTCCAGGTGTTGTTGAGTTGTGGGGTCGGCGGCCGATAGTCGGGGGACTTCGGCCGGCCGGACGACACGACCCCATACGTCTGAGGGGTGGCCTTGTTGTGAGCGAGGCCACCCCACCATTATGCCGGGGCCCGAAGGCTTTGTCCGGGCCTACCGCTGGCGAATAGGTGGCGAATGCTAGCGCGACCCCATCTCGCCCCACCCAGGCGAATGACTGCTAACACGTGGTGGTTTTTTAGTCAGTAGCAGTCTGACATAACCCTCTGGCGCCCCCGCGCTGGAGGGTATCCATGATGGATTTTCCTCACGTAAAAAAAAAGGTGTTGTTGACTTATAAGCTTACAAACACATTTTACGATTCATTTTTATATATAAGAAGATTGTGTTTGACATTCAGTAAAGACTGACAATTAAGTGTGGGAAATTTCATACTTCTCCGTCCGCGCAAATTTCGTAAAAAGAGGTATAAAGTTTTTGCTTCACGTATTAATACATAGAGATACTAGCTGACCCCGCAAACGTTGTTTTGCCATATGGCAAACATATATATGTTATTAACCCCTTTAATCCCCCTCCCCCTTTATATCTTAAGGGTATGAAAAATAAACGTTGGCCGATTCTCAGACCTACCCGATATGCACATAAAAATTTCATAACAATTTTTCTAGCCATCTCGGAGCAGTATGGTAACTAACATTGTGACACGAGAATTTTATATATAAGATTTAGACAAATCACGTAACACTATATTTATACGTATATCAAATATCAAGTTATGATCCCATTTACAAATACAAAATGTAAAAGCATGAAAAGTTTTTAGTTTTTCAATAGCTATATCATGGAAACTTTAAATGACGATTTAGGCCTTGCAAATACATACTCAATTATGTTTTAAGCGATTTCATATTACGTAAGGGAATTTTATTTCGCCTTGTTTTTTTTGTTATTATTGAGGCTTGTAAGTCTTGTTATTAACTGATTTTTGTTGATTATATTTTTTGAATGATGACGACGTTTCTCTATCTCTTATGCCGCTTGGTTCTAAAGCGATGAATTTGCTCTCTAAGAAGTCCATTAGCTCCGAGAGTGAAGGTAATTCTCGTGGCATTTTCCGGGCTTCCTTGTAGTCGTTATAGGTGACTGTATCCAGCTTTTTTGTAATAATATGAACTAGTAATGGGTCCCAGGTACTTGTATCGATACCCAGGTTTTTAATAGCGTAGATACATTCCATTGACGTGTCGTAAATACGTCTAATCTGATTAATAAAGATTTCGATTTGTTTAGTAAATAACAATTGTGGATTGTTATATCGGTGTGTCAACAATTCCCACGCTGTGTCGTAGTTGTCCGCTGAGATAGTTAGATGTTGGATGATGCGTTCAGCATCTCCTCGTAATTTGCTCTTTAGGTGTTGCATCTTCTGAGTTTTTGTAATCAAATTGTTATTATGAATACTTTCTACGTATAAGTCATAAAACGTAGGCCATTGCGTATATTTGCCTGTAAATGTAGGCAAGTCGATCTGTGGTGTCGATTTTTCATGATGAATGGTCGATGTGAGTTTAAGATTCAACGCCCTTTTGATTGACTTATATGAATCTTCGTAGGCGTAAAACTCACTATCGTACTGGGTATCTGTGGTTGCGCGATGGTTAGAATACGATCGCCGCTGTATTTCAATCAATTTAAGCAAAATTGAATTTATTTCAGTCGCAGCCAAAAAAGAAACGCACATACTTCTTCGATAACTTTATTAAGTCTGATTCATAGAGTAAAGACATTTTGACTCTGGCACTTTCCTGTAGTTGCCATAAAATAAAAAAAAAATAATACAATTTATTGTCTATTAAATCACATCCTCCACAGCCAAAAAAAAGGATGATTATCTAACAACTTTAATCACATCTTGACATGTAAATAACATCAAATAAAACAAAGAATCATGAAACAAATTAAAATACAATTTGCGAAGTATTGTAGCTTAGAAAAAAAACAAACAAATTACTCGTGTTACTTGCACTTGAAACATACTCAAACATTAAACAGATATCAAGTGCAAGATGCATAAAAAATTAATCTAAAAATATTCAAGAATAACTGTAATAAGTTGTTACATCACAATCTATAATTTTCAAGATTGTATTAAACTAAATAGGTAAATTTAAACATCAATTAGCTTTACATTTTGAATTTTAGTTACATTCACATTTACCTACATCAGTAATTAAATTCTATAAGCATTAACACTAAATCTTTACATCTTTAAATTAGAGTTTCTGAATACAACCACAATATAAATTCAATAATATGGGCAGACAAATTCTAGAATGTATCCTGTCTAGAATCGTATACAAAGTTAATTATCACTAGAGATTAATCATTAGCACAATAATGAATAATCACATTAGGTACTCTATTGATAACAGTTTGAAAATTAACAATAAAATTTATCTCTAATTTTTATATCTATATTAACAACGATCTTTTATTTACTAATAATACCATTAAAAATGGATAACATGTAACACTTTACTTATTGTATAACATATCATGATATATTAAGATAATTTAGTTAACACTGTGTACATAGGTAGGTATTGAATTAACAGACAAAGATTGCAGTAGAAAAAAGAAAATAGTTATGTTTATCAAAAAGAAAAAAAAAAAATATCCTAAAATAGAAGTAATTTAAAACTGATATTTACTGTAAATATTATATTATTACTTTTTGTAAATATTATATTTACTTGGCATTTTAATAATTCTACCTGAACGTGAAATCTTGTCTGTCGTTTCTTTCTTACATGCAGGTTGCTGAACTTCTGCTCCGGACATGGTACTTGATGTACTGCTAGGATTAATAACTATGCGATATCTCTTACCGATTTTGTTCTCATAGTTGCTTTCGTCACCCTCCACCTCTGAAGAGGAAATCTCCAATCTATACAAACGTTGGAATGGGCGGGTTTTTAAACCAGCTGATGTTCTTACCTTGGCAGTTCTATTAACACCATCGTTACCTGTAATAATTTCTACAACAAGTCCTAATGGCCATTTTATTCTCTTATCTTCTGTCTCTATTAGGACTATATCACCAACCTTTAGAGTACTATTTTTATCTTTACCTCTTTGTACCAGTGTTGTTAAATACTCATTCTTGAATCGTTGACGAAAGTCTGATCTCAGCTTCTGCAAATATCTTAATCTTTTGTTAAGATTCTTACTATCTATCTGGTCCAGATCAGTCACATCTGTTTGAGGTAGTGTTTGTAGAAAACAAGAGGGCCTCAGGGGCTCTAAAGCATTTGCCTTGTCGTCTTCTACATATGTGAGCGGCCGGTCATTGATGACGGCTTCGCAGTCACATAACAGAGTCTGCATTTCATCATATGAGACTGATGACGTGCCTAGCACTCTTCGTAATAAATCTTTCATTACCTTAATTAGGCGTTCGAAGAAACCGCCCCACCATGCAGCTGTGGGAACGTTTAACTTCCATTTGATGCGTTGAATTGTCGATTGGCGTTGTACCTCGTCCCAATCGATGTCACGTAAAAGATTCCTAGTGCCTGTGAAATTAGTACCATTATCTGATATCATTATGCTCGAACGTCCGCGGCGTGCGATAAATCGGCGAAACGTCCGTAGAAAGGCCTCTGTGGATAAAGATTTTGTTAGTTCAAGGTGAACTGCGCGATATACTGCGCATGTATACAGCACGATCCAGCATTTCTCACCATCCTGTAAGTAGAGAGGTCCCGCTAAATCAACACCTGTCACCTGGAAAGGAGCAGTAAGTTGAACTCGATCGAGTGGTAGCGGAGCTGCTGGTGCTGGTGTCGGCTGTGATCTGTGTCTTCTGCACACAATACATTTATCTATTACCGATTTCACTAATAATCTGATACCAAGAATCCAGAATCGTTTCCGTAGATCAGTTATCATCGTGTTTGCCCCAGTATGCAATAGTTGCAGATGACGCTGTTCAACCATTCTGCGGATAATAACATTCTTTGCAGGAACAATCATCGGTGACTTTGTGCATTCTGGGAAATCGGTGAGTAAAAGCTTTGTTTTAACTCTCATTATCATATCTGTATCAGAATATATCTGCCTTGATTTTCCAGATTGTTTCTCAATCTGTTCTTTATTTTCTTGTTGAATAATTCTTATTAATTTCTTTTCAGCTTCATCACATTCTTCAAAGGTAAGTTCTCCATTTCTTTTATTCTTATGACGTGTATTGTGAGAAAATCTGAAAATCCATGCTGTCATTCGTACAATTTTTGTGTATTTTGAAAAATAATTAGACAGCTGGTCTATTATACTAACATCAGAGCAAACATTAACCTGGCACACAGACTTTTTCAGCTCTTTGTTGACAGTTTTTTCATCAACTACCAGTGCAGATCGTGGCCACATGTCGGGTTGCTGAAGCAGCCAGCTCGGACCTTCCCACCAACGGACTTCAAGCAGGTGGCGTGCGTTACAGCCTCTGGACGCCAAATCTGCCCAGTTCTCAGTTCCTGGAATGTGGTGCCAATTGTTTGCATTAGAATTTTGTCTTATTTCTTTTACACGGTTCCCTACGAAAGTATTCCATGGTAATTCTCTCTTGATCCAACACAGTGCTACTCCTGAGTCACTCCAACAGAATTCATCACAATTTAAATTCAAATTTCCTCTGGCCTCTTTCAATAGTCTTGAACCAATTAAGGCTGATAGCAGTTCCAGTCGGGGAATTGTTATCTTTTCTGGAGGGCATATCCTTGATCTGGCAGATATTAAACGAACGGACACATTACCTCCTTTTTCAGTTCTTAAGAAGACGCATGCTGCATAGCCATCCTTACTCGCATCGCAAAACATGTGTAGACTCGCACTGCACTCAGGAAGCAAATCAACAGACAGTCTTCGAGGTAATCTGCAATTATTAAGATAAGTCACATTATCATACCAGTCTTTAAATTGTGATAGTATATCTTCAGGTAGCTGTTCATCCCAGGTCATTTTCATGTTCCAGGTCTTTTGAAGGATTAGCCTAGGAACCAGTGTCACTGGGCATGTGAATCCGATTGGATCAAATATCTTCTGTGTTAAGGATAACAAGTTTCTTTTTGATACTTTGCTTATATCGAGAAACGGTAGTAAATTACTTATGTTACAATAGAGCTCATCTGTATCAGTGTCCCATTGAAGACCTAATATCGAGATCACTGTGTTTTGAGTCTCATTTATTTCTAAAGGTGATGTGACCCACTGTCTTAGATCGAATCTACCTTTATTCATGACCCTCTTAGCATCTTGAATAAATTTCTGTGTTTGTTCAATTGAATCTAAGCTAGTTACTAAATTGTCTACATAAAATGATCTAGCTAAGATATCTGCGGTGTCTTTTTGTTCTGTGACTTGATTAAGGTGATGTGATATGGTTGCTGACAGTAAAAATGGACTAGCTGTCAACCCGAAAACTACTCTACAGTGTCTATACACCTTAATCTCCTCACATGTATTATCTTTCCACCAAACAAACCTCAGGTAATCGCGATCTTGTGGTGTCACTGATATCTGCAGAAATGCCTTGGCAATGTCAGCAGTGATACCAATGTAACCCTTACGAAATCCAGTTAATAGATTGGGAATCTTATCTAGGAAATTTACTCCTTTATTTAGACATGAATTCAATGACATACCATTCGGATCCTTTGCAGATGCGTCATATACAGGTCTCAGCTTCGTGGTGAGACTCGACTCCTTCATCACAGCTCTATGAGGTAGGTAGTGAACCCCTTCTTTATTCTTTTCTTCAACAGGTACTTCCTCGATGATACCCGAACGCTCCCATTCACCTAAGACATTATTATAATCATCAAACTTACCAGATGCTGTTAGTTTCTTTGTGATAGATTCTAGGCGGCGAATGGCGAGTTGCTCGTTGCTCTGGATATCCTCATGACCCGTCTTCCATGGCAGATGGACTTCATATCGTCCTTCGGTGTTCACTTGTATGTTTTCTTCGAAACTTGTCATCACCTCCTCTTCTTTCTGCTGTTTAGACTGCACCTGTGTAGGGTCATTAATGCCTAATACCTCTAGATCCCAAAAATCTTTAATATTTTGTAAACAAAATAGAGACGTTACAATGTTACTACCTACTAAGCATGTTTTCCCTTGTAACGTCCAGCCTAACTTTGTTTTTATTGCTGTTAGCCCATTTTCGAGCTGAACAAATGATTCAGTTATTAACAGCCCCGAGAAATCAGCTCCAATTAAGAGCTCTATATCTTTGCTAATACAATCTCTGTCTGTTAAATGTATCCCATGTTTATCTAATAATTTTTTAACAAAGTCATGGGACTCATTGACTTTAGGTACATTTTTACAAATTACAGACTGCTCTAGTGCAGACATTTTTAATTTTACCTCAGAGTCTAAGCTCTCTATTTCAAAATCATAAACATTATATTTTTTAAAAGATACGGATAAACCTCCAAATAGTGAGTGGCTAATTTCTTCAGTTCTTACTGCAGTTAATCCCAATTGTTCAGCGACTTCACTCTTGATGTATGACCGCTGTGATCCGCTGTCAAAGAGGGCTCTCACTATGGTGCTCCGGTTCCCGTTGTAGATCTTCACTGCGACAGTTTGTAATAAGGTCTGCTGAACAGTCTTCATATCTTGTGACAGGTTCTGAAGTGTAGTTTCTTTTACAGATTTAGGTTCCGCTGCAGCTGTGCACAATACTGGTGAATGCTTTTGTCCACATACATAACACTTAATATAAAATCGGCATACTTTTGCATGATGGCCAGGTTTTAAGCATAATACACAAGCTTTCTTCTTCTTTAAAATTTCCCTTCTATCTGTAATTGTAATACTTGACAACTTGAAACACTCCAAGCTTGTATGATTTTTTCCACACCATATGCAGCTACGTATCTTTTCTTTTTGTTTTTGTTTTTCATTAATCATAAGGCAGGTTGCAGTAGGTCCAGCTGTTTTAATAGCTTCGTGTTGATTATTAAATGTCTTTTTAGCCATTGATATTCTTTGTTCACTTTCAATTTCTCTTTTTAAGAAGAGTAGCAATGAGTTCAACGGATCTTCCGAAGCGTTTTCAGTTCTTGTTCTTTCCCATATAATTAATGTGTCACTTGGAAGTGCCGACTCCACCATTGGTAATAGAAATGCTGCATATTTATCTTTAGTTACTCCTAGGACTTCAAGTGCTCTCAACTGACCATTCAATTGATCAACTAAATCCGACAATTGGTTAAATTCTTTTTTGTTTAAAATGAGTGACAAGAGCTCTCTTACATATACTTGTATAAGTAAATCCTCTTTAGCATACCTCGATTTGAGGTCTGTAATGCATAAATCATAACTTGAAGAAGTCAACGGGAAACTATTAACAAAGGATTTTACATCACTTCCCGCTTGCATTGCTTGAGTTAAATATTGTAACTTATCGACATTATCGATATCTACGTTTTCATGTATTTTCTTAAATGAACCCCAAAAAGCTAGCCAATGTTTTATATTGCCGTCAAATTTTGTTAACTCCAACGTTGGGAGTTTGTGGCTTTTCTTATTTTCAACTACCTCACTGCCATTGTTTTTAATAATGTTTTCGAAAATCGTTTGGCATAAGGCCCACTTCGCCTCATATTTTCCGGCCTCCTCATACTCTCTATCAATTAAATTTTGGCTATCTTCCCTTTCGGGTTCTTGAAATAAAAATGTTCTAACCTCATTGTCAAGTACTTTTAACATTTCATAATATGACTTTAGTAGCTTAAAAGATGCTATAATATCGTTCTTATTTATATTTTTGTTTGTTGTGAGACTTTCGAAATTGTTGGCCGTGCGCGTGAATTGTCGCCTCATGGCCGTGCGCTCTTTCGATTTTGTATCCATAATTAATAACTCCAATCGCTCACCTTTTTCTTTTGTCACGGTCGCCAAATGTGGTTGCGCGATGGTTAGAATACGATCGCCGCTGTATTTCAATCAATTTAAGCAAAATTGAATTTATTTCAGTCGCAGCCAAAAAAGAAACGCACATACTTCTTCGATAACTTTATTAAGTCTGATTCATAGAGTAAAGACATTTTGACTCTGGCACTTTCCTGTAGTTGCCATAAAATAAAAAAAAAATAATACAATTTATTGTCTATTAAATCACAGTATCCGATCCTTGTAGGATATTATCTATTTGCAAGTGCAAAGCGTCTATTGCGTTCCAGCGCGTTTGTATGTTGCGTAACTCGTCTTCCAGCTCCCATTTGTCTTGGATTTCATCTACTTTCAAGCGATTTATTTGTCGATGAAAAGCTCGGAAGTTTGTTCTTTGCAGTGACATCAATTCTGTTGCCTGACCTCGATCCGACGTTGAGATCTTAGTGGCATTTGAACTTGTTGGCAATGTGAGTCTTGGCTGCAGCTTTGGTGTTGTCGGAATCGCAGGTGATTCCAGTGGTTTGCCAGCTCCTGGTGTCGGTGACACAGAAGTCTCCCTTGCTGGCGAAAATGACGCTACCTTGATGCGTACAGAATCAAAGTACTCTCTTGCCTGTACGTATTGATTTTCTTTAAAATAAGGATCAGTATCGTTATGGTAGAGCGACAACCGTTGGTCGTTACCTTGGAACTCGGCCCATAATTTGTCAAGGACATCGAGTCGCTCGTCCAAGTATTTACGGGTCTTCCGGGATACGGAATCTTTGTTGAAGTTCCTCTCTATCTTTTTTATTGCTTCGACAATTTCTTGTTGTCGTTGCAGGATATTTTCCATATTTATTTTTTAATGCTGACGTTGATGTAAAATTGATAGGACCGTCTTCAGGGGTCCAGGCCAATCTCTCAGTGGATAGTGCGACCTTGATTGCGCCTTCTCCATTTAACTGGTGGAACCCGCTTCTGGGAAGCCAGTCAACCGATTCGCAGTCACACAAATTCCACGTGAGCGTTGTGGCCACTTTATGTGGATTTTCCAAATGTCGATGGAAATCCGTAGAGTTTATAGTCTTGATTGACTGTTTTCTTGAGTGATTTCTCGAAGAAATATTTGTTTTTTTTTTTCTCGAAGGATCAACACGACTGTATGTATCCTCGAAGTAAGACTGTTGTCTTCTAGCTTGCAGGTTCAGAATGACTGCGCAGCTTGTCAGCAGCAAGGCTGTATTCTCGAAGGACCAAAAAACTGTATGGTACAGTCTATGGTTGAGTGAGAGACGACATGTGAGGGAAGGTTATGAGGGAAACCAAACCCAATGAAAGTCGATCTAACACTAAATTTATTAAGATTATTTTCAGTATATATAGGCAGAAGTACAGACGTCATTTGACGTCATTCGTAGCAAACAAATATCAATTTCATTAGAAATCTGCATAAGAAAAATAACAATTTCGTAATAAATCAGCTAAATTAAAGAGGTTACTAATTAGCAAAACAATCATATTGCTCAATGTGCGTTGACCCGTACAATTACATTATTTAATATGTTTGTATGTCTGACGTAAGTATCACGCTGTGTAAAAAATAGAACATTGATTATTGGAGAGCAAATTCCAAAATTAGCGCTTTCAAGCAAACAAGCTTTATCGCTTTATTTATAGTCAGTATAAACGCTGGCCTTAGTAGGATGAGAATCCTGAGTCGGGAGTCCGGAAATACACGACACAAACAAGCCAACCATCTAAATGACCTGCACTAAAACTTTTATGTATACTAGTATCGAAATTGAGACAAAGCGCATTTGCGACTTGCTGTAATCACCAACGCGTCCTCAAATCATTAATACGCTAAGGCTTAAGAGGTTTACCTCTCTTTTTAGAAAAAAACCTCACAATTACTCCGGCATCAACAACAAAAAAAAAATGATTGCTTTTGTTTTTGTAAATTAATTATCAAAATTATATACATACATATACATTGAGGCACAATACAGCAATGCTGTTATTGACGGCTTTATTTTGAAACACCGTCGACATTATTGACGGTCGGTAAATTTTTTGGTCAATTTCAAATCAACTCACGTATAAATACTTTTTTGTAATTTTGTAAAGTGATCTGGGGGCACGGTAGTGCCCCCGCCAAGACGAAAAAAAAAAAAAAAAATAACGAAAAGCACTACCTATCTTTTCTCGAAGTGCTTCGTCGTTTTTTTGAACCCTCATAACTTGGGTTTGGATTATACTAGATAAACAAAATTCTGGAGATATGATGTCAATAGTGAACTTATTAAACATATAAAGTTTCAATTGCATAGCTCTTATACTTTAGATTTTATTGATATGTAAAAAACCCCGATTTCGTCACTCACTGATGATCATCAAAATTCATAGAGTACTTCCTGAAGTCCCAGAAAGCTGAAATTTGGTATGTAAGCTAGTATTAGTACACAAACAACAAAAAAATTCTAAAACTTGGAACTTTTACCCCCCAACCCCTTAAACTAGGAGATGGAAGTTTGTATGAGACTTCCGCAAATTTTGATGCTAGAGGTCTGAAAATTGATATAGGGACTTCTTGTTATTAATAATAATAATAAAATACATAAAAAAATAAAAATCGGTTATTAGTTTATGTCGAAAATTTACATTTTGTAATTTTGGTATTTAAGTTTTGGCGGAGATCACCGTTTACATATCAGTTCAACATAAAATCAAAAACAGCGTGCTTAAACCGAATATGGTGAAGATTGGATGATATTTATGGTATAAAATGTGTCGGAGGTAAAATGCAACTATAATATTGTCATAAGCAACTTACAAAAAGAAGTGAAATCCCACCAAAAACATTTTCATGTAAAATGTTGCCAAGACGAGATCATATGGCTCGCACTGTCAAAAAGTTATCAGATCTCTTGAAGAGCCAAGCTTCTAACTCTACACGCCCTAACTCTACAAGCCCTAACTTCACAAACTCTACACCTTAGTCAAAATATGTGGCTTGGCCGTTTCGCTACCGTCACGTGGGCTTAAGGTGAAAAATTTATTCACTGTTTATTACTTTTCTGTTATACAATAGTTCTATCAAAGAAAAAATAAAAAGAAGAAGAATAATTGATATACATATAATACAAATAAAAATAAAAAGAGAAAATATATTTATATAAATGAGACAGGAAAGTCGTCATTTACAACATCGGCAGCCGGTAGTAACGAAACGACCAAGCCACATATTTTGACTAAGGTGTAGAGTTTGTGAAGTTAGGGCTTGTAGAGTTAGGGCGTGTAGAGTTAGAAGCTTGGCTCTTCAAGAGATCTGATAACTTTTTGACAGTGCGAGCCATATGATCTCGTCTTGGCAACATTTTACATGAAAATGTTTTTGGTGGGATAATTATTATACTTAATCAATGCGAATTATTCGCACAGGTGTAGCTGGTTATCTCATAATAAGGTCAACTTATTTCATTTAACTTACATTTTAAATAAAATATCATAATATTTATTAAAAACGACCTGCATAGATAAAAAATCAATTACGCAATTTTAGTCCTTATTTACAAAAGATAACCGTTTTAATTTGTTTTACAATTGAATAAGTATAATAATTGTTTAATTGTATAACAATGTTGTAGAAGACGAATGTGAAAAGATAAAGTTTGTGACACGTGTGTAGTGGCGTGATTAAAACAGCCAATGATATTGCGAATGGTGACTTTTAAAATGTTCTAGTCGGCGTGGAACTTGGACGCAGACCTTAATAACACAGAAACGAATTTTTGATCTCTTTGAGGGTATAATTGTAAGGCACGGGAGCTTAGGAATCACATTGTACTTCAATGATTCGGCGAACCACCCGACGATCAAAACAGTCACTCATGGAATTTTCGTTATGCTCTACTTTTACTTGCTATACTAGCGTAACAATTCTAGTATTATCATCAGCACGAATATTGAACGCTGGCCTTTAACCTGCGCAGTAACGACTTTTGGGTCTCTTTATGGCATGAAGTAAGACCCAAGAACAAGGTCATGAGTTGATACTCATCATATTTTCGTATAATTATTGGTCAACGCTATTCGTGTCAAACCTGTCGTGCAACTTTCGTCATTCCCTCCTTTTCCTTGCAACACTAGCGTCACAACTCGAGTGCAATTAATCGCGTACAATTCGCTACGCTGGTAATTTTATACACTCCAAACGATGGTACACTCATATGTTCTTACTTAAACACACACTTCAGCTGAGAGCCGAGATGAGTCAGATAGAAAGCGTACAAAGTCAATTGGAAACCTTTTATAGTCGTCGACGCGTTAGAATCTCTAACTTAGCTATTTCTTGTACTTTACTATTTTATTTAATATCGTATATCTAACTATATCTTGTCATTGAAGTTTTAACACTAAGTATGTCAAAATCATGGGCGTAACCAAAATGTTGTACAGGTGTGTGAATAAGTAGGTACATAGTAGAAAATTTAAAATTCATTTTTATTTACCTTCAATATCTAAACTATTTTAATATCATGCGGACGTTTTATTTAAGAAGAAGAAGAAGAAGAAGAAATATACTTTATTGTGCATATTACAAGCTAACATAGCATACATCTTTAAAAATAACGTTTGCAAAACAATATTATCACAAAGGCGGTCTTATCGCTAGGTAAGCGATTTCTTCCAGACAACCTTGGGGTAGAGGAGATTTTACAATAAAAAGAGTAGGGTTATCAAAAGGCAAAACAGAAAATTTAAATTATTAATCTTAAAATTCCTTAATAACTACGAGTCAGGATGGGACAAACGCCCCAACTTGCCCCACTGTGGGTACGCCCATGGTCAAAATTATCAACTTTTTAGAAGATCAATAAAACTGTATACATTTATATACACATAGACACAGAAATATTCATTATAACTTTATACTTTATTTTACAAGCTTTTATTGGACATAATTTTGTCTACTTAGATTTGAGATCATCTTTCGTTTTGCATATAGCGTCAAAATGCCAAAAACACCAAAATGACTAACGTGATATTAGAACTCCAAAAATGATACACTACAAATCCGCCATCTTTTATTTTTAATATCAGACTGTTACACAAAAACATCCATGTTAATTTTCGTATATTTATCCTTATTCCAAAATACGTAGAAATCATGTGTATTGCGCGTGTGGGGAAAATTTTAAAAAGAAATTTGGTGGTATCAACAATTCATACACACAAACATTTACAATTTAAAACACGTCTACGAGCCATACGTCATGGCCATGTTGCTAACCAAGAGTCAATAAGTCTAGTCGATATAGCGTGTTTGTTGGCTATTTGTTTGACAAGTTAGATATCGCAACATAATTGTTTTAATTGAAGCTGATCCAGAAATTTCCTGTCTACTAGATATCTTGATATTGTTTCACCGAGGAAATAACAGACCATTTATCTTTAACCTCACTGCTTCTACTTTTTAACCGAATTCCAAAAAAGGAGGTTCTCAATTAGATTGTATTTGTTTTAACGTATGTTACATCAGAACTTTTGACTGGGTGTAACAACTACAATGATTCTTGGTTTAACCGAAAGTGGTCCCTTTTAAAATTGATCGAGATCTGATGACTACTTTTTGAGTAATCTTTGATAATGCGTATATGCTTGCCTTTTTCTTCGTGTGCCGACATTGTATTACTTGTACATTTACGTTTTTTTTTTGTTTCGTTTGCGAGCAAACACAATTATATAAACAGATCCTATGACCATAGAATGTAGTAGAAATTACATACATTAGACGCACCTTTACAATACAATAATAATTTTGAAACATTATCCAGACTAATTGTATTTAATATCGGAAGTACGTAAGTATATTCCATGAAAATTATTAGTAATAGGAATAACATTTATATAATATCGGTATGTGCGGTCAGTGACGTGAATAAACCGTCAAGCTTAAACGGTAATCGCGTGAACAATAAGTCATAAATAACGATCGATAACAAATAGATGATTGCACCTCCATTTCACAAAGAATTGTGTAAAAAGAAAATAATTATGTAACGCAAAAAAAATTTAAGCTGAGTTTTCTGTAAGAGATGATTTTTATGAAGTTAATCAACCATGAACTCGTCCATTGCACTATAATACACAATCTGACACTATCCTAGAAAAAAGTATTAATAATTGAAGTATAATAAATAAAATGAACGTTGCTAAGCGCATAACTTCAGAATGGCTCGGCTAATTTATTTTATTGTGTGTTCTTTAAGGCCCACGGAAGGTTTTAATAGTAAAAAAAAATCCATATTAATAAAAATCTATTAACTTTTGACAGAATGAAGTCTGCCCGGGTAGCCAGTGATAAAATAAAACTAAGCTAAAGTCACATACTTATAAAGAAAAAATAATAATGACTGGACATTGACTACAATATTACCTACTAGTATAGAAAATAGATATGCAGAAACAATTTTAAGGAAATAAATAAACGCTTCAAACTCAACGGCCCGCAGTTGGATTTTCTCCCGTGTTGGGGATCCGGAAACACAATACACAAGCACAAACGCCCAGACCACGGAAACATCTGTATAAGCAATACAAATACCTGCCACGTGCGGGATTGAACCCGCATCCGACAGCGCAACAGCCACAAACCAGTGGCGGTGCTTTGACCGTTGCGCTAACGCGTCGTTAAATATTAACAAAAATTTGCAAAAAAAAAAACAAATACCTTAATCACATAATTATAATAATGATCATCTTTATGAATCATAAAACTTAAATCATACGTTATTCAAGAAAGCAAACAAGCCTATTACGACTTTAATTAGTTTTATTACAAAAAAAAAATACACAGCTAGATTTGATTAAAAAAAGTAGTTTTTTTTGTAAATACAAGCACAAGCAATTTTGAATATAATATAATATTAAATTTATGTTAAAGCTTGTGTTTGCATTTTTGGAATTTCTTGTTGCATTGATCATTATGGAATGCAATAAGTGGAATGCGACTACTCTATACACACTCATATTTACTGTACTCTGTATATGTATTTTTCTGCTTCACCATCAAACTTTATCTACGAAATAATAAAAAGCCAAAATTGTAGTTTATCTTGCACATTAATTACTGATTACCGGAATAGTGACCTTAAACATTAAAGATAATATGACTGCGTACTTCTTGTCTAGGTATATTGCGTATTTTTTGTAATCATAAGATAGTTTTTTCATTAAAAAAAATTTTGCATTTATAAATACGTTAGTGTTCATTTTAATAGCCAAATAGTTACCATCGCATAATCAGTACCATCGGTTGTTACCGTCATATCATCATAAATTCATTCATAATGACAACACTGAATAAAGGCTGCTATCATGACACAAATACCTTTCGATGTAAAGATAATTTTAATTTGATACTATTATTTTGCAATTTCGTTTACATAATTATTTATAACGTTTAACTACGCAAGCAATAATGATACTCTATAATACACAAAATAATGAAAGACAATATCCTATTTACAACTATATAAAGCAAAAAATTATAATTTCGCGTGTTATGTAAGTAATTTTATAAACATATATTTGAACTAACAACTAACAAGGTGAAGCACGACTATAAGCTACCGGTATATATGTATATAGCAACATGTTTTATGTAAAAGTTGCATGAAAGTTTTAAGAGCCCTATTTCGCTAAAAGGCTACAGAAACCCGGAGATCGTAGTAGAACTTTTAAAACAATATATATAAATCAAATCTACTACAATAATCCTGACTTACAACAATTAATAAAATGTTTTTAATAATAATACAAATATTATATTGTGTTTTTTTTTTCAAAAGAGTTTGCCAATTAAGAAGACTTCATTAGTGTACATAATATTTTTAATTAATTTTAAATATAATTATTACCATGTAACTAAATACTTAGTCTTCTTTCAAATAGTTTAAATAAGAGGATTCCCATGTACCATTTTTTTCGAAGTTTCAGACTTCGTTACCTATTAAGTACGTATTGTTTGATAAACTCTGCAGATTACGGAGTTATTTATTTTTTTATTTTTTTGTGTAAGTCTAATTTATTCTGAAAATATAATTGTTTTATTATTTCTATTGTCTTTTTTACTACATAGTCTGATTAAGTGTTAATTTAATAGACACAGCTGAGTATTTCAGTAGCCAGAACGATGACTATTTGATAATCTAAAAGTACCTGCTAGGATACCGTCGATATAAACATTTAATTATAGATATTAACATATATGTGTGTACATTACGTATATACATTTATTGGACAACAATGTATCGTTGTTGCACTTGAAGTTTGGGACATAAGACTTTGTAGCTCTAGACTCGTCTTTAGTGCAATATAGATACGCGTATGTAAAAAAGATGTAAATAAAATTATTACGACGGTACCAATCGAAGCGGATCGCTAGTATGTTTATGTAATTGTAAAGCACTATACACACGTAAACAAAACTTCCATACAAAATGGCGTATCGCCGCAAACATCCGTCTCAACGCTTCAATGACGTCACATTTATTCGTAGACATAAACGTCAATGTAAACAAAACGCAATGTAGTACAAACTAAATTTAACCAAACTTCGTTACTTTTATATATTTCTATATAGATTAACAAAAAACATACACCTTTTAAAATAACATTAACATAATATGGAGACTTAAATTTGCTACTTAAAAACATATTTTCAAGGCCGCATTTAACCCATTAAGAGCTCTGGACACTTTGGTATAATGGAACACAGGGCCATATAGACATATACCTGCAATACCGGTTATCGGACGGAGATTTGACAAAAAATAAGGAATCTTAATCGGTAGTCTTGGGCGCTTGCCCAGTGTGCCCAAAAAATGAGAGAGGAATTTCAGACGTTAATACTCCACTTTATCATAATCATTATAAATTTGTGAAATCCATTATGATACAGATGTGTGCTGATAACATACAGTGCAAAAGTTTCGGGACACCCTGTTTTTTGTTAAATACAACTACTCTCTTTCAAAAACTCTATTTCACGGACCTGACTGTTCGTATGTTTCTACATATAATGCAGATATTCTGCAGTCATCTCTAATTTTTACGACTGCCAAACATTGTATATAGAATCCATACTCTAAGAACAATTTAACCAAATCGATAAAAGTGGAAACATTAAATGGTCAATAATGTCTGATCAAAATGTATCAGTATGATTAAGAACCCTCATAGACTTTGATAAGAGCAGCCGCCTCGTTGAATCATATTCGGTTCAATTAATTTTGTTAAGTGAACATTATTGAAGACAATTATAACGTCATTGGCGCCATCAACTTTGCCATGTGGGGACCAAAAGGCGACCGTCAATCGACTCGCTCACGCAATGGTTTACATAGTTATACATTTGTAGTGCTACGCAAAAAGAGCATTTTAAGTAACCGTGACCACTCAACCTGAACTCCGCATCAATTAGGAGATTGGGTTCAACGACCAGGCGCTTTTACCAATTTAGTAAAAGAAATATTGAAAATCGATAAAGCGATGCTGAATTGTTTAACGCATGAACATTTTACGTAAGCCGAATGTATTGAATTATTCGTGTAGGACTGATAAAGAGTTTAATTTATACACAAATGTAGGCGTGAACGCGAGGAAAAATGTCAAAGAATTTTCCTCGATCTGAATTTATTATAATAAAGACGTACGCAGTCTGAGGGTGAAAGCTATCCGATGATTTAATTAATTAATAATTATAACAATCAATTAACAATTCACAAAATATTATTATATTTTTTTCGGATGGAGGAACGCATAATATAACTGATTATATTCCGCTGGTTGCAGTTACAGTTCAATATTAAAACCTAGCACATAAGCAACTAAACTACAATCTTAAACATATAAATTAACATATTACAATATAATTAACATACTATAATATATTTACAATTTGTTTTGAAACAGTATATAAACATTCCACTTTTCTGCAAAAGCATAGGTAAAAATTGTTCAAGCTTAACCGCAACGCTCTACTGCAGTTGGCGAAGAATTCACTATAAGTATGTTACCTAATTGTGTTTGCTCGCAAACTAAAAAAAAATCGACTTCAATTATATCGACAGGTAGACGACGTAGACGAAAAAATAGTCAAGTAAATACGCATTGTCAGAGATAACTCAAAAAATACTTGTCAAATATCAATCAAAATTAAATCGGACTACGAGAACATGAGAAGCACCATTTTTCGATTTAAAAAAAAAACATCGAAATCGGTTCACCCAGTAAAAAGTTATGAATTAACACACAAAAAAAAGAAAAAACAGTAGAATTGACAACCTCTTCCTTTTTTGAAGTCGATAAAAATACATACAATTGAAATGTTTTAAAAACTTATTACAAGTAAAGCATTGTATAGATTTATGTGGTATGTATACATTAATACGATTAAGTACGATATTTTTATATCTTTAACCACAGTGATAAACAATGGAACTTCTTTGGATGTAACTAAACTATCGCTGTAAACATTAAAATTTAAATTTAAATAAATTTGAACTTTAATCTTTGAGGTTTAAAGTTTTAAATTCATTATCATTTACGCGGTGCATTACGAACGTACGTTGGCAATGCGCCCACGTTCGTTCGTAGTAAAATTCAAAAACAAAATTATGAGTAGAAAAAGTATTTGTATAGCGAAAAGTACATATGTACTAGGTACTATTCGTTTTTTGAATATATATATAAGTTAGCGTAGTGTTCACAGCAACTGGATTTTGGCCACATCCACATGATAAATGTTAGAATCCATAATTATGTATGTATATAGGCCATACAAACGATTGGCATTGTTTGAGCTTTTGGGACAAACACATGATTTTTAGACCGATCATCCCCGAACATTTAAATGTATTGACAGAATTACTATAATTTTCAAAAATACTCCCGCTATAGTCCTAAATAAATTGTACATTTTCAAGAACATATACTGCCATTGAGACACATCAAAAGCCTATAAAATTAAAATCCTAGGGAAACCAAAAACAAGTTTTTGCAAAAGTCATGTTTCCTTATATGTGTCGTCAATTTCCTCATAAACAATTACTTTATAAATTATTGTTTATTATTTACTACAGACTAGCTGTGCCCTCGACTTCGTCTGCGTGGAATTTAACAAAAAAGTTCAGTTTACAGAGTTATAAAATAAATAAATTCCTAAAATAAAAGTAGTCTAAGTAACTCCTTACTATATCAGCTATCTGCCAGTGAAAGTGCCGTGAAAATCGGTCTATAGTGATTTCAGAGATTATCCGTAACAAACAGACAGACAGACGGACGAAAATTGTAAAAAATGTTATTTTGGTAGATGTATCGTGTATACATCCATATGCATTTAGTAAAAAGCGGTTATTTTAATATTACAAACAGACACTCCAATTTTACTTAATTGTATAGATGTATAGATAAGAATTTATAAACATTAGGTACTAATGATCATGTCAATATACGCTTAACCCTGTTATCTGAGAGTCTGAGTCAGTTTAATATGACACATCACAGTATACAATCATTTTAAATGCATTGGTTTTTTATAATCTCTACGTTCTAACTTTTTATCACTTCTAATTTAATACTTGAAATTATTCATTTACGTTTAGATTTCTGTTTTTAATTGGATACTTTAGAACAGTATCCTATTCTATTTTTTCAACTCAATGCTAACATTATTACTTTAGCTACAACGAGTTCTTCAAAAACACAAACTTCATAATAATAAAAAAGCCTTGAAACAGATAACAAATAAACAAAATTCAGTGGCAATAGTCAGTCTTATATATTGTTATAAAAATTCGTTTCTTCAAATAATATCAAGCTACGTTTAGTATTTTTTATAGGAAAGTGGTTGATTGTCTTTAGTTATGTATTAAGTAGCGTACCAATATGTTAAGGCACGCTATTTCCTAAGGGAAATGACGACAACCGTTGGCCCACTTTCTTTGACCATGACGTATGGTTGAGGACATCGTGAGAATATTCTAGAAACAAAATTTAATACAAGATAGTTTTTGCTAAACAAGAGTATTATGTTTATCAATCATTAATTTTCTTCAACTTCATTTGACCTTCAACAAAAAAAAAACCTATAAAAGAGGTGGATTGATGAATTCAATAAAATATAATTATTTTTTTTTTTTTTGAAAAAGCCAGTTTCGTTTAATGTTCACACTTTTTAATACTCAGACGCTATTAAGATTAATTACTAGTCATCTCATACTCGACAATGAAAGAACCATCATGAGACATACGACGACGTGCATAAATATATTCCAAAACATTTATGTCAAACAGAAGCAGGATAATGAGTTGGATTTCATTATTAATGTCATAAGGCATTTTTCCATTTCCATTTTGCTGGCATACCTTATTTTGCACAACAAAAACATTAATTATTAATTTACTTAATTAAACATTGTTTATTAATTAACTTAGCTCGATATTGGTTTATCAAAGTTATAAAATAGGTAGCGCCTTCATTCGTTTTTGGGATACCACAAATCTTTTGGTACCCCAATGTTCTGCGGTCTTTGGTTTTTTGGATATCGATCGTTTTGCGAAATATTTGATTTTATATCATTGCATTATAGTGCAGAGGATTATTGATGCTCTTGAGACTTTTTCACGATTATCTAAAAAATAAGCTAACGTCAAAAACAAAACTGGTTTTTATTATATTATTATATTTTTCATTCATTCACCATCAGCTCGAGTTCCCAATGTCCATTTTAATGTAGGCTTCGTTTAGCGTCACAATCGCATGCAAATGCTAAATATAGAATAACAGGCGAACTAACCTCGCGTTTGACCCACTTTTTACCCTACAGAATCGACCTTGAAAGGTGAAAAAAAAGTTTAGGACATTAACAGGACAGTTTAAATGCTTTATTAAAATTCTTATTGTATTGTCCTTGACGGCAAAATTATCTCAGAATGGCACAAGAACTGAAAGATTAAATTTTGTTGTTTGTCTTGTGTCTAAAGAGTCTTTCACTACATATTTCGTAATTCTTATAAAAAGTTAAATATAAAAAGTTTCTTCTACGCTAAGAGCCCCGCAAAAATTTATTACATTACAAATGTTAAGTACTGCCTATATGCCCTCTACCACTATAGACCAATGTTTAAGGTCAGACAAAAGAAGTTTCGCATACTTCAAGTTAGTTACAATATATATAATAGCTCACCAGGGACTTGAAACTGAATATAATTTAGAATATTATCATCTATAGACAAAGGTCATGATAATTATTTTAGGTTATAAATTAAAGCAGAAAAAAAATGTCAAAACTTGCGATTCAAAGATATGGTACTTGAATTGAGACCAAAGGCAAACCTGCACGATTTTTTTTTGCTTTAAAGGATTTCAAGAACACTGGCCTTGAATAGTTTTAGTCTTTATCTTAAAGTCCTAGCTCAATTACGTTTTTGATTCAAGGTTATATACATATTGAGGTTATACCCAAATATTTAAATAGAAGAAAACGCTCACAAATTCAGCTGTATAAAATAAATTTCAATATTAGATTACTTTTGAAATTAGAGTGATAGTTTCAGACACAATAAACGAACTGATATTCTTTTTCGTAACAATCAGATACGAGCAGTTCATTTAGTTCAAGTTTTAGTTCTTCTTTGATTTCTGGAATCAATTTTAATCTCTTTTTGTATTCTTTTAAACGAATTTCTACATTAATAAGTTTTAAATATATTTAAAAAGGTAAATGGCTAATTACTTTTAGCCGGCAAAATTATCACAAACATATATTGATTCCGCAATATCTAGGGACATAATTGACATAAAGATAATAACGATTGAAGTACAATTGCGACGACACAAACAAGTAAAACCTCTTTCGACTCTTCGTAATATTTTTTGTAGCTTTTTATTATGTCAAGAGGTAGTATCGGATCAGGACTTAACGTTATCTTACAAGTGCTATGACGTCACAAGTTACATATTTATTAATTCAATCTTCAAACGTAAACATAAAAATCTATAGAGTCGACATTACGAGAATTATCCAATATCCAGTCACTGCGATTTGTACATGTTAAGTTTAAGGATCTTTACAATATTAAAATCGAACATCTTCTGCATGCGTTTTTTAGAGTATTATACTAATTAACAAATTTTATTTTTATTTACAGGTATTTTAATATTAGTGAATGGTTATTATTACATTTCTTACAATTTTTAATGAAACAATTGTAAATGAATGGTTTAATAATACTTAAAATGTTATTTTTATCCGTATTCAAATATCAATCACCATTCACATATTACAAGGAGATTATATATTTTCAGTTTTATTATTCACCTCATGACGCGATCGCACGATATTAACTGAAATATAAATAAAGGTTGCCTCGTTGTTTTAGAAGCTGACGAACAAAAAACAGTAATTATGAATTTCTAATATAGGTTTTCAATTCAACATCGGCAATACAAAAAACTAAATTGTGGATTCTGGACTGTTTTATATTACGTGAATTTGGATTTATAATAAGTCTACAATACAGAATTTAAATTTAATTTCTGAGAAATTAATTACTAAATCATAATTATGTTGTACGTCTATTAAATTCTGTTATTTTTTTTTTTCACGTGACAGAAATAATTAAAACCCTTTATTCGTTTCTATGTCCCTATTTGTCACTACTTAATGCTTAACAACCTGAACTTTTATCGACACCTTCGACCTTCGACCTTTCAACCTTCAGAATTAAAAAAATAAGAAATAAAAAAAGTCAAAAATAAATACTAACTAATAAAAAAAAATATTGTTACGCATTACAATGATAGTAAACCTAGTTTACTTACCCTTGCGCTTTCATCTAGAGGCTTAGCTGGACCATCGTAATAGCAATTTAGCGATTTCTGTGTAGCGTTCGAACACACACCATACCATATACAGTGGCCTTCTGCTGACGCGACTGGAATCTGTAATGAAAAATAATTATTAGGTCATGACAACAATGAGAGGCGTTTTTTTTATTATACTATAGAGACATATTTTTTTTTTAGTTAAGTACAACTCAGTATATCGTTGTAGATGACCAACACATTACATCAAAATTAACACATTTTATATTGTAACGAGGGGAGGGCAAGACTTGGAAAATTTATTTTGGAATGTCCGTGAAGATACATTTTATCATATCATATAAATAGTACTCCTTCAGAGTATTAAAATTCCACGAAATAATTTCGCGTTCTAATGCCAGTCAATGTAGTAAAAACAAACCTGAAAACTTATATATTACAAAAATTTGCCTGATCCACCAGCGAATGAAAATAAAGGTACATGTGTATGTATATGTATATGTATATATATATGTATGTGTGTATGTATATGTGTATATATGTGTATGTATATTTACGTATTATATGTATATATTATGTATGTACACCTCCATGCCGTCTAATTCTTTAGTCATGTCCTTTTCATGCTAGAGGTTGTCTGGAAGAGATCGCTCTTTTAGCGATAAGACCGCCTTTTGTACATGTCTATATTTTCTTTTACGGTGTAAAATTTTTCTCTGATAGTGTACAATAAGGAGTATTTGTATTTGTATTGTATTTATATATAATTATATTATCATATACGAGTATGTGACCCAGCCGGGTTTATTAAGAGCCATTTCACAAAAATCGGTAACAATCCGCGAAATTGTAATATTTTGACGTCGTCAATCTCAGTGTTGGATGCAATAATGTAATTTGATATTCTTGAAATATAATAGAGCAACCTTTGTTGTAGTCCATAGTCAGATCAGAATTTTGATTTATATTATGTGTATAAAATTATTAACCTTTTCATCAGCCTCCTCCCTGGTTAAACGGTCGCAATGTATACTTTGAAGTCTTACTTTTCAATAACCTCTACGTTGAAACCATTTTAAAAAAATATCATAATATGTGGAATATAATTTTGTTGTCCACTATCATAGATTTTTATTCCATTTGTATCTCTATTAAACGATAAAAAAAAATTAAAGTTACGAATATTTTCCAAATAAGTACAATTTTAAAAGCGATATTTCTCTTAGAAAACTAAGAAATTTTAACGAACTATCTTCATCAAAGTAAACTTACATCATTAAGGAATACAAAAAAAATAATTAAAAGATGTAATTATTTTTAATACATTTTATATTAAATAATAAAAAGATAGTATATATTGCCACGCATCAAGCCCGGTAAATCAGTCGAGCGCTAGCGCTCTTAGAGGTAAGGTCCACGCCAAATTCTGCGCAGCCGTCTCTTTCGCTCACACGCGCCAAGCGCCTGTTGTTATAGCGGATAAAACGCATTTGATACTTTCATAATAAAATATAAATAAAATAAACATATTACGAAAATGACTGTAAAATAATAATATAATGATAATTTCTGTAAACAAATGTATAATTTAATTTTCTTTTCTCACACTATCAATACAAATAGGCATTTCAATCTGTTTGTCTTGTTATTTGTTAATTAATATGTTTGTCGGTGTCGATGTCATTAAATGCTTTTTTATTCATATCGTAAATATTAGATTCATTCGTAAACTGAAAAAACTAAATCAATTTAAAAAAATTGTTTCATAAAATTGTTTTTTTTTATTTTATTTTAAATTTATTGACTGTTGTTATATAACATACTTGAAATTTTTAACAAATTAATTATGTAAAAAACATTTTATACCATAGTTATAATTTTTATTATACATCAGAAAATGATCACGATGGTCTTTTGGTTGTCACACTATACGTACTAGCACAAAGATCGCGCGGCTCGTACGACTCGCGCGATGCGACCAAATTTACCTAAACTTGCAGAGCGTAAAATTGTGAAATGGCTCTTAAAAGGAAGATGCGATACAAAATCAGAATTTAAAAATAGGAATGATGGTTTTGAGTTAGTTAAAACATCACAAATCGATTAGTTTCGAATGTTTAAGAAACTAAAACTGGGTAATTTTAAATTTAAACTTCCTTTTTGATAACATGCCTCATCCTATGAAGAAGTGTTTGTACGGACACGACTCAAATACAATCTAATGTATAAAATTCTCTTGTCGCGGTGTTTGTAGTTAAACTCCTCCGAAACGGCTTTACCGATTCTCATGAAATTTTGTGTGTATATTGGGTAGATCTGAGGATTGAACAACATCTATTTTTCATCCCCCTAAATGTTAAGGGTAGTCCACCCCTAATTTTTTTTTTCAATTTTTAGATAAATTATTTATTTTTAATTTGATTATAATTTGGCGTTGAAAAATACATACAACCCTAAATTTTCACCCTTCTACCACCAACCCCTATTTTTATATAGCGTTTAGCGACAAGACAACGTTTGCCGAGTCAGCTAGTAATGATAATATTGTAAATTTCCAAGACTTCAAAATATTGTTCATAATCGTCTAGTACGAAAAAATAACAAAAATTCCACAATTATTCTTTTATTAAATCTTGACTTTAAGTATGATAAAGTAATAAAGTCTACGGGTACTAGAGTGGCCACTTAGTGACCCTTTTACGTCGTTTTAATGTACTAACTGCACCTCGCAGTTTTAGCTTTATATTACGTGACTTTAATCCCGTGGAAATTTCAGGAGAAAAGAAAACCCATGCCCATCTGTTATTTTAGATCTTAAGCCATCTACACACTAAGTTTCAATACAATTTGCTCAACAGTTTTAGCATTAAAAGAAAATAGAATCGATTCTAATCGGAATAATGAATAAACGTCCATCTTAATACTTTCGCATTTATAATAATCCAGTATTACTTTATTTAGAAAAGATGACAACAACGTACATTTTTATCACATCAGCCTTTCGCAGTCCACTACTGGACTTAGGCCTCCAAAAGTTCACGCCAAAAATGGCGTGAACTCATGTGTTTTGCCCATAGTCACCACGCTGGGCTGACGGGTTGGTGACCGCAGGGCTGGCTTTGTCGCACCGAAAACGCTGCTGACCGTCTTCGACCTGTGTATTTCAAAGCCAGCAGTTGAATGGTTATCCCGCCATCGGTCGGCTTTTTAGTTCCGAGGTAGTAGTGGAACTGTGTTATCCCTTAGTCGCCTCTTACGACACCCACGGGAAGAGAGGGGGTGGCTATATTCTTTAATGCCGTGAACACACAGCATAAATTTTTATAACATTAACAAAATTAATAAAACATAATTTTACAAACATGTTGCCGCCGCAACTAATAAAACAATCTGTAATGTGATCATCATCGTTATATTCCAAACGTTTAAAAGTTAGTTTTGTAACAATTACACGTGTTTATTAATTCAATCAATCGAGTTTCATTTCCAAATAGTTAAGCATTTTTTTACTATATATTTCTTTATCTATTTTTTTCTATCATACATGCACGTGTAGAATTCTATGCTGATGTCATTTTATTTATAACAATTTTTAGCAATTCATCTGTATAGTGTACTAATAAATCATTACATTTAATATTTTCTATATATGTTATAGGTTTTTAAATTATATATTTACAATTCACTTAAATAAATAAATAATATAAATAAATATCATATAATATACACACACGGTCGTCTGTTCCTATGGTAAGCAACTTAATGCTTGTGTTACAGGTAACAGCCCACTGCTGTAACTATATATTTTTTATAAATATACATAGAAATAAATACATCTATAAATATATAAATACAAATATTACACCCAGGCTCAGGCGGGAATCGAACCCGCAACCCGCGGCACAGAAAGCAGGGCCACTACAAACTGCGCCAACGGGCTAGTCAAATTGATGTTCTGCTGTAAGTGATACATTATGTAGTCCACGCGTTGGAATCCTATTTTCAAAAGTTCTTAAATCAGGTCTGACCCTCATTTGAAATTTATTAATATTATCAACGTCAATGTAACGGACCCGCATGTTTTTTAATTTCCGCTGCTCTCCCTGCTTTCTGTTCCGCGGGTTGCGCCACTACAAACTGCGCCAACGGGCTAGTCAAAGAAATTTATTACTATACATATAGCTTATAGCTGTGTTAATTTGACAAAAACATTTCGACAGTGTCTTGTTTAACATAAGTGTTTATTCAATATTTTAAGACTTCTTGTAAACAAACTAAAATTACGGTTCATTCCAATATACCACTTTCTAAATTAAACTAAATTTTCAAATATTAACTTAGCCTCATTATTATTTATTTTACGTACTCAATACAGTAGTAGCGAACTGTTTTTTTTATTTCGTTTTTTTTTACTAGCGACCCGCCCCGGCCTTGCACGGGTGCAATGCTGATACTAAATATACTATAGTGTCTTTATTTATTGTGTGAAGCTAGCTTATGACATGGTTATTGACATAATAACAACAACATTCAAATATGCGTCGTTAGATTACACGTTGTTACAGAATGCGTTGAAGAAATAAAGGTTCACTGCTCGTTCCCAGTAGACGATAGCATGATAATATGTAGCCTATATGTTGACCCGACTTCTTAATAATATTCGTGCCAAATTTGAAGTAAATCCATGCGGTACTTTTTGAGTTTATCCCGGACATACATACAGACAAACAGACAAAAATTCTAAAAACTAGATTTTTGGCTTCGGTATCGATTGGAGATCACACCCCAAGTATTCTTTAAAATAAAATATTCAATGTACAGTTTTGACTTTCATACCATTTTATTATATGTAATAAAATATAGATAAAGTTTTGACTTTCCTACCATTTTATTATATGTATAGATTATAAGTCACGAACAGCGTTAGTACCTCGACCTTACAGAAGAACACGGCTAAATAATACCGATTTCAAGCAGTATTGTGTTATGTAGGTGTGGTTAGTAGGATCACCAGAGCTACCGAGGGGGAAGGCGAATGAGAGAATGGTCGGCACGCTTGCGATGCTTCTGGTGTTGCAGGCGTCTATAAGTTAATGAAGCGATAATTGCTTATCATCAGGTGAGCCATACGCTTGTTATTACAACAATTTTGACAATATCAGTAACGTATTTTTACAGTTTTCATTTCTGTTTCTTTTTTAGATTCTACCATCAATCAGTATAAAGATAAAAAAGATCCTTTTATTAAGAGTAGATTGTAAAAAAAAACTAACACCACAAAAAATCATAATATAAATATTTTCCTTATAAAATTATAACATTCAATTCTGTATTATCGACGTAATATTGCACGTTTAGGAACACTCCGAACCTAAACACGTTTATACAACAAAAAAAAAACACTCAACGTCAAAGACTAGTTTTTTGTTTCAAGAAAATAAAAAAGATACACAAAAACATTTAACAAAGAAAAATAAACACATGTTTGATATCAAATTATATCTGATAAGGTTGTTACAAAATAAAGATATTAAAACAGCACAGGATTGTTGAACTTTATGTCTGTACAGTTGATAACGATAAAAATACAAATAGTCGTCTTTGACTTGCACAATATCCAGTGAACAAATATTACAACCTTCAATAAAGCTAACTTTACTGAATCTTGTACGAATGTACCGAGACAAAACGAACAATTTAAGATAGAAAATTCAATCATTAACGAGTTTATCTTATCTTTGCGGTTTTCCCTACGAAAGTGATGGATAGTTTTTGTAAAATACAAAGAAATTATGAAATATTAGATTGTTCTTACGGAAATACCTAAATTGAATTAGGTACACCATTCATCAATTCGGTTGATTTTAGGTACTGCTTGTACTGCTTGTACTGCTCAACTACAATACGTTTTTATACCGGTGTCTTCATAGATAATGCACGTCAAAAAATAATGACATACATCAATAAAGACAAAAACCTACAACGAGTTGGAAACGTTTCACGTTAGGTGTTCCAAATGACTTTGAAAACGAGACAATTCAATATTCTTAAATTGATATTCAGACGAATGATGCAAACAATATAGCGGATGGATGTACAAATGGTTTCAATGAATATCACTCAAAATCGAACACAAATGGGGCATTTGATTTAAAAAAACATGCGGGTCCGTTACATTGACGTTGACAATATTAATAGATTTTAAATGAGGGTCAGACCTGATTTAAAAACTTTTGAAAATAGGATTCCAACGCGTGGACTATATAATGTATCACTTAGAGCAGAACATCAATTTGACTAGCCCGTTGGCACAGTTTGTAGTGGCCCCGCTTTCTGTGCCGAGGATTGCGGGATCAATTCCCGCCTGAGTCTGGGTGTAATATTTGTATTTATAGATGTATTATTTCTATGTATATTTATAACAAAAAATATATAGTTATAACAGTCGGCTGTTATAACACAAGCATTAAGTTGCTTACCATAGGAACAGACGAACGTGTGTGTGTGTTATAAGATATTTATTTATTTATTTATAATCTTTTTGACGGTATTGAAATAAAGAGCGAAATTAAAGGAAAAAATTCAAAACACTAAAGGAAGAGAAAAAGAAATATAAATGTTCGTCTAAACTAGAGCAGGATGAGAGCAGAGATCAGATCATTTTAGTTGGAAATTTCAAAATTTTCCAACGGTATGAATATTTTTTTTTGCGGCAGTGACCTCAAAATGATCTTCAATAATTCATGGTCTCCCAGAACTTCCTGCATCAATATACTCTTGATACAATAAACAAACGATAAAAGCAGAATAAAACATCGAGATAGCGCAAACACAGAATTGATTTTTTATATTAACATATATTTAAATTAATGAGTGTAACTGTAACTACCCAGCTATTTCTGTTGACCTATTTGCCTCCCCTAAGCTAAGTCAATGCTTAAAACAAATACACTACGAGTATATATAATTTTTTCAGCAGTTATCTAATGCCAGTTTGATTATACTTATCAAGGTTCTTAAATTATTCAAACGGTCTACACATTTCGTTGTCTAATTTAACTGAATCCATTATTTTATCAAGGAAATACTAACATTTTTATTAATTCTGTGTCATGAAAAAAATTAAGAGAAACTAAACATGTTTCATAGTAATTTGTTAAAGGGCTGTGTATACGTACAATATATCTCAGGTTCACCTTTGACATTTTATATACGAAACAGGCTAGCGGTCTAACCTACAAATGCTTTTCATCCACTAGCCTTTTTTTCTTATGTTTTGCGTTTTAATCGTTTTTTTAGTATTTATTATCTCCTCGTATTTGAATTACTAGTCAAGTTTACATCTAATTATTTATTCGAATCCGCCCCAAAACCTACTATTTCCATCGTTTTGTGCTCTTACTCAAAACTAAATATTAAAAAAAATTTACTCAAAACTAAATATTAAAAAAAAAAAAACATAATTTACTCAAAGACTAAATAGTTTAGTCAATTTAAAGGTTGCTTATCATAGGTATATTAGCTGCCGAAATCGATATGCTACTATGTAAAACGAACGCTATGAGTTGACTTTACACAAGGTTAAATAAATTTAAAATAGAGATTTTCATTGATTTATTACTCGTTACTCTATCGCCACAATGTACTACAAATTTAATTACTACATTTTATAAACCTCAAGTGAAAAAACGAGACAGAGAATCAATTTCACTGCAGGCTGTTAGCGAAGCCTAACAACCTAATATCGATCAGAGTGCGATTTGTGAGTAAACATGTCTGGCTTTGAACGCTAGTAGCCTTGAATGCTATATAATTAACTATAACTCGTAAAACTGACGATTTTGGAAAATTTTAAGTATTTATTGTACATTCAGTTTCATAGCACATACGTATCTATGAATGTATCAAATTCCAAAGCCTTTTAACCTTTTGACCGCCACACCTCAAATCCATTCCCGTGCCCTGTACGCCAAGGCATAAAATAAACTAAAATACCTACGAAAAAAATAGTGCTGCCAAGAGTCGTTATCGAGTACCACACAGTGGCTTGTTTTTGTTGGTTTTTATGCAATAAATGACTACTTATATAATCTAGGAAGGTTTATTTTTCGATATTTTTATTGTGTTATCTTGCACTTGTTATATATACTTACAATAACATAAATAAAAAACAAACATTACAAAAATAATCGTAGTAAAGCACAACACTATTTTCTATCGCCATGACGTCATTGTCACGACTGGACGACTACGGCGCAGCTGACCTACAGTTTTAAAACTCCCTAAGAGATGTGCTGTGTCGCACGCAAGGAAGCCGCACGCTTTATATCGATTTCGAATCGAATCGATATATACATGAAAAGTAATTTTAAAAAAATTAACCAAATTCAAATGTGTAATTTTTTAACCGAGTTCAAAAAAGGAGGAGGTTACTCAATTCGACCGTATATATATTATTTTTTTTAATGTATGTTTGGCGATAACTTCGTCGTTTATGAACCAATTTTGATAATTATTTTTTGGTTGAAAGGTGTAGTACCATGATAAGGAAACCAGGATCTGATGATGGGATCCCAGAGAAATCGAGGGAAAGTCGAAAATCCGCATAACTTTTTACTGGGTTGATGATTTTTAATTAAATCAAAAGCCGATGTTTATCATGTAGTCACATTTAAATTTCATCGAGATCTGATTACAACTTTGTGAGTAATCTTTGATAATCCGTATTTACTTGACTATTTTTTCGTCTACCTACGTTGTATTACTTGTCATTATAATTGAAGTTGGTCTTTTTCGTTTGCCTACAAAAAATTATTATTTTATTAGATAATTAATTACTAAAAAAGGAGTAATAAAAGTTTAATATTTAAAAAAATCTACCTACACAACACTAAAAGGAAATTAATATAATCGGTGCGGTCTGTGCCAGCCTTAGTTAAAAGAAATATTTAGGTTAAATATTTTTTTTTTTTTTTTCGCTTAGGTAGCAAATAGTACTAAAACAGTACTGAGTAATACGCCTGCCATTTGATTTCACGACACCAAAGCCATGGGTCTCAGAAGAAAAGCTTTTATGAGAGTGGTGGTTAAAGATAATATTGATGCTGCCAGATGATTTTGAGAATGAGAAAGAAAATCGTAATTTTGATCTTAACCTTAGATAAAAAAATGAAAAATAAAATAATATAAAACAAGTTTATTTGTAATTGTAAATTAAAAAAAAATCGCCTTCCAAAATGCGACGATGTTCTAAGGTATCGCTCATGTTGCACTGCACTAGTTTTCTCTCTATTCGCTTATGACGTCACCAGGCTGTCGTCTATACTTGACAACGGCGTGTAGAGCACGGATTAATGACTAAACGCTAGGGATGCGCCCAATTTGAGATATCAGATTTATTATGACGATTTGATTGATTTTAGATGATTTGATTTTTTTATTTATTTGCTATTTATGTGTTAGCTGATAGTTTTACGTTTTTTACATTTTGATTTATTCAAATATCAAATTATTTATAGAAAATATAACACGTTTGAGTTCAATTTTGAATAGCTTAAAAAACATCTATACCATTTTGACTAGCCCGTTGGCGCAGCTTGTAGTGACCCTGCTTTCTGCTCCGGGTATTGTGGGTTCGATTCCCACCCCGAGTCTGGGTGTAATATATATTTATTTATATATGTATTATTTATATGTAAGTTTATCAAAAAAAAATGTAGTTTTACCAGTCGGCTGTTATCTATAACAAAAGCATTAAGTTGCTTACTTTAGGAACAGATGACGGTGTGTGTATATTATAAATATTTATTTATTTCTTATTTATTTATACCTCTTGCGTCACATCCCTAGCAGTCAACTATAGACGACTTCGGCGTTCTGGACATAGCATTTACGTGGAATAAGAATGCATGTTTTTGTTTCAATGTTTCTCAGTACGTATAGCTCTAAAAGACTTGTTTTTTATACTCGAATGTTGCAGGGATATTCTATTTTCAGAAATGTTGAATTAAATTACTCGAAATATTTTTTTAATAATTTTATTTAATATTTTTGTGGTCCGTGTTTTTTGTCACCTATAGACGTCGCTGGCGCACAGGACTCGCGAGCCCTTGTCAAGTATAGGTGACTATGGCGGTCAAAAGGTTAATAATATAACTTATTTATTTAAAAGAAGTATGTTTTAATATCAAAATCATTTTTGAGAAAATGCTCCCAATTATCACAATAGACGCCACACTTCTAAAGTGGACATGTAATACGCCCAAAGCTTTTGTTCGTTAACGAACAAAATTTATAGAAACTTTGAACACAACCCTTTGTTTTCTAAAAACGTTGAAACAATAACAAAGTCCATTTCTAGAACATGTATCAATTATTATAGAACAGATAAATGTAATTACACACATCTTCCGTAAATTAAATGAGTGTTGCTTAGATAACGTAATTATATCAAGGAAGCAATTGTTCCGTGTCCGATATACATATTGATCGAATCTAATTTTAAGAAGTTAATAAATAAAACGTACTAAGTTTTGTTTACTTTGATTGAATCTTAACATTGTGTTACTTATCTTATAATTTTTTGTGATTATCATTTACTAGCTGTGCCCGTGGTTCCACCCGCGTTAAATTGAGGAAAAAAAGACTAAAATATTATATACCCTTCTTCGCTAAGTGGACTATCCAACACAAATTTTTTTTTTCAATACGAACCAGTACCTTGTCCCAAGATTAGCGTGTTTAAACAAACACTTTATAACAGATTTATAATATTATTATAGTAAAAAAAAAAATATGTTCCATAAATAGAAGACCCAGCAGATAAGAATGTTGTCTCAGTCTTATATGACCAACGGGATATACAAAATTTAAGGGCACATCACACTTAGGTGATAATTGGATGTTCTAAATATACTAATGAAAAGCTTAAGACAAATCTGATATACTAAAATGACTTACGACTAAAATTTTGATGAATTATATCCGTAACGTGGGTATTAATCTAGAGATAAAAAATTAATAAAAATTTATGTTCAAGGTAGACGTAAAGCGCAACTTATATATTTAATTATACCTATATAAATATTTTGGCTTCATAAAATATCTAAATTGTAAATCCTAATACACCCAAGAGCGTGTCTCACTTCGCTGTAATCAATGCCTAAGGTCACAGACGAATGATATCTGAGTACACGAAAGAAAACTATCAATTTACATTTCCCAGACATCCTCGTAATGTTCAAAGCATATAAACTCAATTTATCATTTCATATAAGGCTTCTTATTATTTTTTCTTCTTATCATTAAGTATTACCCTACTTCTACAAAATTTGTCCAAAACGGTCTTATGAACAGAACACAAAGCAGTAACTGCAAAGTGAAATGTATAAATCGATCCTGGTACCGTATATTTTTTTAATGTAATTTATATTTGTTAAAGTTGTTACGTTTAGTTGTAAAGGAATATAGTCCATGACCCTGATTTATTTTTAGCTATAATTTTGATCTAACAGAAGTAGAGGATCCAAATAGAACCTTTGTAAGATTTACCAAGGAAAAGAATTGTTACAGTACATGCACAATTTCAAACTCTATTGCTAAAACAAAATAATTTTGAAAAGAAATAAAAGAAAGCAACATCTTTTCTCCTATTCATTTTCAAAACCTTGAAACGGACTGTATAATCTGAATTGTATGATAAAATAATTTAAGTTGAAGACAATGATTTCATCAAAGCAAAATTGTAATAAAAAAAATAAAAACCAGACAAGAACTCTCGAGTGCTAAGCGAACTCAGGATGGGGGTCAAGTAAAAGCATCGAACTTCCTCTTATCTCTAGAAACGACTATATACAACGTTAACTGGGACGCATTTGTTCTAAATTTACTGATACATCATATCTTTGATAAACTCTTAACTTTTCACAATATTTCGCTAACGTAATTATAACTTTTTATCTAAAAAATAATTTAACACATTTTTTTTGATCTTACAAACCTAGACTTACAAATAAAAACATTTACTAAAACTAAAAAAACGCAACAACCTTATCCAATATTCCACTGCCGTGTACCAGGCGTATTTCCCGTCATGGAGCATATATAACTTGCTACTCCACTCCACGGCTGATTGACATATTAAAAATTATATCTTAACTATCCTTTTCCCTATAAACGTAATCGCTATTATTCTATCGTGTAGCAATACTGCGCCACTATATCCTCATCAAGAATAATATATAAAATCAAAATAAAATCGTTCGTACATTACCGAGAAACTCACACCAACATAATCAAACCATTGCATCCATAACACAAATAAAATAGGTAATATCGAATATTGATTTACTTAACACCAACAAGATAGTCACTGAAAATAGACAGTTATAATCATATAGGTGTTACACTCATTCTATTAAATTAAGCACGTATACATAAAGATTATAATAACAAACAATATACATTTAAAAGCAATTCCAAAATAAATTTAGTCTCAATCAATCCTTTTCAATGTTTTTACCGCACTTTGATTTGTAATACGAATTAAAACTCATCATCAGCCTATGAATTGGTGAACGGCGTCCCCGACTAGTACGCGTAAATTTTTGGATTATGGAGTAAATGACAATGGTTTTGCTGCCCTTGAAGGGACATCACATCAGCCTATCGCAATCCACTACTGGACATAGGCCTCGAGGACAAGTTCGAGCCAAAAATGGCGTGAACTCATGTGGTTTGCCCATAGTCACCACGCTGGGCTCAAAGCAAGCCCTGCGGTCACCAACCCAGGCGGGTTGGTGGCCGCAGGGCTGGCTTTGTCGCATCGAAGAATCTACTGCCCGTCCTCGGCCTGTGTATTTCAAAGCCAGCAGTTGGATGGTTATCCCGCCATCGGTCGGCTTTATAAGTTCCAAGGTGATAGTGGAACTGTATTATCTCTTAGTCACCTCTTACGAATCCCACGGGAAGAGAGGGGGTGGCTATATGTTTTAATGCCGTAGCCACACAGCATGACACCATTCACCAATTTGTGCAGAAACACAAAATCGTGGAGACGTCTTCGATTCACAAGTAGTGGACATTTGGGATGCTTTAGTCTTTCTTCGTAGCTATTGAGCGACCTAGGTATATTATGATAAAAGGAGAGATGCTGTAGGAATCTTTTCTGTACCGTTTCGATTCTTTTACAGTAGATATCGTTGTAAGAATTCCACACGATACTACCATACTCCAAGTTACTAGCAGAATTAAGGACCATGTCGTTGTTTTGGCACCATAATACCAATTTGTTTAAGTAGCCCTACAAACGTATAGCATCAGCATTGAAATATGTAGTGAATAAATAGCAATTTGAATTGGTGAAACAGCTACTCATATCGCTAATGAATATGTTTAATAATAAAGATCCTAAATATTATTATATTAACCACGTAAATATAATACACAAACTACAATTAATGTTGCAAAAGATGTATAAATAAATAATATAACCGTAAGCAACAAAGAAGCGACCATTTTAAACCAAAGCATATTTATTATGAAACTAGGCACACTCAAATCCACGTGCGTAATATCATCAACTTGCCAACATAGGTTGTTGCGTGCTTCTAAAACATTAGTAACATGTATTGATATATCGAATTTCTGTCTATAATTACACTGTCCAAAACAACTTCTAATAAATATAGAGTATTTTTTTGGACAGTGTGTAGTTTTGTATTTATTAATTTATTTATTATAGTGTTATTAATAAGCATGAAGAAAAAAGTCTTTGAGCAATGCGTCCTGACGAAGAGATTGGTCCACAAGTTATAATCGCTCAACGTGCAATGAAACGAGCTATGCTTGGGGTTTCTCTCAAAGATAGGATTAGAAATAAGACTATCCGTGAGAGAACGATAGTTACCGACATAACCCAAAGAATTAGCAAGTTGACGTGGCAGTGGGCTAGTGACCTGTGTCGCAGGACCGATGGCTGTTAGACCAGACGTGTCCTGGATTGGTGACCCCGTGTTAGCAAACGCAATGTTCCCACATCCAATCCATCCCATCCCACTCTATGTAAGATTGCCGGTGTAGGCTGGATAAGGATTGCGAAAATCGGGATGTCTGGCGGGAACTCGGGGAAACCTACGTCCAACAGTGGACAGCAATAGGCTGAACGGACTGATTATCATATTTTCATTAATATATTTATTTAAAAGTCGCCCGGGGCACAATAACTTTTTAGAAAACCCATTCGAAAACTATAATTTTGCAGACCATTTGGGACCCCTTTGTAAGTAGCACCCGGGGCATGATGCCCTTCCCCATCACTACGCCACTGTACATGAGTTCGTTCAAATACATTGTCTAAAGGAATAATAGGAATAAACTTATCTATTTTCACCAAACTTTCTCACACACTCGCTTCACTCTAGCCTGTATAAATATTATAATATATAGCCTATTATTTTCATATATATGTAATTCGAATTAGTAGTTAATCATGGTGAATTTTCGAATTAGTGATCGAATTAAATTTCACATTACCTACCAAGTAATAAGCGACCCACTGTCATCTGAATAAAGCATATTTTCGTGTTTGAACTTCCCCAAGTTGTATGTGTAGGGTGCAAATCAGGTCTTTCCAGTTGTGGAATGAATCATTTTATAGTCGGACACCATTGATATATATATATATATATATATATATATATATATATATATATATATATATATATATATATATATATATATATATAAACCACGTAGAAAGAAATAAAAGAAAATACACAACACCTCCATAATTCTAAGTTATTATCCATATTTAAATAGTAAAAAAAAGATACAAGATACAGATAAGAGTATGATAAACTCACAACACACAATCGCATGCAAAGCATATACAATACAAGAACTTATAGTAGTAGACACGTCATTCAAATACGTGATCAACAAACAACATTGGTTACTTTTCCAGTTACTATGAATAGTTTACATACAGAAAGGATACAATGACACAGTTATGGACGTTTCTTGAACGCTCACCATCGAATATGTAGATTTCCTCTACTTTATCATCCTAGACAACTCCGAGCCCCATGTTGAAGAGTGATAAGGATAACAAACCTAATGAGGTGCTACCTATTCTTATTAACACTGTTCTCATGAGGAAGGAAAAAGGTTTCACCGAACAACATTTGTTGTGAGTAATAATGTATACATATACATAATCTGGCCATAAATACTGTTACAATTAAATATAAACAAAATATTACATTTGAATTTGGAACCTGTCATTTTTATTTCATTATTCATTGTGTTTTTACATTTTCACGCCAATACGTTGTAAAATATTTTGTGATATTAAGAGGGAGTTGGGTCACAAATAGAAACGAATCGCTGTGATTGTATTACACAAAGTAGGTATGGAGCCAAATACAATTTTTAAAACTCTCCATACGCTTGGTGTTAGTCAAATGTTTGCGTACCGCGCTACTGATAGGTACAATGAAAACTATTTCTTTTTGTGACAGAAAAAGATCTGGTCGTCCACATAGTGTTCGTAAGAAAAAGGCAATCAAAGCAGTAAGGGAAAGAATTCGAAGAAATCCTGTCCGAACGCAAAAGATTTTATCTCAGATGAAGATAGCACCTAGACCTATGTCGCGTATTTTAAAAGATGATAATTAGGACTTGCAGCCTATAAGAGACGCGCTGGTCATTTCTTAACTGATAATTTAAAAAAGAATAGGGTGGTAAAATCAACTATCATCTCATATCATACAGAACTAGAAAAGCAATGCAAGATTAAAGAATTGAAAGATGAATTGAAAACTCTAGAATATAACAGAGAGCTTCAGCATGTAACATCTCACTGCTGGGCATAGGCCTTTTTCCCCGTATAGGAGAAGGATTAGAGAATATAACATAGTCTGATCTGTCCCAGATTAATTACGCCAGACAAAATATTATAATTTTGGTATAATAATAGCTAGTACATCAATTTAAACTTAAAAGATCAAAATAAAATATTTGAGTTGTACTTCACATCTATCAATTCAGCAAATAAAATTTTTTATCTTGAAGATAAGACGTAAAGCTTCATTTGAACAGTCTTGGGTAGTATATGGGCTACACTATCTGTGAAATACTATCTATTACTAGCACTGATGCGATGAAATATAACGAAGAAAATGCCAACTCTGAGAATGCCCAACTCACGTTACCAGTCTGTTGTACGATAAGACTTATTGTCTTGAAATGACAAAGATGTGAGTCACATCATTATTTTCCCTAAGCTTGAATAGCATACAAGGTAATTAGACGAAAGTCTAACATTTTGCACCGGACTATGCTTCATACATGACAAATTAATAAGATTCCAATTAGTTCGGCACTTTGTCAACATTTCCAAAAGGGATTCGTAGTTAACTTGGCTATGAGACAACAATTACCATATATCATACACCTACGAGTATCGAGCATTGAAAACGTAAACAAATACTAATTTTGGTTATTTGTAAACACAATTCTTCAAAGTGCTAATTCAAAAGAGCATTTTAAACCTACTTGAATTTTGAATTTTGATTTTCTTATTTATAGTAGGTACCTACTTTTTATGTAGCAATGTAATTTTAATTTGCTTTAATATTTTCCTCATCCATCTATCTATTCTTTTTCGCGTGGCAAAAATATGACTTGTTTTAAATAGTTTCTTTAAAACAAATGAAATCGTAAAATATGTGTGTGATTTTATTATTATATTATAATTCGTGTAGTTATTTGTGCGAAAATCAATAACAAAATATGGTTAACCGGATTTGTGAAAGTGAAAGTCTTTTATAAGGCAGCTAAATAATGAATGGGATTGAAATGAAATGAAAACATTTATTTGGCCATAAGGTGATAAACACACTTAATAATTGTGTTTGCTCGCAAACGAAAAAAAACCGACTTCAATTACATCGACAGTATAAAGTTATTGTGGATTTTCGAGAGTTTCCCTCGATTTCTCTGGGATCCCATCATCAGATCCTAGTTTCCTTATCACGATACCAAACTAGGGATATCTTCTTTCCAACAAAAAAAGAATTATCAAAATCGGTACATCCAGTAGAAAGTTATACGGTATAATACAACGTAGGTCGACGAAAAAAGCGTCAAGTAAAAACGCATTATTAGATATAACTCGAAAAGTACTTGTTATATCTCAAATAAATTTAAATGGGACCAAATGACACACCACCTTTCGATTAAAAGAAAATTTGTCGAAATCGCTCCACCCAGTCAAAAGTTCTGAAGTAACATACATAAAAATAAAATAAAAATTACAGTCGAATCGAGAACCTCCTCCTTTTTTGGAAATCGGTTAAAAACGCATTAATTTTCATTTTTTATCACAATCTATAAATACTCTCATAAATAATTAAAGATGCCCATAGTAATCCTAAACATATCAATAAACATCAAAAGATGATTAGTAAATATTCTAATAAAGCGGAAAGAAAATGTGAAAGAATGTCGTCGTTTTTTACTTACTGTTTTATAAAATTGTTACAAAATGTACAAAGAATAGTTAAACGACCCTCCTATAAAGGATATATTTCCTGAGCCGGCATTTAGGAAATTGTTAATTTGTGGTCGTTCCTAAGTGTTACATCATTTGAGGCATGTCGATCACTACGACTAACAAATAAATGCCGATTCCCATACTGAATCTTGGAAACCAAGGTATGGGTATAATGTATGTGTAGTATTATCGTAAAATTAGTAATAGTAATAATCAATAAATTTTTAAACAATATAAAACTACATATGTTCGTAAGTACTCAGCGATTTTAGTTCGTATTTAAATATATAGTATATATTTAATATATTATATATATAGTTATATATTATATACACAGATGTATATATTTTTTCTTAGCGCTATACTTTTTTCTTTTAGAGTTAATGATCGCGTCGACATACAGCGCAGTTCCACTAAATTTGTTCATTTCTAATATATAGTTGTAAAGAATAACATTTTAACATTTCGCAGAAATCTAAACGTGTTTATGTTAGAGATTTCGCCAAAGAAGATATGTTCGCGTATTAGCCCAACAAAACTAAAAAAAATCTACATTTTTTATCTACATTGATATAATAAACGGAACGGTTTATTCGCGCTGTTTTAGAAACTCATCAAACGAAAAATCTGATTACAAAATCTCTTTGCGGTTGAAAGCCCCATAAAACATCAAAAACGTACGATAAAATATAAACACACCTAAAACTGTAAACCTCTTGAACGATATTTAAAGAATACAAAGTTTTAGTTATTAACAAATTATTTAAACAAAATCTTTATTTTAATTTATTTTATATATTTTATTTAAACAAGTGTTATTTCAAATCCGAGTGGTTACACAGGCAGCACTTGAGATTGTGACTTATTTTTTTCCAAGAAATTAATAATATAATTTGATATACAAAACGAAGTAAACAAGTATTAAAACACGACATACTTATTTTATTTTAAATAACCCGATAATGATTATATTTTTTTATGCCGATATTAGTCAAGAGGCTAAAGCAGAGTTGAATAATAAACTTTTTGAACTAATTATGTTTTTTCTAAATAATTAGAGATTAAAAAGTATAATCATGACTACATGTAAACATTAATATAATAAATTTAATCATAAAAATACGGACCCGTTGCATGAAAATCATGTACCTATCTAGTGTTCGATAACATACAACATATACAGAAACGTTCAAATCACCTCACATAAACAATGAAAAGCAAATCACAATTACCACCATAATTTTTTTTATCACAAGCAGTGACAAGTCAGTGACAATATACAAGAATGCCTACAACAACGAGTGTCATAAGGTAAGCGCGTTACCAATCAAACCACCGACCCTTTCCAAGAGCTATGGTTACCTTACACACCACAGGAGGACAAGACTTCTTGAGAGTGTTTATTATTTGGCCTTAAAATTCCACACATGAGAAAAGCATCTAATTTTTGGAATTTTTAAGGACAATTAATTTTAAATAGTCGTTGTCATTAAACTTTGAATCGATTCGTCGATTAAATATAGACCTTCCAAATGTTTATTGAACTCACGAGAACGTTGACATTCAATTCATTATTATATTTGCCGACACAACAATATCGGCGGACAAGCGTTCGACGTCAAAGAGAACAAAGAGTTATCTTTAAGTAGAATACGTCTGTTACTGACGGGAAAATCATCGATTCATTGATAATACAGTATAAACAAACACTCGAATACTGTTGTTATCCATGATGGCTCAGTTGTCAACAATTTGACTTTGTATGTCGAATAAACAGTTCTACACTATATACCTATTATCACATATATTAGAAAGCGCTAATCACTCTGTTTCGTTCTGGTTGCAAGAACCACTCTGGTTCGAATTGAGGAATTCTTTTAGCGTTGGAAAGCCTTTTTATCGTGAAAGGCTAAAAGCTATAGGTAATAAAGTTACATAAATTTATGCTATATTTAATATGGGTGGAACATTAATTAAAATTGTTGCAAAAACGAGTAAAATTGAATTTTGATAACATAACATATCGGATTATTTATTTGAAATTTTCCATGCGAGTAATGTCGCAAGCTACATCTAGCATATTACATAACAAATTCTCTGGATCCAATAAGGATAGGAAACAAAAACTACATGAATATTTCATTAAACTAAATGTCTACATGAGATATCTTTAAAAAAACCTATAATAGGTAAACAATTGACGGCGATGGAAACAAAAAATAAAATAAAGTTAAAACAAAGGATTCCCAAACAAAAGAAAAATACATTTTGTATTCTTAAATAAGAAAAGATTAAATATTATATATGATATTAAAAAAAATGACATTCACAACTGAGCTTATTCCTCATTTTCATATGAAAACGAAAATTATAATTTGAACAACAGAAACAAAGCACTAGGGTAAGGGATTCAAATTTTAGAATAAGTATTGTAAATTTATTCTATATCTGGCCATACGTTTATTTAAACACTAGCTTTCCGGCGCAGCTTCGCCCGCGTGTACTAAACGATTTTGACTGTTCCGTTTCCTTTCATTAAAATATAGCCTACAATCACAGTGATGTCGTGCATTCTACTGGTGAAAGAGTTTTTGAAGTTGAACTTCTTTACTTGACTTGAGGAGTAAGCCGGTGAATGCGGAACGTTAAACGTAAGCGTTATAAAAAATGTGATCGGGCGAGGCGAACAGAAGTTGACAGGGAGATATAAGTTAGTGAAGATAGGAAGAGAGTTACGTTTCGTAAGTTTTACTTCAGTCGAGTGGTCTAAAGCAAACTCGTTTTTTAGAATTAGTGTAGAAGTTATGGGGTTTATCCATAACAAACAAGCAAAAATTCGAATGTTTCCTCGTTTACATATAGTCATAGTAGGTTATAAATATTAGTTATATTATTTCGTTACATATACGATATTAGAAAATAATACATTTGCTGAACGCATAAAATTTACTATTACGGATTTCCCCGCATTATTTTAGATTGAATGGGAATTCCGTGACCAAGTTACGCTTAAATCTGTGACGTTAAGTGCAAATACCAAACCATACATATAAATATAATACTTGCACGTTGATTTGGCCTGTACTTTTTATATACTTTATAAAATACAGTATAAAATATACTGGTTTTGTAAGGCTAAAAAACAAAATATTATTAGTGTATGTTGGCTTCCTAATAAATACATAAAATTGTTTCATTTGATAGAACCGTTCGTAAGTAAAATGATTCAGGCTTTCTTTTTACTTTTAAAATATAGGAAATGGAATTTAATATACACAAAGAACAAGCACAAAAAAATACTATATTGCCTATAAGACTACAATAAGATTACATGAAAAGCAAGAAATATAACCTAATTTAAATGTTAACGGTTGGTTAAATATTATTAATATTAATTAATATTAACCGTTTTATTAAACTACTATCTTTACGCCATAATTATATAACACAAAACATAAAAATTGGACTTTAAAATTCTAATATTAACGACTTGAAACAGAAAAAAAGAATTAATAAACTTATCTGACAGCTGGTTTAAAAAAAAAATCAGGTACTAATAACATAAAAACCATACGTATTATAATTGATTGATCGATAGAACATGCAATGGTTCAATGTTGGGCTTCTTCCGTCCATTTTTAAGGGATTCATTTTATATTATTTATATCAGAAATCTATTACTACCGCTTCTTGTCAGCGTTTGTAATAGATTTCTAAGTTTTTAAGTTTGATTTCTGAGTTAGCTACTAAAATTTAACCTCTCAAATATAATTGTATCCGATAGGTTTTATCAGGAGGAGATAAAACATGTCCTAGGGGCAGGTTTAATTTCAATTAATAAACTACAATCTTTTGATTTACAAATGTCAAACATTAATCTGATAGATAAAATTATTTAGGCATAAAAGAAAAGCGTATCACAAATGTTTATCTTGGATACCGTTATACGTTAGATGGCTTTGCAGATAAAATGGTGAAACAGACCCTAATAGTCAGGCAATTAAACCGGATGATACTTATAAATACGACACTTCTAGACATGGAGAGTATTGCAATAATAATACCTGGCCGTGATGATGTATCAGTTACAGACCTTGAGAGACGTAGTACGTATTGAAATTAATATCTACTTAGCACGTAAGAACGTTAACGTACAATTACGAAGTTTACAAACCGTAAAAAATGTACATATGCTGCTAAACTTAAAAAAAAAAACCTTTTTGTAAATTTAAATTTAAACTACAAAAAAAAAAATATACGAATTATAGACAAGCCATATTGCGTTGCACAAGATTATCTTTATGATAAAGAAGCGTTTAATTACATAATTAAGTGTAGATTTATTTAAGTTTTGAACCGTTTTTAAATTCTTACAAATGTTTAGGCCATGTTTTAAGTGTGCAGAATAGTGGATTATATTGGATAATCCACTTTTCTGCACACTTTATTTTATTAAAAATAAATAACACATAATAAATAAAACCAAATGCGTTCAATTTAACTTAAATCGGTACCTAAATAATATATTTAGTAGTAAACGTTGCTAAACATGAATTGAAAATTCTGCATTGCGTTGTCGGCGTCGTGACAGACGAATTTATAATAAACACCTGTACCGAACTATATAAGAGTATATACTCTACCCATATAAATTTTCATAAACTATACTGGAAAACCGACAGCCTCCGACAACCATCAGCCAGCGACAACTTCCAGCGTATCCAAAATGCCAGCGCTCGTTTTTGCTTTCATATTCCACCTAGATCGCCCGTTAATTCATACATTAACTCAAGTAATTTAATCAATATAAAATCCTGGAGAGAACTTCATCTGGCTACACTGCTTTTTGGCGTATTAAAGTTTTGAAAAATTGGAGTGGCCAAGGACTGATGAGATTCGATCAAATCATGCATGGACCCTCAAAATGCCGCGACATTTCGGAGCAGAATTCAACGGTAGTTTTAAAATTGCGGCAACAAGTGTTGGAATGACTTGCCTCCACCGTTTCGGGACATAATCAAGTCTAAGTTCTTATTCAGGAAAAATATTAAGGAATATCTTCTAAAACAATGGAATATCTCTTAGGTGTTGGAGTGAGATATTGAATATTTATAACGATACTGTCCTTATTTATTTTATTACACTGTGCTATTCAAAGCTATTCTTTTAACGTATTTCTATCGATATTTCACATATACGTCGAGATATATACGTTAAATTGTTAATACATTCTGTAAGCGCCGTCACAGTCTAAAGTTTAATAGAATAGCTTCACGGAAGATAAGCGCCGTATTCAATCAGATGCAGAACCATCTGATTCCAGGCCTTTTTGGGGAAAAGTGTTATAAATGCAAATTCCTAATAGTTCTGTTGCTTTCTCTTTGTAAAAATTTTACCTAAATAAATGTTTCCTCTTTCTTTCTTTCTAATCGATAAACAATGTCCAGCTGAACCGGATAAATAATTATTAAATAACAGATTTAGATTTTCTTATGGAGTTTCCTGAAGTAAAATAAATAATATAACCAAGCGCAACGGTCTCTATAAAAGTATGTCGTACAAACAAATAAAAAAAGTTTCTATAAAATTTTCGAGACACACATTCTAAATGTTCTAAAAGAATTTATTTTATTTATCCGTTCAGTGATAACAGTAAAGTTGCAGAAAAATATTTATTTATTTTACAGACCAGGTTTAATTTAAGAATAAAAACTATTCTATCATAATAATTTTATTGTAAGCATAAATCCACAGTAATGAGCTGCCTGCAAATGCTCCCGTTTTCTTTGAAAACGGGGTTGCGACTATTGTCATGCGAGTTATCAAGGTGTTATTTCTATGTATACGCGTATTGTTTTCTCCACGTGTGCCTTTGTGCAGTGGAACGAGCATCAGTTAGAAAGAGCGAAGCGCTTTTACTTTGAAATACGATTTCAAAACTAGTATACACCATTACCGTTGACACAGTTGACACAAACTCAACCAATTATCAAGTCAACTAAAATCACGTTCAAAATCGTTTAACAAAAAAAAAACACTTTTGACATGCAAGAACCTTGTTTTAAATCATTAGTAAAGTGTAGTAGTGAAAAAAATTTAATTATTTATAGATTAAAAATAAAATTTTAGCATCAACACTATCTCACGCAATATTAACGCAATATAACATCATCTGTCAGCATAATACTATTCCACGTTAATATTAGTAACAGAAAATGAGTAAAGTGTAAACATGCGTTTGTTTTATTTTGCATAATATCAAAAAGTTCAACTTGGCTACATCAACAGTAATTTGATTTGAATGAATATAATTTGTACATTTATAAGTTACGCACAACATATACATTATTGTGTCTTATTATGTACTAATAATAATAAAAAATGTCTTGTTGTCTGATTTTAGAGTTTGGTTAACATTTTGTAGATCGGATAAAAAAAAATTAAAGAAATATCCATTGACAACTTATACAAAAAGGGAAAATTAAATTTATTATTAAATTTAGGGAAATATATATCAGGATTAAAAAAAGGTTTATTATAAATATAAAGGAATTATTAAAATCCGATGTTTCTTATCATGGACTTTAAAATACCCAAAATAAATTTAATTGTTATTAGGTAGATACAGTCTAAATTATTTTCAATAAAACAACAAATTAAATACACACATATGTAGAAAGTTTGCAATTGCAATGTTGTCAAAGGGAATGCATTTATCGAATATTCCACACAACTTATACACAACACATTAATAAAAAGTGCCCCTATACATATGTATTATCAATACAATTGAAGAGCGATTGGTACATTACATCAATTAAAACTCATCAATTGTGACCATCCTTATTGACATCAGCTTTACATTGATACTTAAATGGTATCCCACTTTAATAATTCATCCTTTGCAAAACGTTAACGATTGTTTTATTTATATACATACTTTTTATTGTACAACAAAATAGATTTACAATAAAAATAAGAAGTGCACAGGAGGTTATATATCTTTCAGGCAACCTTATGAAGGCTCTAACAAGAATATACTCTATAGGAATGTACTCAATAATAACCAAGAATATATTTCTTGTAAATACATGCAAAAAATGCAAAACAATTGTATTAGTCTGAATTTATTGCTTTTAATTAAAATTTAAATTGTAAAGACAATTGATTAATAAATATAAGACATTTGATTAAGGATGTATGTAAATATAAATAAGATAAAATTGAAATATATGATAGAGTTGATCACAACATCAATTAAAAAAGAAGACACAGCCGATGATTTGAAAGAAATATTTAAAGATTGAAGCCTCATTTAATTCTATGTTATTTGTGCCGGAAATTGAGAAAATGAAATTAAAATGATAAAATGGTAATGTGTTATAGTCAAAAATGAATATCCGTTAGAGGATACGACTGAAGTAAAACTTCTGCACAACGAGTCTGCACTATGTCTTAGATATAGGGAACATAGCTGCCTATAAAAGAAAGAGAAAAAGAAAATGTGTGCTCGCACCTCTTTGCTCCGTTCGAATCGCCCGATCACACTTTTCGTAACGCTCTCGTCACGCATTCACCAGCTTACTTCCCAAGTCAAGCGTGCGTAAAGAAGTTTTTCTTCATAAATAACCAAAAAAAAAACAATTTTCAAATACTTTATAAATTTTCAATTTTTATGAAAAAAAAAACCATTGTTTCTAACTTTGTTCAGATATCCCAGATTAAGTTTTGTTGTTTTATTACTAGTCTGCTGTTTAACTTAGCACATCCACTTTTTAATTTTATTGAAAATTGTAAATTGTCATTCGAAACACAATTTTTTTTTTAAATTAAAATTTATAAAATGCAATCAACAATGATTCGGCACCGACACTTTCACATGATAATTAAGCTCAAAAAATATAAATGTAATGCAGATTTGACCTTGCATACATTCTTAAGGCATTAAGTTATTGAACATATTTAGTGATTATTTAAAAATCAAAATATTTTATTTAAAACATTTAAGTGTATAATATCATAATTAGTTGGTTTTAAGAGTGGACGTAAATTGCAGTCCTAATTAAATTTTATTGAATTGCTTAACATAGGCACATAATTCCTTTTTTTCTTTGTTGCTAACATGAATCATATAAAAATTAGGAAGGCATACATAAAACACAGACTAACATACATTTAATTTCTGAAACATATTGACATTATTCTTTTTGTTATTATATTTATCCTGCCGGACTTATTGTATTATTACTTTTAGTGACAGGAAATACATGATTACATCATTGTATGTTGTTTATGTATTTTTCAAAGCAATAAATCAATATTGTTTACCACTAGTATTTAATTTTGTTTTTTTTTAGTACACATCTTCCGATCCTGATTTCATTTATTTGCAATTGAAATTTTTATCATTTTATAAAAATGGACCACCATTTTTGTTACCTCACCTAATATTTTCCATCAATAGTAATTAAGAAAATTATTGAAATTATTGACAACATTTAAATACTACAGTTAAGCTTATCTATACTAATATTATAAAGCTGAAGAGTTTGTTTATTTGCTTGAACTTGCTAATCTCAGGAACTAACGGTACGATTTGAAAAATTCTTTCAGTGTTAGATGGTCCATTTATCGAGGAAGGCTATAGGCTATATAATATTTTAGTACATCTTTTTTTCTTAAATTAACGTGGGTAAAACTGCGGGTCACGTTTAGTATTTAAGGGCAAATGTCAAATAAGTATCAAGTTAAAAATTATCCAACTGGACTTCCCACTGTTATAGTTTTATCAATATAATCTTGAAGGAATCTTCAGATTAATTCCAAGTGTACAAATCAAATTCAATAGAATAAGATGGAATAGTAAGTACACACAACAAAGCTTGGGGCACTTGGAGAAGTTCAGATACTTATCATGCTGATAGTAATCAGCACTAGTTCTATTGTTTTAGAAACAATCTAACAAAATACTACTTACATATAATCTTTAAATTCTGTTTGTAATGTGCCGTACAATAAAGAATAAAAAAGAATAATAAAAAGTCATTTTAATAACATTTTAACAATACACTAGATAGTAGTTTGAAATCAACAATTATTATTAAATATCATTACATAATATAAAACAAAGTCACTTCTCGCCGTCTGTATGCTTAGGTCTTGAAAACTACGCAACAGATTTTGATGCAGTTTTCTTTAGTAAAAAGAGTGATTCCAGATGAAGGTTTATATGTATAATACATGCATAATTTAGTACAGGAACACTGATAATTTTAGAGGTTTCTAATGTGATGTCGAACATAAAAACATTTTTTTGCGCTTACATTACAATTATATATTTTATATTTAGTATCAGCATTGCACTCATGCGAAGCGGGACCGGGTTGCTAGTATTAAAATAAAATCAACATTCTAGTGATGACGCTTATGCATTTAACATTGCTATCAAAATGGTGATAAGTGGAATATTAAGTGGTTTATTTATGACTATGTTAGTTCATTAACTATAAATATTATTACCAAGGCTACAATTTTGAACCATGATTAATGTAAGCCCCTAATATAGTGGATTTATATGATTAACTTGAATATGACTTATAATAAATTATTCATCCATCATTAATATATTTAAATAAAATATTACTTTTTCATTTTCTTTACACCGCAAATATACAAAATAAAGTAATATTTTGAAAAAATCCAATTTTTTATTGCTAATCCTACAAATAATTCTAATGTATAATTATTTCTTTTACATATATGGTAACACATCCAGCATAGCATGATTAATTAAAACAATGGTAAGAAAAACAATAACATTGTGAACAAAATTTACCCTTGATATGTAAATTAACCATTTATATATTTGACACAATAAAAAATCCTTCATAAGAAATGTTCATGTCGAAAATGGTGATCTTGTACAATATAATTTGTATTACATACATCATATACATTAACATTCTAAAATGAAGAATTTCATTTTTTATTGACATTGACTCATTCTCTTTGTGGTGTATAGGGTAAGATATTCTACGCTTAGCTCCGTACGTATAATAAAACCACTGTATTCTATGTTGGCTATGTATATAAATAAATAAATAAAAAGTGTAATCCAAAAATGTACCTTAAAATTTATGTTTTTAAAACCAGTCATGATTTCATTTCCTCATCATGCGCAATCGCCTTGGTTTACTGTGTATTGAATTTGCAAGGTGAACGTAACAAGTAAGTTTACAAAAACGAATAAAAATAGAGAGAGTCAAGAAACTTTTACTTATTTAAAAATATTATACACGTTTATGATCGAATATTAAGTGTCTTAATACTGACAAGTTTATTAGTGCGTAAACATAAAATGAAATCATAGTACTTACGTATTCCGCTATGTGTATTAAAAACAGACATCCGATGAAGGTTGGTAAAAATCTTCGCAAAAACGTTCCACCGACGTCAGCCATTGTCAAGTAAAACTAATCAAATATAAATTTAGATCTACAACGTCGTCATACCAATAATAACACCACAATAACTTAATGTTTAATGGAGTCGACACAAATTTTTGTAAATTGTGGTAACACAAGAGTACTTCAACATAAATACTCCATTCATCGACTGATCTCGATTAACCAGAAAACTAGAATCAGAGACGGTGCAATTATTTCTATCGTCACGAACGTCATGTGAAAGTTTCGATCCACGCATACGTTTAAACATACATTATAACGTAAGCTACTGTAAACAATAAAGAAATATTAGCTTTATCATTAATAAATAAAAAGATGTATACCTTTAATTTTAAAAATTAAATAAATATTACAATATTATATTATTATTATATAACCTTTTAATTTTAATTTAAAGTTTTAATAAAAGCTTTATATAATTCTAGCGGCAGCTGGCAGTACTAAGCGTTAAATGTCAAAATCATTACAGAAAACAATTTGAGCGATTGAATGTTTACTTGCAATAAAATTAGAAGTAATGAGTATATAATCTTAACTAGAAACATTAACAATTATTGCTGTATAATGGAAGGTCGGAAAAGACAAAGGTGTGTCTATGTCACGGCTCGCCAGAAAAAGAAACTGATCGAGCTGATGTCAAATCATCCAGAGTTGATATCTTGTAAAGTAACTCAGGACTTTAACTACAAAGATTCACAGAAACTTTGGCAAAATATAGCTAACGAGTGCAATTCCATGCCTGGAGCGAGGAAAACCTGGAGGCAGTGGAGAAAAGTGCGAAAAATAATTTAACTTATCAAATTAATGTACTTTTGTCTTATTTATTATTCGTTCTTTCAGACTTGGCATGATATTCGCTCAAAAATAAAGAAAAAGCAAGCAGAACCCAATGGGGAGTTGCCGATATCGACAATAATGCTGTCTGCTGCAGAACAAGATGCCTTAGGTATCAAAGTATCTTCTCTAACTGAAGAATATCAAGATACAACAGAATTCGTGCCTTTAAGTGATAATCAAAATGACAATTTTAAGGATGAACTATCTGAGGCATCCATGAGTGAACCTGAATCTCTCCCAGAAACTAAAGTTTTTAATGATACTGAAATAAAATCTACAAAACTAAGGCTAAGAGGGACTAAGCAAAGTTCTAAACATACTAACAATTGTTTCTTAAACTGTGATTTGATAACTGCTCAGGAACAAAAAAAAATACAAATGAAGGAAGATTACTTGAACTTTAAAAAAGATTATTTAAAGCAAAAATTAAAACTTCTAAAAGAACAAACGGAAGCGCTTAAAAGTATAGCTAAAGAATTGTCTAAGTAACGTAACTACTAAGTTAATTTAGAAAAATTTGCTTGTGATCTTGATTATAGACCTCAGTATGAAGTATAAGTAATTTATCATTTAAAAAGTAGTAAATTTAAATTTAAATTATTTAAAACAATTTCGGACTATTTAAGAATTCTCAAAATAAGATCTAGAATTTTTTATCTTCTATAACTTTCTAAATTTTCATAGACATCAATATTGTTATTAAGATATGAAATAGGATATTAAAAGTGTTTATCAAAAGTGTTACTGAGACTATGTTACTTGTTAAACAATGGAAAACCAGAATAACTTGTCAATATTAGTAAATATCCTGTTTTACATCTTTAATTACAATACTATAATTATTCATTATAATCATTAATGACAATAATACGTACATCCCATAATTGATAGAGTAGGTCATAGATATTAAAAGATATGGCAGCAATAATACTAATATTATTATTAGAAAATATAAGAGCAATTTATAATTGTATTCACAATAGACTGATTCTGATTAAGCAACCCATGTTAAATAATTTATTAATTCATAGGTTTTGATGGCAAATAAATTTTACCATAATTTTTAAGCACAGTGTGGCATTAGAATTTGTAAAATATATATTTTATTAAAAGCAGTTTTATTCTTTTTTTTTTTCACTTCTATTTGTATTCAAGTACAGTATTGTTACTCATTGAGTATGATAGATTAAAGACAAATTTTTACACAATATTATACAGTTTTATATTTAATCTAAACTCAACGTAGGTAATATTTTAAGTAATATTTTATTCTAATAATAATAATTGCGACTTGGGACACCCAAGATCCATGGGCACCATTGTTGCGCCATTATTGAGAGTGTATCCTGGACTTCGAAGAGGATGAGATTAGTGCAGCGCTGAGGCAGCTTAAAAACGGAAGGGCCCCGGGGGATGACTGAGTTACCACTGAGCTCCTTGAAGCCGCAGACGACCTGCCCTAAAAGCCTTGGCAAGACTCTTTAACGCCGTCATCCACTGAGATACCACGCCGGAGGCGTGGTCCAGGAGTGTGGTGGTGCTGTTCTTTAAGAGAGGCGATAAGTCTCTGTTGAAGAATTACAGACCGATCTCACTTCTGAGCCATGTCTATAAGCTGTTTTCGAGCGTTGTTACGAATCGTCTCGCCAGAAGACTCGTCAATGGCTACAGCACTGTGGACCACATCCATACTGTTCGTCAGATTATTCAAAAGACAGAAGAATATAATCAACCGCTGTGTATGGCATTGGTGGACTACGAGAAAACCTTCGACTCTGTCGAGACCTGGGCTGTCCTGGACTCTCTGTAGAGATGTCATGTCGACTGGCGATATATCGAAGTACTCAAATATATTTACGACGCGGCGACGATGACCGTTCATGTCAATGACCAGAGAATAAGACCTATTTCCCTCCGGCGTGGAGTAAGACAGGTAAATCACCGAATATGTGTGTGGATGTAATATCGCCGAAACGAAACTGTTTACCACTGCGCTGGAAGATGGAGATGTCTTTAAGACCTTGGATTGGGGGGAACGAGGCATCAACGTCAACAGTGAATTCATCTCTCACCTTCGTTTCGCCGACGATATTGTCATCTTTGCGGAGACGTTGGATAAGTTAGGCCAAATGCTGGCCGGCCTAAAAGAGTTCTCCCGACGTGTCGGTCTCTGTATGAACTTGGATAAGACGAAAGTTATGTTTAACAACCAAGTTATACCGAGACCAGTATTGGTCGATGGTACCCTTCTCGAAGTTGTTCAGGATTATATTTACCTAGGCCATACTATCCAACTAGGCCGCAACAACTTCGAGAGGGAGGCCGATAGGAGGATTCGATTGGGCTGGGCGGTGTTTGGCAGGCTTCGTCGAGGCTTCACTTCGAAGATTCCGCAATGCTTGAAGACAAAAGTGTTCAAGCAATGCGTCCTGCCTGTGTTAACCTACGGAGCCGAGACGTGGACACTGACAAAGGGACTGGTCCACAAGTTTAAAGTCTCTCAACGTGCAATGGAACGGGCTATGCTTGGGGTCTCTATCAAAAATAGGATTAGAAATGAGACTATCCGCGAGAGAACAAAAGTAACCGACATAGCCCACAGAATTAGCAGAAGTGGCAGTGGCAGTTTGAAGTGGCAGTGGGCTGGCCATCTGTGTCACAGGACCGATGGTCGTTGGAGCAGACCGCGTCTTGGCAAACGCAGTGTGGGACGTCCTCCGGCCCGTTGGACCGACGATCTACGTAACATTGCCGGTGTAGGCTGGATGAGAATTGCGGAAAACCGGGATGTTTGACGCGAACTTGGGGAGGCCTATGTCCAGCAGTGGACTGTAGTAGGCTGAGCTGACTGGCTGACTGAATAATAATTCAGATGAATACTAAGTATTTCAGCCAAAGTATTATATCAAATTTAACCATTAAGTAGCCGAAAAGAATACTATTTACTCTCAGTAAAGTTTATCGAAGTAATAATTCAATTACTGTAACGAAACATATAACATACCTACTAAAATTATAAATGTGAATGTAAGTTTGTTTGTTACGCTTTCACGCGAAAACTACTTAACCGATCATCATGAAACTTTGTAAAAATATTCTTGGAGGTTTTAGAAGTAACAGAATACTTTTTATTAACAAAAAAAAATCAATGCGAGCGAAGCCGCGGGTAAAAGCTAGTATTATATAATATCAAAACTAATAAAATAACGCAAATTAATTCATAGGTAATTTATGTTTCTACACATAATTTATTTTGGATTTTTTAATACAAATATGAATAATACAAAATCATAGGCGGACAAGAAAATCCTTTTCGTTTTTGTTAGTAGTATTGGGTAAAATACTGTTGAATAACAAGTGCGACTTTTTCCACTATCAAACAGTGTACAAAATGTTCGACAAAATCGATGATGGAAATTGCTTTCTTGAACACTGCGTTACAAAGCATCGCCTTTTGCGTAATTGGCAAGCAACTAATATGTAAAATGTTCTACATAATTACTTTCTACTTATGGTTGGCAAAAACATTGTTAATTTGTTTAAAAAGTATATACCTATAAGCCGCGTTTTACTAAGCGTCCGCAACCGAATTTTATAAGTGGAACGCATATTTGGGCGCGGTCTGGTGTCAGCTGTGTGCTCGCAATATGACGGCATGGTGAAAATATGCAGCTGTGGGGCTGTGGAGGTTATGAGTGAATATTTCGCGAGGATTAAAGTGAAACTTAACTCATCATGGATTCCCGGGAATTAATGATTACTTTTTTGCAGAATCGAACGAGAGATAACATTCACAATTTGACATTGACAGTTGTTTTTTAAAATTCGCGCCACGTTTTGATGAAAGCCAACATATTTTGTGGGCGATGTGGTCGCGAGCAGTGGCGTCATTTATGACGTCGAGCGATCGCTCGCGACGACCACGGGCCTTAGGTGGAACGATAATGGGCTTTGCGGGCGTTGGCGACGCTTAATGGCCATAGTCTGCCAAGGTCTTGTTTCATTATCTGTGTAATATTATTCTGACATTGACAATTGATGACTAATGTTTACAATTTCGTTGTTGTCGTATGTTATAAAATAAAGTAATTAACTTTTTTCGTAATTATAACATAATTAATAGATTAGTTATAAATGAAACATGTTCCACAAAGAATACTCTAATTTTGTACGTCCCACAACCAGTGAATCATCTACGTCCAAATTTTCAACTACTGTAATAAGCGGAGAAACTGCAAAAAAACTTTATCTAGAAGAGATAAGTAATATCCCATGCTCTCAGCCACTGAATAACAAAGATATCAGAAAATCCTTGTGTAAAGAGATTAAACTTAAAAAGATAGATGATACTGAGATATCTAATCTGCAACTGTTTCACAGTGTACAGAATAATGATGTCGATAAAGTGCGACAGGCTTTAGACATACGCCCAGGTAAGATAAATGTACTCGATGAGTATGGGTGGAGTTTGCTCATGATTGCATGCCAGGCTAACTCCGTCGAAGTCGTCAAAGAGCTTCTTAAACGAGGAATTGATACTACAGTTAGAGATAAAGCTGGTAACTCGGCTCGAAGCTTAGTTATCAAGAATAGAAATTTCGTATTAGCTGATATCCTTTTAAGACAAAGTCACATCAATATTCACGACAAAGTGAAAAATAATAAACAATTGAAAAATGAAAGGCTAAAAGAAAAGTATGTCTGTGAAATCTGTGACAATAAAGTGTTTGAAAATAAACAAGAACACTTATCGTCCACTGTACATAATATAAATGCCAGTAAGGGTAAGAAAATACCAACAAACTATGTTATACCTGAATCTAATAAAGGTTACCAAATTATGTTAAAAGTGGGATGGGATAAAGAAACTGGTTTAGGACCAGACGGCACAGGTAAAAAGTATCCCATTAAAGCAGTACAAAAAACAGATAAGAAAGGTCTAGGTCACAAGCAGAAAAAGGGTGTAAGTTCAAAGACGGAATCAATGAGAGAAATAAAAATCAACAAGAAGTCTATACATAAAGAATATCACAGGAACAGACAAATGGAAATTAATTTTAGAAGAGAATTTTATTAAAAGTGATAATTATAATATTTGTTTTATTTATATATAATAACACCGTAACCTTTTTGAAACATTTAATTTTTTACAAGGTTTTCAGTTGTTCTACACTTTATAAAATAGTAATTGCTTATAATTATCTAAAGAATGACTTGTCTATCAAATATCATAGTTTGTCTATGAGTTTACATGAAATACTTCTTTCAAAACAGGAAAATATAAGTATTAATAAAAAACAAATATATTATATTTTAAGAAAAGTGTAACAACCTTTCACGTGTCTTATAAAAATATATAAACTCTTTTGTCTAGGAGGAATAAGTAAATTAAAAGTCATAAAGTGTAGAGTATAAAAATATTATGCAATATATTTAATGAATAGAAAGTTCAAACATAATCAAGTCGAAAGTACAGAGTAATTGGTAATTAACTATTCACAATCAACAAAGTTTTATATAAAACAGAATTACACTTAATTGTAATTACAATCACATAACAGTTTTTCAAAATTTTTAGGCTTAGTAAAAAAAAGCCTCACACAATAACATCCTTATTGCTATACTATTATAATACAATTTGATACATTCATATTGATCAACTTAAATATTGTCATCATCACAAATTAGGTGCTACCCAGTCAAGGAACTTAACAGCCAATTCAAAACCAACAAAGCATGCAGCATTAGCCGGGAAAGCTCTGATCATCACCGGGGTCACACCTTTGTAAAGAGCTGTGGGGCCCTCTCTCGCCATTAGTTGTTTGAAAACATCCCTCATACCATTAGGGTATGTTCCTTCAGGAGCAGTCTGCAGTCTACTCTTTAAGACATCAGCAGGCATGCCTACCAGCCAGTTAGCTATACCCGCACAACCTCCGGCAACTATTGTTGCCATCATTTTCATTTTGGCACTGGCATCTTCTGGTACAAGTACTTCTTTTACCCATTCATATGTCATAAAGTACATACCACTGGCTGGTACATCTCTACAGATAGTAGCAACACTGCCCTTGTAAATACTTCTCATACCACCTTCCGCGTATAACTGTCTGGCGCAGTCAAGCATGCCGCTATACTTTTGAGGTGCGCCTCCTCCCTGCTGAATTTGTAATAGACACTTAATACGTTCGCCGGGTGCCATTATGGATGTAGTAAATATGCCAGAAAAAGCACCGGCGGCAAACAATTCCGGTTTAGTGAGAACCTGATCTTCGTCAGACTTAATCAACTTTTTACCGAGTCCAAATCCAAAGAAACTGATAGCGAATATAGGCGCAACTCCCGTTAACGGAGCTGACATACCTTTGTAGAGACCTCGAAAACCTTCTTTTTGTACTGTTTTTCTAAAACAATCCCACGTTCCACCGTACAAGGCTGTTTCTCCTGGTTTCGGCAGGGGCATAGTTTGTAATCTCACTTTAATTGTGTCCATAGGATGTCCCGCTAAAACAGTACATACCCCGCCGAAACCTCCACTGAGGAAATATTTGATAGGGCTACTTTTTTCTGACATTTTTATTTTACAGTATTACGAAAGAGAAAGTATATTCCACTAGGTGTAACTTAACTTCACTTGTACAGGTGTCGAGTTTGTAATTTAAAATAAAATGTCAAAGTCCAACTATGTAATCAAGTCAATCAACCAACCATATTCACGCAATTTAATTTTATTTTTTGTCAAATGCACAAGTTAAGTTAATTTTATCCTCAAAGGAAAACTAGACAGAAACATAATTGTACACGAAGAGAGATACACTTTAGCGATGTAAATTATCCAATATCCATAGTTAATTTTAAAAGTCTGACTATTGATAATTCAGCAGTATATTTACACATTATTATATCGCATTAATGTTATATCGTTATCAACGATGGTACTATCAAGCTACCGATGTCGATATTGAATCTAGTTTAATTCAGTAATAAAAAACTATAAAAATTGGATCTCTGTAAAGTTGGTTTACGGACGACAGTTTAAGGTTAAGGTGACATCGTGACAACGTCGTAACAAAACGTCTCCTCGGATGCATAGGCCAATCGTGTGGAAGAGAAATAGATGCGGCACAAGCGTACAATGACCGTATCGGGACAATGAGCGTAACGCTAAAATGAGTCATCGTTTTTTGTGCACGCAGCGGGCGTTCATCGATCTATTAGACGTTATCACATCAAAAAATACAAACAAAAAATAAATAAATAGCTCCCACAGGGAGATTGATTCAGTCACATTTTGTACATGTAACTTGATAAACCTCCCCATGGTCGGCCCATCGAATCTTTCTGCAAATAGCTTCAGGATGCTGTTGGTGCTTACCCTAACCCTCTGTATTATTGTATTGAACTCGCAGGATGTGTGCCGCTCTTTGGGTACAGCTAGCCCAAAGGCTGCTGTAGAATGTTTAGCAGTAAGTCTTAAATAGTGTAATTTTAACAGGTACTGGAACAACCAGCAAACCGTCAGTCCAACATATTGGCCCTTACAGCCAACGCCCTACGTTCTCTTTCCATGTCTTTGTCATCTTTTAAATTTTCAGCAACAATGTGTCCCATATATTTAAATTCAGTTACTCTCTGTAAAAGTGTACCACTAAGTTGAACAGGAGGGACACATGTTGGACTTTTATTTTTTTCCTATAAAGACTAACAACTCACTTTTCTTAGGATGGTATCTTAGGCCTTGCTGCCTAGCATATCCTTTACAGATTGTAACTTTCTAATTTCGCATATTGACATACTCAACAGCACCATCTTATCTGCTTAATATAAGTTATTTATACAGGTAAGTTTTCACCTCGTAATTTTTTTTGTATAAGAAAAATAAAAAACCAAAAACTTGGTTTTTTGAATTATTTACGTGAATTTGGAGGTTATGCGCAAAAAGCGTGAATACAAAAGTTGTAGATCTTTTTATTACCTAAAACTTTGCCATTTAACTTTTTTCCCTACCACTTCACAATCCCAGATCGCCCGTAATTTATTTTTCCTTCCATTTTCGTCGTATTTTCTTCCTTTTAGAATGGGTTTCATCCTACTAAAATTATCGGCACTAGTCTAGTTGTAAATTTCGAACATTAAGCAATTTTGTCCTAATATGGTCCTAATCATGTCCTAATATTATTGACAAGTTTGACTTATGTCACACTACCAGCACACTACTCACATGTCACACGTCGTTACCTACGTCAAACTCAATTTAATTCAAACAAACTGATTGATACTTGTATTTGTGTTAGCGATTTAATCAATGTTTAATAAGTGAATAAGTCTTTATAGGTAGTAATTATAAATTTAAATATGATTAATAAGTTCTTAGAAAACTATCGCCAATGAAAATATTTTATAACTACAATAATATACTAATCTGGAATTATAAAATAAAAACACAATCACCTGTGGAAGTGCGCAACGTCTTGTTGATATTATGTGCCTTTATTTAATATTACTGTCGTGATTTATCGAGGAATATATAAGGATGTCTTGTTCTAAAGAAGAAATTGAAAGAAAACGATTAGCAGCTATTAGAAAAAGGCAAGAAAAGATTTTGAGTCAATCGAATCATAACAATGATTCAATTGCCAATACATTTTTACCTTTAAAGTCTAGTGTAGGAATTGTGAAATCTAGCCCAGGATTTCAACCTTATGCAAAGCCAGATAGTAGCAAACGATCAAATGGAAATTCTTCCATTCCCATAACAAGTGTTGTCACTGGCACTACTTACTTAATTTCTGAAGACAGATTTGAGGTCAACCCATCAGAGTTTTGTACACCTCTAATAAATATCTTCAAGACAATACATTCTAAAAGTTATGGTAAGTTTTATTGTCAAAAATCAAAAAAAGTAAAAAGTAAATAAATTTATCTAATTCAATAATAAAGTTTTAAAACTATTTTTTTTATGGAGTACTTACAAAAAAATTTGACTATTATTAGTTTTGTGCAAAGTGAGAAGAACCTTCATAGATACAATCCAAAATAAATATCTACTACAATTTATACTGAAATAAAAGTTTTTGAAATGGTCTATCTAACATAAATGGATGGATATTTGTTACTTTTCCATCCTAAAATAATCATATTATGTGATTAAATTTAGAATTAAAAACTGTAGGTATTAATGCATTAGCTATTTTTATTTTTATTTTTTTTTTTATTTAAAATTTCTACTATATTGTGATTAGCCTGAATAAAATAAGTGTGTATATTCTTCTAAAACAAAAAAAAAATGGGCTAAGATCTAGATTAGGTAAAACCGAATTTCGGGACCGTGGGGGGATGGGGGGGGGAGAGGGTGGGAAACGCTACCCCTGGTACCACTGTCACACCTCGGAACCCCATGGTTATGGAGATATCCATGGTTAAAGTTTTGAGGTTAGAAGAAGAATTTCGAAAGTTAGAGGAACGCTTGGCTCCGGCGCTACGGGAAGTGCAGCCCTTGCGTGCGAAAGCACGCTCACTCATGCTCCGTACAAAAAAAAACCGAATTATGGGGTTTTTGGGTGTGGAGGGTGGAGGGTGTAGGGGAATCTATACAAGGTAACACTGTCATACCTCAAAATCCCATGGTTATGGAGATATCCATGGTTAAAGTTTTGAGGTTAGAAGAAGAATTTAAAGCTATTATAATACCTTTGAGCTCGTACTGTTTGCATTGTGTGACAAATCGACACTTTTAAACAAAATAACGCGTCAGACATAATATTCTAATAAAATTAGTAACATTGCGTGCTAGAATATAGGTTTAGAAATTCGAAAAATACCCAAAACCGAATCGGAGCACCCCACTGTCCACGTGGTCTTGGTCTGTCCTACCCCTAGAGTGTTTTTTTTTGTGCCGCGGAGGCGCGAAGGGAGGGCAGCCCTCGCCCGCCGTGCGAAAGCGCGCGAACGAATGCGTAGAGGAGCGGCTGAGGAACGGAGCATGAGTGAGCGTGCTTTCGCACGCAAGGGCGGAAGGGCTGCACTTCCCGTAGCGCCGGAGCCAAGCGCTCCTCTAACTTTCGAAATTCTTCTTCTAACCTCAAAACTTTAACCATGGATATCTCCATAACCATGGGGTTCCGAGGTGTGACAGTGGTACCAGGGGTAGCGTTCCCCACCCTCTCCCCCCCATCCCCCCACGGTCCCGAAATTCGGTTTTACCTAATCTAAAGCTTTACCAAAAAATGACCTTCAATTTACATTTTTTTATTTATTTTCAAAACATTCCAATCCATCGAACTGCCATAAAATTTATATAGGATTACAGCTGTAACAAGACCTATTTTACAAAAAAAAAAAGAAAAAAAGAATAATCTAATAAAATTAATTCATAATTGGTAGAGTAATAATGTTACAAGCATACAAAAAATAAATACTAAGTCAAATTGAGAACCTCCTTTTTGAAGTCGCATAGTAACAGTTAATGGGTTGTTTGTAAGAGATTAAATCTTTTGTCCATAGATTCAAATTCTAAATTATGGAATTTCTCAGTAAAAGACTATACAGACTTCATGAACAAAGTTTCATCTCTTGTTCCACATGTAGTTATTGGTCCTTTGCCAGCTTATGTATTAAAGGTAATATTTTTTATTATTTTTTTTTTAAACTGTTTATCTTTTTATATCAGGGAATCTACTGCATATTATTAAATAAATAACAAGAATTGTGTGTAAACTAAACTTTTAATTTTAATTTTTTATTTTTAAAAAGATGTTATAGTATCGTTTTATTCAATTTGATTTTAAGGAGACATTTCTATATTAATAAAGTATGTATCTCTATATATTAACTATAATGCGTTCAACGAGCCGACATACCAAATGTAAACAAACCAAATGCGAGGTCATTCAACTATGTAGGGTTTTGTAACATTTTTTTTTACTTACACAATTTTTTTAAAATGTAAAATATATTTATATTTTGATAATTATTGAATTTGATATATAATTAAATACAATTATGTATATAAGATTTGATACTTCTTAAATAATAATTATCAAAATATGAAAATCACCCCCAGCGCTTCAGGACACAGAATGAAATAAAAATAAATAATATAAAATCAAAGGGCCGTCCGCGGTCCGCTTCTTTTCAAGACCAGTTAAAATATCGTTCGACCTTGCAGAGAGACATGCAGCAGATAGCAAACAAACAAGAGAGGAAGAGATAGACTATATTTTGTTTGTTCCGTCGTCGCTACGAAAAAATGGCTTTGTTTACATTTGGTATCTCTTCTCGTTGAACAGACTAATATTAACACGTGAAGCAAAAACTTTGAATTCCTTTTTACATAAAATTGCACAGACTGAGGAGTATGAACTTTCGCTCACTTATAGTTTGTATAGAGAAGGAGTGTAGAATGGTAATATTTTTTTTTTTTAATAATGCATAAAAAATACATTGAATTAATAAAAAAAAAAACATTACACACACCATGTATATAAACTCTTTTGTTTAGTATTATAGAAGTATAGTCTTTCACAACTGAACCTTAATAATGTTCAAAGTTACAATTTAAATTAATTATGGTCGAATTTCGACCACTAGGCGACCACTTGATTAAATAATCATGCTTTAAAAAAAAATTTTTTTTGTCCCTATCGACTTTTTTGCAATCGATATTCTCTTATAACTTATAATATGACGAAACATTATAACTGAATCTTCCATATTCATTCATAGGTCACTAACCCGCCTGCCCAGCGCCATTCTCATTTTCATTTCTGCTCAGCGCAAGAGTTCACGCCATTTTTGGCGCGAACTTGGGTAGGCCTATGTTCAGTAGTGGACTGCGATAGGCTGAAGATAGAAATTGCAAATTTCCATGAATGGCTATAGCCATTTAACACCAGGTGCCATTTGCTCATTTCCCGACTCATTTAAAATGTGCATTAGCTTTGTTCAGACCATTCGTCCGTTCCATCATTCGTCGCGTGTTTTAACTGCATATTTAGATTTCTGGAGTCGGCTCGAGGACTGTCACTGTCAAGGAAGTTTAGTTTGTTCATGATGTTAACGTGAGAGTAGTTTATTACGTTGTAACGTATGTTTTTATTCCTTGTTCATTCTCTTAACAATTATTTCGTTCGTCGAGTTGCTATTCTTCATTGCTAGGCGTTTCGCTATTAGCGTGTTTCGTGTGTTTGGGCTGCGTAAGCAGTTGTTGGTGGGATTCGCGGGTAGATTAGGCTCAGTACTATATGAGCGCTGGTGCTGTGTGGCTCCTTCCTTTTTCCTTGGTCTTCAGCTTCGGTCAGGTTCAGGGTGCGATTTTGTTGGGGTCCTTAGCGTGGCGGACACGTGTGGTGCCGTTGTTACCGGTGATACCGCGTGGCAGGATTTTGGCTGCCAGGACCCCAACATCTACGAGCACGGATCAGGATCGGGATTCTTCTCTCCGGCCGAGCAAAATTTTTTTAACCCCGGCTGACATCGTGATGGAGATGGGTCGTGGCCCTTGGACATCTGAACTCGACAGACTGGCGATTGATCGTCCCGGGAGTTTCTGCGGAGCCACGTATCACGGAGACCCGCTATGATAAGTGACCACAGTTAACCTCCACCCACGTGTCAGAAAGCAGCAGTGTAATTTAAATTAATATTGAATTAATCAAAAATGTATTTCGGTCCATAGTGTAGATTTAAAATAATTTCGGGTTGTGTTAAACTCGAGTAGTTAGAATATGTTTTTCACAATTACGATAATCTAAATGTATGATTTCAGATAATTAACACCCCCATAATGCACCCAGATAATGTGGACCTGTCGCCAATAGAAAAAACACTTCGAGATAAACTAATGCCATTCCAGGAGTATGGAGTACGGTACCTATGTTTTTGAGTAGTACAATAATTACGCACTCTGTGTTTTGTTGTTTCCATAGACGTTTGTCGTGGTCTGGGTGTTTGTGCATGTGTATTGTGTGTGTTTCCGGATCCCCGACACAGAAGAAAATCCTACTGGGGGCCGTTGAGTGTGAAACGTTTCTTTATTATTATTATTTAATTATTAATACAGCGTACATGAATTATACAATTTAACAAATTTTTGTTTTCTGGCTGCTAAGAGGCATCCCAGTGCTAACATTGCGATAATTTTGTCACTTTTTACTATCTTAATCGTAGTCGAACAAAAAAAAAAGCTTTTTAAATAATTTTATTGAAATACTCAGGTTTGCCATAGCCAGGCGCGGGCGCTGTATGATAGCAGATGACATGGGCCTCGGGAAAACATTTCAAGCTCTCGCTGTTGCTAGTTATTACAGGAACGACTGGCCTTTACTAATTGTCACAACATCTTCTATGAGGTAACTACCATATTTTATCTGTTACAAGATTTCCGCTCGTGACCACCACTAAATTATTTTTATATAACTACATTATTGTTTATACATTTTAACTGAGGTAGGGCAGCAGGATTTTCTGCTCAACATATGGAGCAGCCCGATTGGGGTAGTACCTCGCACTTACTGAATTCACAGCTAAACAATATATATTTTAAGGAGTGTTGTGTTCCTGTTGGTGAGTAAGGTGACCAAAGCTCATGGAGGAGGGGGAGGGGGGGGGGGGGAGATTGGTGATGGTTTTGGCAACGCGCTTGAGATGCTTCTGGTGTTACAGACGTCTATAAGCTATGGTAATTGCTTACCATCAGGTCAGCCGTAAGCTTGTTTGCCGTTTTAGTTATATAAATATATAAAATAATACTTAATTGTGTTTGCTAGCTAACGAAAAAAACCGACTTCAATTACATCGACAAGTAATAGGTACAACGTAGGTAGACGAAAAAATAGACAAGTAAATACGCATTATCAAAGATTACTCCAAAAGTTGCAACAAGATCTCAATGAAATTTAAATGTGACCACATGATAAACATAGGCTTTCGATTAAATTAAAAATCATCAAAATCGATTCGCCCAGTAAAAAGTTATGCGGACTTTCAAGGGTTTCCCCTCGATTTCTCCGGGATCCCATCATCAGATCCTGGTTTCCTTATCATGGTACGAACCTGGGATATCTACTTTCCAACAATTTTTTTTTAATCAAAATCAGTTTATAAACCACGAAGTTATTCCTGAACATAAAAAAAATATACGGTCGAATTGAGTTACCTCCTCCTTTTTTTAAGTCGGCTAAAAATTAATATAACTTGTTCGCAGAGAAACTTGGCAAAGCAAAATACATGAATTGTTGCCGTCTGTTCCTATGATGAATATAGTGACACTAACGAGTAGTCAGGATAGTCAACTTGTGGCTGATAAACAGGTTCATAATTTTTATTTAGTCTATTACTGTTAGGTGTAAAAAAATAAAAAATAAAACTATAACAACTATTTAATAAAATTGACTGATTGAAACTGCTTTTTATAACAACTTTTGTTTAATAAAATGCAGTGAAGTTCAATTGAAAATATGATTTCAAAAAAAGGAAACAAAAAAATATATTTATACTTTATTTTATTTAAGTTTTTTTTTTAAGGTATTTTAAAATAATTTGGATGTTGAATTTGGTAAGTTTACATTTGTTTGATATGTCACAATATTTTTTTTTCTTGCAGACTGAAGTTGTAATAGTTAGCTTTAAGATAGCGAGTATGCATAAGGAATTGTTGCAGAGTAAGAAGTTTGGAGTAATTATTGTCGTGAGTAGTATTTTACAAAATTTCAAATATATTAAACGGATGTGAGACAAATTTAGTTCTTTATTTTTTTTTTTTTGTTTTTTTTTTGTTAATAATCTATATATAATGTAGTTATTATACTTAGGAATAGTGGTACGAAGTTCGTCAGGTCAGCTAGTCACACTCGTATATATGTTGTACAAGTTCTTAGTCTACAAAGAACGAAATACAATGTTGCTTAAATTTATTTTTATTTAAATCTATTCTACATTTTTCTAAGTTACAATTTTATTTTACTTAATCTATTTAACTATTTCTTTTTTCTATACTACTTGTTAAAACTATGCTACCATACTATATATAAGTATATAGGTAATTGGAACATATTTGCTGGCTATTTTATCGAGTACCACTCATTCATTTTTTGATTATTTATGATAGAACAGGAATCGCCTCTCAAACTTTCGCTAACGTTTCCCCTATTCACCCGCTTGTAAGTCCCTATTGCAGGATTCGGGGGACGCGCGCTGTGTCCCTCTTGTTCTACAGGAACTTTGTTCTGCAAAGGTGTTTATATATTAGAGATTATGAGAACCTTTTTTCAGGACGAGTCGCACAACCTGAAATCTCACAAGGCCCAGTGTACAGTGGCTTTAGCACGCGTTGGGCGAAGTGCTTCGAGGGTAATACTACTGAGTGGTACACCGGCCCTCAGTCGCCCCGCGGAACTGTACACACAGCTGGCGCTCATCGATCCTCGCCTCTTTCCTTCCTTCACGGATTACGGTCAGTGCCCAACCCTCTTCACCTCTTTTTTTTATCATACAACTAGTTCGGCAAACAAGCGTACGGCTCAGCTGATGGTAAGCGATTACCGTAACTTACAGACCATGCGTCTACAACCAGACCAGAAGTATCGCAAGCGCGTGGTTTTTTTTTCATGGTCTGTATGTTTGTACAGTCCTTGTGGGTCTCCCTGCTTCGGAGAGCACGTTAAGCGGTCGGATCCGTTTGTTATCACGTACACCTGATAGCGATTTTTACTCATAATAGGGAATATATCCGCCAACCCACATTGGTGCAGCGTGGTGGATTCAGCTCTGATCCTTCTCCTACGTGGGGAAAGAGGCTTATGCCCAGCAGTGAGATATAACAGGCTGATGCGCGAATAAAGCTATTTTGATTTTGATGTGTATTATTTGTGTATGTCAAAGATATTATTTATTGTCGATTTATATCTTTGTAGTTTGTTCATTGGCTTGGAGAACTACATCCTTTAGTGCATGACCAAGACTTATTAAAGTAAAAAGCCATAAAAATTAATATTAAAGCCAATCAAAACTTACCACGCCAATCTATTATTTCGAGATACTTACAAAGTAATACCAAATGCTACAAATGGAATGACCTGGTTATATTTAATTTTTAGGTAAACGTTATTGCGCTGGGAAACAGACAAGTTTTGGTTGGGACATGACGGGCCAGTCGAACTTACCTGAACTTCAAATTATATTGCAGAAGAGATTCCTCATACGACGTACTAAGGACGAAGTCCTGACGAAACTTGAAGAAAAAACAAGGTAGAACCTTGCTTACAGACATAAGCGTATTTTGTAACTCATTTACAAGTTTAACCTAAATAAAAATTTAATGCTGACCCATGATTGTGAGCTTAAATTGAATTCTTGTTGCATAGTCCCTTAATATTAATGCAGATTTGACTAAGTACTAGAGTAAATGATATTTGCAATAATAAAATTGTATGTTATAAAACAAGCGAGAACTGTGAAATGTTGGAAACAAAAGAGATTGAGAAACACTGAACATTAGATTTGAAAACTTTTTTTTGCATATCTCTTTCATCTTTAATAGGAATAATAAATTATAATTCATACTGTAGCTTGATGTATATTTCTATCTAGATAGATTATATATATATTGTAGAAAAGAAAAGATAATGTGTCAATATCAAAATTATTTGTAAGATTCCTCAGAAAAAAATGGCGTTGAAAATATTATGTATTTTACAGGGAAACAGTGTTATTAGATGAATCACTCCTCCAGTTCACCAACGAAGATCAACAAGGATTGACGCAAATGGCGAAAAACTATCAAAGCACCCGGTCCACAGAAAAACACGCAGCTCTGATTACTTTCTTCAGTAAATCAGCAGAAGTGAAAATTCCAGCTATATGGTACATAATGCTATGTTTTGAAGTATTAAATATCTAAACTAAAGCGTTGTTCGATATATTGATGATACTTAAAAATTTAAAATGTAATGTAAGGAAGTGCTCAAATGTTTTGTAAGTATTTAAATATACACTTAAAATATTATCTGGCAATAAATACTGTGGATAGAAGGTGTCTGGCAGTATCAATTCCATATTTTCTACAATATACCTAAGAATCGGCCATCAGAAAATAACTGAAGTTAGTAACATTTAATATCAGTAATATCTGAAAATTGACCGTCGGATCTTTTTTTTATACAACTAGGTCGGCAATCAAGCTTACGGCTCACCCGAAGGTAAGTGATTATCATTGCCTATAGACACCTGCAACACCAGCAGCATTGCAAGCGCGTTGCCGACCCTACTACCTTCAATCCTGCCAGGAGCTCTGGTTACCTTACTCTCTGCTCTCAAGCAGTATTGTGTTCCTGTGGTGATTAAGGGTCGGCAATGCGCTTGCGATGCTTCTGGTTTTGCATGTTTCTATAGACTTTGATAATCGCATACTATCTGGTGAACTGTACGCTTGGTTTTCGATCTAGATGTATGAAAAAATATTTATAGATATTATATATTTATTTGGTTTTATAGTAAATATATCAAGCAGTTGCTGAAGGAGAACGACAGCAAGTTCCTGGTATTCGCTCATCACCGGAATATGATAAACGCTATCTGTAGCACTCTTGACGAAATGAACACAAACTACATTTGCATTGTCGGATCTACACCTACTAATATTAGAGCTGTGAGTTACTTTTTACATATTATACTTGAAATTGGGTAGTATATATATATGCTATGTCCACTAACGACTAAAATAATGTTTAATTAGAGTATGAGTTAATTACAGATACTTGTAATGTACACTCTGCTTTAACTGGATTAAAAGCAATTTTTAACAATTTTTGGGGCACTTCAGCATAAGTTGTCTATGCTTCAAAGGTTCGTCAACTTGAACGAAATCTAAATATCATGCTTACACAAAACGAGGCATATCTAGGAATTATTGCAATATCATCAACAATCTTTTTTAATTAAAATATAACAAAATTCATCAACATAATTATGTTAAACAAAAGCAAAAGTTAAATCGACTAGAGTTTCGATATAAAACTAACTCATAATTAATTGAATATCTTATATTACCATCTGTTCTATTTTTGAATGACGTTTTTTACTTAGACAGACGAAAACTACATGTAGAAAGATCCAATATTTATTTTTGATCTGATGTTAAAGTTGCTTCTCTGTTAAAACTTACTAATAGTGGAAGTTGGTAAGATAGCGTCCTTCTGCTTTTCTTATTACATATTTCATATAACTAGAGAACATCAGCCAACTAATAAAAATTTCAGCTATTAACATCCCACTGCTGGGCATAGGCCTCTTTCCCTATGTAGGAGAAGGATCAGAGCTTAGTCCACATGACATCCAGATGTACATGATAACAACCGGGACCGATTGCTTAACGTGCTCTCCGAGGCACGGTCGGACTTACAAGGACTGCACAAACACCCAGACCACAGCAAACATCTGTATGGCCAATACGAATGTTTCTGGTCAAGTATTATCAAACAAGAAACAGTGTATTCATACTTTCCCTAACAGTCAAGTTCCGATTGAATCACACTCCAGCTATGATCCGTCTATTGTTTCTTGTATTACTTAATCGAGATCGGACCGAGAACGAGATTGAGATCGACACTGTAATGTGGATCGAGCCTTAAGCTCCGAACCTTCTACACGGGGCAAGAGGCCCATGCCCAGCGAGGATGGTCCAGGCTGAACCTGTGCTCCGTCCCAGGAGCTGGTGGAGCGCTTCCAGCACAGCGCGGCGTGCCGTGGCGGCGTGCTGTCGCTGACGGCGGCGGGCGCCGGCCTCACGCTCACCGCCGCCGACCTCGTGCTCTTCGCCGAGCTGCACTGGAACCCCGGGGTGAGGACTTTATCGGCTCCCTTTATACATTACACAGCCACACCCCGGGGACTTTATCGGCTCCCGTTATATATTACACAGCCACACCCCGGGGACTTTATCGGCTCCCGTTATATATTACACAGCCACACCCCGAGGACTTTATCGGCTCCCTTTATACATTACACAGCCACAACCCGAGGACTTTATCGGCTCACTTTATACATTACACATGCAACACCCCGAGGACTTTATCGGCTCCCTTTATACATTACACAGCCACACCCCGAGGACTTTATCGGCTCCCTTTATACATTACACAGCCACACCCCGGGGACTTTATCGGCTCCCGTTATATATTACACAGCCACACCCCGAGGACTTTATCGGCTCCCTTTATACATTACACAGCCACACCCCGGGGACTTTATCGGCTCCCTTCATACATTACACAGTCACACCCCGAGGACTTTATCGGCTCCCGTTATATATTACACAGCCACACCCCGAGGACTTTATCGGCTCCCTTTATACATTACACAGCCACACCCCGGGGACTTTATCGGCTCCCGTTATATATTACACAGCCACACCCCGAGGACTTTATCGGCTCCCTTTATACATTACACAGCCACACCCCGGGGACTTTATCGGCTCCCTTCATACATTACACAGTCACACCCCGAGGACTTTATCGGCTCCCTTTATACATTACACAGCCACACCCCGAGGACTTTATCGGCTCCCTTCATACATTACACAGTCACACCCCGAGGACTTTATCGGCTCCCTTTATACATTACACAGCCACAACCCGAGGACTTTATCGGCTCCCTTTATACATTACACAGCCACACCCCGAGGACTTTATCGGCTCCCTTTATACATTACACAGCCACAACAAAAAAACCAACCAGCCCTGGGGTCACCAACCCGCCTGCCCAGCGTGGTGACTATGGGCAACACACATGAGTTCACGCATTTTTGGCGCGAACTTGTGGAGGCCTATGTCCAGCAGTGGACTGTATAGGCTGTAATGATGATAATAATAAACAAAAAAACGTATATACTAGAATATTATATAGTTTGTAGCCTTCCTCGGTTAATGGACTATCCGACTTGAACAATTTTTCGAATTGTAATCTTTAGCTTCTAAAATTAGCGCGATTTTATTATATTAAAGAAGATAAATTAATTAACGACTTCCAAAAGAATTGTTTCATGTTTCTGGGATCTGGAATAACACATTAAATACACAGTTAAATGTCCAGACCACAAGAGACATGGAAAATAATAATATTTGTTACGAATTGGCGACAGCAAGCGCGACGAGCAGTGCTAGTTACCACTACGTCAACGCGTCGTCAAGTTAGTTTACACCATTTGAATGAATGATGAAAAACTAAGCACGATCCGCCTGATGATCAGCTAGATAAGCAATTACAATATCCAATAGCCGGTATTACCAGAAATGTAAAACTGTGTCAATTAAAATTAATAGTGTCCAGTTAAAAAAATATTTTAACCCAAAGTTAGTCTATAATATATAAATATAATCTTTTCGAAAATTTCGTTGCGTAATTTTTGATATTAAACATATTACGCTTGAAAAACTATAATAAGAAACAGGCTATCCTGATCTAGCTAGACCTACATTTTACAAAAAAATTGTAAATCGTCGGTTGTGGAGTGCAGTAAAACTAATTATTTCAAATATATATTTTAACTAGCTGTGCCCGCGGCTTCGCCCGCATTGAAATCAGTGTATCACAAAGTTTTCCTGGCAAACTTCCAGTGAAACTCTTATCAAAATCGGCTTAGCCGTTCCCTAAACCTTCGTCTGGCCAATGGTGGAGCCCTCTCTCCAATAGTGAAACCGCATGAAAATCCGTTCAGCAGATTTTGAGCGAATCGATCACATACACTTTTGGAGACTTTGTTTGACTGAGTAACTTTTTAAAAGGCACTATTTTTATATTTTAATAGTTATTTTTTATAAAACCTATATGTGTGTAAATAATAATGTGGTGTATAGAGATACACCACATTTTTAAATTTATTTTCAGACTGTATATGTTTCATACAAACTATCAACCCCAATTAAAGCCCCTTAGCAGTGGAATATCATAAAATCGGTTCTTAGCGAACGTCTGCTAACTATAATCTACCTCCCTGCCAAATTTTGTCTTTGTCCAACCTGGATGGATAGACCATCCAGCGGTTTTTGAGTTCTCGTGATGAGTGAGTTAGTGACCTTTCTGTTTTATATATAGATTACGATGCATTATTTGAACACCTCCTCACCATCTATAGAGCATATATTTTAAATTTCAAGTCTCTTACTTCAAATCATAGGACTTTCATACAAACTCCCAACCCCCGTTTTATCCCCTTAGGAGTCGAGTTTCGTAAAATCAGTTCTTAGCGGATGTCTACGCTCTATAAGGAGCCTTCCTGCCAAATTTCAAGTTTGTAGCTATTATAGTTTCGGATATTTCCCGATGAGTGAGTCAGCCTACCATCCCCCGTTTTAACCCCAAAAGGGAGTTAATTTCTAAAGATACATTATTTGGACACCTTTTCACCATCTATAGAGCTTACATTTTAAAATTCAAGTCTCTTACTTCAAAAACATAGGACTTTCATACAAACTTCCAACCCCCGTTTTACCCCCTTAGGGGTCGAGTTTCGTAAAATCCGTTCTTAGCGGATGCCTACGTCTTATAAGGAACCTACCTGCTAAATTTCAAGTTTGTAGGTGTTATAGTTTCGGAGATTTCGTGATGAGTGAGTGACCTTTCGCTTTTATATATATTATAGATTATAGATTATAGATTATAGATTATAGATAAGTGTCCCAAGCTATAATATGATGTGATAGACTTTTGATCCAGAACAGATAATTGTAATACCTGATAGATACATAAACAATGGGATTTATTTCTTGGACTAGCTGTGCCCGCGACTTCGTCTGCGTGAAATTTAACAAAATAGTTACTGTTCAGTTCGTAGTTATAATAAAAAATCTAATAAAAGTTGCGTAAGTTACTCCTTATTACATCAGCTATCTGCCAGTGAAAGTCCCGTCAAAATCCGTCCAGTCGTTTCAGAGATTAGTTGGAACAAACAGACAGACAGACAGAAAATTTTATTCCTTGGAGGATGAATGATATCTTGCTTTTATGGAAGCCTCCATGACCTTATAGAAAAATATATACCTCATAAAACTATCTTAAGGCTTCTTAGGCTTAAGAAACTCCTCAAGGAAAAATCTAAATATTCTCGAAAATATAGGGTATATGGCAATACTGCAGATTACAAGGCTTTTTCGTTGCTTCGTAAGAGAGCTAAGCTACTTTAAGTTAGTTGTTATAGGATGTTTATTGAAAAGTGAGAAGATTCTATAAGCAAGGACCCCAAAATCTTTTGGTCTTTTATTAAAAATAATAAAAATACCACTAATTGCCTTCCTTTATCACAAGACCAGACAACACAGATAACACAGGACCAGATGCCTGCTCTCTTTTTTCTACAAACTTTGAAAGTAATTTTTTTGCACAAACTCATAGTATACATAGGCATAGTAAAAAATCATTAATGTTATTAATAATTCTACAATATGTAATATCATAATATCCCCGGATGAGGTAAGAAGATTACTAAAAGATATCGATCTCACGAAGGGTATGGGTTCTGACAACATTCCACCTCTATTCATTTCACGTTGCGCCGCTTCCTTAACCGAGCCTCTTACACTTTTATTTGGGCGTTCCATTACAGAAAGCGTAGTTCCAAAAATTTGGAAGTCCGCTTTCATATCCCCGATTTTTAAAAGTGGTAGTAAATGTAAAGTTAAAAATTACAGGCCCATTTCCAAATTATGTATATTCGCTAAACTATTTGAGCGCATTGTTTACAGACAAGTATACGATTTTTTTCAAACTTCTTTATTGATGAGCAACATGGATTTTTAAAGCACAGGTCAACTGCATCTAACTTGTTGACATTCGTTCATTATTTATTTGAAGGTATGAACTCGGGAGGACAAGTAGACACCATATTTACCTATTACAGCAAAGCTTTCGACCGTATAGACCACTCTTTGCTTCTTGAAAAGCTCTACTTGGCAGGAATCCATGGCAGTCTCTTCAGGTGGTTTTCTTCTTATATCGAAAATAGATCTCAAGCTGTAGTTCTTAATGGTTTCTCTTCTGCATGGTGTCATGTACCATCAGGTGTTCCCCAGGGATCGTTGCTGGGACCCCTTCTCTTTAACATTTTTATAAATGATATAAGCTCATGTTTTCAAAATTCACAATTTCTTTTGTATGCAGGCAACATGGAGGTATTTAGAACTATAAAAGATTTGACTGACTGTAACTTGCTTGGAATCCGCAATACCTTATTTATATTAATAGGCTAGAGTCAATCCAAAAAAGATTCATCAGACCCATACAATTTAAATACAAAACATACGATTCTAGTTATGAATCTAGAGCTAGGAGATTCCATCTTCTCCCTCTTTTTGAAAGACGTCGTGTAGCTGACATTGTTACCTTACTAAAAATTGCTCAAAACAAAATATGTATTGTTGATGGATTAATAAAAAAATATTTATAATAGTGTACAACTTTATTAATTAATACTTATGAGCTAATTACATGTCTCTTGTATATTGCGATATATGTAATGAATATGTCGGACAACCTTACGCTGCGTTCAGGACAGCGTAAGGCTGCGTTCGCTACATCTTTCCCCTTTTTAAAAAAAAATTTTTATAAACTTATTAACTGTATCCAACTTTTCTTCCCCTTTTACAAAAGAAAATATATATGTATACTTTTTTATTACATAAATGACAAATCTAAATATTTTTTTACTACAATACAAGAGAGAAAAAAAAATATAAAAAAATAAAACAATATTATTATAGCTCCCAATTTCTATTGATCACCATTAATATGTCAATCAATAATGTGATTATTGATTGACATGTTGATTGTATGTGTATTTACACTCAACAAAGATCTAATTAGGTACTTACTTATTACTAATTACAGAAAAGAAAAAACAAAAACTGATTATAATTGACACTGCCCCAAATGTTTTTTTTTTTTTTTTTTTTTTACTTAATTAAAGTTTTATATGACACATTTCTTTCATGTTACATTTTTTATTATACACAACACAATATGTACTTATATCTAAATTTTTATATGAGGAAACCTTGTAACCATTCACTCGACTTATTCTGAAGCATCACCAAATCATTTTATGCTCTTATATGATATGAAGTTCTACAATAAGTAACACCATTTGTGTCACTTACATTGTAAGACCTAAAATTATTTTTACTCACTATTTTTCCTTGTTGCCATTTTTTTCCATTAACATCTTTTTTGAACCAAACATTTTGTCCTATTAAAAATTCTGATCTATTCCTACTACGTAAATTATAATTTTTAATATTTCTGTTTTGCGTTTTACTCATTTCCAACTCTACATTAGTATTTATTTTAGGTTTTAAATACTGCATTGTCACAGGTAATTTAGTTTTTAAGTTTCTATTCATTAATAATTGTGCTGGAGAAAAATGTGTACCAGATACTGGGCTGCTTCTATATTGTAACAATGCTACTCTATAGTCAATGTTATCATCATAACATTTAAATAATATTTTCTTTGCTATTTGTACAGCACGTTCTGCCATTCCGTTCGACTGGGGATACTGTGGGCTAGAATAAGTGAACTTAAAACCCCATTCCGATGCAAATAGTTTACATTCTCTTGAGTCAAAGGGTATATGGTCCGATACTATTTCTGATGGTACACCAAAATTTGAAAATGAATCTATTAAACTATTAATAATACTACCAGCAGACTTATTCGATAACAATTTTATATCCAACCACTTTGAGTAGTAATCATACAAAACAAAGTAGTTTTTTCTCCTGAAGTCTAATATATCTACTCCTAGTTTAGAAAATGGTAATTTTGGTATGCTATGTGGTAACAATGGCTCTTTTATATTATTATTTTGATATGTTTGGCATATAAAACATTCTCTAACAAAATTTTCCAAGTGACAGTCTATTTTTGGCCAATAATATAATTCTCTTGCTAATTGTTTCATTTTTGTCATACCTATATGACCTTCATGTAACTTTTTGATATATTCTAGTCTTAAGTTTTTGGGTACTATTATTCTGTGATTTAAAAATACTATCCCTTCATCTACCGAGATATCAGTCTTGAATTTATAATAATAATTTAAATAATCTGGTATATTTTTAATTTTTTCTGGCCAACCGTTGCTATTGTACTCTATAATTTTTAATAATTCCTCATCCTTACTAGTTTCAGATATCAACTGTTGCTTTTGCTGTTCAGAACATTGTAGATATTGTGAAAGCCCTATGCAATGAATAACTTCATATATGTATGACTCATCTATATCAGTACTTGGTAAATGTGATCTAGATAAAAGATCTGCTATAAACATCTGCTTTCCTTTTAAATATTTAAATTCGAGATCGTATTTTAATAATTTTAGTTTTAGTCTTTGCAACCTAGGTGAAGGAATATCATGGATGCTTTTTTTTAACAGTGATTCAAGTGGCTTGTGATCATTTAATATAGTAAATTTTTGACCATAAATATAATAATGAAATTTCTTTATTGACCATACGACACTAAGAAGTTCTTTTTCTATTTGTGAAAAATTTTGTTCTGCTGATGTTAAACTTCTAGATATGAAACTAATTGGTTTACCATTTTGTAGTAAACAGCCTCCTAAGCCATCTTTAGAAGCATCACATTGAATAACTATGGGTAATTTACTGTTAAAGCTTTGTAAAACAGGCGCTTTAGTGATAAAATTTTTTATATCTATAAATGATTTTTCATGAATCTCGGTCCATAACCACTCTACTTCTTTTTTTAATAATTCTCTTAACGGGGATATAATATTAGCTAAATTTGGTACAAATTTGCGCAAATAATTGACCATTCCTAAGAAAATTTGTAGCATTTTTTTATTTTCCGGACTTTTAATACTTACTATCGACTTGATTCTGTCTGGGTCTATTTTAATGCCTTCTTCAGAGAACACATGTCCAAAATATTTTACTTCTTTAAGTTTATATTGAAATTTATTTTTATTAAACTTTACATTACATTTTCTAGCACGTTCAAAAACCTGAGCCAAAATGACATCATTTTCTGCTTCTGACTTAGAGGCAATTAACAAATCATCACAATAAACTATCACACCTGGTATGTCGCCAAATGCTTTCTCGCTATAGCGTTGAAAAACTTCCGGTGCTACTGATACTCCGAATGGTAATCTTAAAAACTTATATGTTCCAAAAGGTGTACTAAAAGTGCATAAATCCGATGAGGAATCAGTTAACTTTATATTATAAAACCCATCAGACAAGTCTAAAACTGAGAACACTGACTTATTTGTTAATTTTGTAATAATTTCCTCATATGTGGGTATCAAATAATGTTCTTTTACAAGTACTTTATTAAGGTCTTTAGGATCCAAACATATTCGTAATGACTTATCTTTTTTTTCTATTATTACCAAATTGCTAACAAAGCTTTTAGGATGAGCTACCTTTTTAATGATTTGGTGATCCTCCAGAGTTTTTAGCTTGTCTTCTAAACGAGATCTTAGAGCCTGAGGGACTCGTCGAGGTGGCTTCACCACTGGCACTGTGCCAGTTTGTATATGCAGCTCCAAGGCTTCCTCAAATTGACCCACTCCCTGAAATAAGTCAATATTGTTGCTTATTAATATGTTTTTATGTTTTTCATCAGGTGAAATGATGCTCTTAATATTATTAATATCATGTAACGTGGTGCAGACAGACATGTTTTTATTTGAGCTTATATTTATTTCCTCATTGGAACAGCTGCTATTAATATTATTAAGCATTAGCATTTCTATTAACGAACTTAGGCCCAAAATAGGTTTTACATTTTCTTTTAATATTACAAACTCTGTTTTATATATTTTGTTTTTATTGTACACATTTAATACTGTTTTACCTAATGGGTTTAACTGGCTGCCCCCAAAAACTTCTAATTTTATTTTAGTCTCAGACCAATAAGGATTTTCATCATCGACTATGTTTTTCAGATCACACAAGGACAATACATTACACTGAGCCCCTGTGTCACACTTAAACCTAATTTTTTTATTTTCTACGGGTAATATCACTGACCACTCTTTAATTTTATTAATATTTAATGAATGCACTTTAGCTAGTCATAGATCATTCTCATTGTTACCGTTTGACATATTGTCAACGTCAATAGATTGGACCGATTTCTTTTTTTACACCCCACACTGAAGTGGTTAGGTTTTTTACAGAACGAACATGTTTTGCCATAGGCTGGGCATGACCTAAGGCCATGTTGAGTATTACATTTTAAACATTTATAAACGTTATTTTTATACTTATCTTGGTTAACTGTATTTAACTTGTTGAAATGCATCTTTCGACCACCTGCACCGCCTGGCTTGCTCTGCACCGCATCAACCGCCACGGATGACCTCGACATCAGCTTTACATGTTGCTCCGATAGTTCAGACGACCTGCAGATGTCTACCGCTTTTTCCAGCGTTAAATCTTTTACTTCTAGTAGCCTTTGCTGCAATTTTTTCTCGTGTAATCCAATCACAATTTTATCCCGCAGAATTCTACTTTCCAATTTTTCGTAATTACATTTCCTTATTAACTTGGTAACATTTGAATAAAAACAATCAAATGGCTCGCCAGCTTCTTGAACCCGCATGTTGAATCGAAATGTATCTAAGACCTCATTTTGCTTCGGAATGAAATAGTCATCAAAAGCCACAATAATATCTTCATATTTAGAGGTTTCTGACTTTTTTAAAATATTGAAGTAGAGGTCTTGAGCTTGATATCCGACGCAATTCAATAAAATGGCCGCCTTTCGTGTTTCCGCGAGTCTGTCATAACCTGCCGCTGTTAAAAATATCTTAAAACTCTGCTTGAATCTAATCCATTGTGGACAGAGATTTTCAATCACATCCATCTTTAGTGGTGGCGGTGGTCTATATTCAATGCCCGACATATTAATTTTTTCATGTTCCGCTTCGGCCATTTGTCACCCAATTCCTCGTGTTGCTTATAAAGTATGTCTGTTGCTTATAAATTTTGTTGAACTTTTCCTGCTTCGTGGTTCTTGTACGACTGCGCCATGTATTGTTGATGGATTAATAAAAAATTATTTATAATAGTGTACAACTTTATTAATTAATACTTATGAGCTAATTACATGTCTCTTGTATATTGCGATATATGTAATGAATATGTCGGACAACCTTACGCTGCGTTCAGGACAGCGTAAGGCTGCGTTCGCTACAGATTCTCCCCTACTTTTATCGAAAATATATCTGATAGTCCCTGCAAGGTCCACAAGAATTCCATCTCTATGTTTTCCAAATAAATCAAAAAATAAAAAATAAAAAAAATATAACAAATGTTATTTTGGTATATGAACCGTGTAAACATATGAATTTAGTAAAAAGCGGTTATTTTAATACTACAAACAGAAAATCCAATTTTATTTATTTGTATAGATATAGATTATAAGTTCTTTTACTGGGATAATTTATCGTGGAGTATAGCGGGGTAATAAGTGTAAAAAAAAAAAAAAAAAATTGTACCATACATTAGATTAAGAACCGGTCGGTGGACTCACGTCTCTTTTGGAGACATTAAAAACAGTCTGACTTGAACAGCGATATTGCTGAGTAACGCCTACCTTGAAATATAGAAAAAATAAAAATAAAAATTGCATGTATTTCGAATAAAAAAAGGACATGGGTTTATAAGCCCGTGGATGTATATGACTTGTAAAAAAAAAAAAATAAGTGTAAACGTAACGGGACACCTGTGCCGCCAGATCCTGACGCAGGCGGAGTCCCGCGCACACCGACTGGGCCGAGCGGGCCGCGTGCGCGTGCGCTACTTACTGGCGCGCGGCACGGCCGACGACTGCATGTGGCCCATGCTGCAGGGGAAGCTCGACGTGAGTACACTACTCCCTCCCCACAGCTTACCACGTGCGCTACCTGCTGGCGCGCGGCACGGCCGACGACTGCATGTGGCCCATGCTGCAGGGGAAGCTCGACGTGAGTACACTACTCCCTCCCCACAGCTTACCACGTGCGCTACCTGCTGGCGCGCGGCACGGCCGACGACTGCATGTGGCCCATGCTGCAGGGGAAGCTCGACGTGAGTACACTACTCCCTCCCCACAGCTTACCACGTGCGCTATCTGCTGGCGCGCGGCACGGCCGACGACTGCATGTGGCCCATGCTGCAGGGGAAGCTCGACGTGAGTACACTACTCCCTCCCCACAGCTTACCACGTGCGCTACCTGCTGGCGCGCGGCACGGCCGACGACTGCATGTGGCCCATGCTGCAGGGGAAGCTCGACGTGAGTACACTACTCCCTCCCCACAGCTTACCACGTGCGCTACCTGCTGGCGCGCGGCACGGCCGACGACTGCATGTGGCCCATGCTGCAGGGGAAGCTCGACGTGAGTACACTACTCCCTCCCCACAGCTTACCACGTGCGCTATCTGCTGGCGCGCGGCACGGCCGACGACTGCATGTGGCCCATGCTGCAGGGGAAGCTCGACGTGAGTACACTACTCCCTCCCCACAGCTTACCACGTGCGCTACCTGCTGGCGCGCGGCACGGCCGACGACTGCATGTGGCCCATGCTGCAGGGGAAGCTCGACGTGAGTACACTACTCCCTCCCCACAGCTTACCACGTGCGCTACCTGCTGGCGCGCGGCACGGCCGACGACTGCATGTGGCCCATGCTGCAGGGGAAGCTCGACGTGAGTACACTACTCTCTCCCCACAGCTTACCACGTGCGCGTGCGCTACCTGCTGGCGCGCGGCACGGCCGACGACTGCATGTGGCCCATGCTGCAGGGGAAGCTCGACGTGAGTGACTCTCCCGCTGCCTCCCCGCTGCTGACTACTCCCCACTGCTGGCCGCGCCCGTTCCGCTTCTCACTACTCCCTTCCCACTACTCACCAACTGATCTTTCTACAACTTACTGCTCCCTCCCCACAACTTACTACTCCCTTCCCACTACTCATTACACAATATCAACTTCTTCCTTTCCCATTACTATTTACCAACTGCTTGCTAACCAAAACTCACTCACTATCAACTACTCACTCCTCACAAGTCACTTGTGATTATTCCTTTTCCACTACAGAATTCCCCCTCCCCACAATTTACTACTCCATTGCCACTACTTTGTGCTCTCTCCCCACAACTTTTCACTACCTCCCCACATCTAAAATTTCTAAAAAAAATAATTATTATCGTTGCAGGTTTTAAATGACGTGGGTCTCGGTGGAGAAACATTTGAAAATTCAACCTTAACACATCAGGTAGGTGTATTTTGTTGAGTCGAGTCCTAATAACATAAAATTAATATTAATTTTCATGATAACTTTATTATCAAGTATTTTATGTAAAACTAATTGTGTTGCTCAAAAATGTATTTTTAAATGAATAAATAAATAAAACCCGGTTCCCATGAAAAAAAACGCGATACCTTTTGATTACGACACTTTGTTTCGAACATAAAATTGAAGGGGGCCTCAAAATTCAATAAGGATTTTTATATACATTAAACATTACTTCAGCCTTGGGTTTGTGAGTCGTTCCATGTCTATTCTTTTCAGATACTTATTAGATGACCAAGGTAGTAAATTAGTGTTTCAGGCAAAACTAAGAAACAATTCAATTTTCGCACTTACACGCACTATCACTAGCTGTGCCCCGCGCTTGCCCGCGTTAATTTTAGGAAAATTACAGCCTTCCTTGGTAAATCCAACAAAAAAATTCAATTCAAACCAATAGTTCCTGAGATTAGCGCGTTCAGCTTTTTATAATTACTATAGATAAGACAAATAGATACATTATTAATTTTTCAGGGAAGTCAGTCAGACATCACACAATATCTATCACCAAGAACCAACTACAAGAATAAAAATGATTATATACCTGGTACCAATATAAAGAAAGTTCCTTTACCAACTAAGAGCAATGACAATAAACCCACGGGCAGCCAACAAACTGAATCAGAGCTGAATTCCTTTATGGAATTCGACGAAACTGACGAACTACTCGCTGATTTGGTCGAAGATAGCGAAGTGCTCGCAGATTTGAACAAAAATGTTGATCTACACGCTGATTTGAACAAAGACGACGAGCTACTCGCAGATTTGGACAGAGATGACGAGCTACTCGCTAACTTGGATGATAATGAATTGTTTGCTACCACCTAATTTTGAAATTGTATATTTTGTGAATATAATTTATTGTACCTGTTATACTAATTAAAATGAATATTAATATTTTAGTCTCCATTTTTTCCCGTAGTCAACTAGGAACTCTTATTTATAGCTCTCCTTCTAATTCCACAAATATTTTACACTGCTCTACCATAATTACTGTTAATAATAGTCTTCATTTAAAACTAAATTGCAACGCCATACTTTGGGAGGTTGTCCACAGCTGCTTACACACAAGAAATAATAACAATGAAAGCATATCGTAGATAAAACTACGCTTATATATTTAAATCTGTCCACATTTCGCCACTAAGTGTACAATCATTTGATTTGTTAGGAATTTGACAATAAATATAATAACTTTCCTACCGTTTATAACTTGATTTAATACTTCATCTTTGTACTCGATAGAATTATTTTTGATACAGTTTTGTAATAATACATGGTAATAGAAATAATATGGTAGTAGAAATTTGCAAAAACGAAACTTAAAAACTATTATAAATTAGTAGATTTACAAAGTATGTAGTCATGTAATTGGGCATACAAAACTAGGTTCATAAAGTTTTAATTATACTTAGTCAACACGACAAAAACATCAATTATGTGGGTAGTACAAAACTACCCACATAATGCAATGTTTATGCGACAGAAGAAGAAGAATAAGTAGACGTGGCAAAGAGAATGTTAAAGAGCATTTAATTTTATTTATTGATTGCAAGATAAAATATTTCTCTTTTTATCAAGACAAAAGACTATTAACAAATTCTGTTCTTATTCAAAACTCTACACATTCCTTTATTAACCACGGTCAAGTCGCTACCGCCAAGACAATACATTATACACTCATTGCTATAAGTCTTGCCGTCGGAAGCGCACACGGGCGCCAGTTCCCTAGTGTCCTAATTGCATGTGTCGTCCTGTACCAGAGAGCAAATACCGTAGCAGTGTATTTCCAAGTTTGGTTTGATACTTCGAGTGCAGTCAAACATGCAGGATTTGTATGTTAAGCCGTCCGTACTGCACACATATTTACCCTCCTCATTGCAGTCGCATATCGAGGCCGATGACGTCAGTGCCACGAAGATAACGACCAGAAGTAAGACACCTATTAAATATAAAAATACCTTTGTTACTAATAGTTAGGACATAATAACATCTTAGCCCGTTTTTTTTGACGTGACAGCGTATAATAAATCGATGAACGCCGGCTGCATGCACGAAAAAAGATGACTCATTGTAGCGTTACGCTCCTTGTAGCATTACGCTCATTGTACCGTTAAGCTCATTGTGCGCTTGCGCCATATCTATCTCTCGTCCACTCGATTGGCCTATGCGTCTGAGGAGATGTTTTGTTATAATAATAATATAATAACAATAATTTAATTCAGACATATTATGTCCATATTTTTGTTAGTTACATTTTTTTCCTCAACTATGTTAGTTTTAACAATTGTTATGACGTTGTCACGTTAAACTATCGTCCGTAAACCAACTTTACAAACAACCAATTTTTTTATTAAATTCGATGGTTCGTTATCATAATTGTGTTTGCCCGCAAAAGAAAAATAATCGACTTCAGTTATATCGACAAGTAATACAACGTAAGTAGACAAAAAAAAAAATATATATATATATATTTTAAGTATATGTATGCGTATACAACTTTTATACTATTGGTAAATGTAAAAAAAAAATGTAATGACGCAAAAAGTTAAGAATATAGAAAAACTTACACAATTTTACAACCATTTCGATTATTTGAGATGATTGTTGAAAAATGCCTATGTAGTTGTAATCCAAGGATTGGCTTTTTTCCTCCTAACACAATGCAGAATATTCTATAGTGGGCTCAACACAACTTCTTTATAAGTAAAACGATATATTGTTCGATATTTATAGTTAAGAAATTTAAATAATACTCAATTTGGTATCAACATGTACTTCAATTACTTCATTAATTCATTGTCTTATAGCTTATCAATATAACACGTTAAAAAAAAATAGCAAGACGAATGAATTTTATACACATTAAATGTTATATATTTGAATTTATATATTTATGTTTATATTCTTCTTCTATTCTTTATATTGTTTATATTTCAAATCGATAATAATCCGTAAAAATTTAATTGCTATAACTTACAATGTCAACAAACCAAAAGTCCGAAATACGTTAGTAATTAAATACGATCAGAATAATCGAAATTTGAAAATAAGTACATTACACTGGTGATAAAAAAGGTTAACAAAGACATAATTTTTATGCATAAAAAGTCAAATATATGAAAAGAAAAACAAAAATAAAAACTAATTGTGTTTGCTCGCAAACGAAAAAAAAACCGACTTCAATTACATCGACGAGTAGTACAACGTAGATCGACATAAAAATAGTCAAGTAACTGCGCGTTATCAAAGATTACTCAAAAAGTAGTTATCAGATCTCAATAAAATTTATATGTGACCACATGACAAACATCAGCTTTCGATTAAATTAAAAATTATTAAAATCGGTACACCCAGTAAAAAGTTATTGCGGATTTTTAAGAAGTTCCCTCGATTTCTGTGGGACCCCATCATCAGATCCTGGTTTCCTTATCATGGTACTAAACTAGAGATATCTTCTTTCCAACAAAAAAAGAATTATCAAAATCGGTACATCCAGTAGAAAGTTATGTGGTATAATACAACGTAGGTCGACGAAAAAAGCGTCAAGTAAAAACGCATTATTAGATATAGCTCCGGAAAGTAGTTGTTAGATCTCAAATAAATTTAAATGGGACCAATTGGCACACACCACCTTTCGATTAAAAGAAAATTTGTCGAAATCGCTTCACCCAGTCAAAAGTTCTGATGTAACATAGATTAAAAAAAATACAGTCGAATTGAGAACCCCCTCCTTTTGTGAAGTCGGTTAATAAAACAAAGACTAGCATCTTAAATATGTTACCTATACACTACATGCTTAATTAGTTGAAAACAAAAGGCGATAAAAAAACGAACTAGTTTTGATCTAGGTATAGGTACTTGTAACAAAACTGTAATATGTTAAATTATTATATTAAGGTCGTTTTATAATCGTCTTAGTTAGCCTCGTTAGCTTTTTGTATTTTATTTTGTGTCTAAAACGGCAGAGGTAAAACAAACACTTAAAGCACTTTATACAATTATTACTTTATTAAAAATCACTTATACAATCTGGCAGCGTTTCTACTTATTTGAATGCTAACACAAGAATAATCACATAAATCAACAATCGGCTCATTTATACCCTCTTTATTTGGCGGTGGAACGTAATGTCACTCACAACCGGAAGATCGTTATCGAACCGTATGGCTTTGGCTTTGGCTTGGCTTCGCTTGGCTATGGCGTGGCGTCATAAGGCTCGGCTAGGCAATATGGTGTGGCGTTACAGTCGGCCATCCTGAAACAATTGCTCCCGCAATGGGAAGACGTTGTCAATTAGCTTTCCAGAAGGTCAATAAGATCTTCAGTTTCTAGTTGGTCGTCAGAGCTGCTCGCGCTATCTGACACTAGGGCTACACTACGATAGGGTCGCAAAGAGTCAGCGGAAACTAACCCAGTAAAGTTTTTGTAGCCTCTTAACCCCTTTATGCTCCTAATTCTATACCTATCGTTACCTATAACTTTAGTTACAATATAAGGGCCTGAATATAAGTCATCTAGTTTAGTGTTAACCTTAGCAGCACTACTTGTAGGCGCCTGCCTCCATAGAACCAAGTCTCCCTTTTTGTAAATATGACTCCTTTTGCGGCGTTTGTCAAAGTTTCGCTTCATCTTAGCGGTGGCCTTATCAATACGTGCACTGGCCTTTTCGCGCTTAGACTGAATTGACTCTGATACCTGATCTGGAATCGTTACATCACACACTGGCCTACCATCACGTGCAAACATCAAATCGTAGGGCTTGAAACCAGTAGTATCATTTACGGTATTATTTATACCCCAAATAACGTCGGGGAGGCAGTTAGACCAGTTATTAGCTGCTTCACTAGGGTCAGTGGCGCGTAGAGCATTTAGTATAGTTCGATTAGTGCGTTCAACTTGTCCATTAGCACGCGGACACGCAATTGAATTTAATGTATGTTTGAACTGTTTGTCTATCGCGAACTTTTTAAAATACCTACTGGTAAAAGCTTTACCATGATCCGTCACTACTCTATCTGGATAACCAAATAATGAAAATGTTCTTTTGAGTACTCTTAATGTTTCTACCGAATTGACTGTCCTAGTAGGTTCTGCGATTACAAATTTCGAAAATGCGTCCGTTATAACCAACATGTATTCGTGACCTTTATTAGTTCTACAGAAAGGGCCTAAATGGTCGATATGGACCATTCTAAAGGGTTCATTTGGCTTGGGAATCGGGTGTAACATACCTTCCTTTTTACCGTATTCCCCCTTACCATAAGCACAGTGCAAACAAGATGTTACATACTTTCGAATAAACCGTGTCATTTTAGGAAACCAAAATTCATTTTTAATTAGATCTGTACAACGTTTTAATCCTACGTGGCCTATTTCATCGTGGTGCATTTGAACGATCTTCCACCTTGCCGCCCCAGGAACTACGAGGCGATTGCCGTTGAGCGTTTTTCTATACAATCTGTTATCTAATATTACATAATTATTCACTATATCGGGCCCAGCAGACTTAGAGTTTAGTTGATCGATTATGCTTTTCAATTTATCATCCTGATACTGAATCGTATAGAACCAATCCGAGATTTCGAGGCGATTAATATTTACTGCATCAATAGGATTTCTACTTAACGCATCCACATGCTTCATTCGTTCCCCGGGTCTATATTCTACACTAATATCGTACTCTTGTATTAGCAACCACCACCTAGCGATACGGGGAATAATATCTCGTTTAGTAAGAGTGGCACGGACGGCAGTACAGTCAGTGATTATTTTTACGTGTTTACCTATAACGTACACTCTGAATTTACGCAAAGATTCCACGACCGCTAACGTCTCTAACTCATAGCTATGGTACATAGTTTCCTCTCTAGAAGTTACTCGGCTAAAATACATGACCGGACGTAGGGTTCCGTCAAGCTGCAGCTGGAATAATATACCCGCTATGCCTAACTTACACGCATCGGTATGTATTTCTGTATTTAAAGTAGAATCATATAAAGCTAAAACTGGTTTAGAGCACAAACATTTCTTTAATTCATTAAAACTATCAATTTGTTTATCACCCCATACCCACGGTACATTTTTCTTTGTTAGTTCTGTCAAAGGGCGGGCGATAATCGCGAACTTATTAATAAATTTTCGAAAATAGCTACAAAGTCCTATGAATTGACGTATTTCATGTACATTCTTAGGTATAGGAAAATGTGAAACCGCAATCAACTTTGGCTCTGCAGGTTTAATCCCATCTTGAGAAATTTCATGTCCTAAATAAGTTACTTTATCTTGTAAAAAAGAGCACTTTTTCATATTTAATTTTAAATTTTCCGATTGAAATTTTTGTAATACCGCTTCTAACATTCTTAAACCCGAAATAAAATCTATTGAGGGTAGAAGTAAATCATCTAAAAAGGCGAGAATCTCATGACGTGAACTGTCACTCTGTGTACAACGAATCGAATTAACAATTTTGCTAACCACGCGCATAAAAACAGATGGTGCATTTGCTAAGCCAAATGGAACACGTAAATATTCGTACTGACCCTGAGGTGTAATAAAAGCAGTTTTGTGAGTGTCCTCTGGTGCGATTAATAACTGATGATAACTTTGGGCCATATCAAGACTAGTAAAATATTTCTTACCGGCTAATTTAGAAATATGATCGTCAATGTTAGGCAATGGATATCTGTCTTTAATAGTGATAGCGTTAAGAGCACGATAATCAATACATAATCTACTATCACCATTCTTTTTCTTGACTAAGATAACCGGAGAGGCATAATTTGACTCGGACTCTTTTATAATACCAGCATCTAATAATTCATGGACTTTGGAATTAACTATTTGTTGCTCAGTATGCGATAACCTATAAGGTTGACGATATATTGGTTGCTGCGTAGTAAGTTTTATTTTCATTTGTATTATGTTTGTACAACCAAGATCTTTCGTATTATTTGCAAAGGTATGTTTATACTGTAGCAATAAATTTATTAAACTATTACGCTCGTTTTCATTTAAACTTCCCATACTAATTTCGCAAATAGGTACACCGCCTATGTGAATACTAGATATTTGGTTCACCGTAAAGATGGAGGCAGACGAATTTACATTATTTATATTGTAAGTAGAAGTCATTAAGCATTTTCTATTATTTGGTGAAGTAGCAGGCAAGTTGGATAAAAATGGCTTGGCTTGACTCACCTGGCTAGGCTGACTGGCTAATTCGTCATAGCTCTCGGCTCGAGCTAAAATCTCGCCGGCTTCCCAGTCAACATTGACGGTCCCAGTGTTGACAACCTTAATGTAGCCCTCGCTACCTCGGAGCAAGGTCGCTGGTAACATGTAGGACACGCCCTGCAGTTCATAGTGCCGTGGCGTTGTACAAACATCGTTCCCGGACGTATTACCCAGCACTCTAACTTTGATGATTGAGGCACCGGGTGGTAGAGATTCCTTGCTTGAAGTCACCACTTTAAACTTGTTAACTTTTTCCACTACATCAAATCCAGTTAAAGGACCAGAATCCACTCTTAGCGTAGCCGTCCCATTTGTCACCACAAGTGATATGTGATCAGCGTTTATAATTGGTTGTCCAATTAATAAATGAATGTCTTGCATATCCATTTCTGTAACATGTGCAGTACATTGTACTACAGTGTTATCGATTTCTAAATCAAATTGTACTTCCCCGCGGCTTGTAAGTAAACCACCAGAAAAACCTTTTAGAATAGTGTTGGTAGGTGAAACTTTCAGTGACAAAAGAGAAACAATTTGAGAATTTATAACATTCACTTGACTACCCGTATCTATATATGACTTTAGAAAAATTCCGTTGACCTTCACAACTTTCTTATAAATTTCGTTATAATTTTGCACTATTCTGATTTCCTTGGTATTGCTATCCGATTCAAGGTTCGGTTTGGCTTGTGAAGTTAATATACTTGAACAGCGGGAGGCAATATGACCTTGCCGACCGCACTTAAAACAAACTCGTTGATCAGGTAGCGTACAATTTCGTAAAATGTGACCTGTCTTCTTGCAACGCGGACAAGGATCGATTTCAGGATTAACTTTTTTATCAGCGGTGAACATTTGCTTAGTATCCTTGATTGGTGCGCGTACTTCGAATACTGGTGAACGATAATCATCGAGGGAACAGAGAAATGCCTCATAAAGTTCATCCGGACGCTGGCATTGGAAAGCACGTGCATTCGGTTGTAGTGAAGTCGGTAATCCTCTGATTATACACGAGACACTGGCAGCATCAGATAGATTGCAGCGAAAACACATGGCGATTTTATCTTGATAGTATTTCGTCATTGTCTCGTTCGGTAATTTTTTTCTATGCATCATTTCGTCTAATAAAGCACTATAATCGCGATGTTTGGGAAAAGCTCGTACCAACAAATGTTTCCACTCATTCCAAGTATAGTTATATTCATCGAGTCTGTTGTACCACTTTCGAGCTTGCCCGCGAAGTTTGTCTTGTAAGTGAAAGGCTTTTACTTTATCATCCCAGCCATGTATGTCACCCAACTGATCAATCTTCTTTAACCATGCTGATACTGTGCAATCTTCTCCATCGGGGTCAAATTCTGGTATGAGGGACGCGGCGCGATGATCTTTAAAATTACCAAGTGGTACGCTTTCTTCATTAAGTTCGCGTATAGCCCTTTCAACTTTGTTCTCTAGCAAGGACTTTAATAATTTTCTTGCGGGTGGTGACGGACATTCTTCATCTTCGCTGGTATATTGTTCTTGCTCACTCCATCCAGGCGGACGGACTCTGTTGCCGGCTTCATTAGGCCGATTACGTTTCATTATCCCGCTTCTGAGTAAAACGGCAGAGGTAAAACAAACACTTAAAGCACTTTATACAATTATTACTTTATTAAAAATCACTTATACAATCTGGCAGCGTTTCTACTTATTTGAATGCTAACACAAGAATAATCACATAAATCAACAATCGGCTCATTTATACCCTCTTTATTTGGCGGTGGAACGTAATGTCACTCACAACCGGAAGATCGTTATCGAACCGTATGGCTTTGGCTTTGGCTTGGCTTCGCTTGGCTATGGCGTGGCGTCATAAGGCTCGGCTAGGCAATATGGTGTGGCGTTACATGTCTCTATATTCACAACGTGTCACGCCAACACCACTGAATTACTAAAGAAAATGGAGATGATTTCAGTTTATACTCTGTGCTGGATTCTTTTTATTATTCTGAAACGAAATATTGGCGCAGCGGTCTCTGTATTCACTTATCACTATTATAGGTAATTAAGGTATTCGTCATCTGTCTTTGCAAAGCGTACATTTTTTTACCCCAACACCATTTTTTTCACTCGCCACCTTTGTACTAGAGCGCTCACAGTGCCTGTGGGCGTCTTACGAAATGTAACTCTCTTTCTCTTTCTATCTTCACTAGCCTATATATCTCCCTCTCAACTTCCGTTCGCCTCGCCCGATCACATTTTTTGTAACGCTCTTGACACACATTCACCAGCTTACTCCTCAGGTCAAGCGTGCTTAAAGAAGTTTTACTTAAAAACAGCATAATTTATTTCGCTGAATCCAAACTATGCAAGCGCCATCGCTAGAGCTGATTTTATCGGTAGGGTAGGGTCACCTATGATTGCGCACTTAAAACTTGCCTTGCAAACATTAATATACTTTGTTAACAAACGACTTAATCGAATATTATGTAACATTTTTTCGAATAGCGCAGTCTTAGAACTCTAGGTGGGTAACATTGCGCAAAAGGATCGCTAAGATTGCGCATGAAGAAATGGAGCTTTTAAGGTAATACTAAATTAACTTAAGCCCTATTAATACTTAATAACCCATTCTAGGTACAAAAGTCACGATCATGTCTCACACTGCACAATCGCAGCAGTGATTATCAAGCAACAGGAGGATTGGGTGTTCTTTTGTTGGCCTGGTATGATATTTAAAGTGGGTTAACTAGTTTAAAAAAAGTTAATGAAACTGAAATCAGATACCACCCCAATAGATGCCGGTGAAGCACCATCAAGCAGTTCTGCTTTCATTATTTTGCGACCGTATTAAGCTGGAGGGATAAAGTGTCCAGTCAGACTCATTGCATTTACCACTGTAACATTGATCCCTCTTTCAGCGCTCGATATTTTGATAACGGCGCATTTTCCTTTTTTTGTTATGACTTTTGGAGGATTTTTAGGCACAGCGGACATACCGGTTTCATTCATTTTATAAATAGAAGTTGGAGGAAAGTTGTATCCATTATTTAGGTTTTTGTAGAACCTGTCACATTTGGTTTTGTTAAAGCCTATTGCTCTGGCAATACTTGTAGAAGTGGGACGTTCAGTGAAAGATTTCGATGCCTATTGAGAAACCCATGAAGCCAATGTTTACCAGCAGTTTTTTTTGTCATTTTTAAAACGATGACAAATATTATTTTTCATAGCAAACTCATAAGCCAATGAACGTAAATCTTTAGTAGTCATTCCATGAAACATGTTGTCTAGTTGTTCTAAATATCGACAAAACTCTTCTTCTATTTTTGGGGAGAAGGTTACATAGTATCTTCCCAGTTTGGTCGCAGCTGCTCTTTAGACGGTGCCTCAAAGTACTTTTCTTCATACAATATCAGAGCGCAAATTTTCTTTGACTTTCTCTGACCTTGTATACGTATTCTGGCTTCACCCAGTACAGATTGAGGACATAAAACACGTCCTGCCGATATATTTTTTATATTAGGCATCCTTTAATTAAATAAATTTTATTGTGAATATCAATAAATCTTAAAAATATAGGGAGGTAAGCCTGCGTGCGCAGTTTTAAGGTCCCTGGCTCTGCGCAATCTTAGGGAATCGCTTAATATGCAAATACATGACTAGCAAATCCATCTCTTGAGTAGAAGTGTAAAATATGCAACCAGGCAGCGTTTTAGGTAGGATTTGTTGATTAAAAACGATAACTAGATTTATTGAAGTATAGTATAGTATTATATTATAGTCTGATTAATCAGACGTGACCACAGTTTCAAAATGACTAAAATTAACATCAAATAAAATAATTATCTTCAAACTTACCTAGTAGATCCGATATCCCACTGTTTTCAATTTTTTTGTTGCAGCAACCCCACTCATTTGTATGCATCAAAATACGACTGAAGTTAGGCACAGATGTCGTTTATGTTTTGACGTATTGGCATTGCGCAGTCTTACCTCCCGCGCAATCTTAGGTGACCCTACCCTATGTAGGTAATATAGATAACGACTAGAAGTAGGTACAGGTAACGCATGAGAATAATCCCTGTTATAAATAGTTAATCTGTAAGTTTTAATAATAGTTAATCATTGTTAAATGTTTTGATAATATGATTTATAATTAATCATACAAATAATACAATTCTCAATAATTGTGTTTGCTCGCAAACGAAAAAAAAACCGACTTCAAATACATCGACGAGTAATACAACGTAGATCGACGAAAAAAAGTCAAGTAACTCCGCGTTATCAAAGATTACTCAAAAAGTAGTAATCAGATCTCAATAAAATTTATATGTGACCACATGATAAACACCAGCTTTTGATTAAATTAAAAATTATAAAAATCGGTACACCCAGTAAAAAGTTATTGCGGATTTTCGAGAGTTTCCCTCGATTTCTCTGGGATACCATCATCAGATCCTGGTTTCCTTATCATGGTACCAAACTAGGGATATCTCCTTTTCAACAAAAAAAGAATTATCAAAAGCGGTACATCCAGTAGAAAGTTATGCGGTATAATACAACGTAGGTCGACGAAAAAAAGCGTCAAGTAAATACGCATTATTAGATATAACTCGAAAAGTTATTGTTAGATGTCAAATAAATTTAAATGGGACCAAATGACACACACCACCTTTCGATTAAAAGAAACTTTGTCGAAATCGGTCCACACGGTCAAAAGTTCTGATGTAACATACATAAAAAAAAAAATAAAAAAAAATAGTCGAATTGAGAACCTCCTTCTTTTTTGGAAGTCGGTTGAAAACAATTAAATCTGGTACGTATTTAAGTGCCCACAACAAAAACACATTATTGTCTACCACGCTACTACTACGGCTCAGCCTGTAATATCCCACAGCTGGGCATAGGCCTCTTTCCCCATGCAGGAGAAGGATCAGAGCTTAATCCACCACGCTGCTCCAATGCGGGTTGGCGGATATATTCCCTACTAGGAGTAACGAACGCTCTAAGGTGTATATGATAACAACCGCAACCCACGGCTTAACGTGCTCTCCGAGGCACGGTAGGGAGAACCACAGTCCACAAGGACTGCACAAACACCCAGACCACGGCAAACATCTGCATAGTCAATATAAATGTTACGTAACAAAATGTTAATAAAATAATGGTATAAGTTTAAACAAACAGTACAAAAACATGTCCCGACAATTATAACCAGAGTATATACCTACCTACCTATACACTTCGTTACAATTAACAAAGTTAATGATGAAAAAAAAACCGCTTATTTATGTACAAAACTATGTTTTTCCATCAGTCAAGGCTCCCTTGTCCATGTAATTTCACAACCATGCGTCAACGTTAACAAAGACGTTTCCTCTAAACAAACCCAAGAATTACATCGTTCGAAACCTCAAACTGACAACGAAAAAAAAAAGAATAATGGTAATGAAGTAACATACAGTTTTAATTTTATTCAATTCATTACATATTATTCATTAATTTGTATTGTTTTATTATATATATACTAGCTGTGCCCACGACTTCTTCCGTGTGGAATTTAACAAAAAAGTTATTGTTCAGTTAGTAGACTTATAACATAAATAAATATCTAAAATAAAAGTAGCCTAAGTTATTCCTTACTACATCAGCTTAGCAGCTTAGCATCAGCCGTTTCAAAGGTTAGCGGAAACAAACAGATAGACAGACAAAAATTGTAAAAAATGTTATTTTTAACTGACTTTAAGAAAGGAGGAGGTTACTCAATTCGACCGTATATATATATATTATGTATGTTCGGGAATAACTTCGTCGTTAATGAACCGATTTTTCTTAAAAAGGAGATATCTTAGGTGTCGTACCATGATAAGGAAACCAGGATCTCATAATGAGATCCCAGAGAAATCGAGCGAAACACTCGAAATCCGCATAACTTTTTACTAGGTGTACCGATTTCAATGATTTTTAATTTAATCGAAAACCGATGTTTATCATGTGATCACATTTAAATTTCATCTAGATCTGATTACAACTTTTGGAATAATCTTTGATAATGCGTATTTACTTGTCTATTGTTTCGTCTACCTAAGTTGTATTACTTATCAATGTAATTGAAGTCGGTTTTTTTTTTCGTAAAAAGCGGTTATTTTAATATTACAAACAGACACTCCAATTTTATTTATTTGTATGCAGATTATACCAAATTTTGTTGAAGTTTGACATTTCTATTCGCACATATAAATCTTAATGTCTGTAGTTTATAATAATCAATATAATAATGATAATCCCTTCATTGTCAATATTTCTTGTTTATCTATCGCAAGAAAACAGAAAAGGCGAATAACTCTGTCTTATAATATGTAGTAGTTATGATCAAGTTTTGTCAAACTATGAAATTTACTAGCAGATTGATATTGAGTACATTGATAAATTATTGATTTCACTTCGCCTCAAGCTCAAGCGTTATCAGACGAACTGATATGTCATGCAACCGGATATAATTCACAATCCATACATATTTAAGGAAAAAATCACGTCACATTTAAATATTTTGTATATATATATATATATATATATATATATATATATATATATATATATATATATATGTATCATATCGCAGATAAAATACTGCATGCAGTACGAAGATGCGTTTTTAATTTCGTGGAATGATAATATTAGAAGATAGGGTAGGCGGACTCGTTATACTTAATTTTAACATGTCAAGTGTACTCTGCCCGCGACTTCGCGCCGCTTCCGCGTGGAATTAGAAAAAAAAATTGTATACAGTTCGCAAAGCTATAAAATAAATAGATTTCTAAAATAAAAGAAGCCTATGTTACTTTTTATTACATCAGCTGTCTGCCAGTGAAAGTCCCGTCAAAATCGGTCCAGCCGTTTCAGAGATTAGCCGGAACAAACCGACAGACAGACAGACAAAAATTGTATAAAATGTTATTTTGGTATATGTACCCATATGCATTTAGTAAAAAACGGTTATTTTAATATGACAAACAGACACTCCAATTTTATTTATTTGTATGTAGATTATACCAAGTTTTGTTGAAGTTTGACATTTCTATTCGCACATATAAATCTTAAGGTTTGTAGTTTATTAATTGCGGAGAAACAGGTCCTACTGGCTTATTCTGCCTCCCGCTGTCAAAGTCTGTATCGTCATCCTTCAAATTAGCGCTATTCCACAACTGGTGAAACAGATCCTAAGGTCAAAAAAAAAATATCATAGGAATTGTTATATGGCGGATGCTGGTATATTGATTTCTCTTGATGGACTTCTTGTCGGGATAATAAAAGTAACGTTGTTTGAATTATTGTATATTCAAATATAATTATTTATGTTACAATTAAAATTAAAGAGAGCGTTACACACTATAGGTTACAGAGGCGTTTATCATTAAGGACTGATATGTTCAAAATAAAAATATAATATTATAAATGATGATGATGATAGTTATGTTCAGTCTGTAACGGATGGGTTGAGTCTTGAGCCTGCCGCTAACTGATGGATGTCTGGTATTTATTACTGAGTTAAACAACTCCCACTACTCCCGGTTTCCTTTCATTCGTTTCGTTCAAAGAACGATTACGAGTTATAAGGTGATGACAAAAACGATTATTGAATTATTGTTTATGGGCCCACCCAATTGGCACACACCACCTTTCGATTAAAAATTTTTTTGTCGAAATCGGTCCACCCGGTCAAAAGTTCTGATGTAACATACATAAAAAAAATACAGTCAAATTGAAAACCTCCTCCTTTTTTGGAATACGGTTAAAAATTAAAAAAATCAAGAACTAGAAAATATATATAAAACTAGCTGTGCCCGCGGCTTCGCCCGCGTTGAAATCAGTGTGTCACAAACTTTTCCCGACAAACTTACAGCGAAACTCTCATCAAAATCGGCTTAGCCGTTCCGTAAACCTTCCTCTTGAACCGCATGAAAATCCATTCAGTAGATTTTGAGGGAATCGACCACATACACTTTTGGGGACTTTGTTTTATAATACACTAACTATTGCCCGCGACTACGTTCGCGTGGTTATGAAGATATGCATTGCTATTAAGATGTTTAACGCAAATTATTTTTTTATTTAAGTCACTTGAAATGCTTATCACACTGAGGAACTTTTTAAAAGGCACAATTTAGTATAATTTAATAGTTGTATTTATAAAACCTCTCTATACACCACATTTTTAGTTTTATTTTCAGGCTGCAATATAAATAACCTATCAAGCGAACTTACAGTTGCTGTATATATCATACAAACTATCAAACACAATTAAACCCCCTTAGCCGGGGAATATCGCAAAATCCGTTCTTAGCGGACGTCTACAAAGTATAATCTACCTCCCTGCCAAATTTCATCTTTGCCCAGTCTCGTGATGAGTGAGTCACTGACCTTTCTCTTTTATATATATATATATTACGATGCATTATTTGGACACCTCCTCACAATCTATAGAGCATACATTTTAAATTTCAAGTCTCTTACTTCAAAAATATAGGACTTTCATACAAACTTCCAGCCCCCGCTTTACCCCCTTAGGGGTCGAGTTTCGTCAAATCCGTTCTTAGCGGATGCCTACGTCTTATAAGAAGCCTACCTGCCAAATTTCAAGTTTGTAGGTGTTATAGTTTCGGAGATTTTGTGATGAGTGACTTTTCGCGTTTATATATATTACTAGCTGTGCCCGCGGCTTCGCCCGCGTTGAAATCAGTGTGTCACAAAGTTTTCCCGGCACACTTCCAGTTAAACTCTCATTATAATCGGCTTAACCGTTCCGTAAACCTTCCTCTTGAACCGCATGAAAATCCGTTCAGTAGATTTTGAGGAAATCGATCACATACACTTTTGGGGACTTTGTTTTATAATACACTAACTGTTGCCCGCGACTACATCCGCGTGGTTATGAAGATATGCATTACTGTTAAGATGTTTAACGCATTTTTTTTTTATTTCAGTCACTTGAAATGCTTATCACACTGAGTAACTTTTTAAAAGGCACAATTTAGTATAATTTAATACTTGTTTTTATAATACCTCTCTATACACCACATTTTTACTTTTATTTTCAGGCTGCAGTATAAATAACCTATCGGCGAATTTATATAGCTGCTGTATATGTTTCATACAAACTATCAACCCCAATTAAACCCCCTTAGTGGTGGAATATCGCTAAATCTCTCTACTCTACTACTATTATCTACTAACTATAATCTACCTCCCTGCCAAATTTCATCTTTATCCATCCTAGATGGATGGACCTTCCAGCTGTTTTTGGGTTCTCGTGATGAGTGAGTCAGTGACCTTTTTCTTTTATATATATATAGATTACGATGTATTATTTGGACACCTCCTCACCATCTATAGAGCATATATTTTAAATTTCAAGTCTCTTACTTCAAAGACATAGAACTTTCATACAAATTTCCAACCCCCGTTTTATCCCCTTAGGGGTCGAGTTTCGTAAAAGTTGTTCTTAGCGGATGTTTACGCTCTATAATGAACCTACCTATCAAATATCAAATTTGTAGCTGTTATAGTTTCGGGGATTTCGTGATGAATGAGTCAATGTACCATCCCCCGTTTTAACCCCGAAAGGGAGTTGATTTCTAAAGATACATTGTTTAGAGACCTCCTCACCATCTATGGAGCATACATTTTAAATTTCAAGTCTCTTACTTCAAAATCATAGTACGTTCATACAAACTTGCAACCCCCATTTCACCCCCTTAGGGGTCGAGTTTCGTAAAATTTGTTCTTAGTGGATGTTTAAGCCCTATAAGAAACCTACCTATCAAATGCCAAATTTGTAGCTATTATAGTTTCGGAGATTTCGTGATGAATGAGTCAATCTACCATCCCCCGTGTTAACCCCAAAAAGGAGTTGATTTCTAAAGATACATTGTTTGGACACCTCCTCACCATCTATAGAGCATACATTTTAAACTTCAAGTCGTTTACTTCAAAAACATAGGACTTTCATACAAAATTCCAACCCCCGTTTTATCCCCTTAGGGGTCGAGTTTCGTAAAATCCGTTCTTAGCAGGTGTCTACGCCCTATAAGAAACCAACCTGCCAAATGTCAAATTTGTAGCTGTTATAGTTTCGGAGATTTCGTGATGAGTGAGTCAATCTACCATCCCCCGTTTCAACACCAAAAGGGAGGTTATTTTTAAAGATAAATTATTTGTACACTTTCTCATCATCTATAGAGCATACATTTTAAATTTCAAGTCTCTTACTTCAAAAACATAGGACTTTCATACAAACTTCCAACCCCCGTTTTACCCCTTTAAGGGTCGAGTTTCGTAAAATCAGTTCTTAGTAGATGTCTACGCCTTATAAGGAACCTACTTGTCAAATATCAAATTTGTAGCTCTTATAGTTTCGGAGATTTCGTGATGAATGGGTCAATCTACCATCCCCTGTTTTAACCCCAAAAGAAAATTTATTTCTAAGGATACATTATTTGGATACCTCTTCACCATCTATAGAGTATACATTTTAAATTTCAAGTAGCTTACTTCAAAAACATAGGACTTTCATACAAACTTCCAACCCCCGTTTTACTCCTTTAAGGGTCGAGTTTCGTAAAATTCGTTCTTAACGGATGTCTACAATCTATAAGGAGCCTACCTGCTAAATTTCAAGTTTGTAAGTGTTATAGTTTTGGAGATTTCGTGATCAGTGAGTCAACCTACCATCCCCCGTTTTAACCCCAAAAAGGAGTTGATTTCTAAATATACATTATTCGGACACCTCCTCACCATCTATAGAGCATACACTTTAAATTTCAAGTCTCTTAGTTCAAAAACATAGGACTTTCGTACAAACTTCCAACCCCCGTTTTATCCCCTTAGGGGTCGAGTTTCATAAAATTTGTTCTTAGCGGATGTTTACGCTCTATAAGGAACCTACCTATCAAACGTCAAATTTGTAGCTGTTATAGTTTCGGAGATTTCGTGATGAATGAGTCAATGTACCATCCCCCGTTTTAACCCCGAAAGGGAGTTGATTTCTAAAGATACATTGTTTAGAGACCTCCTCACCATCTATGGAGCATACATTTTAAATTTCAAGTCGTTTACTTCAAAAACATAGGACTTTCATACAAAATTCCAACCCCCGTTTTATCCCTTTAGGGGTCGAGTTTCGTAAAATCCGTTCTTAGCGGGTGTCTACGCCGTATAAGAAACCAACCTGCCAAATGTCAAATTTGTAGCTGTTATAGTTTCGGAGATTTCGTGATGAGTGAGTCAATCTACCATACCCGGTTCAACCCCAAAAGGGAGGTAATTTTTAAAGATAAATTATTTGTACACTTTCTCATCATCTATAGAGCATACATTTTAAATTTCAAGTCTCTTACTTCAAAAACATAGGACTTTCATACAAACTTCCAACCCCCGTTTTACCCCTTTAAGGGTCGAGTTTCGTAAAATCCGTTCTTAGCGGATGTTTACACTCTATAAGGAGCCTTCCTGCCAAATTTCAAGTTTGTAGGTGTTATAGTTTCGGAGATTTCGTGATGAGTGAGTCAATGTACCATCCCCCGATTCAACCCCAAAAGGGAGTTGATTTCTAAAGATATATTATTTGAACACCTTCTCATCATCTATAGAGCATACATTTTAAATTTCAAGTCTCTTACTTCAAAATCATAGGACGTTCATACAAACTTGCAACCCCCATTTCACCCCCTTAGGGGTCGAGTTTAGATAGATAGATATAGATTATCTATATATATATATATATATATACTAGCTGACCCGGCGAACTTCGTATCGCCTAACAGCGACTTTTAAGTATTATCACAAATCTTTTGTATGGGAGTATAGAAAAGTGTTGTTTTTAGACTTTTTCAGAAAATATTAATTTTTTTTTTAGAATTTTTCTCTCCGTAAGAACCATCCTCGTACTTCAAGGAATATTTTAAAAAAAGAATTAGCGAAATCGGTCCAACCGTTCTTGAGTTTTGCGCTTAGCAACACATTCAGCGACTCATTTTTATATTATAGATATATATATATATATATATATATATATACATTTTTTTTTTCAAATTGTGTTGCTTCTATACTATCCGAAGGAACTTCGTTCCTACCTGGTGTCCCATGACACCACATAATTACTAGGCAGTCACAGGACTGTCATCTGTAGTAATAATGAAAAATCACCTGTAGTATTATTATAATGCATGCATGAATAACAAAAGGCGTGGGCATTTTGAGCCCGTGGATGTAAATTTTTAAATAATTATAAAAAATATTGTGTTGACCCAGAGCAAGAGCAAGAAGCAAGTTAAGATCGAATAACGTAACAAAAAATGGCTGTGCTGCTCACGTACACAGATTTCGTAGAAATAACATAAAACTAATAAGTTAAGGGGCTACACTACCTCAGCTCGTATTCAGATTTCACCCGTACTAAACACACATCAGAATTGAGAGCGCTTGGTTGTTCATCGCGCGAATTATATGCATTTTCTCCCCACAAACATTACCAATAGTTATTTTTTAAAAAACGCAACATATAAAATGTTTTTCATACTAAGGTAATATTAAGGTTTTAATAAAAAAATAGAGGTAATTTTGCGATTTTTTTGTATCGAGAAAATTTTATGGAATCGTGTTTTCGAAACATATGAAAAATAGTTTATGTCCTGAACTTTACCATACATAAATTTCAAACTTAAATATTCAGTAGTTTGGAAGATATGGACAACCTGCCGAGTGGAAAATAAGCAATTTGAGGTAGCATACACTCTTAAATATAATAAACATATGCTTTTGTACATACCAGTTCATAAAAGAATAAAAACATATCTGTTAAAATCTATTTATTATAATTTAAATATCTTATATAAAATAACAATTTTTTTTTACTTAAATTACATTGACAACTTGTTTAAATTATACAATTCGTAATAACTGATATCAGATATCATAACAATGTTATTGATAAAATTTAAGTTTTTATAAGAAAAAAAATATGTAGATGAAAACATCTATATTGAAGTCATGATAAGCTCGTAAAGTAAACATTGATATAGGTAACCATGACAATCTTAGAAAATGTTTATCTAGAAGGTCGAATCAGTAACAAAAATTACAAAATAACGAAATTAAACAAAACTTACGAGAATAAATTAAACAAAAAAAATCTCAGAACGTGTGATAGTTGCAAGTGACGCGACGTCTACTCGGATTCGCATGGGCCATACTTAGCAACGGTCAAGTGAGTGCCGGCGCAATGCAATAGACACTCGTTAGCAAAGGTTACACCGTTAGAGCCACATACTGGCAGCAGATTCCTAGTACACGTGCACGGGTTTTGCTCAGCATGTTCAACAATCTGAACTTCGTTGGAACAGGCGCCGTCGTGGTCAACGTGCAAGTCTTGATTGCCTTCGCGAGCGCAGTTCAACATGCAAGGATTGCTATAAGTGTTTCCATCAGTTCCACACACGGGGTGTTTCTCCCTCGTGCACGTACAAGGGAGCTTACCAATGCTGATCTCATCTTCAGGTTTTTTACATTCACCCCTGTAAGCTACCTCGACAAGATCACTTTCGCATTCTAGTGCGCATTGATTGGGATATGTGATGCCGTTGCTGCCGCAGATGGGACTGTACTCGTAGGTGCAAACGCAGACTTTTGGTAGTTTTTCATTTCCGCACGGGCCGTTCTTCTCAATCTTGAGGTCTTTGTTGCTCGTTATGCGTTTACAGTCGAGTAAGCAGGGATTGCTGTATGTTACTCCATCGGAGCCGCAGACTGGGTTCATGTTCCTCGTACAAACGCACGGAGGTAGCGCTGTTGTCACTGACATGTAGGTCACGACCAGAAGTAGAACACCTGGGAATAACCGCAATTATTAGTAATTTTCACGTTTTATTTGTTTTCAAACGAACATCAACATCACACATAAAATACTTCTAAAATAAACTTCAAATACACTACATTATCTACTATTATACATAATGCTGATTTTTTTGTAATTTGAAAAATTTTAGTATTTTCATTACAAAAATGAGTGTACCTACATATTATTCATATCTTATAAATTGTAGAGAAAGAAATGACTAATAATATGCCGCTGAATACGGTTGTAATTATAGTAATTTCAAAGGTGATTTTGATGCTGATTTTATGAAAAATTCCTTCTCAATTAGACTGACGTAGATTGAAGCATTCTTTTTTAAAATTTACTTTTTATATATAATATATTTAATTTATTCTTTTTTAATTTATTATACTGATAGTTTTGAAAAGTTGAAATAAAATCTTTAGTTTTAAGTAAATCATATGATAAATTAAATTAAAATTAAATCGATATTTCAGTTGTTATTTACAGTATTATCAACAAACGTGGTTTTTAACTTTATTAAAATATTAATTTATCGCGTTGTCGTCGTGTCACGCGGTATTTGATCTCGTATGAGGTAATTTTTGATCTGGTATTTACCAGTTTGTCACTTACATGTTAAATGTCTAATATTTAAGTTCATTCAATTAGTAAATATAGCAAAAAAATATTATTTCTACGTCGTGATACATTTTGTAATTCGTTATAAGCCAACAATAAATCTGGAACTTAAAGCAAGGGCAAACAATATTTATTTAAAAATTTCCTTTACTTATCTGATAAAGCTGTAAAAATTTAAAACAAGTGTTTTACTTAACTGCAAACCAAAAATAATATGCATGTTGCAATTTAAGAAAAAGTGTACAAAATAATATTTAAATGAATCAATTTAACAAAAAAATAACTTACCAAATTTGTAAGTCATCTTTATGAATTCACGTTCAACAATAAAAAAAATATAATAATATTATGCGCAGGACAAACGTATGACTAGCTTGTAAGCAGTATAAATACTGAATGATGGATGGTACAACAACTCCTGTATATATATATTAAATAATATTTTCCCAGTCAAGGCTCTGTTGTCGTTGTGATTTCCCAAGCATGCGTCAACACAAACACAGCGTTTCCTGTGAACGAGCGTAACTATTTATTTATATCGTTTCATACTTAGAATCGACAACAAAAATAAAACAAACCAAAATATCATTAATGAAGAAGTTTCGTTGTAATTCAAGATTTCCTTATTAATCGTCATCTTTTTCATTACTTTTATGAGTACTTTTAATACATTATTTGCATTCAAACGTTATATTATTGCGAAGCATGTGTTATATACGTACCTATTGTACTTATAAACATATATATTTATCGATTTATATATGTACAATACTTCTGAGCTTGAAACCTTGATCTTTGATTATTTACTTAGTGTTAGCTGATTACCATAAGTGAACTTTAGTACTTTATTCCATCTACCTATTTTTATGATTTACTACTTACTAAACGTTATCAGTTTGTGTGTATAGGTAAAAGGGATCGGAGATTAACCTATTTGATAAATCTCTTTACTATTTCTAAGTTATACAGATTTCTACAAGAATACTTGAATATATTTTGTCGTTAGAATTAAGTGTAGATTACATTAAACTAGTTTTTTAACTACAAAAAAATAATTAAATTTTGCTTTTTTTATTTCAGAAAAACTAATTTACTTGACGGGAAATTCCTATTTCTTACCCTAATGTTTATTCAAACGAAAATGAGCATGTAATTAGTCATATTATAATATATACGTACTACTTTAACAATTATGCATAGGTGCGAATTACATTTCCATTCATGCCAAATGTCCAAGATATACCTAGTAGATGCGGTAGGGCACAGCACGAAATGTCCTGTTCAAATTATAGAGCGGCCCGACTGGGGTGGTACCTAGACCTTACAGAATATCACAGCTAAATAATACTACTTTCAAGCAGTGTTGTGTTCTTGTCGGTGAGTGAGGTGACCAGAACTCCTGGGGGATTTGGGGATAGGATCGGCAACGCGCTTGTAATGCTTCTGGTGTTGCAGACGTCTATTAAGCTACGGTAATCGCTTACCATCAGGTGAGCCGTACGCTTGTTTGCTGACCTAGTTATATAAAAAAAAGATGCTTCATTGATAGCGTGTTACTGACCTTTGACACATGTTCTATATCCTACTTGGTCTCGTTTAATGTGAGGATTTCACCATTATTATTAATAATGATAGACACTACTCATATTATTAACACAATATTTATTAATTTATGCATCCAGTTTTTATCTTAGATTGGCATATATCGAGAATATTCAATGTTCACGACGATTGTCGTCAGATTTCTTATCCTATAAGATCAAGTTTGATAGGAGCTTGTCAGATATGCAAGATCACTTAAATCACATTGTGTAGGTATAATAAATCTACGATTATGCTTCAAACTATTTTTTTTTTCTACTTTTATAATAAAGTCAAAGAGTTCGTTTGATTTTTAACCGACTTCCATAAAAGAAGGTAAGTTGTCAAATCGTTTGTGTTCCTTTTTATTATTTTAATGTATTTTAACTTTAAACCGTTTTAGAAGATTTTTTTTAATCGAAAGGTGTTGCATGGCATGTGGTCCCACTTCATTTTAATTGAGATCTAACAAGTCCTTTCGAGTTATATCTAATAATGCGTATTTACTTGACTACTTTTTCGTCGACCTAACCTTTCACTAAATATATCGATTTCAATGATTTTTATTTTAATAGAAAGCCGTTGCATTACTTATCGATATAATTGAAGCTGTTTTTTTTTTAGTTTGCGAGCAAACATAATTATTCATTCGTTTAAACGCGCTAATTTTAAGATTTGGGGTGTTTATTTTAGAAATTTATTTTGTCATATGCCACGTTTATGTACCACTTTAAGCGAAAGCAAATTACCTACCCTACGAAAAAAAAAAAAACGAGCGCAATAGGCCTGCCAATGTCAGAGCTAATATTATAAAGCTGAAAAGTTTGTTTGTTTAGTTGGTTGTTTGTTTAAACGCGCTAATATTATAAACTATTGGATCGAATTTAAAAAAGCTTTTTGTGTTTGATTATTCATTTACCGTGAAAAGTTATAGGCTATAACATCACGCTTCGACCAATAGGAGCTGAGCGTTCATAAGAAATGTTAAGAAAACGGTACAAAAATATTCTTTTTTGTTAGCTTCCGTTGGGTACGCTGCTTAAACGGTTAAAGCTACCCAAAAATTACGTATGACGAAATAAGTTCTAAAAAAGTCCGGACGGCATATGTCTATCTTTTAAGGTTAACTCATTATAATCTTTTCTATGGTAATCAAATTCGTTCTAAAATAATGAGAAGGTGGTTTTACAGACGTGATGTAAGTCCTTGTCCAAATAAATACGTAATTCATTACAAGTATTTTTTTTAACAAAATTGCGATGGAATTTTTTTGATTTCAATGTATATCTTATAGAATACTTTTTTTTATGACAAATAGGCAGGCATTTGACCACAATCTCACCTGATGTTAAGTGACGATGCGGTCGAAGGTGGAGCATGCCTGCCTAATAACAGCCTATTCACTCTGGCCTTGAAGGCACCCAGATTGTATCGTTCGAGAAACACAGACGCGGGCAACGAGTTCCATTCCTTAGCTGTGCGCATCAGGAAAGTAGAGCCAAAGCGTTTTGTGCGCGTAGGTGGCATAAGGATGGAACCATCGACCGCGCCTAGTGTCCCGATGGCGGAAGGTTGTTGGGGGAATTAGATCGTGCAATTCCTTCGCACACTCACCGAAATATATTCTGTAGAACACCGACAGACGAGCTACCCTACGCCGATGATCGAGACTCTGCAACTTAGTGTCTGTCAGAGTAGGGTCACCTATGAGTCTCTTAGCTCGTTTTTCCACCGAGTCCAAAGTTGCCAGTTGGTATTTGGCGGATCCATCCCAAAGATGGCAGCAATACTCCATACAAGACCGAACTTGTGCTTGATACAGTTGAAGCAACTTGCTGACTCGCAAACGTCTTCCCACTAAACGCTATTTAAAAATAGGGGTTGGTGGTAGAACGGTGAAAATTTAGGGTTGTGTACGGATGGGAGTGAGGAGTGTTAATTTAAAAAGACGTGTTCATAGCAAAACTGCATGTTTATTACTGACATTTAAATATAAGGCTTATAAGGTATACAACATACCTATACTACATACTTAGAACGTATACAACATACTATACTACAGTTGTATGTATTTTTCAACGCCAAAACATAATAAAAAAAAAAATGTGGTGTCATAGGACACCAGGTAGGAACCAGGAAAGTTCCTTCGGATAGTATAGAAGCAACAGAATTTGAAAAAAAAATGTTGAATTTTATATGTATTTTCTAGTTCTTGATATTTTTTTATTTTGTTGATTGGTTTTTAATTAAGTACATAAAAGTATTTAGGAAATTTAGTATTTTAGAAAATAGCAAATACCGTAAAATAAAACAAATCAAACAAAATAATAATTCAAACTATTAAGTGAAATAAAAAACCATATGTCTTTATTTATTTTTGTCGACAGTATAAAATTACATAAATAATTTTAAAAAGGTTTACTAGTAATATTTTAGTTTTACAAACGTCATATTATATAGTCGTGTGACCGATATTACGTCACTTCCGTTATATATTTTTCTTACGGTTTTAGTATCACATTTTCTTCAGTTCGGTCGCCCAGCCAAATGTCAAGCCTTGCCGTAAGGAACTTCGTTCCAATAAATAATTTATCTAAAAATTAAAAAAAAAATTGTGGTGGACTACCCTTAACATTTAGGGGGATGAAAAATATATGTTCGATTCTCAGACCTACCCAATATGCACACAAAATTTCATGAGAATCGGTCACGCCGTTTCGGAGGAGTTTAACTACAAACACCGCGACACGAGAATTTTATATATTAGATATCATAATATTTGTATTTATTATAATGAATGAAATTCGCGTAAATATTAGAAAACAATATAATCACACTTTCTAAATAATTCTGCGACGAATTGATGATTACAAAAATGAACAGGTGATTTTGTTGCATTATTATTAGCCAGGCGTATGAATCAAAAGTCAAGAGGTCAAAGTGATCAAAATAACAGAACTCTTCATTGTAGATAGATGTGCGTATTAACTATATATCTATATTAGTTATATAATTTGATGAAACTGAGACTAAAGGTTATCCGCAGTTGAATATTACGAAAAAAGATAATTTTTATGTTTTTTTATAAATAAATTAATATTTAATAAACAGCTCTTGTAAGTAGATTGTATTATTATGCAGTGTTGCTTCCGCAAAAGAAAAATTTAAACAAATATGAATAAGTATAGGAAATTTTTGTTTCTTTTTTTTTTGTTTTGCCCGTAGTCACCACGCTGGGCAGGCGGGTTGGTGTTCGCAGGGCTGGCTTTGTCGCACCGAAGACGCTGCTGCCCGTCTTGGGCGTGTGTATTTCAAAGCCAGCAGTTGGATGGTTATCCCGCCATCGGTCTACTTACTAGAAGTTCCAAGGTGGTAGTGGAACCGTGTTATTCCTTAGTCGCCTCTTACGACACCCACGGGAAGAGAGGGTGTGGCTAAATTCTTTACTGCCGTAAACACACGGCTTTAGGCTACGATAACCGCTTACCATCAAGTGGTCCGTTAGCTTGTTTGCCGACCCAGTAGTATAAAAAAGAAATCTTGGTTTAAAACAAAACCTATTTGAACACAAACTATCATCATTTCAGAAGTCAATATTTAAGATGCTGGGTTGCTGGTACAATCAGCGCGCTCCATTTTACGCCTCTACGACACTTCCGAAATATACTTATCGTATAACAAGCTTATAACTGACTTATTTCTAGGACTAGGACTTCTAAACGTGTCACATTTATATTACAGAAGACTTCAGTTAAAAAAAACGTCATCCCCTTATAATTTCAATGTCTAAAAACGGCACAAAACATTCTCTATCCATTCATCTACATTCTGAATCGGTGGTAGTGTTACATTTAAAAAATTATAATCACTTTGAAATTTTAATTTGTAAAATGACGATTCGAGGGTACTTTTGAGGCATATTTGAATAAAGTTGTTTTTTAATTTTCTATTTTTTTTTCTCTAGCGTAATTTTTCATACTCTTAAATATTCTAAAACATTTTTAAATTACACTGCAGAATTCTTCTTCTTCTCTTTCTTAGATTCATCGGCTCCAAAATTTGCATACATCGTTGCAAATTTCTACAAACATTTCAGGAGTGTTACATGTTACATGAAGTAATTATTGTAGCATTCTGTTCCAGAATTTTCTATTTCCGTAGATATTTTATCTTATGGTTTATTATCATTGTTTCACTTTAACCGATTTATTTTATACAACAATGTGTTTTGTTTATTCTGTTATCTGTAAAGGTGGGAAATAAACGTCGATGGTTTTTCCATTCATACTAAGATAATTGCAATAGTTTAAACGTTAGAAACCATAAATTATATTTTATTGCATGTCAACGTTAAAATAAAGTTATTTTAACGATTTTCGTTATTGTTATGTAAATATAACAGGACTATTTATTATGAATTTAAATTCGGCCTCTTTCTCCGTGCAAGTATAATATAGGAGGAGGATCGTAGCTTAATCCACCACGCTGCTCCACTACGGGTTGTCGGGTATATTCCCTACTATGAGTAACGATCGTTATCAGGTGTTTTTGATAACAACCAGTACTCACAGCTAAACGTGCTCTCCGAGGCACGATGGGAGGCCTACAAGGACAGACATTTAAACCGGAAAGAAATATTTGTACAAATATATACAATATCCATCCTGAGCGGGAACCAAACACGCAAACCGCCCGGTTTTACAAGCACACGCAACACTACACCAAAGCGGATGTTATTGATTCTAAACAAAATTTTAAAAGCGAAGTAACTGTATGATAATAGCTGTTACATGTAACTATTTTGAAGCGTTGAATTTTCCTGACTAATTTTGGGCTCCTGGATAATAGAATGAATGTGGGATAGAATATTCGAATACACTGCAACATTTAGTTAATTACTTGTATTCAAGAACCGACGAATTGTCTTATAACGTAATGAAGTTGATAGGATTATTTATTTATTTCAATATTTATTAAAATAGGGCACGATAGGTAATATCTTGCTCAAAACTGGAGCAACCCGACTAGGGTACTCTCAGAATATTGGTAGGGATTTTGGATATAAGCCTGTTTTTTTTTTTGTTTTGCCCATAGTCACCACGCTGGGCAGGCGGGTTGGTGACCGCAGTACTGGCTTTGTCGCACCGAAGACGCTGCTGCCCGTCTTCGGCCTGTGTATTTCAAAGCCAGCAGTATACTGCTTTCAAAAAGAGTTAATATATTGATTTAGTAGTAGACATCGCCCTAGTTTTGTGGTGTCAGCACCGTGCAGGCGCTTACATACCGGCGATTGTGGGTTCGATTCCCACTCAGGGTGGATAATATGTATATCTGTACAAATATTTCTTCCAGGTCGGATATCTGTCCTTGTGAATCTGCCCACCGTTCCTCAGCAAGCACGTTATGCTGTGGGTCCCAGCTGTTATCGTAGATACCTGGTAGCAACCGTTAGTCATAGTAGAGAATAGGTATATTTGCCAACCCGCAGTGGAGCAGCGTGGTGGATTAAGCTCTGAACCTTTTAAATATTTTTTATATCATATCAAAAATCGACCGTTCCAGCGGGGATCGAACCTGCATCTCCGACTGACCGTATAGGTGCTCTAGCCAATTAAACTATGGAACGATGTACTCGTTAGATCGAAATTTTTGATATGATGATTTTATACGGTTCTAAGCGACCTTGTTGTCTGAACTTTTTCCTAATACATAGAGAAAGAGGCCTATGCCCAGTTGTGCATACACTTCTGTGGCACTGTTTATTTTTTTCGCAAAGGATGTATAAAAGATAATACTTATAAAGGTAAATTTGCAAACAATTTTTAATAGAGTTGTTTATATATTTTACCTTATTAGTCATTGCTTACATAAAAATAATTACTCGTATTTCAATATTTCCTTCATAATTAAAAATACAAACCAACGTTGCTAGTTTGTATTGTAATATTAAGTAAATATAAATCAATAATCATAATTAGTAATCGCTTAGAAGAAAAACACTGAGTCAATAAATACTAGCTTATCATTTTATCAATGCTATTACCGTTAAGTTTGCACTTGAAGTGTTATTGAGGATTGCCTCTCCTTATTTAATACGTACTAATTTTAAAACTATTGAGGTAATCGTATTCTTAGTCTATATAAATTAAGATTAAATCTGAATAAATTTGTGCAGTCGTTTTTAAAGGTCATAAAACGGTTACGGGATAGAATGCTGACCTAAAATTAGATTGCGCAGCATTAGCAGTAGAAGTAGACAGGCGATTCTTTAAAGACTAGGTTATTAGGAGATGTTTTATAGAGAGTCGCGTGTGTTGAAAATCTATGCAGGGGGCTACGTGTCGCAAACCTCCGTGGTCGCAACCCACGAGCGACAACCGTTAGCGGGCGATGGTAACCTAATATTTGCGATGTAGCTATCCACTTATATATACATATATGACATAACTCTTTATATTTTTTTAAGCACGCTAATCATTATCAGCACCAAAAAAAATTTAGTATTGCGTTAGATAACATGCTCATTTGGGAAAATTATTAGATACTGCCTGATAATAACGTTAATTATATATCGTTAACGTTAATTATATAACGTTAATTATATATAACGTTAATCTATATCTCAAATCATAAAAAAGATGTTAATAATATGATATTAAGAATTGAGTATAAAAAAGCAAGAAATAATACTAATTATAAAATAAATTACTTTAAAAAATAAATACTATAAAAATGAAATTATTAAAAATAAAAATAACTCTAGAAAACTATGGCAATTGTTAAATACACTTACAGGTAGGATAAAAAAATCTTTAGATGAATTAATACTACACGCCTTTGATAGAAAACATGCCTCGATCAAAGATATTTGTTATAATTTCGCAAAATCTTTTAATCATAACGTTAAAAATATATTAAATACATGTCAAGTACCGTTACTTGACAAAAATATTTATAAAAATTCAATTGATGTTACATGTAGATTCATTAAAGCCGACAATTGTAATATCTCTAAAATAATAAAATCACTCAATACTAAAAAACCACCCGGGATAGATAATATTCGCGGAGTTGATATCGTAGAACTATTTGTAAAATTAACTCCAATTCTTGTGAAATTTATAAACGGTAGTGTCATGTCAGGAATGTACCCTAAAGATTTAAAAACAGATACTGTAAGACCTATAATAAAAAAAGGAAACTTTGACTCATATGATAATTATAGACCTATAACTATTTTACCAATAATTGATATAATACATATAACGAAAAAATACATTCATCAACAAATTCAAAATTTTTATAATGAAAATAACATATTATATAGTAATCAATTCGGTTTTCAACCAAAAAAAGTACTACACAACTTTTATCAATATTTTCAAATTCTGTAAATAAATACTTGAACGATAGAAAGCACATTTTAGTAATATTTATAGATTATAGCAAAGCATTTGATACTCTACAACATAACATTCTTCTTGAAAAATTAGAAAATTAGGAATCATCCAATTCTCAATTGGTGTAATTATCTTTCAAATAGAACATATCGCGTTAAAATTACTGACACCCTCAGTGACGAAAGACCAACAACAGAAGGAACTGCACAGCGTTCACTTTTAGGACCGCTTCATTACCTCACATATGTTAACGATCTTAAAAACGTTGTAAAAACCTGTGAAATGTATCAATATGCGGATGATACATGTCTTCTGTCGGCCCATCATGATATGAAACAAACAATAAAAAAACTTCAATATGATTTTGACCAACTTTCAAAATGGTCCCATGATGTTGGTCTAGTATTAAATAGAGAAAAAACAAAAGCCATCTATATAAGCTCAACGTTAAATAGATTCTCTGGAGACATAAAAATCACTGCACATACACTACACCATCAATGTTTTCATAATTCATTCAAATAAAAATGAGTCACTATAAACTAATAAGAAATATTACAAATCACAAATTAAAAATAACTAGACATAGTAATTTTTATGGAAAACGTACGCTTGAATATATTATTCCTTTCTTAATAAATAATCTGCCATCGAATTAAAAAAAAAAATCAAAAAACAACTATAAAAAAAGATTAAAAAATTCTTTTTAGACCAACATATAGAGAGAGATTGAAATGGCCGCATTTATTATTTTTATTATTATTCTTTAACCATTTGTTGTTATTTTTTTTTTCTTTTCAATTATATTCACATGTATAATCTATTATTTGTATAGCTTTATATCATATTTTTATGTTAGTAGGTATATAATATCGTATGTACTTTTAGTATTATTAACTTTAGAAACACAGTGCACTGTTAAACTGTTCATTATTTTTGCTGCACTGTTTATCACATAAATTGTATCTTTTTTTTGTAAATAAGTAAATAAATAAAGAAATAAATAAATAAATTATTTCATTTAAGTTTTTTGCAAACTTATCTTTGTTTGTTTATAGCAAAAGTTGAACCGAATCTTCCAAGCACCTATGGTAATTTTAAGTTACAAATAAAAAAAAAAAAATACAGTCGAATTGAGAATCTCCTCCTTTTTTGGAAGTCGGTTAAAAAGCAGTAGTTTTAACCATTCATCTGATGGTTTTGTTTTGAAATAGCATGATGTCAACATTTATAAAGCATAAATTAACATTTTGTTTAACATTTAAAAATATTTAATATTTTATCATAATAGGTCAAATAGATCATGGCCAGAATAATACGAATAAAGTCGTAAAAGGTAATGTTACTTACTTAGGCGAAGCGCTAACAAGGAAAACAAACTGTTATAAATAGATACTTAAATTAAACATAATTAAATATATTTTATTTTAAAAAATGCAACCACAACCTTCTTAGTATGTATTAAGTTATCAGCCATACAGTGTTATTTTATTAGTGTACGATCTAGTTGTCTCACAATAATATATCATCATTAATATGAGAAACACACAGCAAGCTACGACCTTGAATATTATATACAGATATTTCCAACTCATCTACTTAAGCATAATAATTTACACAATACGCCTAACTAAAGAATTCATCTGTTCGTATTAGCGCTCTCGAGACCTACGTACTCGTACTAGTTAAAAATTTGTATTTTTTGCAATTGCAATTTAAAAGAGAAAAATTATCATATTTAAACGACACAATTAAGAAAATAAATAAAAATATAAACGTATTACGACTACCATATTTCGATATAGGTGAAACAGCGCGCTAGTTCTTGTAATTAAATTGAATAATTAATATTTGCAAATGCATTAAGCCATTTGACTTGACTTAGACTTAACCAAATAATATAAAAACGACTTGTGCGTAGACGGGAAAATACAACGCAAAACTTAGCTTAGCTAATCTATAATATCTATAATATATATAAACGCGAAAGGTCATTCATCACGAAATCTCCGAAACTATAACACCTACAAACTTGAACTTTGGCAGGTAGGCTCCTTATAGGAAGTAGACATCCGCTAAGAACGGATTTTACGAAACTCAACCCCTAAGGGGGTAAAATGGGGGTTGGAAGTTTGTATGAGAGTCCCATGTTTTTGACGTAAGAGACTTGAAATTTAAAATGTAAGCTCTATAGATAGATGGTGAAAAGGTGTCCAAGTAATGTATCTTTAGAAATCAACCCCTTTTTGGGTTAAAACGGGGGATAGTAGGTTGGCTCACTCATCACGAAATCTCCGAAACTATAATAGTTACAAACTTGAAATTTGGCAGAAAGACTCCTTATAGGGCGTAGACATCCGTTAAGAACGAATTTTACAAAATTCGACCCTTAAGGGGGTAAAAAGGGGGTTGGAAGTTTGTATGAAAGTCCCATGTTTTTGAAGTAAGAGACTTGAAATTTAAAATGTATACCTTATAGATGATGAAAAGGTGTTCAGATAATGAATCTTTAGAAATCAACTCCCTTTTGGGGTTAAAACGGGGGATGGTAGGTTTACTCACTCATCACGAAATCTCCGAAACTATAACACCTACAAACTTGAAATTTGGCAGATAGGCTTCTTATAGGGCGTAGACATTCGCTAAGAACGGGTTTTACAAAACTCGACCCCTAAGGGGGTAAAACGGGGTTTGGAAGTTTGTATGAAAGTCCTATGTTTTTGAAGTAAGAGACTTGAAATTTAAAATGTATACTCTATAGATGGTGAGAAGGTGTCCAAATAATGTATATTTAGAAATCAACTCCCTTTTGGGGTTAAAACGGGGGATGGTAGGTTGATTCACTCATCACGAAATCTCCGAAACTATAATACCTACAAACTTGAAATTTGGCAGGTACGTTTCTTATAGGGCGTATATATTTGCTAAGAACGAATTTTATGAAACTCTTACCCTAAGGGGATAAAACGGGGGTTGGAAGTTTGTATGAAAGTCCTATGTTTTTGGAGGAAGAGACTTGAAACTTAAAATGTATGCTCTATAGATAGTGAGAAGGTGTTCAAATAATGTATCTTTAGAAATCAACTCCCTTTTGGGGTTAAAACGGGGGATGGTAGGTTGACTTACTCATCACGTAATCTCCGAAACTATAACAGCTACAAATTTGAAAATTGGCAAGTAGGTTCCTTATAGGGCATATACATTTGCTAAGAACGAATTTTATGAAACTCGACCCCTAAGGTGATAAAACGGGGGTTGGAAGTTTGTATGAAAGTCCTATGTTTTTGAAGTAAGAGACTTGAAATTTAAAATGTATGCTCTATAGATGTTGAGAAGGTGTTAAAATAATGTATCTTTAGAAATCAACTCCCTTTTGGGGTTAAAATGGGGTATGGTAGGTTGACTCACTCATCACGAAATCTCTGAAACTATAACAGCTACAAATTTGAAATTTTGCAGATAGGTTCCTTATAGGGCGTAAACATCCGCTGAGAACGGATTTTACGAAACTCGATCCATAAGGGGATAAAACGGGGGTTGGAAGTTTATATGAAAGTCATATGTTATTAAGGTAAGAGACTTGAAATTTAAAATGTATGTTCTATACATGGCGAGGAAGTGTCCAAATAATACATCGTAATCTATATATATAAAAGAGAAAGGTCACTGATTGACATCACGAGAATTCAAGAACCGCTGGATGGTCCATCCATCCAAGATGGACAAAGATGAAATTTGGCAGGGAGGTAGATTATAGTTAGTAGACGTCCGCTAAGAACGGATTTTGCGATATTCCATCGCTAAGAGGGTTTAATTGGGGTTGATAGTTTGTATGAAACATATACAGTAGCAACAAGTTCGCCTGATAGGTTATTCATACTGCAGCCTGAAAATAAAACTAAAAATGTGGTGTATAGAGAGGTTTTATAAAAATAACTATTAAATTATACTAAATTGTGCCTTTGAAAAAGTTACTCAGAGTGATAAGCATTTCAAGTGACTGAAATAAAAAAATAATTTGCGTTAAGCATCTTAATAGTAATGCATATCTTCATAACCACGCGGACGTAGTCGCGGGCAACAGTTAGTGTATTATAAAACAAAGTTCCCAAAAGCGTATGTGACCGATTCCCTCAAAATCTACTTAACGGATTTTCATGCGGTTTCACAAATGGAGAGAGGGCTTCAAGAGGAAGGTTTACGGAACGGCAAAGCCGATTTTGATGAGAGTTTCACTGGAAGTTTGCCGGGAAAACTTTGAGAAACACTGATTTCAACGCGGGCGAAGCCGCGGGCACAGCTAGTGTTTATATATAACCGATAAGTGAATAACGTTCATGTTTACGAGTATTTACACTGCACGCCGTATTTAATATATTTTTATTGCATACTAGTTGTATGAATTCGTTTATGAGATTTTTTTATATTACTTAAAAAATTAACATCAAATAGCTCCATCAATTAGTCTATGTTAGTAACAAGAAAGACGCCGTGCTTATTATAGTAGGTAAGTAAGTAGGTAAGTACCTATTTTAAAATGAATGCTTATGATTTAAAAAAAATCGGCACACTTCGTAAAAAGTTATGAGGTACACGTCAAATAATTGTGTTTGCTCACAAACGAAAACAAAACTGACTTCAATCGACAAGACGTAAAATAGTCAAGTAAATAGTCGTTATCAAAGATTACTCAAAAGTACTCATTATATATCAATCATATTTAAATGAGATGGCATGAGAAATAATAGCTTTTGAATTTAAAAAAAAAATACACCACACCTATACCCACCAAACACCCAGTAAAAAGTTATGAGGTATATAATACAATGTAGGGTGACGAAAAAACAGTCAAGTACAATAAATACGAATACTTATAATTAAATATAACTCAAAAAGTACTTGTCAGATCTCTATTAAGGGAACCACTTGACAAGCACCACCTTTCGATTAAAAAAAGAATCATCGGAAACGTCCAGGCAGTAAAAAAATATAAGGTAACACACACAAACAAATACAGTCGAATTGAGAACCTCCTCCTTTGTGTTGAATTCGGTTAAAATTTTATCAAAATTCTAAAAACCCATATTGTAAACTAGTAAACTCTTAGGCTTTATATAATATTGAAGTAGACCAATATTCGTAATTAAGAATGATTCCCTTGTACTACCAATATTCTCTCTATTATTGACATTTAATTAGTTTCGTTGACATAATCAAGAATGATTCACAACAATAAAAATAAAAAAGCATGTAAGCTTTCTCTTTCTCTTCAATAAATATGCATTACAAAATAATATCTGCATAATATGAAGGAAATAACAATAAGATATAAATTGCATTTACATCATTACACTATAAAGTCTACATAGGTGTAATTAAATCTTGTTATTGCAAAAACAAAATTATCATTTTCCTTAAACATTATTATGTACCTACTTAAGATATATCGAAATTATTTATTAGTAAATAACAGTTACACCTGATGTAATTATTGTTCAATTTTTGTACACAACTAGGGTGGCAAACAAATGTTCAGTCCACCTGATGGTAAGGGATTCCCGTAGCCTATGGACGCCTGCAACACCGGAAGCAGCACAAGCGCGTTACCGACCTTAGGTACTCCCAAGCTTTCTCAGAAGCTACCTTACTCACTACAGGAATATAACACTGTCTGATATCATTTGAGTCTGATATCATTTTGTGTAAAGTTGCAGTATTTTACCAGTAATGACTGCTCCAAATTAAGAATTTGATATTTCCCGTTCTACCTTTTTTTTTATACCACTAGGTCGACAAACAAGCGTACGGCTCACCTGATGGTAAGAGATTACCGTAGCTTATAGACGCCTGCAACACCAGAAGCATCGCAAGCGCGTTGCCGACCCAATCCCCAATCACCCCCAGGAGCTCTGCAGGGCTATTCTGTAAATATCCATTTCGAGATCGAGCTTCACCTGAGTGACAGCGCTCACTTCGAAAGCGAACCCACTTGACTTGGTTTGGAATTCTGTAAACATTCGGTACGCAGAAGTGAAGTGAAGCGAGTGTCGAATCGAAGAGCGGCAATCTAGAGCTGTGTTCGTTTTATCGATATTCTTTTCTCATGACGTTATTTTAGAATATGTGCTTGAACTTTCTACTAATTTAGTATATAATTGCATATATACTTGAACTGTACAATACTTGTATTGTTTGCCTGCATCGATTATCTGTTACGTTGAGATTTTTATAGACATATTTTATTTATCATATAAAAATTAGGAACTGATAGCTATATATACTGTATAATGTAATGATATAATGTAATACACATATAAAATAAGTCATCCATCCTCATTACAATGACATTTTTATTTCAACGTTTGATTGAACAACAAAAAAATTTAAAATGAAAAAAAGTATAAAAAGTATCTTTTACTACCTTTTTATGGGACATTAAATCCAACCACTCATTTTAAAAGCTAATGATATTAACTTTTATTATACACTAGCTGTATCCTGAGCGCGTTGCAACGCTTTCTTTTTTTGTCGTCGTTAGATTGATAACACGTTGTTACAGAATGCGCCCAGGAAATAAAGGTTCACTGCTCGTTTCCCGTAGGTGATAGCGTGATAATATGTAGCCTATATGTTGACCCGACTTCTTAATAATATTCGTGCCAAATTTGAAGTAAATCCATGCGGTACTTTTTGAGTTTATCCCGGACATACATACAGACAAACAGACAAAAATTCTAAAAACTATATTTTTGGCTTCGGTATCGATTGTAGATCACACCCCAAGTATTCTTTATAAAAATATTCAATGTACAGTTTTGACTTTCCTACCATTTTATTATACGTATATAGATGCTATGCCTTTTTCCAAACCGCTAAAATAGTAGAACGCCTTAGGGTATTATGTTTTATGTTTCTCTTTATATAATAGTGTTTTGTAAAATTTTTGTGGTTGTTTATATTGAACACCGCAGAAAACTTGTATATTTGTTTATTTTTTGAAATACTTGATAATCTAAATACACATAGTTTTTAAGACTAACGATAAACAAAGGGGACTGTCCACTTTGTATGGGGGTTTCGGCCCCGAGTGGACAGTCACTGAGAATAATAATTATATATTAATTTAGTAGTACTAACAAGTAGGAATTAGAAAAATTATATAGTTTTGTGTCCAGGTGTTTCTTTTTTGTTTTTTTGTGGATAATTACAAGAAGGTTTCTGTAATAAAAAATCATTGTTTTTGTTATTTTTGTTCTACTAATCGGATTCGTACGTTAACAGAATGTTATCTAAAAACTAAGCAGGTACATTTATAAAATCTTGAAACCATTTCCAGCCCAAAAACCAAATAATTGTCATGATATGGGCACAACAACCTACTGTCCGTCGACCAACCATGCAGTTGCAATAATATTGTTTTTTATGGCTTCTCTGCCTGACCTTTATTGTTTACATATAAAATAAATACAAAATATATTTTCCTACTTATAAATATGCCTACTGTGTATTTTACGTCGCATTAGTGATGAATGTGCTGTGTGGCTACGGCACTAAAGAATTTAGCCACCCCCTCTCCTCCCGTGGGTGTCGTAAGAGGCGACTAAGGGATAACAAGGTTCCAAAACCACCTTGGAACTTAAGAAACCGACCGATGGCGGGATAACCATCCAATTGCTGGCTTTGAAATACACAGGCCAAATACGGGCAGCAGCGTCTTCGGTGCGACAAAGCCAGTACTGCGGTCACCAACCCGCCTGCCCAGCGTGGTGACTACGGGCAAAACACATGAGTTCACGTTATTTTTGGCGTAAACTTGTGGAGGCCTATGTCCAGCAGTGGACTGTATAGGCTGTAATGATGATAGTGATGAATTCTCGGTTGACAGAAAACCTTTCAGTAGGCTGCTATATCACTATGAAAGAATATGGAAGTCAAATGAATGTATGACGCAAAAGTCTGTAGTTTAGGGTTGCCATAACAAATAATATTTTCAACAAACAAAATAAATCGATTAAATCGATAATCGAATTTAATATAATTAATTGCTTGCTTTTTATGTAGTCAATAACAATGTTTCTAAAATAGTTTATTTTTCATCAAAGTTAATTTTTTTTTACTAAATACACTTTTATAGACTTTTTTCTTATTACATAATTCGATTTAACAATACTTTTAATCGATTTTAACAAATAATTGATTTAAAAATATTTTAAAATCGATTGTTCGTTAATAATAATTGTTTGTTTAAGACTGGCAACGTGGTATAATCAAATCACCAACCGGAAATAAACTAGACGTATATAATTAATGAATTAAAATACTTATTAAACAAACTTTTTATCAGTTTATATTGATACAACTGAAAATCACGAATAATCACGATGTAATATATGAAAATTTTTGGTATATTTGTTTTTTTGTATAAATTCTGTTCACGCTGGGCCGAAAATGGACAGTCCCCTTTATCTGTTATCAGATTATTTTTTTTAACTTAATTACAATAATTATATTCAGGCTACAATAAGACTTACTGCGTGGTTACGGCATTAAAAAATATAGTCGACCCCTCTCTTCCCGTGTCGTAAGAGGCGACTAAGAGATAACGCAGTTCCACTACCACCTTGTAACTTAAAAAGCCGCCCGATGGTGGGATAACCAACCAACTTCTTGTTTAGAATACGAAGACGGGCAGCAGCGTCTTCGGTGCGACAAAGCCAGCCCTGCGGTCACCAACCCGCCTGCCCAGCGTGGTGACTATGGGCAAAACACATGAGTTCACGTCGTTTTTGGCGCGAACTTGTGGAGGCCTATATCCATCAGTGGACTGCGATAGGCTGAAGTGATGATGATGATGATACAATAACCTGACAATTACTTACAATTAATTTGTAAGTAATTGTCAAGTTTCTTGTATTTGTCTTTAATTAATTTTAGTCATTTTTAAATTATTACACATTGATTTATAAAAAACCTTCATGCCATGAATAAACGCTTCACACTCAATTACCGCTTAATGACCTCATCTTTTCCATGCGGGTAGATACAAACAAAGCTTTACAATATTATAAGAATATCCCATGGTTAGGATTCATTTAATAACATAAAGTGTTATATAATTAAAACCATTGAAGTATAATGTACTATACGCTAGTAATAATAGCTCAATGATTAAAACAACGTAATTGTTATTTTAGTGAAATTAAAAAAAATGATTCTTTCCCTTAGTTTACATTGAATTAGTACATTGAACAAGTTTTTACAATTAAAAACTAAATTTTATTACAAAAGTTTCAATCAGACCAAAGTCGTTCCATAAAACGAAAATTAACTTTTTTTTTTACAACATCCAAAGGCTCTAAGGCGTGCGATTTCTTAAATATACCTAATATAATATTATAAATTTACATTATAAATTTAAATTATTACTATTATAACGTTTAGATATCAGAATGAATTGATGAAAATATTAAAATAAAACAAATATTTCCGCCACTGCATGAAATTTTGCCAATTTTTTTTCCGACACTTGAAGTTTGAACTAAAAAAAAATTTATGCTACTCAGGAACAATTAAATTTAAATTTATTATTAATAGAGATTAATAATTTGAAGAAAATATTCTAAATATTATAACTAAGTATCGTTGGCACCTTAAATGGATAAATAAACCAGTCCTTTTCTTGAAAATTTTTCAAAACCCTTCTTTATCAATATCACGTTGCTTCCACTTACTTCGGTTAACATTGTTCTACAATTTTGTCATAATTTATTCGCAATTATAATATTTTACGTCAGAGTCCAACCTTCTCTCTTCAGGGAAACAATTACTTAAATGAAAGACATTTAAGGATGCAGCCACTCTCACGAGAGGAAAGAGCACTTTCTGATGTCATATATTTGCGATATTGCGAAATCTTCAAGGGTTCTTTAAGGCCGCTTTGTGTTTGTTATGTAAAAACAACTTTATTGATACCAACGGATGCACTCAACACAGAAGTGGTTTCTAAGAAAATTAGCGCAGATTACGAAAAAGAAAATATAAGCAGATGTGTAAGTCAATCGGTATTTATGAAATATTAAAGTTAAGTATGATTTATTTATTTATAATGAAAAAGTTTAATATGTATGAATGACCTCCTTAGTGGAAATAATTTAAGTCTCCTGTTCGAATACAGATGCTAATTCTTTACTCCTCTGTTATAGCCTATTTTATTTTAACAAGCATAACATTCACAAAAGTTAATCGTAATAGTATTACTAAAAATATAAAGTAACACAATCCCTAACTATTAAATGGCCTTATAAAATACATAGGCGAAGAACCTAAAGATACATACAGTCTCACAATGTTATTGTCGGGAACGCATGTGAATTACAAATTGCTAAATAATGTATGCGTATATCGAACAAAACAGTGATAAAAACAATAGCTTCGAACAGCTAAGTACCGGTGGTATTTAACTTTATTAACCACTCAAAGATCCAGGTCGCAAGTTTAATTTTATTTACCTTCGATTATCCGACAGAGACTAGAAGATAAAACCTTTATAAAGGTATAAAATAAAACACATACCGGAATGTTGCAGTGAAAGTTTTTCGCGTTCAGTGTGTCGACGTTTTTAGAGAAAATATAATGGATTACAGAATTGGTAAGTAATTATATAAATAGATTTATCGTGTACCTTACTTATTGCAATTGTTATAATTATATTCTCCAATCAACGAATTGTTTTTTGTTCTATAGTTAATATTAAAACCAAGCGAATAGGTAGGATCTTTCTCAGTACTACGTATGTACCCTACCTATTGTCAGTAGGTTTAAGGGGAACACTTTCACAATTTTATTATGCTATTATGTGTTACTATTAGGAATAAGTTTATTCAGATTTTATTATAAATAAAGATAAGTTTAATCAGGCGTGCGAACCAACCGACAAACATAAAATTACAATAGAGTTAGACATTTTCCTACATTTCTATCTATAAGAAAATTATGGATGGTTTTAATGTCAGTAATGTTTGTAATTTAATTATGTATTGAAATTATTTGTTGAGAATTATTCATTTATTGTTTTCTAATGTTTACGCAAATTTCACTAATTATAATAAAACAATTTTTTTAACCGACTTCCAAAAAAGGAGGAGGTTCTCAATTCGACTGTATTTTTTTTTTTTTTTTTTTTTTTTTTTTTTTATGTATGTTACATCAGAACTTTTGACCGGGTAGACCGATTTCGACAAATTTTGTTTTAATCGACAGGTGGTGTGTGCCAATTGGTCCCATTTAAATTTATTTGAGATCTAACAACTACTTTTCGAGTTATATCTAATAATGCGTTTTTACTTGACGCTTTTTTAGTCGACCTACGTTGTATTATACCGCATAACTTTCTACTGGATGTACCGATTTTGATAATTCTTTTTTTGTTGGAAAGGGGATATCCTTAGTTTGGTACCATGATAAGGAAACCAGGATCTGATGATGGGATCCCAGATAAATCGAGGGAAACTCTCGAAAATCCGCAATAACTTTTTACTGGGTGTACCGATTTTGATAATTTTTAATTTAATCGAAAGCCGATGTTTATCATGTGGTCACATATAAATTTTATTGAGATCTAATAACTACTTTTTGAGTAATCTTTGATAACGCGTAGTTGCTTGACTATTTTTTCGTCGATCTACATTGTATTACTTGTCGATGTAATTGAAGTCGGTTTTTTTTTCGTTTGCGAGCAAACACAATTATTTATTTAGATTTCATCGCAGTATTTCCAAAAATCTGAAAAGGTTGTTTCATTATAATAAATTATTCATTGTTATAAATAAGAACCAAGTAAAATATAGGTAGGTATCTTATAATTATTTTGCGAACCATTTCATTTGAAAATTATTAAAAATATTTCCATACATCGCACAATAAGCGGAAAAATTAAAAATAATAACTAAATAACTTCTTTTATGTATCAAATAGGATTTATTGAGCATCCATATATTTATTTAAATTGGTAATAGTTCTGCCATAATAGTAGGTATTGCATATTATCTTTCTCTCGAGCAAATATACGCCTAGCTAGACGAAACAATCATGCATGACGTTAACCAGCGTTTCACTAAACATAATGGTATAGAACCACTGAAGTTTATTATATCTAATAATAAGGTCATTACGTCTAATGCGGGTTTTTGTAAATCCTTATGAATCAATTTTGTAAAGTGTGTTCATTTAGAAGACATCGAAATAAAATAAACTATTTCTATTAAAAAAAGGAAATATTGTACAAAAACAAGATGGCCAGTTACTGCCAAAAATTTTTTTAAAGCTTGTCTAGCTATTGTGTTTATTGCGCCCTAAGTTTCTTATCAAGGTCCATAATTGACCTGCAAGTTTTTAGGTATTGTGTGTTAGATAAATCTGATGTTTAAAAGTTAAGAGTTTAGGCACTAATAAGTTCATGGTTTTCGAATGAGTGAAATTCATAGAAATTAGAGTCGGGTTTCTTATAAAGTCTTAGGAAACGTATATAAACTCACTGTTCAAGCTTCTCGACTTTGGAATTCTTTACCCTTGCATATTAGACGTGTACAATCGCTTTCTATTTTTAAAAAGGCTGTCAGGAAGCTTTATCTTGATATTCAACGTGAATAAGATTATATATATGTATGTATGTATGTATGTTTGTATGTATGTGTTTGTGTATGTATATGTTTATGTATGTATATCTTTATGTATATATGTATGTATATGTGTATGTATGTATGTGTTTATGTATGTATGTATGTAAATAAGTAAATATATTCAAACGTTTATGTCTCAATCTGTACACCTACACTGACAAAATACCATCTCCTCTGCCCCTAGGTTGCCTGGAAGAGATCGCTTTTCAGCGATAAGGCCGCCCTTTGTACCTTATGATACTCTGTTTAAGTCCATAATATGTATTATTTCTGTGTTGGTGTACAATAAAGTGTATTGTTATGTTATGTTATGTTAAATTATAACTTTTTTATAACCTTTTGAACATCAGTTCGAGACCATCCTAAGCGTGTTTTGTTTTTTGTTTGCAAAAACAAAGATTTTATCAATTTACAATTTTTCTTTATATATTTTGATACAAATAATAAAATAAAATGAAACCTACCTGCAAAAACAAAGAAACGACATTCAAAGTTATTTTACCGATTCCTATAAATTAAAATATAATATTTATTTTATAATTGATAGTCCTATATACAATTCAGTTGTTAAAATCTTTTTATAAACAAAACATATCATTACTGCCGTTGGCGACGCCGCGTTGGCGCAGCGGTCACAGGTCAGCGCCATCCATGGGATGGCGCTGGCGGTTGCGGGTTCGATCCCCACACATGACAGACATTTGTATTGGCCATACAACTGTTTGCCGTGGTTTGGGTGTTTGTGTAGTCCTAGTGGGTCTCCTCGCCGTGCCTCGGAGAGCACGTTAAGCCGTCGGTCCCGGTTGTTATCACGTAAACTATACGTCTCACGTATACTAGCAAATATATCCGCCAACCCGCATTGGAGCAGATTGGTGGATTAAGCTCTGATCCTTCTTTTACATGGGGAAAGAGGCCTATGCCCAATAGTGGGATATTACAGGCTGAAGCGATATCATTACCGCTATCAAAGAGGTATAATATACTATATATAAAAACTTAAAGGAATCTTATTCCTTTACATATATTTATGTCAAAAGCTAACCAATCATACCGATTTTAAATCATCGTACCCCTAATAAGGCCCGGGTCTTAATTAAAGATAGTAATATGGACCTTACTAGACAATTATACATAAGTCCTTAAAAATTCAAATAAGATCGAAATAAAAAGCAATAATGTTGGTAACTTAATTACCTACCCTATAGATCCAAGTTCTGATACTATTTTATCATTACCACTGCGGAATTATTACATATCAATTGTAGTTTATTACTTATTGCTAAAAGACGTAAAATTGTGTCGGTAAATTTTATAAATTTAATGACGTTGACCGCTCCTGAGGTTGTGCAGAGTCAAAATGGCGAACGCTAAAATAATAAATAAATAAATAAATAAATAAATATTTACACAATACACACACGGTCGTCTGTTCCTAAAGTAAGCAACTTAATGCTTGTGTTATAGGTTACAGCCGACTGGTATATAGCTACATATTTTTTTTTTTTCGATAAACATACTTATAAATAATACATATATAAATATATAAATAAATATTTATATTACACCCAGACTCGTGGTGGGAATCGAACCCACAACCCTCGGAGCAGAAAGCAGGGTCACTACAAACTGCGCCAACGGGCTAGTCAAATAATCAATGAGCGGCGAAAGAATATAATATGCACTTAAATAAAAATTATAGGATAAATAGATCAAACACAGAGGACTAGTTGAATACTTTACATTTTAGGTGACACGGAGATGACTTGGTCATTCGTTAGGTACATTTATATAAATGGATAACAATTCCAGGAACAATAGTATGTACCAGAAGGTCCTATAATTGGTAGGTACTTAATTCACACACTTAGATTAATAAATAGCCTTCAATGGTGATTGTTTCGTCTTCGATTTAAAATAATAGTCTATTCGGGTTAAGAAAATAGTAAGTTATCACTGTCACTTTTATTTCGTTTAACTAATTCTCTTAACAAATTAAATTGCCGTTTTTAAATTTTCTACACTGTAATTAGGCAAATGGCGCAGATCAGTCAGTGACAGCGACGACTCACTATTTTCTTAACGCAAGTAGACTACCTATAAGCATTTTTGATCATATTCGTATACGTAATTTTCATCGTGTAAATATATATCTTAATAATTATAATTATTAAATATTATTGGATATAATTCAGTGTTCACTAACACTCAGAACAATTGAAAAAAAAGATAGAATACTAGACTACATTTACGGTAATCGAAGCGGCAACGCTAGCCTTATCAAAGAGCTTTTACTTTTCAGTACATGGAAATAGGTACTTGTATAAAATTTTGTTAAGTGGGTAGTAATTCTTAAGATATCAGAACAAATCAATTAAAGCCAAAGGGTTACGAGTTCAGTTAAATTTTCAAGTTTAAATATTCATCTTACACTTACGAACAGCGCTGAAAGATAACATCGTGAAAAATGATTATCTGAAAAGATTGACTATTTAGTCAGCTATAACTGCGCCTAACTGTAACTGTCTTAATATTATATTTAATAATATTTTCTTACACAAAAACATCAATTTACATCAAGTACCTAATACGACGTAAGTGGTCGTGGGACGTGGCGGAGATAACTCAAAAAGTACTTCGATCAATTCTAAATGAGACCAAACGACGAGCATCATCTTTAGATAAAAAAAGAATAATCAAAATCGGTATACCCATTAACTAGTTTTGGCGTAACAAAGATACAATAGAACACTTCATAAAGAAAACATACACCCAGTAATAAGTTATGGGGAATCACACAAAAAAAAATTAAATTGAGAACCTCCACCTTTTGAATTTGTTTAAAAACTTCATAAAATGTAAAATTCATTTACTATCAGTTACAGTCACACAGTAATACATAGCTGAAGTTTATTAACGAAATACTTATTTTTCTAGTTACTCTTCTGGCGGTCTTGGTGGCTTCATCGCTCTGTGCGCCAGAACCACATAGCAAATTGTGGGCTAATATGTGCCCCTGCGCCAAAATATATCTGCCCCTCTGTGCGTCAGACGGCCGGAGTAACATGAACTTCAACAACAAGTGCGAATTTGACTGTCATTCCAGATACTTTAAAGCCTTATTTGGAAAGGACCTTTTAGTCTTGAAAGACGATTTGTGCGACACTTTTACTGAGTAATCTTAATTAAGGTTAAAATTTTAGTTCTTTATAACCTTCAATATCATGAAAGTATGTTTAACTCTTAATGTTTGAAAATAGTATTCAATGATATAGACTTTTTTTAATGTTTTTGAATAACACAATTCATAGCATGATTATATTTTAACATTATTTTATTGTAATTCATAAAACTAAAAATAAAATTTTGATAATCTCTATCACCATTGTATGTTTAACATTTTTTCTAGTTTAATGACTACTATTTAATTAAATTTTATTAATACAGTTAAAGTTATTTTATCAGGTTATTTATTTATCTTAGCAACATGTAGATATAAGCACAGTCAAAGAAATGGAATCTATCAATTTAAAATTATTGTTTGTTTGTCATTTTCTTACATCAGATTAAACTCTTTTGCCGTGTAAAAGTATATGTTAAAATTAAAATTATTTAGTATAATATATTCTCTCATTGCACTTAAAATGTGAAAATATGTTATTTATATTTAATAATAAAAAATACAGATTTATCATTGGGTGTTAAATATTAATTCTATCCTTCCAACCTTCAACCTTCCGCTACAATAAAAATAATATTTCCAAAGCATAACATTTGATAATCAATATAAAAAAAAAAACAAATGTAAAAAATACAGAATATAAATTAAAAAATATAGATTTCTATAGCTTTGATGGCAAAAGTTCTTCCAATTTGTACCTTTTCCTACCAAAGTCTGTTTGATACAATTGACTTGGTAAAAAACACTGAAGAAATATATGAGTTATTAGTCCAGTGATACCCCATATTTTGTGCTTTCCTAAAAATACTGGCAGCATGTAATTTTCATGTTTTAAATGAGCATGTTTTGTTTGATCACAGAAAAAAGACATAGGCTCTGAAAATATTTCATCTACTTCATCAACGTTGGGGGTTAAATTGTTTACAGATAGGTTTTTAATGAAAGCAACCACTGGTGTTATGAGTACTGTTTTGTCACGTCCTTGTAAGGGTGACATTTCACACCACACGTCCACTGACTCAGGAGGTACTCCAATTTCTTCATAAGTTTCTCTCAAAGCGGCATCAATTACTTTTTCATTTTCGTCCAGTTTTCCCCCTGGAAATGACACTTGACCGCTGTGACTACTCAAATTAGATGACCGCAGTGTGTATAAAATATGTACTTCCCCATTTTGCACGAACAGTGGAAGCAGCACGGCAGCTTTTACTTTAGATTCTCCAGGACTTGGCACTAAGGATGGTACATCTTTTAATTTGGATACACAACTTTGGCGTGCTAATGTCGACAGTAAACTCTCGGGTAATATAGACATAATTCACATCTGCTTACTGTTATAAATATGCTCGCTATCTTTTTAATCTTAATCAGCTAAAAAAACTTTTTTACCTCGTTGAACTTTGTACCCTAATTTAAACGAGTCTCACTATTTTAACGAATAATGTACCTACCTACACTGTTTACAACGTCTACGCTTGTCATAATTGACAAATATGATGAATGACGATTATTTATTTATCAATGTCAATTTCAGCTGTTGGTTGCTTAGTTTAAGTGTATTATCTATGGGTTATTTCTCTAGTCTCCTTAAGGGCCTTAGCTTTAGCCTTTAGTGCTCAATTTTTAAGTAAAAAATTAATGATGTATTATAAATTTTGATTATTAATAAAAAAATTCTTATTTGTTATTTAATAACAATAAAACATATAATTATATGATAAAAATTCGTATCACACTAATGGAGTGTAGAAGAAAATACATATTGAGTACATAAAATCTTATATGAGGATTCAGCTGAAATAGTTCAAATAGTGTCCGCTAACAAAAGTTAAATTATAGTTTAAAATTTTACCAAAATAGAGCTAACATCACAAAAATATGATATGAAGTGAGTAATTTCAGAGAACTTGAAGTATGCAAAAGTTCAAAAGACTTTTGGTGTACCTATATAACCTAAACAGTTACTGTGAGATCTTTGAAAGTCAATAAATTATTGTGAATTTTAAAGAGCTTTTGCAAGTGAATATAGTGACAAATGTGATCAAAATTGTAAAACCGGAAGTATTTCTATCCGTATGTATCTACCTATCCTTATTCTTTAATTTTTAGCACTTTATTTGCAAATTACCTTCGTGCTACTGTGGTGTCTCCTATGTAATGACTTTGAATATACACTTTTTTTTAAATAAAGATGATGCTCCTTTCTTCTACGATACACTCCATAGGGGGCGTTCCACTGAAGGCCTGCAACGCCATCGACCATTCACAATTAGACATTGGCAGTTGTTTTATTTAATTCATGCCACGTTTTGATGAAAGGCAGCTCTGAACCATCTATATTTTGTGGGCGAAGTGGGCGCGATGTGATCACGAACAGTGACATGTATGACGTCAAGCGATCGCTCGCAATGACCACGCGCCTTAGGTGCAACGGTCAACGTAGAGCAGTGGGAATTACAATCGTTGCGGTCGCTTAGTGGAACGCACCCTATGTCATATGACAGAAATGAGTAGATTGAAGTTAGTGAATTCAGTTTTTGGGAACAAAGTTCAAAATTAAATTATTCAATTTATTAAACTACTACAATAATAATGCAAAAATTTTAAGCTTTCGCTTGTTATAGCCGTGGTTAACCAACGTGTTTTAGTGGTTTTGGTGTTTTTATTTTGTATTTTTAACTACTTGATTAAATATGCAGTGAAAATAGTTGGTAATTGGTTATATTAAGTTATTAACGTCTTGAAGGTCTGGTAAATGTTATTACCGTTTATATATCAGATTAAGTTAGTGTTTAGTTAATCTTAAGATTTTTATTTTTTTCATTTTTTTTTTTTTGTTTTAAAATGGACTTTGATCATCCATCGGATCCTCTTGAAACAGATGGAAATCAAAGTTCTACTAAACGTTTGGTGGTTGATGATCCAACCACCTCCAATTCATCTCCCAAAGATACGTTAGTCAGCCATCTACTGTTATTTGTTCGATCCAAACTTTGTATGTACACCTTTTCTTCTCCTAGGTACCCAGAACCTATACAGATGACAAAAAAGAATCTATTATAGTCTACGTCTCTAGGGAAGTAAGAATAGCCCTGCGAGCAATTTAGACAATTTCTTCATACACATATAATTTTGTAAATCATTAATGTTGGAGTCAAAAACATTGGTTGTAAAAAGATCTCTTTTAAATTTTCCTCTGCTCAGGCAGCTAACACATTTATGTCTAATCCAATTCTAGAAATGTGCAAATACAAAACTGCTGTTCCGACATACTTGCATACATTGCTGGTTTGATTTCCGTGTGAGTCTGGGTGTAATATTTATATATGTTTTATAGTGTGTGTATGTTACAAGATATTTATGTATTTATTTATTCTAGGTGACATTGGAGAAATCGGTCATGCGATTTTGGCACTATTGGAAGCCGTTAATGTTATGAAGGAATGTAAAAATTGCTTAAAACAGATTAAATCAACTTATAAGACTACCCAAAGATTACGTGAAATAATAATATTATTTTAATTATATAAATGAGTTCTCTGTCTCTTGGCATTAAAAACATATTTTCACGTGCGTCTCGCGAGCAATGTATAACGAATTTAAAGAAATTTCATGTGGCTAAAATGAGGAGAAAAGGAGTTCAACCCTCAGCAAGCGCTGCCGTATTAGTTCCTTTATGCAGTATAAATGACATCTCATCTTTATTGTATACAGTAAGATCTGCTAATCTAAAGAGTCACAGCGGGCAAATATCATTTCCGGGAGGTAAAACTGATAATACTGAGACGCCAATGGAGACGGCTTTAAGGGAGACTCAGGAAGAAATAGGGTTATTACCGAATAAAATTGATATATGGGGTTGTGGTCCAGAAATACCTGGTAAAGATAATAGAATGGGTATCACCCCAGTTATTGGTTTGATCAATGATTTAAGTGAAGACGATTTAACATTAAATATAAATGAGGTGTCCGAAGTATTTGCAGTTCCACTCCAGGAATTGTGTAATTCAAAAAATCAGTGTTACACTCAGTTTGCAAATGGAATCATCTTACCTGTTTTTGTAGCCGATGAATATAAAATATGGGGCATTACAGCTTACATAACTCATATGGTTCTGAGTTGCTTACTATCTGAAGATGTTTATAGGAATAATTGGATGCAGAGTAAAATTGACATGAAATACAAAAAATGATGTTAAATGAATTTAGAAAAAAAAAAAAAAAGATTTTAGAATATACTTATACAATTGTTTTTTTAATATATTTATACAATTGTTTTTTTTTTTTAATATATTTATACAATTGTTTTTTCTTTCTTTTATCTAAAGAAAACTCTCAATGTTTAAAATTTTATTGAAAAGTACAAAAGCTACATATCACAAGCGATTGTTTTTTATTTGTATATAAAGCTTTTATTACTGGCCTAAAACATTTTCATCATATTAATAAAACGTAATACAAAAATGGCACATATTGTTATTATTAGCTAAATGTATACTCGAAAAAATAAAACAACATCTTAATATATATAAATCTCGTGTCACAATGTTTGCCCTCAATGGACTCCTAAACTACTTAACCGATTTTAGTCAAATTTGCACACCGTGTGCAGTTTGATCCAACTTAAAAGATAGGCTATATTTTATTTTGATATATTATGTTATTATTATATTTCAGAAAAAAATAAGGTGATACGAAGTTCGCCAGGTCAGCTAGTGTAATTATACAGGGTTACTTGTAAAACACCAGCATCCTCGCAGGACAAGATAGCTTATATTATGTACAACAACATTTGTTCTACGACTTTTGACATAACTCAATACATTAATTTAAAATGATTTTTTAAGTTTTTATTGTACTGTCCTGACATTTGAAGTCTATGTTTCATTGATTCATTCATTGTCGAAAGGACGACGCGACGCTCGCGCGCGCTTGCACTGCTAATAATAATAATAAATAACACTTACTTTGCCCGATAATTCTAGTTAATAAAATAATTCTAGTTAATAATATAAATTGCTTGGTGGGTTTGTAGACAGTATCACAGTATGTATGTCGCAGTGACTTAGGTAAATGTGTATGTACAAAGAGCAACACGGATGTGTATGTAGATTAGCTATCTGAATATTGAAAATCTAAAATATGTGAAAATTATTGACGTAGCTAATTATTATTCTTTAACGTTTACTAAGTTTAATGAAACCAATTTAATATTCAATATTGGTAGCTAGGTATAATTCACTTTTCATTGTGTAATGCAGGCGTATTTAAAAAGTGGAATTAGCGTGTTTACAATAATTAAAATATAAAAAATAATTGACAATAAAATAATATTTACAAACTAAATTCCTATTACCTCTACATCGCGTAGATAGCGTTTAAAATAGTCACCATCACAATCAACACAGACCACACCTAAAAATCAGCTGTTCACTAACACGTGCTAACACTTCCGAATTAGTTTTAATTTGTTTGAACGCACAAATTATTTTGTCAATGAGCATGTCACCGCTCGTAATTTCGCGACCACACCATTGTTTTAATGTGTTCCCATAAATAAAAGTCCATTGGTGTAATATCCAATCCATCGACCGGAAACATTGTCTCACGGCTCGGTGTAGGAAAGTTCAGATACCTAGCGGCATATTGCCGACAGGCTTCCGATACATTGTCATCACACCTAGCCAGCATCCTCACAATTTCCGTGTATTCGACATTAGAATAGCGGTACGCCATGGTTATAAAATTACTTTAGTACAGATACAATACATCGATCGATACGAGTAAAATAAATACGAGTGGCACACAAAATCGTATGACGCGGGCGCATCAAAGTCGCCGCGCCGACTGCTTCGGCTAGCGAAATAGTTCAAGTTCAAGGGCGCTAGCGCAGCTCCGGCCCTTCCTTCCCCCCTCACATTCACACCCGCAAGTAGTAACTGTTTACCTAATATTTGGGATGCGCGTAGAGTTTATAACATTCAAACGGAAAATTAAATTAATATTTTTTTTGTATGAAAATAAAATCTAATAAATTATCAAAAGTCGTGGAACAAATGTTGTTACTTATGATGGTAGCTATCTTGTCCTGCAAGGATGCTGGTGTTTTACAAGTAACCCTGTATAGACAAAATATGAACGTAAAAAAAAACAAAAGGAAAAAATAAAACACAAATAAAAAAATAATAATATTTATCCAGGTTTATTCCTTAACATTTACATTAAAATCTAGTATTAATATTTTATACATTGTCCAATTGACATGATGTCTCTCGCCCTTGTCCTATTCTGTACTATAAATAATAAATGATTCACAAAATAATCTATTAAATTGTTTACAAATAAAATAAAAAAAAATAACTTTCCGGGATCCTATTCAGGTGGTTAATTTTAAAGTATTCTTAATTGTTTTAATTACATTGGAGGTCAACAGGGTTTTAAACAGCTGTGCGAGTTACAAACACATTTCTATAAAAAGTTAATTACAATATAATAGGCAATAATCGGTCACTAACCCGCCTGCCCAGCGTGGTGACTATGGGCAAAACACATGAGTTCACGCTATTTTTGGCGTAAACTTGTGGAGGCCTGTGTCCAGTAGTGGACTGTAAAGGCTGCAATGATGAGACAATAATACATAATATTTAAATTTTCATAACTTTTAACATAAGGAATAAGAATTACAATGTGTGCTTAGAATAACAATTTTTATTTTGTTTGATTTGTAAATGTGTATTTTTGCATTATTTTTATTGGATTTGCATTAACTTTATATGGAATTATGTTCTAAACTAACACAGCAAAGATTGAATCTATGTATAAAAGATAAGTACATACTTAAATACTACCTTCATAAAAGGTAACTTTGAGGCAGGCAAGAGCACTCAATATGCTTTGTATCAAATAAATATAAGTAAAAATAATAACTGTTGCAATTACCGAACCAAGTAAAGGCAGAGGTGTTTTAAATGGCTGAAGTTCCTAACTAAGACCTAAACTAAGATGTTCAAAAGATAATGAATACTGTGAACCAATTAAAAAATTGTGAATATAATACAAAAGTCTGAATGTTAATTCGTTGTTTCAACACTGAACTAAAAGCTAAGAAAAAATTATAAAAAATATATCATTATGTAGAATTGAAATTTTCTTAATAAAACGTTCAAACCTCTGCCGAATATATTTTGGTAAAGAAAGCCTTTCATAACCAATCAAAATGGCCACAATAACCTCCCGTGACGTAGATAAGAGGGATCCAAATATGTAGTTAGACTTGCATCAACCAATTCACTTAACTTCAAAGAAAAGATATTTAACAAACATCCGTAACACGATTACATTTATTAATTTTATCAATTTTGATTGCACCAAAAACATTCAATCTTTTAGATTTACTGTATTATAAGTCAACGCCAAACTTATACATAATTACAAAAAAAAAGAATACTTTTCAACCTTCATCTCATAATGGAGCAAGGTTACAGGAAGCTATCACAAAAAATGTGATACAAATTGGATCCTCGGTACGGGATCCAAAGAATATTAATTACTATTGGCAAATCAGTAACAATGATAGTTCAGCTTAAAGCCTATTGTACCGAGGGTCGATGTCCGTTCATCTGTTACTATTCGGAGTTATTCACGTCGTTGACGTCGATAGGGATGGACGTCGTGAACGTCGGCGTTTCAAGTTCTTCGTGTTTCTTCATCTTTAATGCCTGTAACATATAAACGAATAATTGGAACAACAAAATTAAATAGAAAACCTTTTTTGCTTCATAACTACTGTAATCTTTGATTAAAACAATGAAAAGAAATGGATTATAATATTTATTACAACAATTTTTTTATCGTCAATTAGATAGATTAGATAAGAATACGTTGAAATCAAGAAGTAATTATACAATAATATAACAAAAGACAATGGATTTGGGTAACCAAGAATATGTACAAAATGTTACGATAGTAAAAATATATCTTTTAATAAATTAGTTTTAACAAGTTATCACATCAATAAACCGCACCCAACGTTATGAATGTAAACACGTCACAGGCAGTGAATTAATCTATCAATAAGCAATGTTCCGTGATATGTAGTGAACTGGAGATGCTTGTTAGGCGAATGCTGATAGTCCAGCAGTAGTACTGTTATCGGTAGGATACACCATTATTCTAACATTCTCGACAGAATATGATGGCGACAGAATATACTGTCGGTAGAATATTTAATCAATTTTCTGAAGTGATATTGATAGTTGCTTATAGCAACTAAATTTCAGTAATGATAATTATGTGAAAATTGTTCAATTAATATTCAAAATATATACAACTTATACCAGTTATGTTAAATGTAGGTTATATTTTTAATTTATGGTCTATGTACACAATGTATCGCGACGTCACAACCACGCAACGTACCCTCGAGGCGTCGTCATCTTTCCGTTGTCTTGCCAGCGTCGGCGACAATACCAAACCTTTTGTAGATAACTGCGCCCGATAGTCATCATCACATGGATAGAAATAGAGAATAGAAAAATGATACCCGAAAATATATCGTACGAAATACAGTTTTACTAAGTAAAGGAAGCAGCTACATAGATAAATAGAAAAGCTTAGGCCAGTGCTACGTGTTTAAAAAAAATGTTCATGATAAGACATATCGGGATCAAAAATAATTTCTAGAAGTGTTCTAGCTTCTACAAATATAATATTTTTTTCAAATTTCGCATAGTTATGTTCGATTTAAATTCGAATTTTAAATCGAATATAACTTAAAAATACATGTATTTTCTTGTAATTTTTTTATTTATTTATAATACAACATCACAGGGCTCAATATTCGGGCTCGTAGTTGCCCGTATCTTTTTTTTAAAACATCCTAGCATTTTTTATATTGCCTCTACAGGCCAGTTATATATATTTTTTTACCTGTTGCAGTTTGTAGTGATTGATAATGTCCTGGTCGGCGGGGCAGCTTTGTGTGAACGCGTCCAGCTGGTACATGTGGTACATGTAACGCCAGAGAGCGCGGAAACTCGTCTGAAATTAAAACAATAACTGACTATGAGAAATTAAAAAAAATATGTTATTTAAAATTTGCATTCGAATAATTAAATTCGATTTACATCTTTACATTATACTAAATAGTATTGTCAATTTTAATATTATAATCTATACTCTCTATATTACTACATTAGTACAGATTTGGCCTCTGGTGTAATAAAGTCCATGAAAGGCCATCATTAAGCCAATAGATTGTCACTTACCGGTATTTCAAAGTCAACGAAGTACTTGCCGGCAACGCGGATGTGCTGTAAACGAGGCATCAACTCGCAATCGAAGCAACACATAGTGTCGCCAGTTAGGAATCTGTCGAAAAAAATATTGTTATTTTAAATAAAAATCTATTATAACAGGCTAATAATAATTCATTAAAATAAATATTATTTAAATGATAAACATCAAGATGGCTTTTTAAATTATTAAAGTTTTTCTAAGTTTCTAAACAATTTTTAGTCAACCTCCTCCTTCTTTTGAAGTCGGTTAAAAATAGTTCAATCTCAACTGAATAGCACCCAGTAAGATGTCACCAATTGTCGTGATCAGCACACACAAAGACAATTGAAGGCGGATTTATATTTGACGTGACGTGACGTGACGTGCGTGTTGTGTCGTGTCGCATCAGAACAGAATCGGTATCGTACATTTCATATAACAAAGTTTTAATTTATGTGTTGTGTCATGTCCTGATGGCTTCTGATGTGTCGCATCAGAACCGATCTCGATTCGCGTCAGATTGCGGGTTGCGGGGGTTGCTGAAACGGCGCCATCACGACACGTCAGATTAATGTGAACAGTATTGTGTTATGACGCATCAACGTCGCTTGTTTATTTACGTAAATTGTAAAATAATAGTTTATTTGGAACTTCAAAATGGATGACTTCAAAATATCGTTCTGATGCGTCAGAACACACACACACACACACATACACATAATAATGTAAACGTTAGCCCTCACGACACGGCAGTCAAATATAAATCCACCTTGAAACGTGATCCCTCAAATATCTATAATTATGACCTATATAAATATTTTCGCGTGCAGAGATCAAGCTAATTGCAACAAAGTTGTGACCATTGCCCTAACCTGCCATCAACTTAACATAATTATGTAAAATCCACCCCCAATCGATAATAACGTTTGCAGGTTATTTCAACAAAAAAAAAAAAAAAAAACAAATCACCAATACTAAATATTATAAAACAAAAAAGTTCTTTTTTTAAACGCACTAATCTCAGGTTTGAAAAAAAAAATATAGTCCATTTACCGAGGAGGGCTTTATAAAAAATGTATTGCTTTGTCGGTCGACTGTTACCTATATCGTAAGCATTAAGTTGCTTACCCAAGGAACAGACAGCCGCGTGTGCACGTCAAATAAAACAATAGTTACTATAGTACAATGAGATCCGACCTGGTCCCCCGGCGCTCGAGCAGCGCGTCGATGCGCTGCAGGTGCGCTCGCAGCGCGGCGGACTTCTGCTCGTCCTTGCGGACCAGCACCAGCTTCAGTTTCGAGTACAGGTTCTCGATCAGCGACGCTACCTCCTTGTCCTGCGGAAAATCGAAATATATGATTACTAATTTTTCTTTACATACTATATTTTTCACATTGTCGTCACAAAAGTATTGTCGTCTATGTAACTTGAAGCTTAAATATGTTTTCTTATGTTTACGCGAATTTCGCTCATTATAATGAAACAACCTTTTCGGATTTTATCGCGGTTTATTATGTCTTTTTAGATGTACGACGTTTCGGATAGTTTACAGCAACACACAGATCACGAGAGCGTCAAGACTGGTCAAAGGCTTCTTCTAATATGATTGCATTCACTGAGATTTAGTGGGTAGATGATATACTTAAAATATTTTCTGAAACATGTAAGGATATGCCGGTATTACAAAATCAAAAATAGCTTTATTCAAATAGGCTACAAAAGCACTTTCGATTCATTATTTTACAAATTAAAATTTTAAAGTTATTATTATTATTTTTAAAAGTGAAGCTAACACCGATTCGAAATGAAGAAGAAACTCCGCAGTTACTCATTTGACAATGATATATAAACTGCGTTTTAGTACAAAATTAGTAACATATAGCATGAAATACAACGTTACTAAGTCCGCACATTTGAAATTATAACCTACAGATATCGACTTATACACTCAACCCAATAAAGCTAGATTATTCACCATGCAGATGCCCCCGAGCTACGCAATTCATGGTGCTCTACTAACCGTAATCCTGGGTAATATTTAAGATAAGTAGGGATTCCGGACTTCATGAGCATTTACTTAAATTGGAACGGTGGAAAATACCATGCAGTGCATTTGTTCTCAGCAAATCTTTCTCTCAACAAATATAAAAAAATCTTGCTTTAAAAGCGCCTTTGAATCGTCAGTTAAAAGCTATCGTCATAATTATATTACTAATGTAAAGCTTCCACTAAATCAGAATGAAGATTCTGGTGAGAAGAGTCGGCAAGAATCACAACAGTTACTATCTTGATGCTTTTCGTCATTCAAAATAATCGACACGTAAATCTAAGAATAGAGTGTAAAATAAGGCTTCGACATAAAGTTATTTAAAAATAGCAACACATTTGGTCTAAAATCTGCTACCATCGAAAAAACAAAGGGGCCGGAACTTCCGGTTCTGATAACACGCCACATGCCATACTAATTGAAGTGCAGTGTCGAAATTTAATATTGTGCATCTGTTCCACGAAAATAGTAAAAAAAGTATTGATTAATTTTAATAAAACCATTCAGTGAGAATACTATTGAACATTTGTTTTTATAACATCATTTTATCAGTGCACTGTTTTAGAAAAATTCGAGATCATTCTAGGGGATTAACTTGGTGAGATCAATGTGCAGTAGTGTCCACTAAGATAGGTGGATAATAAACATAAGCGATCAACTGTACTAGGACAGACAATTAGAAAGTTCTAATAACTATGATTTATACGTAAAACGGTGTAGATATTTATCAAGTTCCGAACTGTGGTAGGTCACAGCAGGAAATTTCCTGCTCAAAACACGAAGAAGCCCGACTAGGTTAGTACATCGACTTTACAGAAGATCACAGCTAAATAATACTTAGTAAATAGTTTTCAAGCAGTGTTGTGTTCCGGTTGGTGAGTAAGGGTACCAGAGGTCCTGGGAGGAATTAGGAATAGAATCGGCTATGCGCTTGCGATGCTTCTGGTTTTGCTAACGTCTATAAGCTACGGTAATCGATTACCATCAGGTGAGCCGTACGCTTGTTTGCCGGCCTAATTATATATTTTAAAACAGTTCCATTTCAGTTTTTGGGAACTTGAGAAACCCAAACATTTAAGCAAAAATAGTTTTGTAATTTTTTTATTATAGCTATCAAACGATAAACTAACATAAATAAAATAAATTTTCGATATAACCGTTGCAAAACCAACTCCGCAACTATAATGATACACGTAAAATGTTTACCAATATATACATACGTATTATACACTTAAATTAATGTGCCGTTTTGTTTAATTTTTATTAAGCAATGAACACAAATAAAAATCGTTATAACAACCTCATAAATCGATTAAAGTATCAATATTACGTAAATATTATTCCGCCGTTTTAGTCTAGATACGTCGCATCTTTTGTAATGCAATCAAAAACTCGATCGTTACATAATTTTAACGAAAAGATCACAAATATGGTGATTAATTTATCACAACTATCATAATTATGCTTTTATAAAATTATATTCTCGAATCTTTCTAAATATTTTCTTTAAGTAAGAAGGAGTCGGCTTGCTTACAGTCTGTAGCAGCTCAATTGCGAGGTACCTTAGCCTTACAGAAGATCATACACAAATAAAACTTTGATACTGTGTTGTGTTACTGTGTGGCGGGCTCGGCTTCCATAGACTACGATAAGCGAACCGTACGCTTGTTGCCACGGATGTGGTGTGAGAATATATTTATCAAAACAGCTAAATGGTTCTGGATGAATTTTTACACAATGACAAGTTTTGTTTTAGAATAGTTACTTGGTATCTCGGGAAAAATGTAAAATAATCGTGTTTATACACGGTATATAGAGTATAACTTACATAAGCCCAGTTGTGTGACGCTATATGTTATGAAAATAATCAATTTATAATTATAAAGTCTCATTGTTAAAACGTTAGATACATATTCAGTCAATAAAAAATATATTTATTATAGTGAAATGGTTGATTGCTTTTAAAGCCTCTTCAATACGAATCGTCAACAAAATCGTTAGAGTGACCATTGACTCAAAATTATAATATCAAAATATCTTCTCAGACATCAGCGTATTTATACAATAATATATGTTACTAGCCGACCCCGCAAACGTTGTTTTGCCATATGTTATTAACCCCCTTAATCCCCTTCCCCCTTAAAACTTATAGGGGTATGAAACACAGATGTTAGCCAATTCTCAGACCTAGCCGATATGCACACAAAATGGCATAAAAATCGATCCAGCCGTTTCGGGGGAGCATTTTAACTAACATTGTGACATGAGAATTTTATATAATATAAGAATTAAATATTCTTATAATTTGATTTTAAGTCAACAGTACATAAATATTGTTAAGGACACACAAAGAAACTAGCGCCATCTAGCGGCAACCATTGAAACCACGCAAAGACAGAGACCGCATGAAACTCTCTACTCAATACTAGATGGCGTTAGAGGAGCAACTGTGGAACTATATAGAAGTATAGTCTCGAAAACCGGGCACATGCGCGAACTTTCCAGAATGGTCTGGGCCTCGTCTCGGCCGATATAAATAGCCGTAGCGAGGCGAACGAGTGCAGTTCAGTTTGAGCGATCTTCGAGGCGACTTCAAGAGTGAAAACTAGTGATCAAGAGTGGTACCAGCGAAACCTACGACATTGGCTACGACTGAGGACATCGTTAGTGCTTAGTGATTGAACCTAGTGCTTTGTGTTGGACCTAGTGCTAGTGAATAAAGTCTTGAAAAGAGTCAGCAGGTCTTTCTCTCCAAATCCTTCGAACCCTAACACGTAACAACTGGTGTCAGAAGTGGGATTTGGAGATGCCATTGACTCCGAGAGAAGACTTTAAGGACGTCAAGGGCGTCAGGACAAGGGCACAACGAGCTGCGGAGGCCACACCTACTGGGGACCAAGCTCCACCTACCGTGGACCAAGCCCCGCCCGCTGACCCCGTAGCTTCTACAGACTCTCAAGTGGCTCTTCAATTAGCAAGTTTAATTAAATTAATGGAGCTGCAAAAGGCTGAAATTCGTGATGCTTTGCAAGAATCACAAGAGCAACAAAAGGCTGAAATTCGTGCTTTGCAAGAATCGCAAGAGCAAACAAGTTTAAAATTGCAAGAATCACAAGAGCAACAAAAAGAGCTCCAAGAAAAAACGCTTTGGGCTGTAAAAGATGTTAGTTACGCGGTGACTAAGCTTCGAAAAGATGTCGACGTAGTGGAAGAACGAGTTACCGGGTTAGGATTGGATCTTGAAAATGTGAAAACCGGCCTCGCTGAACTACAGAAGAGAGTAGTAAGCCTTGAAACCATGAGAATTGCGATGTCTAGTGGAACTACCGGAGTGGGGCAAGGAGCAAAAGTGAAAGTGCCTCCATACGACGGCACTACTTCGTGGAACGCTTATCGTCGACAATTCCAGACTGTTGCTACTGCCAACGGATGGACGGAAGAACAATGCCTGACCGCTCTCACTGTTGCGCTCAGGGGGCAAGCTTTGTCGGTTCTGGAAGCACTGCCACATACGGAAAACGGGTTCCAAGACTTGATGGAGGCACTTGAATCCCGATACGGGGATCGACATCTGGAGCACGTGTTCCGTGCCCAACTGCGTGACAGAGTTCAACGCCCAGGAGAAGGACTACAACAATGGGCGTTGGAAATCGAAAAACTCGTTAGGAAGTCACACCCAGGAGCAGACACCAAGATGGTAAACACGAATATTGTTCAAGCATTTGTCGACGGAATCAAAGACCTGGAAGTCAGAGCTGCAGTGAGGCTTCGTCACCATACCTCATTAAAGGAAGCATTGGCGCATGCTTTGGAGGTCGAGGCTGTTCGCCATGACATACGGCATAAGATCCGCGAGGTTTCTGAGGAAGTCAAGGTAGTTAAGGCTCCTACGAAGAAAAGCTATGGAGTCATGTGCTACAAGTGCGGCGAAAGGGGCCATCTTCAGCTCAACTGCCCGCAGAAGAAGACCCAGATAGCACGGATGAAAAGGATAGAGGAACAAATAGAGGAGCTGAAGAAGCAAAGGGCTTCGCCTCCTGCCCGGGCTCAGGAGTACGACTTCAAGGTGGAACACCGCAGCGGAAAGATGCATGGGAATGCCGATGCACTCTCACGAAGGCCGTGTTCGGAAGACTGCAAACATTGTGTTAAGCAAGAATCTAATGAAGTAACATTAAAGCTAACAAGAACAAGTCCTTTGGGTATCTGGGAGAGTGATGCTATGAGGGAGGCTCAAGAAAGAGATGACGACCTTCGGCACATCATCACATGGAAGAAACGGGGTGACGTAAAACCTATCTGGAGTGAGGTTGCACCCACTGGCGCTGTCACTAAGGCGTACTGGGCTCAATGGGACAGTCTGATACTTCAAAACGGAATACTCTACCGGAAATGGGAGAAGACTAACGGCAGAGAGTTCCACCTTCAGATAATTGTCCCAAGAACGAGAGTACCAGATGTTCTCCGCGAAATACATGATGGCGTATCAGGAGGTCATCTAGGTGTCAAGAGGACGTTAATAAAAGTGCGAGAACGATTCTACTGGTTGCATTGTCGAGATGATGTACAGGATTGGTGCCGCAAATGTACTACTTGCGCTGCTGTAAAAGGACCACAGACCAGGAGCCGTGGGAATCTGCGGTTGTATAACGTCGGTGCACCGTGGGAACGAATTGCAGTTGACGTAGCGGGGCCATTTCCTGTAACGGAATCGGGAAACAAGTATTTTATGGTCGTCATGGACTACTTCACCAAATGGCCCGAAGTGTTCGCCATACCAAACCAAGAAGCTACAACAGTCGCTTCTAAGTTAGTCGAAGAAGTGATATGTCGCTTTGGCGTGCCTCTAGAAATCCATTCTGATCAGGGCAGGAACTTCGAATCGCAAGTATTCCAGGAAGTGTGCAGAATTTTGGGCATGCATAAGACGAGGACCACCGCGTACCGTCCACAGTCTGATGGAATGGTTGAGAGATTTAACCAGACCCTTGAGAGGCATTTAGCGAAATTGGTAGACGACAAACAAAAAGATTGGGACAAGTATATACCGCTCTTCCTTCTGTCGTACCGAACCGCCGAGCATGAGAGCATAAAAGCTACCCCGGCGTATGTCAATTACGGTAGAGAATTACGAATACCAGTAGACCTATTGACTGGAGGGTCACCGGAGGAACCAAATACCGTACAAGACTATGTCAGCGATTTAAGGGAGAAAATGCGCTATATACACGCCTTGGTTCGGGAAAATGGTTTACAGTCAAGTGAGAACATGAAAACCCGATACGACCGGAAATCGAACACGAGCGGCTTCAAGGAAGGGTCACTGGTGTGGCTGCATAACCCAACCCGCCGGAAAGGGAAATCGCCAAAGTTGCAGACCAAGTGGGACGGTCCATACAAAGTGGTTACCCGACTGAATGATGTGACTTACAGGATTCAAAAGCAACCAAGAGGGACATTCAAAGTGGTACACATAGACCGTCTGGCGCGTTACCATGGCAGTAACAACGATGCTCGGGACGAGCATCTCTAAGAGGGGAGTAGTGTTAAGGACACACAAAGAAACTAGCGCCATCTAGCGGCAACCATTGAAACCACGCAAAGACAGAGACCGCATGAAACTCTCTACTCAATACTAGATGGCGTTAGAGGAGCAACTGTGGAACTATATAGAAGTATAGTCTCGAAAACCGGGCACATGCGCGAACTTTCCAGAATGGTCTGGGCCTCGTCTCGGCCGATATAAATAGCCGTAGCGAGGCGAACGAGTGCAGTTCAGTTTGAGCGATCTTCGAGGCGACTTCAAGAGTGAAAACTAGTGATCAAGAGTGGTACCAGCGAAACCTACGACATTGGCTACGACTGAGGACATCGTTAGTGCTTAGTGATTGAACCTAGTGCTTTGTGTTGGACCTAGTGCTAGTGAATAAAGTCTTGAAAAGAGTCAGCAGGTCTTTCTCTCCAAATCCTTCGAACCCTAACACGTAACAATATGTAGATCTAAGATATTTAGATTAGCTGTATACTATCTGAGCATTCTAAGACCATAAATTTTAACTACACGATTGAATTTAATTGAATATGTTAATCTATTGTTATGTAAATAATTTAAATTAAATTCTAAAACATTGTCAAAATCCTCATTAATTATCACATATATTTTTTATTTCTTAATAAAATTACTTTTATCACTTATTGTTAGACTTGAGAACAACTTGATAATGAATTTTTTTCCCCTTTTATTTTTTTAATTAATTACTTTTAGTGGATGACCATTTTTAGAAAAAAAGCGAAATAGTCGAGTTTAAATACTAGCTAACACTATTACTCTATACAATTCTTAATTTATATAAATTACGCGTCACGTTATTTGTCCGCGATGGACACCTAAACTACTTAACCGATTTTAATCAAATTTGCACACCGTGTGCAGTTTGATCCAGCTTAAAAGATAGGCTATATTTTATTTTGATATATGTAATTATTATATTCAAGAAAAAAAAATTAGGCTTTACGAAGTTCGCCAAGTTAGCTAGTAAACTATAAAAGTCTCATACAGTGATTTTTGGCGAAATCATCTGTGTTAATTTGGGACCATTAGTATTCATTAATCTTAAAGAATAAGACCACGAAGAACAATGGGTGAAGCCTAATCGCAGTCCACAGCTGGACATAGGACAAGTTCACACCCTACATTATGGCGCGAACTCATGAGTTCGCGAAGGAATCAATCACTAAAACATAACCTAATTCAACCTTATAATACCAAATTAGCTTTCCTGTTTTGTCTTACCTGTACGAAGAGATTATGCCCACCGGGCACCGATTTCATGATATGCCGTTCGATCTTCTCGTTCTCTAAGATAGCGAGCCCGTTGTCAATGAGGATCGGTGGATGCGTCGCCTCGAAGTTGGTGCGGAAATCAGGCGGAGGCTTTTGCATGTCCACTGTTGTTACCTGTAATATTATAACTTATTTATAACAAAAGTATATAATATGGAATACTGAATGGGCTGTTGGCACGATTGGCAATATTTTTCATTACAATGTTATTCCCGCCAATCCTATCAATGAAAGTATTATTCATATACACATCACGTATGATAAATTAATTTGTCTAACAATCTAATCTAAGGATTTTAATAAAATAAAGAAAAAGCCAAAATTCATGCCTTCGATATATAATAATTGTGTAAACGAAAAAAAAAACCGACTTCAACTACATCGACAAGTAATACAACGTAGGTAGAGGAAAAAATAGTCAAGTAACTACGCATTATAAAAGATTACTTCAAAAGTTGTAATCTTATATCTCGATGAAATTTAAATGTGACCACATGCCAAACATCGGCTTTCGATTAAATTAAAAATCATTAAAATCGGTACACTCAGTAAAAACTTATGCGGATTTTCGAGGATTTCCCTCCATTTCTCTGGGATCCCATCATCAGATCTTGGTTTCCTGATCATGGTACTACACTTAGGATATCTCCTTTCCAACAAAAAAAGAATTAATGTTCCGTTTTCAACGTTGTCTTCTATAATTTTTAACTTTCCGTGCGCTTATTATTTAACCAATGCAATGTCGTAATTTTGTTTCTAACGGTATACGCTTGTGTATTTGACCAAAGAGAGCGCCCGAATAACCGGCGCGCATGTGCAATAGAACCTTGCAAAGAAAGCAGCGCCCGCGGCGGCCAACAACTACAACAGCTGTCATCTAACCGCAAGCGTCGCGTATCATACGATCGAATCTCCTCCTTTTTTTAAAGTCGGTTAAAAAAGAGGCTAAGCCGGCGGTTTAGGCTGTGGTCTGTGAGGATCAATTACTTGACGTTGACATCACAACTAAAATAATCTTCATACTGAGGAATTGTTTCACTTATAAGTAATTTTTAAAATAATATTTATTAAATTTTGTCATATATATTTTTTTTGTCAGAATAAATATACAACTCACTTTTAAACTGATGGTTTTGAGTTCTGCCAAGAGGTAGAGGTCCATGAAGTACTCCTGGCAGAACAGGCACGCGCCCTTCCTCCGGCCATCGATGGTAGATGCCTGCAAACACAAACAATTTATTGAATATTTAATTTTTGTTTACATATAACGATATATATACACTGTAAGCTGTAACACATTCAAAATTATTTGAGTAACGGAAGACAAAACAATATAGTTGTGAGACTGACATCTGGTGGAGTGGAAGGGCGTGCAATATAAAAACGGATACACCAAAGTCGTGGTGCAGTTCTCGTAATCGAGAATTCTCGAACAACAGTTTTGTCGAGAAGTTAAGAGTTTTACATTATAATTGCATCAATAAAAAGTGTAACCCACGAAATAATATTCAAAATTAGTCCATGTCATGTGGACAATTGCATTCACGATAACAATTAAAAGTGAACTCGGTAATAGACTATCTTTTAGAATAGACACAAACTTAAAATAGTTACGTTTAAGTTATTTACATTATACTAGATTTAGTTTACACGGATTTAAATTGTTTCTGCAACTCAGTAAAAGATGACCTAAAAATTATTTATAATTAAAATATTTTATTTGGGGACGACCTCCTGAATTAACTTGTATGACACCATATTTTAAACACGTAATAACAACAAAAATCCAAGTATCTAAGTAAACAGCATCCGAGAGACACGTCAAAGCGAACGTATGTAAGACGGACCTTCATTGAATATTCATTTTTCTATTGTTTCGCGACACGACGCCCCGCGACCGTATGTAACAACAGAGGCTTATTTCACATACAATTGTTATTACTGCTTTATCTCCGAACGTATAATTAAAAGTAAAACTGAAATCGACTCTATGTCTTTATTCGTAGTATAATTTGAGTTACATACGAGCTGTGACCCGCGGTTACATGTAGGATAACGATATACACCAAACCGCCTGCCCAGCGTGGTGACTATTGGCAAAACACACGAGTTTATGCCATTTTTGGCGCAAACTTGTGGAGGCTTATGTCCAGCAGTGGACTGCGATAGGCTGAAGTGATGATGAAGTTATGAATGATTGTGCTACAATTATTTATGAAGTAACAACTTCATTTGTAATAAGGTCGGTCATAGTATAAAATAAGTTAGTTTTTCAAGACTAAGGTGGAAGGAACTATGAAAAGTGCATCCAATTTTGAGATTAGTAGGGACGACATTACAAAAATTCTTGAAATAAGATTTTTTTTCTGAATATGAAATTGAAATTTAATAAAATCACTAGCCTACATTCCACAGGTAATTATTTCTCTATAAACACAATAATAATTTTCCTATTAACTATTATTGATTATATAAACGTATCATTTAGGCAATTAGAGTATAATAACATCCATTAAATATAAAAGAAATATTTTACGTCGGACGGAGTTTTTATTGATTTATTACATATAGCACAGAAATTACGCCATATAAAGACATAGAAAGCGAACAAATTCGATTTGATACGAAGTTAATTACGTGCAATACTAAATACGGTATTTAGAATTTACGATTAGCGAAGTGCTAATACGACTAGGTATACGGGTATGTAAAGACGGTCTCTTAGAGATCTTGATCAGAATTGCTCGTAGAGATCTCTTCCAGGCAACCTTTATTAACAGAAATTTGTAAAAGTTTAGCCTACTCCTGTCCGTAATTAATTAATTTCGAAATATTATTTAACGTTTCACCAATTAATAAAATATTATTAAAAAAACTTCTCTCTACCCCAGTCATATCTAAAATCGCTTACAAAGAACAATTGACAACCCTAATTAGAACTATTGACAACCCTAAGTAGAACTATTGACAACCATAAGTAGAACTATTGACAACCCTAAGTAAGTCTAATTTAAGGTCGGTATTTGGCCCGTTAGCGTAGTTTATAGTGGCTTTCTGCTCCCCGGGTTGCGGGTTCGATTCCCGCCTGACTCTGGATATAATATTTGTATATATATAGAATTTCTATGTATATTTATCAAATAAAATATGATAAAATATGTAGCTATCACAGTCGGCTGTTAAATTGGTAATCACAAGCATTAAGTTGCTTCCCATAGGAACAGGCGACCGTCTGTTCTTTTTATATACTTTTTAACCGACTTCCAAAAAAGGAGGAGGTTCTCAATTCGACTGTATTTTTTTTTTTTTTTTTTTTTTTTTTTATGTATGTTACATCAGAACTTTTGACCAGGTAGACCGATTTCGACAAATTTTGTTTTAATCGAAAGGTGGTGTGTGCCGATTGGTCCCATTTAAATTTATTTGAGATCTAACAACTACTTTTCGAGTTATATCTAATAATGCGTTTTTACTTGACGCTTTTTTCGTCGACCTACGTTGTATTATACCACATAACTTTCTACTGGATGTACCGATTTTGATAATTATTTTTTTGTTAAAAAGGGGATATCCCTAGTTTGGTACCATGACAAGGAAACCAGGATCTGATGATGGGATCCCAGAGAAATCGAGAGAAACTCTTGAAAATCCGCAATAACTTTTTACTGGGTGTATCGATTTTGATAATTTTTACTTTAATCGAAAGCTGATGTTTATCATGTGGTCACATATAAATTTTATCGAGATCTGATAACTACTTTTTGATTAATCTTTGATAACGCGTATTTACTTGACATTATTTTCGTCACCTTACGTTGTATTATACCTCATAACTTTTTACTGGGTGCACCGATTTTGACGTTTCATATATAAATTAAAAGCTACTATTCGTCACGTGCTCCCATTCAAATTTAATTGAGATTTGATTAGTAATTTGTGAGTTATATCTAATATTGCGTATTTACTTGACGGTTTTTTCGTCACCCTACGTTGTATTATACGTTATATCTTTTTACTGGGTGCACTGATTTTGATCTTTTTTGTATAAATCAAAAGCTAATACTTGTCATGTCGTCCGTTTTAAATATGATTGAGATATAATGAGCAATTTTTGAGTAATCTTTGATGACACGTATTTACATGACGATGTTAAGACGACTGTGGTCATGTTCAATACTTTGCCACAACGCCATCTATCAAAATGTAATGAAATTACTTCGTTCACTATCGATCAAATTACAATATTCCACTAGAGTAGAAAGTAGCAGTTTATTCGTTATAAATATATTTGAGCTTTTAATTTTTGAGTTATCGCTAATACTGGGTATTTACTTGGCTATTTTACGTCGACCAACGTTATATTAACCTCATTACTATTTTACTGGGTGGACCGATATCGATGATTCTTTTTTTAATCGATAGGTGGTGCTTGTCATGTGGTCCCATTTAAATATAATTGAGATTTGACTCGAACTTTTTGAGCTATATCTGATATGGCGTATTTACTTGACTGTTTTTGGAGTTTTCTCCTTAAGAATCGATTTTCATTTAAGGCCCCGGAATGAAAAAATTGAACAGTAAAATCTACTGAACGAATGACCTTGTTAGAGATGGCGTTCAGACGTTTTCTAATAACGCAATTAGGTTCCGATAGATGGCGTTATTGCATTCATTTATTTACAATTTGATATAGTAATAATATATTTCTTAGACTAGTAAGCCTTTTTGTGCCTATTTAGACAGTTGATCTGAAGGGGTAAACTCCAGTCGTGCATCGGAGCTGTGTGAAAACATGAACATTACATATTTTTAATAAAAAAGACATAAACCGTAATTCAATATAAATCTGCTTCAACTAAAAAACCCGCCGTAATAAGCGATGTCAGCGCTTCGCGCGAATCGACGACGGGCCTTTTATGAAATTTCTGCCTACAATCGCTAACAAAATGTTAGAAATAACAGTAGAACATTATATAATTCTACAATTTTATAATGTCGCGTTATATGGAATACGAACAAAGTATTACTATTTTTTCGTCGATCTACGTTGTATTACTCTTCGATGTAATTGAAGTCGGTTTTTTTTTCGTTTGCGAGCAAACACAATTATTATATACTATTTATTACTATAGTAACTTGGTTTATAGAACGCTAGGCGATACTTGATATGATAACGAGCTTTTCCTTCAACGATTCCATAGAAAGTGACCACCCGATACCGGTGTGATGGATTATTGTTATTATATTTACTATTTCTATTTTAATTTACCTGTAGTGATTGATATAATGGTTAAGTGTTAATTTATTATATCTGTGTTAAATTCAATTTACATAAAACATCATTAACTTAAGTCAGTACAATATAATAACTTTTCATGTAAATTTTAATAACGTAAGTATCATTTGTAAAGAATAAGTACGCACGTACGAGGTTTCATTGAATATTCTGTTAAAAAGTATATTATATTTTATTTTTATAATATGTTGTGTTTCTAATAATATGGTGCCAAAGCTCTTTCAACTTCTCAAACAGTGTTGTGTTGGTGAGTACCGCATTTAGGAGGCTGATGACTACAGCTGTACCGCATGTATGAGTCACCGATTTTTTATCTACCTACACATGTAGTAAGGGCCCATTGTAAGTTAGTCATGACTCAGACTCGCCCGGATTCGAGGTCGAAAGGGCTGAATACATACGCTGATTAGAACAACTTTCTAGTACTCAAACAAACGTGCGAAATGAGAAAATTTCCACCGGTACTTTTACCTTTTACAATTTTAATTATAACTCCGCTTCGGCGATAAGATAATTTTAAAGGCGTAAAATATTGTTAGAAAAAAAAAAAACAATTCCCTTTAATTTTTTAAATGTTTCCCGAAAGGAGGTTAATCGATTCTATTCGTAAACTTTTTACGCGTATTCAGCACTATCGTATAACTTTTATAACTTTATAAAAAAAACATTGCTTGCCCGAACGGTGAATCAAGAACGTGCCTAGTCAGCTTAAGCCATCTATTTCTAAATTAAATTTTATTAAACTCTTAATCTATTAACAGTTCTTGCAGACTTAAATACATTCCGAGGTCGATCTTCTTAAGATCGACTTCGACATTCAATTCAGTTCAAATTGAATATTATTTTATTGTTAACCGAATAAATGTATGGCATTAAACCTGCCATAAGTTATACTCAGTATAGTAATACTTTCAGTACAATGCAAGTACGTAAAGCGCATAAAACGATAATAATTTATAATTTATCGCGAGTGTTTTCTCTATTCTCGGCGCTATGGTCTAATGGTCACGATGCATAAACAAATAAAACAATACGCGTCTAAGCGACATCTAAGCTATGTTGTAGTAGGTTATAATGATGTACCTACATGCTAATACGGATTCTAGTTTACAACTAGTAGAACATGTTTATTTGAAATGAAACGTTGTTTTCGTTTGCATGCCAAGCTGCGTCAGAACGTAGAATAACTAGTTACATCTTGAAGATAAAATTCAAGTATATGAAATACATATCTCACTAGAGCTATAAGGTTACAGAATTGTGGGTATGATGTTCCAACAATAGATTGATTGATCGATTAAGTCAGTAACGTCCCAAAGCAGGCAATAGGCGCGTCTTTCTCCGATTTGGAGAAGGGTCGGAGCACCCGCCAATAGAAGACGACAAAAATTTAACTACCTTCATCAAATGTCGCGATTGAAAGCTACCAAATGGGAAAAAAGCAAATTTTATCTAAAACGCAGAAAAATATTACAAACAAAGTTGCATTTAATTTTTGTAATTGTTGTGCACGATGGTGTCTACACAGCCAATGACTGGACAGAATAGAAACCAGGTGGAGCGATGGCGCGTGACGCACCGACAATAAAGCAGACGTACTCACGTGTACACTGTATTTACGATTAGAAAATACAGTACACACATACGATTCAATTGACAATGGTCACGGTCGAGCCATGGATATCTGCGTCCTTTCTCATATTTGCATGCTAAACGCCTGATTGATTTGTGATGTAATTTGTATTATAATCAGTCACACAATTACTCTGAATATGTTATTAATGTTCTCATTCATTACAATGTCTGACATATACAAACATATATTAGTATGGATCATTTGCGACTTTATCGGTATTTATGCGTTAATTGGACATAAATTTCTTGAAAAAAAAATTAGTTTCCACGCTTTTATTATATCATTTGAGATATAATATAGTTTTAAGTTATTGAACTTTTATTGCATTCAAACTAAATTATGAATAAAAATATTATATTTTATTTTAGATGTTTCGGTTTTTTAAGACTATTGGAGTCATGAAATCAGGTGGATCACCAAAATCACCGAAAAAGATAAGAAAACGCTTGAGTGTTTTTAAGATTACAAGAAAATTATACAATAATTATTTTATTTATAAGTTTGAAGTGTATAACTTGCATAATATGTTTATACTATATCCCATATTGTTTATCGTTATTTAGGTTCTTATGAAATTATTTGTATATAAAAATAATTGAATTTTCTCTAAAGTAAATTTTAGAAATATTAAATATGCACGGACCTTTACAATTTCAAAACAAGTACAAAGGCGTTGCAATAACCAACCGTTGCCATAATAATGGCCCATCTCACTCTGTCAATATGGGAAATGTGCGAGAGACATACTCAATACAAAGTATAAGACTCAATACTATAGTGAGAAGTGTTTTATATTATTATAATTATATGGATGTTTTACTACGGCGGTGTTAATTAAGTTACGAATAACGCTGTAAAAACTTATATAACATATATTACTTTTAGAACTAACGTTCTGTAACTAATATAGCAATTAAATATTATCATTGAGTAATTAAGAATGGCTTTCATTTTCGAAGACGATTTCGAGATCATTCTCTTTCTACAGAACTAGATCTAGTAGTTTATAGACAGGCTTTAGAAAATCTATAATAGATGTTCGCGTCTTTAGTAACAATAAACTCCACTAGAGTCCATTCGCGTTACGAAAATAGTGACTCATCGCTATCAAATTAAAACGTGTGTTCAAATTAACCAGTTGCGGTAAGCCTTTTCGGACAAGCGTACTAATTTATTATGATCTAATTGGTCCAAAGCGTAACTAAGCTAAGTCTAAGTGACAGCGATTAGTCACTATCTTCTGAAAGCAAATAGATCACTAATAGTTTACGTCGTGCCGTAACAATTCAAGGAAGTAACGGAGCGCGACGCTGAGACCGGCTGAAAACAAAATAAATTGCAACGCCGAATAACGTCGTGGCATCTGAACACGATAGGATAAGACAGCACAGAGCCAACCAGCCGTGAAAAAACAAACATTCAAGTCAACGACATCGTACACATTAGCCGAACATATAGGCACTTTCAGTTTCGTGAAAATGAAAGTAGACCGTATGCCTCCTGTATGTTGATAGCAAATATTTTTTGTCTATGCTGTAGGAAGAAATTGATGATTCGTTTTATGATGGATGTGTCTGTCCTATGGCTTAGAAGTGTAAAGTGTTTGTAATTCATATAGTGTATGTATTAAAAGTAAGGAAGATTCGTGCAAAGATTCTAACAACTTCGAGATAATTGTGCGTGATCGAAAAATTTGTAATTTTAAAGTTTATTTGTTATTTCAAAATTGTATATCTTATATGATATAAAATTCTCGTGTTACAATTTTAGTTAAAATACTCCTCCGAAAAGGTTAACCGATTGAGAATCTCTGAGAATCGGCCAACATCTATTTTTCATACCCCTAAATTATAAGGGCCGGAGGGGGGGGATTAAGGGATTTAATAACATATATGGCAAAACAACGTTTGCGAGGTCAGTTAGTTGTATGTAAAAACGCCATAAATAATATACTAAACAGATCTAATATTTATTTATCTTTCAACACATTCTACACAGACTGTTATTTTGCTTTTAGCATGACCTAGTAGGAAATGCAGACATTTTAATAGTAATAAACCTTATGCCTATTACATTACCTAAGCATTAAAAAAACAATATATCAAAAGGTCAAAAATCTATATATAAATATTTCCAAAATAATGATTACAGTTACAGTAAAATTCATAGATTATCTTCTAAGATTTTATATAACTTACTTACGAAATGCTTTTTGCCACGTGTGAAATAATTGGCGTTACTTAGATAAAAGCCGATTACTAAAATCCGATTTTACTAAGGTAACAATTATAGGTGACCTATAGGTAAAAATTTAGATATTCCTAAAGTAATTTTCTAAATATTCTGCAGGACATAATACGCGTGAAAAGAAATAAAAACCGAGAGAAATTTTACCAGCACTAATAGTGCAATGACCCACGTCGGGAAAAGTAACCAACACTTGACCACGGTCCAGCTTTACAGACCGTGAAAGTTTGGTCTCTAATTACGCGTAACCCGTCTTCCCTTTCCAGGTGCTAGAATATCTTTGAAATTCATCTACATTACTTAATAAATACTAGTATTTTTTTAAATATACTTAGATGTTAAAGCAAATAGTACGAACGATAGGGGAAGATAACACAAGTGTTATTATTATTATAGTAAATAGTTTTTGGTTTGGAAACACCATAATTAAAGACTGATATGATTATACTGTTTTATACCATAAATGATAAATATCGGATTACAAAACAATTTAAAACTTCGAAATTCGAAAGAATCGACAAACATATTTCTTTTTAGAAGTCACATACATATGCTATAAAAGACCTCGACCCAAAGGAGTGATATAAAAACCATTATAGGTCGTCAACAACATTAGGTTACAGATCGAAAAATTATTGTAACTTAAATAAGTCTAATTGTAAAGGATAAGATAAGCAACAATTTAACGGATGACAAAAACCGAAAGTGCTAATAAAGCGAGCTGTACGTGATATAATAACAAATGAACATCTCGCATGTTTTAATAGAACACAACTGTCTGAGCGGCGCGTTCGGTTTGATAAACGGACTCGTTCAGTTTTACTCGACGCTCCTGAAACGAGTATCGCGTGACGGTTCGTTTCGGTCAAAGTGAAATTTTATATCGTCCGCATTGCTGCGAACACTTCCTCCGCGTTTCGGACCCGGCGATAGATTTACGATTGTTGTTTTACTCTCGCTGTTGCAATATTGTCTAATGTTAGATCACTAAAAACTATACCATGTTCATTTTTCTGACGATAATGAGCAATGGTGGTTTTTTACTGATGAAGCAACGACTAAAGGTAATATATCTATAGAAGGAACAAAATGCGCTTTGTTTGGCAAACGCAACGGAAGTTGAAAGGCGTGGACAATTGCATAGTCAATTTAGGACGCTTTTGTTGATCCAGTACTTGATGAATAAACATTTAAATATGCATTGAAGTTAAACGGAGATAATCAGCTTAGTTAATACATTGAAAATATGTAGCGAGAAAAATTAAATTTAGTTATCAGCTTTAATCGTTAACAGCTGGAACTTTTGACCTTAAATGTTTACTTTATTACTCCCGCTTATATATTTGCTATAAAGTTGCGATGATCTCAGCTTAAAATATAGTCATGCATGTGATGACAATGACATCACGAGCACGACCTTGCCTCACGATGCTTGCGAACATGGAATCGCTAACAAAAATTCTTGAAATAAAATAAGAGATGAATTTGTTAACAATTATTTTCCTCATAAAAGCAAGCCACAACATTGTCATTGAATATGAATGGGAGAATACCGACGTTAACTAATACAGACTTGGAGTTAAAAGGTTATAATAGTTTGAGACAAGTTTGGCAATATAGAAAGGATTTTACACTTGACCTTATAAATTGTGAAAGACGTGAAACCGGGTCAGAAACGTGAACGGCTTGTTCATATTGTCAATTTACATAGTGGTTCAAAGAACAGTAGTGCACTAAACATTATATATATATATATATATATATATATATATATATATATATATATACCTATATATTTATACACTTCGTCCATTTCATGACGTACAGAAATCTTACCTTCAGAGCGGCTAATTCGAACAATAATCGATCGTTTTCGGACCACATTCACTCTTTTTTTTAATAATAATGTGCATCCCGTGAGACGCCGAATAATGCACACTGGAGGAGCTATAGCCGCTGTACAGGAAGACAACTGAAGAAGATCCAAATAATCTATTCGTCGCAGTTCTCACCAACTGGGGTTATGTCCTTCCACTTTGTGGAAGATTTTACGAAAGGATTTTGGTCTTAAAGGCTTTTTTCAAGATTCAACTTGTGCAGGAATTAAAGCCAAAAGATATTAAAAATATATTTGTTTTATTATGATTTAAGCTTATGTAACTCTAAAAAACGTAAAACGATAGTAACATTTTTTACTTAACACTTATAAAAACTTATTAGTAATGGTTTTGTGGTTCATGCATAACCATGTAAGTACTTTTAATTAAATGCATTGTTTTGTTGATTTATTACTCATTATTTATTTCCAATTTTGGGTTACCATTGCAACCAGACATTTTAATCAGATAGTAATGTGTTTAAACATTTGTATTGTATATTATAATTTATAGCACAATAACTTTCAATGGCTAATCTAGATCTAGACATCATTATTCTGGATTGCCTATCATCATTCGCTATAATGACAAACTGTTATTAACATTATAGAACTATTAAAGAATAAGCAACAAAATAAAAATCTAATTAAATTTGTCCAGTTATTGAAAGTAGGAAAACGCAAGTATGCAATTAAAGACACGCCTGATTATAATGAAATGAAACTGTTCCTGATTTATTTTGCATGCAACATTATAAACAATTTTTAAACTTTGTTAATTCTAACAAAATAGATTTGGTAATAATAAAGTATAGGAACACAGAAGTGTATAATTCGTCATAACATATTATTTACATAAAGGAAACAAACGACGTTTTTTTTCTAACACTTTGGATGGACTAGCATGTTTTTATTTAGACGTAAACCTGTTGAATTCATTATAAATAATTACTGGCATAGCATTTATACTCGTTGGGTTTCGTAACAACGACGTCTTAATGCAAGCAGCCTAATGAATGCGCATCTGCCACTCGTAAGAAAATACCAGTGGAATTTGTAACTTGTTTTTTCATACCTACACTTCAACCTTAGTTCTCTCGAATTTAAGGACAAAAAACATTGATTAAAGGCATGGATTTTTAGTAACAATTAACTACTACACTGCTCCCCCATATTATGTAAATGGTAAAACAAATACTTAATTTTCATCACTACATAGTATAAAACAAAGTCGCTTCCCGTTGTCTGTATGCTTAGATCTTTAAATGTACGCAACGGATTTTGATGAGAAAACCTTCCTTGATAAATAGAGTGATTCCAGAGGAAAGTTTAAATGTACGTGCATAATATAGTAGAGGAACACCGATAGTTTTAGAGGTTTCTAATGTGATGTTTTAAATAAACACATTTTTTAGTATTATATATATTGAATTAGGAAAAAATACATTAAAACTAATATAAAGGTGAAGTAACTTTTAAGTAGTGTTTACTCAGAATATGTTTACAGTTTTGTAGTAATTTAATATGTAAAGTGACGATTTTAATAAAATACAAACCACTAAATTATTATAACTATAAATAAACCATGATCGTGTAAGCATTGGTGAATTAATTGGTTCATCGATTACTACAAACATTATCCTATACTGAATTTAATGCAAAGTAATTTGTAACAGCGACGATATTTTATAGTTTAACTATTTACGGTACTATTAATTTATTTTGTGACGCTTTCTAATCTAGGCTCTAGGCTTTGTTATTATTTTTAGAACTTCTTTCTTAAGCTTTGCAAGTTTTCTATTTGATAAATATCTTATTCTCAAGTCAAATACATGTAAACTATTAGGTATCTATAGAGATATATATCAAATTAGAAATAAAATTATATCTAACTAATATTATTATAGAGCTTGATACGTTTATTGAATAATCGTAGTGAAATCTCTAATTCGCTACTAATTGCTTAGAGGTAACATTTATATGTAATAAAACATTAATTATATATTGATTTATATCTTATATATAAATAAAAATGAATGTTGCTAAGCGTATAACTCAGAATGACTCGACCAATTCGGCTAATTTATATTTATTTATGTTCCTTAAGTCCCACGGAAGGTACTTATGCTACTTACTTTAAAAAAAAATTACTATTGACTTTTCACAGAACGAAGTCAGTCCGGGAGGCTAGTATATAATATAATGTAATTGAAATATCAATTATCTATAAGATAATTATCGTTACGAATTAGTTATACTAATTATTTCCTATGTTTGTCTATTAATGTGTTTGAATATCAAATGCTTAGCGATTGCGACTGTTTTTTTGAAATTTGGTAATGCTTTAAATATTTATAGAACAGTTTTCTAATCTTAAATAATGTGTCTTGATATTTATTATTTCTGATTTTATTTCGACATATCATACATGACGAAAACTTCAAATTTATTTTATTTAAATTTGTCTCAAAAAACTTGAAAAAATACCACTTTACATAAATATAACTGGAATAGACAGGCTTATCGCCTAAAATTAAGCAATTTGCAATAAAAAGGCAGTCAGCACGCAATCGATTGCACATATGACACTACACGACAGCAACGAACGTGAGATATCAATTTTTAATTTCTCGCTAAGTCCAATATATCTTTGCTCTGTTTTAGTGCGAAAAATTTAAGTAGTACACAAATATGTTAATTAAAGACCATTGATCACCATAAACAGCACTATCGTTTGTTTTGCTACTGTTAATTGCATAAATTGTTTTCTTTCGACTCATCGTTTTAATTTTTAGACGATTTTATTCAAATCAACCATATCTTTCTTTTTTTTTAAAATATACAAATGAAATTTGATTTTTATCTAAACAATCAATATTTTGAAATTTATATATTACTAGCTGTGCCCGCGGCTTCGCCCGCGTTAAATTAGTGTGTCACAAAGTTTTCCCAGCAAACTTCCAGTGAAACTTTCATCAAAATCGGCTTAGCCGTTCCGTAAACCTTCCTCTTGAAGCTCTCTCTCCATTGGTGAAACCGCATGAAAATCCGTTCAGTAGATTTTCAATCAGAAGAGAATCGAACACATACACTTTTGGGGACTTTGTTTTTTAATACACTAACCGTCGCCCGCGACTACGTCCGCGTGGTTATGAAGATATGCATTACTATTACTATAAAGATTTTTAACGCAAATTATTTTTTAATTCAGTCACTTGAAATGTATATGTTTCATACAAAGTATCAACCCCAATTAAACCCCCTTAGCGGTGTAATATCGCAAAATCCGTTCTTTGCGGACGTAAACTAACTATAATCTACCTCCCTGCCAAATTTCATCTTTGTCCATCCTGGATAGATGGACCATCGAGCGGTTTTTGAGTTCTTGTGATGAGTGAGTCAGTGACCTTTCTCTTTTACATATATAGATTACGATGAATTATTTGAACCCCTTTTTACCATCTGTAGAGCATACATTTTAAATTTCAACTCTCTTACTTCAAAAACATAGGACGTTCATACAAACTTCCAACCCCCGTTTTACCCCCTCAGGGGTCGAGTTTCGCAAAATACGCCTTATAAGGAACCTACCTGCCAAATTTCAAGTTTGTAGCTGTTATAGTTTCGGAGATTTCGTGATGAGTGAATCAATCTACCATCCCCCGTTTTAACCCCAAAAGGGAGTTGCTTTCTAAAGATACATTATTTGAACACCTTCTCACCATCTAAAGAGCGAACATTTTAAATTTCAAGTCTCTTACTTCAAAAACATAGAAGTTTCATACAAACTTCCAACCCCCGTTTTACCCCCTTAGGGGTCGAATTTCGTAAAATCCGTTCTTAGCGAATGTCTACGCCCTATAATGAGCCTAATCTGCTAAATTTCAAGTTTGTAGATACTATAGTTTCGGAGATTTCGTGATGAGTGAGTAAACCTACCATCCCTCGTTTTAACCCCATAAGGGAGTTGATTTCTAAAGATACATTATTTGAACACCTTCTCATCATCTATAAGGTATACATTTTAAATTTCAAGTCTCTTACTTCAAAAACACGGGACTCTCATACAAACTTTCAACCCCCATTTTACCCCCTTAGGGGTCGAGTTTCGTAAAATCCGTTCTTAGCGGATGTCTACTTCCTATAAGGAGCCTACCTGCCAAATTTCAAGTTTGTAGGTGTTATAGTTTCGGAGATTTCGTGATGAGGGAGTCAACCTACCATCCCCCGTTTTAACCCCAAAAGGGAGTTAATTTCTAAGGATACATTATTTTAACGCCTTCTCATCATCTATAGAGTATACATTTTAAATTTCAAGTCTCTTACTTCAAAAAAATAGGACTTTCATACAAACTTCCAACCCCCGTTTTACCCCCTTAGGGGTCGAGTATCATAAAATCCGTTCTTAGCGGATGTCTACGTCCTATAAGGAGCCTACCTGCCAAATTTCAAGTTTGTAGGTGTTATAGTTTCGGAGATTTCGTGATGAGTGAGTGACCTTTCGCTTTTATATATATTATTATAGATATAGATTTAAAAGCGATTGCTTGTTCCAAGTATTTTCAAACCGTGTCCAATTTACCTACTTTCCCCGTTGTAATGACGATGTCGTTCGAATTGTAATGTCTACAAAGAAAACTTCTTTTCTGAAAGCGAAACAACTTTGTTAACCATTTTTGTATTTACTGAGCTTGAAATGCAACATGACAGAATTTAAACGCTTATTTTAAAAATACTGTTTTGAAATTTACATATTCAAGTTTCTTATTTGTGACCTTATTTAACATTCGTGTCGAGAAATAACAATTGCAATAACTTACGATTCACAAAAACGATACACCGGGTTTGTTGTAAGATACGCTTGAAATCTTTATTGTCTATAGCTAGTAAATATTTTATATATGAAATTCTCGTGTCACAATGTTAGTTACAATACTCCTCCGAAACGGCTGGATCAATTTTTATGAAATTTTGTGTACATATCGGGTAGGCCTGAGAATCGGCTAACATCTATTTTTCATATCCCTAAGTTGTACGGGGGGGGGGGGGGGGGGGTTAAGGGAGATGATAATAACATATATGGCAAAACAACGTTCGCGGGGTCAACTGTGTTTATAATATTTAAATCCTATTTCCCTTGGCGAAAAAACGATACAAATTGACAATGTCTTTCAATAACATTTTAAAATTTTTAAAGTTTGTAATATTTTGTAAAAAGTTATTACTGATATAGTTTAAGCTGAACGCGTTTGACTGTTAGAAAAGACAGCACGCCTATCATGTCATGTATATATATTATTGTATTATCAGATTGTAGGATCTACTTTGTTTTTAATTTTCTATTTTGCCTTTTGATAACCCTACTCTTTTTATTTTAAAATCTCCTCTACCCCAATGTTGTCTGGAAGAAATCGCTTACCTAGCGATAAGACCGCCTTTGTTCCATAATATTGTTTTGCAAGTTTTATTTTTAAAGATGTATGTTATGTTAGCTTGTAATATGCACAATAAAGTATATTTCTTCTTCTTCATGTCAGCTAGAAATTAATATAAATTCTCAGTAACGTATGTAAATTCGGATGTGACCGTTACGAGTTCCCTATTTAAACACTTATCAGAAGCGTCCTCGACCGTTGATTCGCATGACGTCGTGTACATAAGCCGAAGCGCGGTCTACTTTACATATATTGAAACCAGTACTAATTATGATTTTAATTTACTTTCATAATAAATCATTATAATCAATTTATTGTCATATATGAAATGGCATTTTGCAGTTATGTTTTCGGTTCGGCTTTTTTATACTAGCAGCTTCAAACATTTTTTTTTCTCTAGAGTCGAATGAGATTAGTGCACAACACTGTAATAATAGGAACGTCACGAGGATTTTCTGCAAAAGTATAAGTCGAGTACCTAGTAAATAACGTCAGTATTTTTATAAGACCAGTATTAAGAATCAATTCGCCAAAAAGTCGAAACATTTGTAGTTAAAAATTTGCAAAAAAAGAATCTGAGTTATTGTATTATTACAATTTTTTAACCGTCACTTAAACACAATATAAAGCCACATACAAATTCCGATGTCCTTGAAAGCATGCCCACGTGCCCTTGGCTGACGTCATCGGTTTGGCTTGATATAACAGCCATTTGTTATCGCTAACATTAGCCGTAAAATATTTGAAACCAATACATTAGTATAGCAGGATATAACTACAATATGTATGTCTACATGATTATGTAGTTGTCTTTATTTCTAGTCTTCTTGGTGAGAGGTACTATGTGTACGTCAAGCTTATGGATAGCTACATATGTACAATGTATGTTGAGTGTGTTATTTTTTTTTTGTCAATAATATGTACATTCAAATATAACATCTTATTTTTAACTCTTGTACCGCCATCGAAGGGCTTACGCCTCACTGTTACACGTGTACCCGTGCATTTGATTAACCCAATTCGACAGAAACTGAGGGCATTTAAATGGCATGAGTACCTTACTAATAATAATAGTACATAGATACAGACCTGTTCATAAGAACGGCTTGGATTCGATGAGCTTAAATTCAAACTCTTGTGGCAAAATGCATTTGTTATTTATCATTTTAATTACCTTTGGCATCAGTTTAAAAGTCTGTATGAATGAAGACGTACGAGATATTGAAATATGTGTTCATACAGCAATTGCTACGTGAGTATAATATTTATTATATGACTAGCTGCCCTGGCGAACTTCGTATCACCTTATTTTTTTTCTGAAATATAATAATAACATAATATATCAAAATAAAATATAGCCTATCTTTTAAGTTGGATCAAACTGCACACGTTATGCAAATTTGACTAAAATCGGTTAAGTAGTTTAGGAGTCCATTGAGGACAAACATTGTGACACGAGATTTATATATATTTGGATATTTAGCAAGTCCCGCAACAGTCGACGCTTCTTGCGCCAGCTCTTGAATCTACTACTACTAGCACTTTCATACTAACATAAACAGCAAAGATATTCACAAATCACTAATTTGAGGCAGTTTCGCGAAGTGGTTTGCCACTAATTGATTTGTGCGGTTAAACCGTCGTGCATTCAACTCCCGTTTCTATATAGGTTTCTATATACTGTTTCTAGTTGTAATGGTTCGGGCTTGTGGTATGTGTATTCGGACCTCCGACACAAGAATCACATCTGCTACTGATTACGTGACCATAAGGGGCGCTTGAGTAATCTTAAAAAAAAAAAAACGAAAGATGGACGGTAATTTCCAGAAGGTTCCTTTATCACTTTTACTATATACATAAGGATTAATAAAAACTATTTTGTCGATAGTTATGACGTTACTTGGCCACTTGTCGTGTCACAAACAATTAGTCACGTCCATATATTTAACACTTAGGGTGCGTTATTGTGATAATTTTAGCGTCCTTGTAACGTAAGGTATGCGAACATGTGGTTTTGTGGTCTTTGGAAATACTTTACCTAACTTAAAAGACACGCAATTATTTGTTACTTTAATTTCTAAAATAACATTGCGAGAAATTGTACCTATACTATGATCAGTAAGTCAGTTCAGCCTATTGCAGACCACAGCTGGACATAGGCCTCCCCAAATTCAAATCCCAAGCGGATGGTCTGGCGTGAGTAATATGAAGTAACAAATTGCAAATTATGAAGGTAAGTAAACCATATCTCTCTCTTATTCTAGAGATAACAAAAAAAATATCTACAAAATATTACATATAAAATCATTAAGGTGTTCTAAGTAATTCAATTTTTTACTAAAATCACCAAAAGACGAATTGAATCATTGAATCATTGAGCACATTTTAATAATAAATTAATAATACAAACGAGTCTACTTGGATCACCGGACATTTTAAAGTAGCTTCGTGCTAGTCTTCATGTGAACAGAGTTTACAATGGGATTACATAATCACTTGCCCCATTGACTTGAGGTTGCGCCGCGCATTACGATTCTAGAAATAGTTGTGCTAATGGGAACTGTGACGGTAGATACGAGAATCAAAGACGCATAAAGTAGTGTTTATTAATAATTTTTAGTTCTTTTTATTGTTTAGTTCACTTGCTTTGCTTACTTGGAAGAGCAAATGGAGCATAGTGGATTATAAAGGTGTATTTGAATAATGAACTAACTGATATGATGCAGGTTACACCAGTTGAATTATATTTTCATATTGTCTGGGTTAATCGAAAATAATGTTGAATTAGAAAGTAACCGTAAATGTAAATATACTTATAATTAGGTCTATTTTAAAGAAAATAGATTGCTAACGAGCAAAAGAGGTTACCATAACTCTTAGTTTAACATAATTTTAAGGAGTGTTGTTTGGAACTCATGTTTCCGAGAATTATTTAGTCAAGATGTTTTAATGCATACTTATATGAGCCTAATTATGTCTATACTAATATTATAAAGCTTAAAATGTATTTGTTTGTTTAAACGCGCTACTCTCTGGTTAGAATTGAGAAATTATTTTTTTGTGTTCGATAGCCCATTTACCAAGAAAGGCTATTTTTTTTAAATTAACGTGTGTGAAACCGCGGGGCAATTCTAGTCAGTCATATATGAGCCAGAATTATATACATCCAAATTCTTATTAAGTCTAATTCTCTGTCATAAAACAATATTTATTTAAAAATTGGTATATGCATTAAATCGTTTTTCATCCAAAAAAGTTACAAGAGTTTGTCATATTAAAGCAGTCCTAGGGCTCTATCGCAAGGACATCCGCCTGTTAGATAGACAACGAAAATGCTAGAAACGTATCGTAAACTTGTTTGCCACTCTAGTGATAATGAAAAAAAAACTTCGCGCCTATTCATGTACAACCAATACACAGATTATGTATCAGAAATAATGAATACTGTCAATATTTATAGATCGAGACGCCAAGAAAATATCAGATAAATAAGCCACATACTCGATATCTATAAAAATAAATAATAAATAACAGTACAGCGCTAGTGAGCTGTAATATGTAACTGGAAATTACGATTCAAGAGTACTGATATAAATAATTCACAACAAAACGAAATATGGAAGGAAACAGAGATTTTCTTATAATTCTTAATATTACAAGTTGCTTATCCTTTTTTACAAAATGTCTGAAATTAATCTAAAATCGGCACACAATTGGTTGACTTAGATATCGCCAAAAATATAAAAAAATTACTGTTGTATAGACAACCTTCTTTTTAGAAGATTAAAAAAGGGCAATGTCCGAACACAGTTGGACGAGATAGCACGTTTCTATTAAAAATAAAACATAACATTCTAACAAGCCATGACGACCACAATTTAGAAAATAAGCAGAGATTTGCGGCGGTGAAAAACAGTTACACTCGGAGACGGTAACCGTAATAGAAGAAAAATAGCTTGAGAAAATTACGACATCGAAGAGGCTGAAAAAGGTAAAGTTATATGATTAACAAACAGTAGCAAACCTCGTGTCATATGCTTATGTAATAAAACTCGGAGGTAGTGTGGCACATGTTAAAAACTGTATGTTTACAACCATATATAGCTTTGATTTAATCTACTCTCAGGTTGCTTGAATGTGAATAACCAACTTTCTCTAAGTAAAGACATTACAGTAAATTTATGAATCTTTTGTCATAGTTTAACTTCCTCTTTGTCAGTTATTACTACACTTGAGAAAATTCAATTAATTACAAACATGTCTTTAGTTTTGTTTTAATAGTTTAATTAAATTGTGTTTGTACTAGGAAAGTTTTGGGGTAAGTGGTTCTGATGATTTCTTTCTCTTTTAAAATACGTAAAGAATGAAAGAAATCAGAACTACCCCAAAGCTTTCCCACTAGCGGCACTTTAGGGTATAAATTGATTGAATTGTAAATAAAAGAAGGTGTTCTATAAATTGAATTACTTGTCCTAACTTTAGTGCAGCGTTTCGGAAGTCATTCGCGTACATATATTGCGGTGGTTTATTTATTTAGATTTGAGCATTAGTCACAGTAATTTGTTGTAACTATACGAATGTATACATAGGCTATACAGTTTTCTGAGCAGTTAAGCTTGTATTGTTTTATCGGACCTCAAAGATAGAAATTTCGACCTACTGGTAAGAGCTTAACACGAGGCATTTATTATCCAATTAAAATAAAAAGATAACAATAAAAATTCATAGAATTGTATTTACACATACACACATTACATATTGCGTAATTGTATAAAAGTATTGTTTTTTATAAAAACATTATTCCATTTTAATATTTACTGCAAATATGTAAACTGGATATTATAGAGAAATTGTAATATTTGTTATCAATAATAATGATTGAAGAGTTTTTCAATGTCTTATCTTGCGACGTGACTGAACCGAGCACACGCCCTTAACGTTATTAAACATGGCGATTAATTACATTTTAAGCGACTTCTAAATAAAGAGGAGGATCTCAATTCAATTGTATTTCTTTTATGTATGTTACCTCAGAGCTTATGACTGGGTGGACCCGATTTCGATGATTTTTAATGCATTTTAATTTTTAATATTAATTGAGATCTAACAAGTGCTTTTCGACTTATATGTAATATTAATACGTGAAGCATAAACTTTGTACCCCTTTTTACGAAAATTGCGCGGACGAAGGAGTGTGAAATTTCGTACACTACTAGTTTATATAGGGAAGGAGTGTAGAATGCTAATATATATATATATATATATTTTTTATATACGCTTACACACATACGCTTATTATACTCTTTTGTTGATTGTCAGTCTGTAGTCAAATTAAAATATTTTAAAAAAGGTTCTTTATTTTCATAATTTTTCGGTTTTCTTTAATTTAAATTTTTACTTGTGGTCGAATATCGACCTCTGGGGGACCACTAGTATGTAATAATGCGTATTTATTTAACTATTTTTTCGTTGACCTACGTTGTATTATAACCGCATAACTTTTTACTCGATGTACCGATTTTAATGATTCTTGTTTTAATCGAAAGCTGATGCTTGTCATGTGGTCTTATTGAAATAAAATTGAGATCTGATGATTACTTTGTGAGTAAATAATTAAAGTTGGTTTTTTTCGTTTGCGAGCAAACCTGTTATAATTAATTACTTTTTACAATTACGACAATTAAAACCGATATTCAATTTAATAACCGAAGAAGAATAATACGATAAAGTTTAAAAAAATTATTGCAATGTTTGCAAGTATGATATTTCAATTAAATATTTTTATGTACCAGCAGTCCATACATTTTCACTTTCTTTTGATAAAAAATTGAAAGTAGAGGTTTATGGGATATCATTATTTCAAAGTATGCATTTTTAACATTATTTTAAAAATCAATGTTTGAATTATCTGAGAAATTTTAAAGCGATTTTCGATCAAATATATACGAAAAAAAAAACGCAGAAGACTAAAGTTGGTAACGTTTTGAGTTTTCGCACCGGATTAGATTACCTGTATAAAAAGAGCCAGTAAAAATAGTTAAGTATAACTATCTAGAACTTTATAGTAATCATATATAATGGTATATAATATTTATAGAAGTAACCCAATACACTTAAGCACTAAGCTTGAGAAAAATCTGGATTAATTCGGTTTATTTTGTCTGTGTATATTTCTATGTGAGGAAGCTGTTCTTACGGAATGTTAAGTTAAGATAATTACGCAGACAATCAGAAAATTTCATAAAATGCCAGTTTGTAAGACAGTGCGTCTACCAAGTAATCATGATACATTCTATACAAATAAATAAAATTGGAGTATCTGTTTGTAATATTAAAATAACCGCTTTTTATTGATGACTATCTTTTTACTGATCACTATCCACTTGTTATAACATGTAACTTAACATCACTTACCCCTACTGTTTTACCGGACATTGAACATATTAATACAAATATTTTATGGGGTGTTCGAGATAAGAAGCAAGTGGATATGTATACAAAAGAGTGCAACGATCGATTAAAAATGATTGACATTACTTCAGACCTTTTAAATTGTAACTGTTTTTGTAAAAGCCATGATCACAGGCGTATTCTGAACGGTTTTTACTCGGACATTGTGTCTGCTTTGAGAGATGCGGCGTTGGTGAGTCGTGGGAGTAAGAGACGGTTCGGTGGTGGCTCGCGCGTGGTGGGATGGAACAAGCACGTCAGCGACGCTCACCGGGTGGCCAGGACTAGTTTCACGAAATGGGTGCTCTATGGTAAACCTAAATCTGGTCTTATTTATCACGAGATGGTTGAAAGTAGAAGAAAGTTTAAATCACAATTAAAATGGTGCCAAGATCACCAGGAGCAATTAAGAATGGATATTCTTGTTAAGAAACACTGTAATGGTGATTTTCGTGGATTCTGGCGCGAGACAAGTAAAACGAATTTACGGCCTGGCCTACCGGTGAGCGTTGATGGCTCAAGCGCGCCCAAGGACATAGCTAACATCTTTAGGGCAAATTTTTGTGTTAAGTCACATGTGGGTCCTATGATGGAGGTGCACAATGCTGACATGAACGAGAAAGGTGATAGGATCTCATTCCTTCCCGAAGATATATATAAAGTTATACGACAAATGGACAGAGGTAAGTCTCCAGGCCACGATGGACTCAGCATTGAGCATCTCCAGCACGCTGGACCTCTTATTTTTAAGCTATTGGCTCTGTTTTATTCACTCTGCGTGGGTCATTCCTACCTGCCGGATGATCTCATGAAAAGGGTAGTAGTTCGTGTCGTGAAAAATAAAACTGGTAACCTTGCTGACAAACATAACTACAGGCCTATATCGCTTGCCACTATCATGGCCAAGGTGTTTGACGGATTGCTTAACGCGCAGTTGAGAAAACACATAAAGCTGCACGATAATCAATTCGGTTTTCGCCCTCACCTGTCTACAGAGAGTGCTATACTGTGCCTTAAGCACACCGTCAAATACTACACAAGTCGCAAGACACCTGTGTACGCGTGCTTCCTCGATTTGTCTAAAGCTTTTGACCTGGTGGTATATGATTTACTTTGGAAGAAACTCGAGCGAGTTGGGTTACCGCAGGGAATTATAAATATATTTCGATATTGGTACGCGAACCAGACCAATAGCGTTCGATAGGCGGGGACAATGTCTGATCCGTATCGGCTCGAATGTGGAGTCAGGCAAGGGGGGTTAACATCTCCAACACTTTTTAACCTCTACATGGATGACCTGATCGTCGCGCTCAGCAGGCAGCATGTCGGCTGTCATGTTGATGGAGTATGCGTAAATAATATAAATTATGCGGACGACATGGTACTGCTGAGTGCGTCAATCAGTGGAATGAGACAGCTAGTACAGACATGTGAGGATTACGCGTGTTATCATGGCTTAAAATATAACGTTTTAAAAAGCAAATGCATGGTCTTTGGGGCTATCGGAACAAAATGCCCCCCGAATAGCTCACACATGCTTCTCTCTGGTGTACCCTTAAAAATGGTGGATCAGTTTAAGTATCTAGGGCATATAGTTACTACTTGTCTCAAGGATGATGCAGACATTGAGAGGGAGCGGAGGGCACTGTCAGTTAGAGCGAACATGTTAGCTCGAAGGTTTGCTCGTTGCTCAGCCCAAGTAAAGATAACACTTTTTAGAGCATATTGTACCTCGTTTTATACGTGTAGCTTATGGGCTGACTACACAAAGAAAAGATACAGTGACCTCCGTGTCCTCTACAATAATGCATTCAGGATACTGTTGGGGCTGCCCCGATGCTGCAGCGCCTCAGGCATGTTTGCAGACGCAAGAACCGACTGCTTCCACACCACCATGCGTAAGCGATGCGCATCTTTTGTGCGTAGAGTAAGGGGCAGCCAAAACAGTGTGCTGAAGATGATCGCGGAGCGTTTTGACTGCTTCTACCTCCGGCATTGCTGCGATAGACACCTTGCGATACAAATGCCGGAGCGAAAGCTTTAAATATTAATTATTATTATTATTCATATTGGACATTGTGTGATTGTAATTAGTTTCATTTTATTATTGTAATTGTATTTTTCAAATTGTCGTGACATTTATTAATTTTATTTTATTTATTTATTTTTTTTGTAAGTTGTATTTGCCTTAGATATCGAAGTGAATAATACATTAGATTTATATTATGTTTTTATTGGGTACATGTTTTTATTTTTAAATAGTAAAATTTACGTGTCCGTTATATGTATGCACATCTATTTTATTAAATATCATATTTGACATTGTGTAGTTGTAATTAGTTGTTTTAGTTTTAATATAATGAAATTATTGTTAAAATTATTTATTTGTATTAGGTATTGTTTATTGTTAATGTGATTTTATTATTTTATTATTGTATTTTACAAATTGTCGTGACATTCATTAATTTTTCTAGTTGTTATAAGAATTGTTTAAGACGAATTGTTTTATGGGTCAATTGTTACCTGAAATAAAGAAATTATTATTATATTATTATTATTATTATTACATTCTTAAGTACACACAATAGTAATATAAATTAAGTATACCCGGTACATAAACCAAAATATTTTTTTTTTATAATTTTTGTCTGTCTGTCTGTTTGTTCCGGCTTATCTCTGAAACGGCTAGACCGATTTTGACGGGCTTTAACTTAGGCTACTTATATTTTAGATTTTTATTTAAAATTACTGCGAACTGAACAATAAATATTTTGTTAAATTCGACGCGGCAGAAGTCGCGGGCACAGCTAGTTTACATATATATTTTTAATTATTTCACATATTCTTCCCACGTTATTTAAGCCATTCTGCTTTGTTAATAAATAATATAGGCCACTTTACATACTCTATTAAGGTTACTTTTAACATATAAAGCAGTTAATGCACACATTCTTGGACGATAATCTCAAAAAGCCCTTTTAACAGAATTAGATCATTAGAACAAAAATGTGTGTTAAGTTTTAGAACAGCTACTAAGAGCTGGCGAGAAATTTATTTCAGTATGTTAGTGTAATTACTTACATAAATCCATAACTTTGGTGCTACTTACTTAACAATGTATTTTATAATAATTTCCAGTCTCCGGTTGTCTGCCCTTGTGTGTTTCCCCAGCGTGCCTTGGGGAGCACGTTAAGTAGTCTATCCCGGTTGTTATCATATTCACCCGATAGTGATGACTCATAGTAGGGAATAAATACGCCAACCCGCAGTGGAGCAGCATGATGGATTAAACTCCGACCCTTCATCTACATAAAGAAAAACTCCTATGCCCAGCAGTGGGATGTTACAGGCTGAACCTTGTATACACTTAGGTATGCATGTATTTAAAAAAAAAATAAGCGACAAATATTCAACATTTCTAGATGGGAACCCTTGAGTCCAGGAAACAACACAACTACCCAGTTGTAGTTTTATTTATAAAAGGCCCAGCTCGTTGCCGATCGAATCCAAGACAGTTGCTATGACGACTGCGAGAAACAATCGTCTAGTTGAATGTCTTACAAATATAAAAATCTAGTGTTGTAATGTTGTGTCAAGGAAATTAGTCACTCGCCAACTCTTAGACTACACGTACTTCGTCCAAAGCGCAAACACTGTAATCTTATCAGACGCTCCGTTATCTACATTGTATTTGGACGACGAACCATTGCGGAAAAAATATTTCTATAAAAAAGTCAGCTAACAACTTAGGTATTATCACGATAATATTATACCATATTACGATAAAATGATATAATACACATTAAATATAGTATAATACACATTAAGAATAAGAAGACTTAGGGCCTGTCTCACTACATGTTGATAAAGATAAAATCTCTGATACGAGTTATTTTGTGCAAGTTAAAGTATATCTTTTAATTTTACGGGTAGCCGGAGTCTTAATGTGATATTTGAAGGCAAATTATCTTCATCAATAAATAGGCTTTATGAAAAAAATATGATTTGAATATAATAATTTCTTAGAAATCTATATACATTTAGATACGTTGTCCTATAGTTGAAAAATATTTTCCACATACGTAAAGTAACAGAACTCATCACCTCTCATAATATATTAATTTATTTAAATTAATGACCTTCACTAGCGGCCAAACAGTATGGATGACTTCGCCAATGTCGAGTAGAATGGAGAAGACACGAAGGAGATTGGACCTCTCTATAAAGTCTGTTTATATTTAATAAAGTTTCAAGTAATAGCGACAGTAATTATGTAAGATTGAGAAAAACAGTAAAACGAGTAAATCGAATACGCAATAGATTGCTCGACGACTTTCGATATAAATTTCTTTTCTAATCCCGATACCGGCGAGTCGTTGTAGCCAAACCGGAGTAACGCCGGCCGGCGAATCCGGTTTTGCGGTAAGTAGGGTTACCATTACAAAAAATTTGAAACTCGACAAACCTCGAAAACAGACCCCCCCCCCTCTTCTTCAGAACTCCAAATAAATCTAAGTTGGTTTTTAGACTTTCCACTGAAAATATTTTTTATATTTGTCAAACTTCTTTTTTTCGTTCTCAATTAGACGCGCTTTTTTATGTTTATTTTTTTATTTGTAAGCTGGTATTTTTCGTGAAGTTGTGTGTGTTACTTTGATTAAGGTCTGACTAGTACTTTCTGAATTATCCCTAATAATACAGTAATTTATTTAATTTTTCGTTTGTATGACATGTCAAAGAATAATACAGTTTTTCTTGAGTTCCAAAGGTAATCGGATTTTTCTTAAGAGCCCATACAAATTTTTCGCAAAAAAAAAATATAATTGTCCGGTCCTTCTAAGGAAGACGAAAAAAATTCTACTCGGGATGTTCATGAAAGTCGATTTTCAGCCTACCGTGCGACGCGCGAAGCGACGATAAGATGAAAAGTGTATGAAAATACATAATAATTTGTTATACACAAAGTTTGTGAATAGTTGTGTAATGTGTACGTAGATTCTTGTGTTTTTTCGAATATATGTTTTAGGTTGTCTGTTCTTGCAGTTGTTACCAACGTCCCTAAAGCCAATAGTTATTATTATTAGTGCCGTGCCCCGGTTGTTATCATAAACACATGATAACGACTTTTACTCTTGGTAGACAAAATACCTGCCAACCAATAGGGAAGCGGAAACTGACAACAGTCTCTTATATGAAGAAGAGGTCTTTTCTCTAAAGTAGGACGTTTAAAATTAGTTTCAATTCAGTACAGACTAATATAAATTCAGGATAAATAAAAACCCTAAGAATCAAGATATATCCGGATAAATCCTGGTTTATGGTAACCCTGTCAATGACTCACTCGACCTCACGGCGACCTCTCAATACCACCAAATGTCCTCTCAATACGTTATGAAATTTCGAAGCCTCGGTTCAACGTTCATTGTTAAGTGTCAGAGGTTAGATTTACGATTAGATAAGTTCTGTTGCAATTTGACTTAACTTGCATCAACAGAATGTTGTTGAAACGACACTCGCAATTTCAAAGTATTTACATAACTATTACAACTATTAGTGGTCGCCCCGTGGCCTAAATTCGACTATAACTAAAAATATGTATTTAAAAAAAAAACTTAAAATTAAGAACCATTTAAAAAAAAATAATTTGACTACTAACTTTGACAATCAATAATTGTGTTTGCTCGTAAACGAAAAAAAAAACCGACTTCAATTACATCGACAAGTAATACAACGTAGATCGACGAAAAAATAGTCAAGCAACTACGCGTTATCAAAGATTACTCAAAAAGTAGTTATCAGATCCCGATAAAATTTATATGTGACCACATGATAAGCATCAGCTTTCGATTAAATTAAAAATTATCAAAATCGGTACACCCAGTAAAAAGTTATTGAGGATTTTCGAGAGTTTCCCTCGATTTCTCTGGGATCCCATCATCAGATCCTGGTTTCCTTATAATGGTACTAACCTAGGGATATCCCCTTTCTAATAAAAAAAGAATTAGCAAAATCGTTACATCCAGTAGAAAGTTATGCGGTATAATACAACGTAGGTTGACGAAAAAAGCGTCAAGTAAAAACGCATTATTAGATATAACTCGAAAAGTAGTTGTTAGATCTCAAATAAATTTAAATGAGACCAATTGGCACACGCCACCTTTCGATTAAAACAAAATTTGTCGAAATCGGTCCACCCGGTCAAAACTTCTGATGTAACATACAAAAAAAAAAAGAAATACAGTCGAATTGAGAACCTCCTCCTTTTTTGGAAGTCGGTTAACAAAAGAGTATAATATGCGTGTGTCAAATGCACGGTAGTGTGTGTTATGTAATGTTTATTAATTTCATACATTTTTATGCATAATTTAAAAAAATAGCTTTCTGCACTTCTCTATATAAACTATAAGTATAAAAAATTTCATACTCTTCATTTCATACTCATTTGCTTCACGTATTAATACAATATATAATTATTATTTTTATTTTTGTAGAAGTTTCTTTATAAATATATCACATGCGAGACCTTAAGAAGGTACACAATATATAAACTAAACGTATACAAAAACTTTTACAGACGACCGAAGAAAATAAATATACAGACTAACTTTAAAATGTAAAATAGAATATCGCCTGACTACGCGGCTGAAGACTTGTAATTGAAAACATGCTTTTTTTGCAATGAAATGACAAAGCAATCGCCAAAAAAGTGAACTTAAAATCCATTGCTGTAGCGAAAAACTAGCACAAAACGTTATGTTTTTTTCTGACTGGCCAAAGGCCTCTTTCTCCATATTGGAGAATGTTATATACTTAGATGACTCAAATACTCTGTGCCATGTTAAGTCATATTCACACAATGTAAAACTGATGTTTTTTTATGATGTCATAATATTTTACTGCCTGTATAATTTTTACTGCATTCTGTTAAAAATACATTAAGTACTTACATACCATTAGTGATAGAAATTATGACCATACATTTTCACTTTAACTTGTGAAGCAATTGTTCCAAATTTAAAGTAGTTTGAAAATAAAGTATTTACGAGTGTTTTGTAATAATTAACATTTAAAATTTCTAATACGTCTACAAAAAATTAGAACAACAAGTGATTATTATTCAAATATTCAATAATTAATCGTCACCGTTTTTAAATGGCACTTAAATGATAAGCTTTGTAATACGAACAGGTTTTTACTGTATAAGTTATCTGTAACATAAGTATTATAGTCTTATTTTTACATACATTTTACATTTAGTTTAGTTATTTGATTAAATCCTATGAATGTTTACCCTGTTGCAGTTCACTGCTGAAGATAGGTCTCCCCAAGTTCACGCCAGCCGGCCTAGCATGCATACAACGAGATATCTCTTGACGAGAGAGAGAGATAATGTCTACATCGAGTATTTTCTCGATTACCCTAACATGCGCACTACGAGAGACAAAATTCTCTTCCGAAGACTTCGCCTTGTCGAGTAGAGAAACATTATCAACCATAATCACAACTGAATATCATTCTTATTTCTTATGTCGTAAAGTTGAATTTACAAGGTTATTGACCAATCGTGCCAAACCGGGATGAGCCAACGTTTGTATAATTTCAAACGAGTGACACATGTTTTATTTAACCTCTGACGCCCTGACGGTTCACATGTGAATCAAACAAATTTCCTTTTGTCAGGCACCGCTAGTTCACATGTGAACCTGAGGCTTGCCTGCGAAAATTTATTTTATTGTGAAGATACTACGGTCTAATTTTGTTTGCAATGTTCTGAGACTATACGACCATTTAAATTCGCTTTCAAATGACGTATAAACCGTCCATATGGAGTGAGTGGAAGCATCGCTATGCCTCTGCGAAGTTAGTCGACTTTTTCGTTGGTGTGTGTTGGCTCGTACTGTGCGGTCAGTGACATAAAATATAATTATAAACCGGTTTTAGTGTTTGTTATTGAGTGTTTTTGTGTGGATTTCGAGAAAATCGTAAGTATTCTGTCTTATAATATCTCAATTACATGATTTTGCTTTGTCTTTGTGTTTTTATGTGATGTCTAAAATTTGAAACTGATTTTTTTCCCCAATCAATCAAAGTGATTTTGTTGTTGATTACTCTCAAATCGAACTTGATTGAATAACAAACGACCGTGGTACATCGTAAAAGTATTCAGTTTTCGTAGCTGGGCTTATTTTCTCATAATTGTCCGATATCGAATCACAATTTCCGAATTTCTAACTCGAGTACACAAATATGACGCCATCTTGGCCAGCCTTGAAGTCTTGACTTGAAGCCTAGATACGGAAGGTATCGACATTTTGATATCGATAGTGTCGATAATTTATTGCGAATCTTTTGTTACTTTTGTAAGTTGTCGTTTTTTTTTGATGTTTTTTTACGATTTCAGTCTTATAAATTATTATATACAATAAAATATATACATATATATTTATAGATACTTTTTTTGAAAGACAAACAATTACGCACAAAACATTAGACGTTTTCGAATGTATTTATTGAATGTTTCTTTGTGTCTTATGCTCACGCGCGACGATAACAAAGCCATAAATCGTAAGCACTTAAAACTTTCGCCCTCGAACTCGCCGTGGTTATAGACAAAAAATGCAATAAATAACAATCGTGGGCCTGTCGTCGAGGGGATATGCATTCCTAACCAGACATAACCGTATTTGAGATTGCGATAACATTTTAACCCGACTTCAAAAAAGGAGGTTATCAATTCGACCCATATGTATTACCGGCCGTACGACCCATAGGTATATATAGATTTTTTTAATATTTCCAGAAATGCTCAGTATGTTTATATGTTTATGTTCGCATATCTCCGGAACTACAAGTTCGATTAAAGAAATTCTTTTTTGTATACTGCGAGTTTCATAAAAATCTGTTCCGTTCTTTTGAGACATCGAAAATACGTTTCGTCCTTTTTTTTAAATATACTTGTGGTAAATTATAACTGTTGTGTGCGACTCCGAATAGTTTTCTAAACATTTGTATCTTTGTTGTTTCATAGAAGATGAGTTGGAATCCTTTTTCTGACGCCCCATCATCATTTATTGACCTCCTCCATGAAGAAAACGATGAGTTGTCGGAAGATGACAATGAGGTTTGTAAAATATACTACTCGTAAGTGTTATAAAATAATAAGAAGGGAGAGAATTGGATATTCAGGATTTTTGTTCATATATTTAATGTTTTTCAGGAATACATGCTACATTCAGGGTCCTAATTATGAGGATAGCGTTCTGAATTTTCACGCAAGTATAAATAACTCGGGCCATGTTGGTTTTGTACTATATGGTTTTGGGTAATTTGAAATGACTCGACTTGCACGTTTGGTGTAGAGATTTTATGGTGTGACCTTATCTGGTTTCTGGGTGTGTAAAGTCTATCTAGCTTGGTTCCATGTCTGAAAAAAAGCGAGAAAAAATGTAAACACCAAGCAAAACTCGGCCACCCAGGTGCCATTATTTATACATATGGTGTGGTGTGTTGTGATTGTAATTGTTCTGGTTTTTGGGGGTGCAAAGTCGATCTTGCTTGGTTCCATGTCTGAAAAAAGCGAGAAAAAACGTAAACGCCAAGCAAAACTCGGCCACCCAGGTACTATTATTTACACATATGGTGTGGTTTGTTGTGATGGTAATTTCGCACATAAACTTCTGACCCATCATATTACATGCACGTGGTCCCATTTCTTTATGAAACTATCCTTAATGACAGACATATTCCTGTAGGACTTCTGGGAGGCATTAAATGATGATGAAGAGGCTGTGGATGAAAACGTCGTAGAGGAAGCTGTGGCCGACGAAGTCAAGTAAGCTTTCATTTCATTTCATGTAGTTTACAAGCATTGTGCTTACAAGAGAATGTTCAACATACATTTTATTTATTTTATTTCACAACACAAACTTAATATTTATTGATAAGTAAAGCCGCGCGTTATATGTACCACGAGTGATGCCGGGGTGGTGTACGATATTGCGGGAATACAATAAATAATTATCATTTTATTTTATTTCTAGCATCCCAGTCCATCTGTCAGGTATTTATACCGACAGTGGAGAGGCGTTATTCGAAGTCGACCAGACGACGTAAGTACATTCTTTTTTATAAATTTTTGATGCACATTTTGCTGATTGCATATACATATATGGTATAAATTATCCATACCATCATTGGTCTTCCCGGCCGTCTTCTCCGCCTTCTTCTCCGCAATTACCAATTGGGGCTATTTCTCCACTCACGTATGTATATTTATGATTATTTTACAATAAAAAAAAACCATTTTTATGTTTCTGTAAAAAACATTATTATATATGATTGTTATATCGTTTGTTCACAGAATTGCTTCCCCCTCCCCTCCGCGACGCGACGCCTCACCTATACCCTCCACCTCGCGAGGCACCGTCGCTTCGCCGACATCGTACGTATATATTTTGATTCAGACAAATGTTGGCTTCGAAATCTACTATTCCTACAAATATACATTTTTTGTTTACAGTGAGTTGCCAGTGGTCATAATTGGCCAGAGAAGGGGTCGTGGCGGACGCAGACGAGGAAGTGGGCGTGGTAGCCGTGGAGGTGGAAGAGTGGGCGGTTATGGGAGGATGGCCGACGATGCAGTCCCGAGCTGGAGACCTGGCGACCCCATCAGGGAAATTTACATTACCGATGCGGATGTCCCGGAAGAATTACGGCTTCAGGTGCAGGCCGTAATAGAAAAACGAGACATCCGGCAGCGTAAAGGTATTTCCCGACGGGCCAGGCAGATGGCGGATGAAGACGTTATTGACACGGAGGACGGCGATGGAGATGCGGCCCTGTTTTCTGGGGAAGAAGAGGCCCTACACTTCGAATGGAGTCCTATGGATTCATTCGAGGGCCGTAGGGAGCCCTTTCTTGTCCAAGAAACAGGGCCCAAAAACGTGTGCACCACGGCGTATGAGGCGTTTTCCCAGTATTGGGATGACGCCATTTTAAGCCATCTTGTCGTGGAGACAAATAGGTACGCTGCGTCTAAACAATGGCCAGACTGGTACGATACTAACAAAAATGAAATTTTAGTCTTGTTTTCTTTCTGGATGATGCTTGGCATCATCCGGATGCCTTCTATAAAATCTTGTTTTTCAACTAACCCCCTTCTTTCTACGAACTGCTTCCGCCTAATGTTTTCCCGCCAAAGATATGAGCGCATGTGCTCATGTCTTCATTTTAATAATATCTCCCTGCGCACTCCTGAATCTTCCCCTTTGTTTCTTCTTGAACCTGTCATTTCCCACCTTAATTGTAAATTCCAGTCAGCGTACGTCCCACGGCAAGAAATATGCATTGACGAAAGCCTGACGCTGTGGAAAGGCAACTTGTCCTTCCGCCAGTATATAAAAACTAAGGCCGCAAAGTTCGGAATCAAAACCTTCGAACTTTGCGAGTCGGCTAGTGGGTATCTGTGGTCTTTCTTTGTGTATACTGGCAAGAACACCACACACGAGTCGTCTTTCCCAGCGTCATTGCTAAAGAGCACAGCAACTGTTCTTTCTCTCGTTCGCCCACTCCTCAACAAAGGCTACACGCTTTTTATGGATAACTGGTTCAACAGTCCTCTGTTGACCAGATTCCTAAAAAAGAATAAAACTGATGTTGTGGGGTCCTTACGGCCAAACCGCCAGCATTTGCCACCTCTAATAACGCAGTGCAAATTGCAAGCTGGGCAATTTGTGGCTAGACATTCGGGGGACATGACTGTGATGGCATACCACGACAAGAAAAAAGTGTCACTCATTTCCACATATCATGGTACTCAGATAGCACAAGGTCCTGAAAAAGCATTTAGGTCCGCTCAGTGGAAGCCTCAATTAGTGCTTGATTATAATAAAAATATGGGGGGGGTGGATTTAAAAGACGGTATGCTAGAGGCATACCTCATAGAAAGAAAGCGGTGCTCGAAATGGACTATGAAGCTTTTCAAGCATCTGCTTAATGTGTCCATTTTGAATGCTCGCATATGCTTTACAGCTTCAACGGGAAAGAAAGTAGAACACATTGTTTTTAGGTTAGAACTTGTCGAACAGATTTTAAAAGACAATTTAAGTAAGGTCCCTTTCCCTCGTCAAAGTCGGCCTGGAACACATCCTGGTTTATCCGGTGCTCCCGTCACAGAGTGGCATTTTCCATCAACAGTGACCAAACGAAGAGCTGATGGCAGGACCAGCCGCCGACGATGCATAGTCTGCTCGAAACAAGTCACATTCGAGTGCAAGTTGTGTGATGTAGGTCTATGCATTGATCAATGTTTTAGGAAAAGCCACCTGGATAGGTTTTAAACCTGGGAAATCGGGATAAAAGGTAGCCTATGTTCTTTTCCACGTAATAGGTACATGTATGCAAAATTTCATCTAAATACGTTCAGCCGTTTTTGCGTAATTGAGTAACAAACATCTAAACATCCAAACTTACACATTTATAATATTATTATATATAATAATATAATATTATATAGTAATATAATATAGTATATAGTATGTATAGTATAGTAGGAAGAAGGATATACTAGTAAACTTGAAGTATTTTTGGTGCTACTTGCTTTCAATGGCCGAATTCGTTAACACATGAAGGGTGGCTAAGGGGTCTGCTCGAGTTCTTTGAGACAACTCTATTTCTTGTTATATTGTCAATTCACATTCTGAAATGCTAGTAGTTTGTAGCTTTGAATATAAAATTCAATATCTTGTCTAAAAAATATCATGATATGTGGATTTGAGGTTTTGTCATGCTCACGAAAATGTTCAAACAAGTGGCCCTGTCGTGCGTCGGGTCGTTGAGTTCCCTCTAATATGGTTGAGCTCGGAGGTGGCTGATGCATGCGTCAACTCGTGAACGGTTGCTAGTAGGAACTGGTTTGCTGGAGCTATTTGAGACTACACTATTTCTTGTTATATTGTCAATTCACTTTCTGAAATGCTAGTAGTTTGTAGCTTTGAATATAAAATTCAATATTTCGTCTAAAAATACCATAATATGTGGATTTGAGGTTTTGTCATGCTCACGAAAATGTTCAAACTAGTGGCGCTGTCGTGCGTCGGGTCGTTGAGTTCCCTCTAATATGGTTGAGCTCGGAGGTGGCTGATGCATGCGTCAACTCGTGAACGGTTGCTAGTAGGAACTGGTCTGCTGGAGCTATTTGAGACTACACTATTTCTTGTTATATTGTCAATTCACATTCAGAAATGCTAGTAGTTTGTAGCTTTGAATATAAAATTCAATATCTTGTCTAAAAATATCATAATATGTGGATTTGAGGTTTGGTCATGCTCACGAAAATGTTCAAACTAGTGGCGCTGTCGTGCGTCGGGTCGATGAGTTCCCTCTAATATGGTTGAGCTCGGAGGTGGCTGATGCATGCGTCAACTCGTGAACGGTTGCTAGTAGGAACTGGTTTGCTGGAGCTATTTGAGACTACACTATTTCTTGTTATATTGTCAATTCACATTCTGAAATGTCAGACGAACGTCGCAGACCCGTAATATCGTCAATTCATCTCAGTATGTAGAGTACCCCGTGCTTTGAAGCGTTACTGCTGATGATGATGATGATGAAGGCTCAGATTATGACGACGATAAAATTTTATTTCCACGATAACTATATTCATGCTCAATGTTCACTAAATCATTTTTTATAAAATGATTATTTTTATCGACATCACGAAGTTAACACCCCATCACTATTGATCTCATACAATCTCATACTAGAATTGACCTAAGTTGCGAACGTATTTTTATCTACTTTTTGTATGAAAGGAGAGTAAAAATACATCGAAGACTGAAATTAGAACTCATGAATTTATTATTTATCATAATATCGATATTCCATATGTGCTTCAAGGTGAAAGCGAAGTTCGAACTTTTTACATAGTTATATCGTACCCTTGCTGGACATTTTCAAGGAAATATAGAAAAATACAAAATATTTTTGTATTTCTTTTACAGATATCTTATATCAATAGTTTTTTTATAGATTTGTCACATTTTTAGCTAAAAATGTTCATCCGGAATAAAGAAATGCGGTTTCAAAGACTGCGGTATCGATCGAAAATTTTCGTACTGTCGATACATTTTCAATTGAGCTAAACTTTTTTTATTTGTTTCGAAGGGACGAAACCAATTATGCACAATCGTTTTATATATGTTTATTTATAAACATGAGTCTTTATCTTCATAATATGTACAACAGTTCTTTTTCTTTAGCAATTTTTCCACTTTTGTGCCTACTTTTGTGCAACCTTACACTTTTCTACTATATTATAAGTTTATAGATGAGAATATCCTTTTATATTTATATATATGTATATTGGAAATTTATTCCAGATTCAGAATCAAAAAACAAAATCAGAATCGGTAAACAAATAAAAGAACAGGAACGTTTTTTCTGATGTAACTCGCACGACGCGAATTCGCGCGCCGCGCGCGGGGCTTGACAGGTGTTCGCGGTCAAAAGGTCTAGGGTGTCAGAGGTTAACAATGTTCTCGGCCTTTTGGCTAAGATAAAAAGTGTATATCTAATTTAAAAAATCTAATATGGAAAATAAAACGGCGTAAGTAAATGAATTTAATTATATGTGTAAAACAATATGCTCGTGTTGTGCTTTATATCTTGTCGCACATTAGATAATTGTAATTCTATCACGCATTGTTTTTTTTTTTTTTTTTTTTTTTTTTTTTTTTTTTTTTTTTAATTTTTAAATTTTTTTGAATTTTTGATTTTTTTTTTGATTATTGATTTTACTTTTATTCTATTTAATTTTATTTTTACTTATTGATTTTTTTAATAAAATTTTGTTTTGTTTTTTATTCTGAATGTTGTCTTGTCTTGTTGTACTAACCCAATATGGACTTATACTTTGGTCTGAAATAAAGTATTATTATTATTATTATTTAGAATAAGAAGCAACAGGGCGCAAATACGTTTTTTGTGTCATTATATGGCACACTTCACTCGACTTTTCGCATTTCCCGCTCTTCGTATACCGAAATTATATAATTATAATAGGGAAACGCCATGGAATACAAAAAATAGGCACCCGATTTTATTTATTTTTTATTTATCTTCTTTCTCGTCGATAATATTGAAAACGAGAAGTTTCTCTTCCTAAAACGACAAAATTCGACAAAATTACGATGTCATGTTAGCTTCCGTAGAGATAAATATCACAGATCACTAAAATTTAATGATTATCTCTTCTATTGACGTAACGAGAAGAGTATCGCGTGCACGCATGTTAGCTACTGTAGACATAGAGAGATAATACGAGAAAAGGGGTAGACAAAATTTTGTCGTGGCGCGTATGCTAGGCCTGCAGACATCCCGTTTTTCCGCAATCCTCATCCAGCCTACACCGGCAATCTTACGTTGATCGTCGGCAAATCCTATGATGCTTTGTATAAATTACCAATTTTGTTAAAATGCGTTTGTGTTATATTCACTTTTACACTAAAACTACTGCAATTGCAAAATATTAGGCAGATAGGTGGAGAACCATAATCTCATATGTAATTTTTTATTTCGACATGCCCAAGGAATCGGAATTTACCTAACAACAAATATATACACTCTTGACCAATTACAATAAGGTCGACCATACAATAATTGCATACAAAAATTCTTTTTAATGCCATACATTTCTACGGACGTAACAAAGTTGTAAAAACTAATTATACTGTCACATCCCTTTACATGTTAGAGAATTAACGACATAATGATAGCTTGCGCCACATAAAGATAAATTAAAAATGAAACAATTCATCGTTTAAAAATGTAAAAGTAATTGACTTTCGATGCAGATAAGAACGAATTAATATTTAACTTGTATCAACAAATACTAAATGAATAGTTTTTGCAGCGGGGCGGGGCGCGCTCAGCACGCGATAACGTGTAGGTGTAAGAGTATAAAGACATCACGTAGAACTGAGAAAAGGTGTTCCCAGCACTATCGAAACTATTGACGCCCGGTTCTTATTATCAAAACCAATTTGTTTTTCACGAACGGTTCGTAATCAAAATGAGTCGTTTTTGAATATAGGAACCGTACAACAACGAACTTTTGTTTATAGTAATTGTGTTTGCTAGCAAACGAAAAAAAACCGACTTCAATCACATCAACAATAATCAAGTAAAGAGGCGTTATCAAAGATTACTCAAAAAGTAGTCATCAGATCTCGATCAAATTTAAATGGGACCACAAGACAGCTGCAGCTTTCCCAGTACAGTTTAGTTTAGTCAGTTTAGTTAGTTTTACACCCAGTAAAAAGTTATGCGGTATAATATGTACTCATTATTAGATATAACTCGAAAAGTCCTTGTCAGATCTCAATTAAATTTAAATGGGAAAAAATACTATCAATGCTACATATGAAAATTAAATATTAAGACTATAAATGATTTTTTATCAGTGGATCTGACAGGACGTTTATTAGTTGGGCATACAAGCTGTTTTTTTTTTATTATTGTGGTTGAATTTGAACAGCGGCGACGCGTAACGAGCAACAGCTGCCTCGAGCCATATGCACGAACCGACAACCCTCAGAACATGTCGATATACTTTATATGGATAGAAACTAAAAATATCATTGGCTATAGCCTAGCTATATCGAAAAATTTAACTGAATGTTGAGGAGTAAAATGCTAATAAGCTTAAAGAACAATTGTTGGTTTTCCATTATGGTATGAAGGAAAATGTTCTGTAGCTGTATTAATCAAAAATACGTACCAAAACATGCTGGTTTTTAGTGTACCTACGGCGTCTTAATTATAAAAATACAATTGGAAAACGATATATTTTGTCAACATACTTATGTCGTCAACCTTTAAAAGTGCAGTTCTAACGCCGCTCTTTTAAGTATTATCTTCCATTTTGTTTCTCGTGCCATGCTAAGGCTAAAACCATCTTGAGCTGAAGGTTTTCTGAAAAAGTTTCATGAGTGACATGAACTCAATTGTAAATATTTCTCTTCGACAGAAAAAGCCAAAACGAAGTCCTTTACCAACTGTCCCGCTGTGGTTTCAGCATTACAGTACAGTAAAATTGACATTGCTATTGACCATAATTACGACCAGTTCAATATTTTGGAAGAATGAATGATACTTTTAAATCATTACACCAAGGCAAACAACTATTTTGTTGGCGACTCGACTGCGCTTTTCAATTAATGTTATATATTAAAGATGATTAATCAATGATCATTTGATCACAGTTGCTATAAACATTATATAATTATATTGTATTTCTGACAGTCATGGGATACTCATCCCAACTTACCTGTCCGGTAGTTGTGGTATGGTATACGGGTATGCGACCCCGGCTTCCCTAGCTATTACTGCCCTATCCCTTGCACTCCTGGGTGGTAATATCCTACATTTCCTATTTTCCCACTCTAACTTACCAATCTTCCTTTTTCACACCACCTATCCTTTCCCTTTCCCTATTCCTACCCTCCCCGCCAATCCAACGTCTGCCGCGCGGATGGATGCATGGCTAGGGGCAAGCCTAGTCGTAAGCGTGCCATATTGCCCTGGGACCGGGCGACCCAGAATAAGGCCAGCCTTACCCTGGCATGCGGGGCTCTGCCAGGGTGGACAAACTTTTCCCTAGCTACTCGTGGGAACGCAATGGATAACCGAAAAAATTTTATTCATAAAAATGGCGGCGGTGTGGTTCGCCACCCATCACGTCTCGTTTCTCGCGGGGGCGAAAAGTGACCCATGGAGAGCCGCTTCGCTACGTTTAATGTAAGAGGAGGAATGGATGGTAAGGTAGATGAAGTATGTCAGATGATGGATGAAAGATTCATAGATATTTTGTGTGTGAATGAAACCAAGAGGAAAGGGTGTGACACCACGGTACATGGACCCTACACGGCATACTGGTCGGGAGTCCCCCAAACCAGCCGAGCCTGTCAGGGAGTTGGTGTGATCCTTTCCTCTCGAATGGTTGAATGTGTGATGGAGCATGAATGTGTAAGCCCAAGACTCCTCTGGATTAGGTTGAAAGTCGGACTCACTCGCTTATTTATCCTTGGGGTCTATGCACCGACGGATCTGCGCGGAGGTGGGTCATTAAAAGACCAACAAGAGAGAGAGGAATTTTGGGATAGCATGAGAGAGGTCTTGAGTAAATGCGGAGAAAATGAACGGATCGTAATGTTAGGGGATTTTAATGGGTGGGTTGGAGTAAAGCGTGATGGGTATGAAAGAGTTCTGGGTACGTTTGGGGACGAAAGAGTGAATGACAATGGGAGAAGTCTGCTTGAAGTATGCTTGGAATGGAATCTTTGCGTGGTCAACACAATGTTTGAACACAAAAAGATCCATTTGTATACAAGAGATGAGGGTGAGTCTAGAAGTATGATTGATTTTGTAATTGTGGATGAAAGACTGAGAAAGAAAGTGCTTGACACTCGGGCATACCGCGGTGTTGGTCTCGACACAGACCACTTCCTGGTCATAGCCCGAATACGTGGCCTCTTTAAACGATGGCGCCACCGAGGGGCCGAGCCTACGAGTGTTTTAGCCAGAATAAAAGTGGAAAATCTACAAGAAAAAGAAAAGAAAGATGAGTATGTAGAGAAACTGAAAGAAAGTTTTAAAGGCATAGAAGAGATAGGGGTGATTGAGAATTTGTGGGAGACTTTTAAGAAAGGGGTCGTGAATAGTGCTATTGAGGTGTGCGGGGTAGCTAAAAGAAGGAAAGGAAGAAAGAACTATAATGTGTGGATGGATAAAGATGTACAAAAGGCTGTGCAAGAAAAGAAGAAAGCGTGGTTGGATTGGTTAGCAACAAAAGCTAACCAAAAGGTTCAAAAGGCAACGGATGACGAGGTAAAGGAAGCAAGAACGAAGTATAAAAGATTGAAATCAGTAGCGAAAGAAGTTGTGTCTAGAAAGAAAGAAGAACGAAAGGATGATTTTGATAGGAGGCTCACTGAAGATTTCCAGTCAAACATTAAGTTTTTCTGGAAATCCATCAAAATAGCCAGAGGAAAAATTTCTCCCTCGGAGCTGAGCACAATCAGGAGTCAAGATGGGAGCGTTATAAATGGAGAAGAATGTGTGTTAAAGAGATGGAAAGAGTATTTTGAAAGTGTGTTTGAAAGAGAGGAAGTGCAGGTACAACATCCGGCACCTTCCATTGAGAGTAGTATAAATGTCGATGAAAGTGAGATAAGCATGGATGAAATAGTGAAAGCGCTGAAAAGTATGAGATTAGGTAAGGCTGCAGGGTATGACAGGATCACCGTCGAGATGCTGAGGGCTGGACAGGGTATAGTGGCTAGCCAGCTGTACTGCCTTTTCAATTTGTGCTGGCGAAATGGGCAAGTACCGGAAGACTGGTGCAAAGCCGTAATCGTGCCGTTGTATAAGGGAAAAGGGTCACGGCAGGACTGCATAAATTACCGCGGTATAAGCCTTCTCAGCGTCGTCGGTAAATTGTATGCGAAAGTGTTGATTGAAAGGGTTATGAATGAAACAGATGAAAAAGTATGGGATGCACAAGCGGGATTTAGAAAGGGAATGGGATGTACGGATCAGGTCTTTTCCTTGCGGTGCATAGCCGAAAAGTTTTTAGCAAAAAACAAAAAGGTCTATTGCGCGTTCGTGGATCTGGAAAAGGCCTATGATAGAGTGGTGAGGAATGAATTGTGGTCAGCATTGTCCGTGTACGGTGTGAGCGGCGCACTCATGCGAGCGCTACAATCTCTTTATAGGGATTCTAGTGCTTGTGTGAGGATAAACGGGGCATACACTGAATGGTTTAATATCGAAAAAGGTGTTAGACAGGGATGTGTAGCGTCACCGTGGCTGTTTAACTTGTTCATGGACAATTGCTTGACAGAGTTAAAAGAGAATGAAAGTGGGTTGAGAATGGGTGAGTTACTCGTCAAATGTCTTCTCTATGCTGATGACCAAGTATTACTTGCGCCCTCGGCCGAGGAGTTGCAGGAGATGGTAACTGCTATGAGTGGAGCTTTTGTTAGAAAGGGAATGAAGATGAATGTAAAGAAGACGAAAGTGATGGTGTTTGAAAGAGATGAGGTAGTGACAGACTGTAATATCGTGATTGGAGATGAACAAATTGAACAGGTGAATGAGTTTGTGTATCTGGGTTCGAAGTTTACAAGAGATGGAAAGTGTGAGAGTGATATTGAAAGAAGAGTGAATGCAGGAAACATGGTGAACGGAGCTTTGAACTCCTTTATGAGCAGTCGGAAGGTGTCTAAAAAGGCTTGTTTGGCTGTGCATGAGGGGGTGTTGCTTCCGACACTCATGTACGGAAGTGAAAGTTGGGTATGGCAGAAGAGACATGAAAGCAGAATAAATGCAGTTGAGATGAGAGCGTTAAGAAGTATGATAGGAGTTAAACTGAGTGATAGGATGAGAAATAGTGAGATAAAGAAACGGTGTGGTCTGAAAGAAGATGTAGTGACAAAAATTGAGAAAGGTATGCTGAGATGGTTTGGTCATGTCGAGAGAATGAATGAAGAACGACTGACGAAAAAAGTGTATAAGGCGAGTGTGAGTGGAAGTGTTGGAAGGGGTAGACCTAGGCGGACATTTCAAGACCAAATCGGGGACGTCTTGAAAAAAGGCCAGGTCAAGAGTACCCTAAACCGACGAGCATGTATGAAGGGAATAATGAAAGTGGATGAAGCGAAACAAGTATGTAAGGATCGTAGCAAGTGGAAAGAAGTGGTCTCTGCCTACCCCTACGGGAAAGAGGCGTGAGTATATGTATGTATTTCTGAGATGTGATAATTCTGACTTTTCTGACGTACGTCCCATCTCAACAGCTGGCGCCTTTATATAGATATAATCGCTATTTAATGACATTATAGAATTAAAATAACTTTCACTTAGTCGACTTGAAAATTGCATATTGAAACGTTAAATTAGATAAACTTAGGCCTTGTTTCACTGCTTGCTGACTAAGTTCATCTTGTAAGTTGCACATAAATATTACTTGATTTATCAGCAGAAGGTAAAACCGGCCCTTAAAGCTTGCACCTACCCTTAACTAATAAACTATAAACGACGAAGTTATCCCCGAACATACATAATAATTATATATATATATATATATAATTTTACGGTCGAATAATGTACCATTACTACGTAATTTATCAGTTGGTGAGTTGTGTCACAAAACTTGTGTCCCATTAGGTATTGTTGCCTTAGAAATTTACAACGCGTTCAACAAATTTATTTATCCTATATTTATTTAAAGATACTTAAAATCATGTTTAATTATTCCTATACATTCCTAAACATGGCAACAGTCGTTACGCTAAGATTTTTGAAATAAAACTGACTCAACAAACCAGAAACAAAAACAATTACTTCGTCAAAAAAACTTTTATGAATTCATACAATCTCGTAATACGTTGCGTGAAAAAAGTAATTTATCTTTTTACTCTTAATTTAAAAAAAATAGAACTTTTGCTATCGATTTACAAAAACTTTTCTGAATAATTTCCCCTTAAAACCCCTATAAAAATGTGTATAAATAATTGTGTTTGCTGGCAAACGAAAAAAAAACCGATTTCAATTACATCGACAAGTAATACAACGTAGGTAGACGAAAAAATAGTCAAGTAAATACGCATTATGAAAGATGACTCCAAAAGTAGTTATCAGATCTCGATGAAATTTAAATGTGAACACATGATAAACATCGGCTTTCGATTAAGTTAAAAATCATCAAAATCGGTACACTCAGTAAAAAGTTATGCGGATTTTCGAGGGTTACCCTCGATTTTTCTGGGATCCCATCATCAGATCCTGGTTTCCTTATCATGGTACCACACTTAGGATATCTCCTTTTCAACAAAAAAAAAAGAATTATCAAAATAGGTTCATAAACGACGAAGTTATCCCCGAACATACATAATATATATATAATAAACTAGCTGACCCGGCGAACTTCGTATCGCCTAACAGTCGATTCTTTAATTTTATATTTTTTTTTTTTAGAATTTTTCTCTCCGTAAGAACCATCCTCGTACTTCAAGGAATATTTTAAAAAAAGAATTAGCGAAATCGGTCCAACCGTTCTCGAGTTTTGCGCTTAGCAACACATTCAGCGACTCATTTTTATATTATAGATAACGGTCGAATTGAGTAACCTTCTCCTTTTTTGAAGTCGTTTAACAAACAGTTTTATAATTCTTTAGAAGTTGTTTTTCTTTAAACACAAACATAGGTAATACACAATTATAAGTTATCTCCAAATACAGCGTAGGTTGGTATTCATTTAAGTTTTAATGTCTAATTAAATAATTGAGTAGGTGATAAATGTTAGCGTAAATACTACGTTAAACATAATGAGAAAAATTATATAAACTATATATTTTTTTGTGTTCAACAATGGTTATTTCTTCTTTATATTTTCTATAGACGCATATCTTTTGGAGTGTAGTTTAGAACACTAATAACTCAAGCGTATATTATTATATCTATACAAATAAATAAAGTTGGAGTATCTGTTTGTAATATTAAAATAACCGTTTTTTTTTCTAAATGCATGTGGATATAAAAATGGTACATATATATACCAAAATAACATTTTTTACAATTTTTGTCTGTCTGTCTGTTTGTTCCGGCTAATCTCTGAAACGGCTGGACCGATTTTGACGGGACTTTCACTGGCTGATAGCTGATGTAGTAAGAGTAACTTAGGCTACTTTTATTTTATGACTCTGCGAACTGAACAATAACGTTTTCGTTAAATTCCACGCCGACGAATTCGCGAGCACAGCTAGTTTCTAATACTTTATTAATATTATGTTTACTTATAGAACTTTCTAGATCTAGTCTAGATTTTAGAACAATTAAATATACAGTAATAACTCTACATCTAGAACATTTAGTAAAATGAAATCTACGCCCGTTACAATTTCATTATAGTCAAGTAGGTACAAATATTTTCCTTATTGGAAATGTTGCCTTCAAATTATTATTATACACGTTTTTCGATTTTCAACTACATCAAGTACAAATAAATCGATTCTCTTCACTTTAGTATAAAACTAGACACTACGTGCGATTTTACCCGTATCAAATTCTTACACTTCATACACTAACAACCTTTTCAAAAACAAGTTGACCGCCTGCAATGTTGCATGTGCCAAAACAATAAAATAAATATTCAAACGAATGAGGTTCCTTGTTTTTCAATTCGTTTAAATAAGTACCATTCCGCGTATCGAGCATTAAATTTTATTGACTTGGAAATTATTGGTTACCGATAATATACTAGTGACATTCTTATCGGCACACAGTATTGCTAGTACGAAAAACATTTTATTTTAACGTTCAAAAAGGTTGTATTAAATGACTATTTACGCCTTGTGGTTCCGATTTGATTAATTTACGGTCCCGTGGGAATGACGGAATATAAACTAGCCTATGTGTTATTCTAAGACTCCAGCTATTTACGTATCAAGTTTCATTCCAATCAGTTCTGTAGTTTTTGCGTAAATGAGTAAAGAAACATCTCACATTTATCATAAACTTTTGCATTTTCAATATTTGTAGGATTATAATATTGTTTACGAATGAATGATATATATTTTTTTAGTTCGATAAAAATAATAAATAATAATAAATAAATAGTATTTTTATTTTACGTTTAATATGATCAGAACAAATATGGAAGAGCAGCCGATACAAGAACTTAATAGTAACTGGAAAAAGTTTTTATACCATTACAACTAACTCAATGTGAAATATTAAAGTGATGCTTCACATCTCATTTATTATAATATGAAAAGAAGTTACGGAAGAATCTACGTTATAGAGATTTTCTTCTTAAATGTATAGTATATGTGAAAATAATGTACGTATAAATAAAGACGAATGATATTTTTTCTCGATTTCAAAATTTTTCCCTGTTTGTGGAAGGTTCAGTCTAGACTTTGTGTATGGGAAAACTTAATTGTTAATATAAATAAAAATAGGCAAAACATTAAAATAATACGTTGAAATTGTTACTTAAAAATATTCTTATACTGAAATTCATTGGTAAATAACATACTACTATTCTGAGAAACCCTATTAGTAGTCTGAGAATAACGAATATAATCTTTAAAACTTTTGATAAACATGACCAAGTTTTAAAATGATTAAGGTGATGACAGATCTAAATATAGACGTCTAAGTTACGCCTACTTAATACAATATTGCAACTGTCTCAACATCAATTTAAAGTGTTTATTAAACAGTAATTAATAGATAAAGCGGTTATTCGATGCGGGATTACATCGCTTCAGCCTGTAATATCCGACTACTGGGCATAGGCCTCTTTCCCTATGTAGGAGAAGGATCAGAGCTTAATCCACCACGCTGCTCCAATGCGAGCTGGCGGATATATTCCCTACTATGAGTAACGATCTACGATAACGATATTGTATCAGGTGTACATGATAACAACCGGGACCGACGGGTTAACGTGCTCTCCGAGGCACGGTGGGGAGACCCACAAGGACTGCACAATCACCCAGACCACGGCAAACACCTGTATGCCAATACAAATGTTTGTCATGTGTGGGGATAGAACCCGCAACCGCCAGCGCAACAGTTACAATCCATTGCTGTAACCATTGCGCCAACGCGGCGTCACATACATAGATGACTAATATTATAAAGAGTCGGGATTACATAGATGACTAATATTATAAAGAGGAAAGATTTGATTGTTTGTTTGCATTGAAGAGGCTCCGAAACTACCGTGACATTGATTATATTAAAAAAAAAAAATTAGGGAAGCCGGGGCAGGTGCTAGTAGATAATAAGATTAGTGAAGCTGCATTTCATGTAAAATATTACCTATTTTGTAATAAAACCTGGACCAGCCGGATTGGGGAAGTACCTCGACCTTACAGGAGATCACACCTATATAATGTAAGGTGACCAGAACTCCTAGTGGGATCGGGGATAGGGTCGGCAACGCGCTTGCTATGCTTCTGGTGTTGCAGGCTACGGTAATCGCTTATCATCAGGTGAACCGTACACTTGTTTGCCGACCTAGTTGTATAAAAAAAAGTTTGTGATAAGCTTTTTCAGCAGGTCTAATACTGGTCTGCATCCAGATCTGTGGTGAACGAAACCGCGAAAAGTAATATACATCATAAAAGCAATGTTTATTAAAAACACGAGTTAAAATAAAATCATGTAACTAAACTCATTGTTAAGCCAGATTATGACGCCGTCACGAGCGTTAAGGTATCGAGACGAAAAGGTCAAACGCGTAACCTAGATCTGTCTCACCTTACTAAAAACTATGAACGAAAACAGCTTAATTTTTATTACCCTTAGCTGTGACTTAAAAAAAAAAATATTTTTAAAATAAAAACAATACTTGGTTATTTTTTCGACAAGGTTAAGGATATTGTTTTACAAACAATATTGAAGAATAATAAAATAAAAAAAATAGCAATGTAAAAACATGTTTTTAATGCAATTTGAACATAAAAAATATCTGCATTAAAGTTTTGGTTTTTAATAATTTTTATTCAGTATCGTCGTATAATATTTAAAAATTTTATATATTTTTTTGTTTTATGACAAAAAGCAAACAATATTTAAGTTAAATAATAAAAAGAAAACAATTTTAAATAATAGCTATAAAAGATCTGAAAGATTATCGATTTCAATGTTATAGTAACTTTTATCGATTTATATGTAAAAATTAAAGGTAATATCAATATAGTGTTTGTTGTATGTTCAAAAAATTCTATTTATTAGTACTTTAATAGTTCATAATTATATTCATAAAAATCCCTAATAAAAAGGAACCTTATGTACAATTTTAGGTAAAATATCAAAAATAAAATATCGATTTTTTTTTAATTTTATCTATAAAATGAATCCTTATTTGGTTTATTATATTATATTATATATATATTATTCATGCCCTCCGTGTTGCTCTTTGAGTCATGCCACTTGCCGATTTTTTTTTTTTTTACTTTCATCATCATCATCATTATCATTTCAGCCCATTGCAGACATCCCGGCTTTCCGCAAAACTCATCCAGCCTACACCTGTAATCTTACGTAGATCGTCGGTCCAACGGGTCGGAGGACGTCCCACACTACGTTTGCCAAGACACGGTCTCCACTCTAGGACCCGTCTGCACCAACGGCCATCGGTTCTGCGACACAGGTGACCAGCCCACTGCCACTTCAACTTGCAAATTCTGTGGGCTTTGTCGGTTACTTTCGTTCTCTCGCGGATAGTTTCATTTTTAATCCCATCTTTGAAACCCCAAGCACAGCCCGTTCCACGTTGCACGTTGAGCGACTTTAAATTTGTGGACCATTCCCTTCCTCAGTGTCCACGTCTCGGCTCCGTATGTTAACACAGGCAGGACGCATTGTTCGAAGACTTTTGTCTTCAAGCATTGCGGAACCTTCGAATTGAAGACTCGACGAAGCCTGCCAAACGCCGCCCAGCCCAACCGAATCCTCCTGTCGGCCTCCTTCTCGAAGTTGTTGCGGCCTAGTTGGATAGTATGGCCTAGGTAAATATAATCCTGAACAACTTCGAGAAGGGTACCATCGACCGATACCGGTCTCGGTATGACTTGGTTGTTAAACATAACTTTCCTTTTGTCCAAGTTCATACAGAAATCGACACACTGAGAGGACTGAAGATGACAATATCGTCAGCGAAACGAAGGCGAGAGATGAATTCACCGTTGACATTAATGCCTCGTTCTCCCCAATCTAAGGTCTTAAAGACATCCTCCAGCGCAGTGGTAAACAGTTACGGTGATATTATTCTCTCTGATTTATCTCCCTGTCTTACCTAACGCCGGAGGGAAATAGGTCCTGGTCTCTGATCCTGGACACGAATGGTCATCGTCGCCGCGTCGTACATACATTTCAGTATCTCGATATATCGCCAGTCGATATGACATCTCTACAGAGAGTCCAGGACAGCCCAGGTCTTGACAGAGTCGAAGGCTTCCTTGTAGTCCACAAATGCCATACACAGCGGTTGATTATATTCTTCACTCTAAGCCGTTGGCATAAAACAAATATGATGGTTTGACAGTCAGTAGATGTATAACGTCGAAGTATGAATGAAATTATTTTCTTTCGAACGAATTAGTGAATAATCTTAATCGTATTACGATTACGCTTAAGATTAAATCTTAAGCATGTACAATGGATTAAATGGACCAAAATAGTATATTTTTTTTTGTTTCAATGAGAAAAAAAATAGCGTGATATTGCCCTCTCTCCAACGTAAGATTAGATGAGATTTGACTCGAACCCCTTCCCCCTTAAACATCTCACGTATTTTATGAACGCCCGATTAAACGTACGCCGACGAACGAACGATTTATCGAATGAAATATTAAGGAAATTAAAAAAAAAAAAAATGGAAAATGTAACGCTATTTAACAATACGCGTCTAACAGTTCGCAAGATAGGACAAACGTTAGTCGGGTCAGATAATTTTAATAATGTATAGCAAAAGAGTGTGTTTATTTGTTTGAAAGCTTGGATCAAAGCAACTATTCCTATCCAATCTACTCCATCTAATTGAAGACATTAGAAACTTTAATGACCAAGGGTATGGGTTAAAGATATCACCCAAGTCTAGGTTAGGTATTGAATTGTTAACATACGACAACGAAATGAGGACGAATAGAAATCGCGCTAGTTGTGTTGTCTAAAGAACAAACCAAAACCATTAAACCTCTTTTAGTATATTTAAAAAAAAAAACGTTTTTTTTTCTACACGGACATGTTTATGATTTCGATAAAAAAATTAAAACAAAAATTAAAGAATGGAAAATTAATATCAAATCGTTATTAAAAATACTATCCTTGGTGTGGCATCAATTTTTAATGACGTAACACAGATAATACATAGATATCGAAAATTATATTATTTTTGGTACCGTTCGAGTTTTATCAGAATATTTTTCAACTATCTTATTTGATAAATTATGATTTTAATTATTACAAAGAACCAGCGTACCATTAAGACAGTTATTTCTCGAGATATAATTACAAGTTGCAACCTTGATAGTGTATTCAAATTACGTTAATTATACACGGTTGGACATGCTAATTTTTCGTGTCACTCAGTGTCCAGATGCACGATCAGTCGCGTGCAATGTCACTTTCCCCTGGCTTCGCCACCGCAGGTTTTCTGTTTCGAAGGCGCGCATACGCTCTCTCGCATGGAATGCTCATCTGCTCATCTGGAGATGCATTCATTACAACGGGAATTTTCTATTACTATTCTGGTAATACTGACATAGGTATGGCACACGTTTTAAGTATAGCCTGGATTTAAAACATGAACTCCCTAAACAGTCAAAAGTCTGTAATTCTAAATAAATTTATAGCAAATGGCGTACTTAATCTATTGGATAAGATTTTACTTAGCTTGTTTTTATTATAAGACCGCAAGTTTTGTTAATCTGTGTGAGGCATACATTATTGGTAAATTTTGTGTCAGCAACGTCGCCAAAATATTGGAAGTTGCAAAATGACAATCGCGGTAAAGTCCCGTAAAAGTATAAGCATCGATAATGACCGTGAAAGATTAAAAGGTGATACAGATAAATAATACTGAATTATTTATAGTATTTAGTAAAATTTAATTAGTTTACGTGATGGAAGGACTTCTTCTACCCATTTGAATGACAACCACATGCAGTTGCATTATTAAATAAAATTAATGGTAAAATATTGTACCCCAATTATCACGCAATAACCGCCGTCGTGTATGGTTGCGTTCAAAATAAACATTTGTTAAATGTGAATCGCTTTATATATCATATTGCTACTATGTGCATTGAGTGTGTAGCACCAATTACAATTATATAATTCAGTCTGCTCCTCTTTGTAACACATTATTTATCTGTGAAAATAAATTACTTTTTCTAATTTATTGTTATAATGTTTTTTAATATTATACGTTTTTGTACCATAAATGCTTGAATGCAATAACATTCATTCATTTGCCAAAGAGGATAGTGAATTTGATAAAGTTTCAATTTATTTATTCTTTTGAATACATTTGGTTAATTGATATGAATATAACAAAGTGAATTCTTCAAAAACAAAGTGCGTGGAAAATAAATATTAGAAAAATATAAATTCAAAAATCAAGCATCCTTTAATAAATAGAATTGAACCCACAAATAGCCGCTAGTACAAAAATAGCGCCGCAAGCAGCCACAAATAGCGCCGTAGTTCAATAGCCGCTGTATAAGTCCGCATTAAAATTTTAGGAATAAAAATTATAGCTTATAGCATATAATTAAAGCATAGCATTTTATTAAAATATTTCATAAAAAATCATAGTTTGCTTTTAGCGAGTCTTGACGATAAAAACATTTAAAATTTTTATATTTCAGTAAAACCTGTAACTATAAATAATACCAAGACACATTTTGGAATATTGTATTTTGCAGTCATATATTTATGGCTTTGGCTCTTATCCAAATTCTATAATCAGTGATTATGAATGAAGTTTTGTTTTATTTTTAAACATCATTGAAAAAAAAAATTAAAATGCTCTGTCTGGTTTTAATAGACGAGATATCGGCATAGTGGTCACAACCACTATCAAAGTTTAGCAGTCATAGATGCAATCTCTATTACAAATATTATATAGTATATACATTTGTGTTGCATGTTTTTGCACTCTGGATACAGTTTTAAGCTACTAGAGGAGATATCTTAATATATATAAATCTCGTGTCACAATGTTTGTCCTCAATGGACTCCTAAACTACTTAACCGATTTTAGTCAAATTTGCACACCGTGTGCAGTTTGATCCAACTTAAAAGATAGGCTATATTTTATTTTGATATATTATGTTATTATTATATTTCAGAAAAAAATAAGGTGATACGAAGTTCGCTAGGTCAGCTAGTTAATATATATAAGGTATTTACTTGTTAGTGGGAAGTGTTTATAAATATACAAAAAGTTTTGCTAATACCAGATACAATTGGATATCATATTTAATAATGCAAAGTTAACAAATATCAGTAGCTGGGAAAATGACGCAATTCAAGCTCACAACTGTGTTTATTTTAACATTACTACAGAATCAGGTCTATAGAAGACTATAATGCTGAATCAAGATCAATAAAAATTAAGAAAAAAGAATAAATTCGTAAATATTATCCTTAAAAAGTTATAAACATTTTAACATTAAAACAAAACCTTTATTTATATTATGCAACACCAGAAAAGATAATAAATTTGCAACACACTTATTGAGTCATAATTATATATAAAAAATTACTTAACACTTTTCCACTGTATTATTGCAAGAGTAGATTAAAATTTACATTTATTATTAAATAGTGAAACTGGCTGCATTTAATTAATTTAAACTTATAAAGTATATAAACAAACTACCCAGTTGTAAAACGGACTTATACATGACTAGTTCCCCCTTTTATTTATAAGAAAAAAGGAGGAGGTCCTCAATTAGACTGTATTTTTATTTATCTATATTATAACTTTTTACTGGGTGTACCAATTTTAATTGTTCTTTCTTTATCGAAAGCTGGTGGTAGACCCATTTAAATGTGATCGAGTACTTTTTGAGTTATAGATAATAATATGTATTCAACTATGTTTTGACTGCCTATGTTGTATTACTTATCTATGCAAATTGCAACAATTATTTTAAGGATTCAGAATAGATATTGAGGTAATGGAGTGTAGGCAATACAGAGTACAGTTGATATTATTTAAGAATTATAATATGTGAATAACATGATTAAATATTGTTCTCTTGGTTGCAAAGATGTGTCAAATTTTAATGTTATTTTTATAATAAAAAAATAAATAAAATAAAACGTTTTAATCTAATCTTAACGCGCATCATGTATTTTGTTATTTATCTCTTTTTTGGCTTTTTATGCTATATTACTTTGAATAAGTATGTACAATGTCATAGATAAAACATAATGAAACACATGAAGTAAAAACCTGAACTAAATATAAAAACATTACTTAAGATCGTGATTCACCAGGATTACATGTTATAAATTAAGACTAACTAATAGCCGTGTATGACCTCATCCTACTTGTAAGTGATCAAAAAGTATTTTATGTATTCTATAATTTCCTCGTAACTCTTGATGTATTCCATCAACAAAAACAGTCGCTAGTGACCTAAATAACGCGCATTACAAGTGCAATAATAATATACTTTCATGCATACGAACCGTGCACGACAATTTCATGCGAATCATTAATGCACATAACAAGATATTAGGATAAGAACATCACTTCTTATATTTCAATAGACAAAATTTATAAAAAGATGATAAATTTATCAATCACCTTCTACTAATCCTAACGAAATGACGAAAAATGACTAGAGGAAAAAACAGTGTTGTTGATTTGACCGCTGACTGTAACCAAATAATCTTGAGTAGAAGCACGTGTAAAATAGACTCTACCTTTATTATAAGTTCGATCTCCGGGACGTCTCCGTTCGCTGTTCCGTTCTCTGCGATTTCATCCGACATCATGAACTCCAAAAAAACACTCGGATTTGTTTTAAAAAAAAAAATATACTTCGTACGAGCACTTCAACACAACCGTCACTTAACCACAACACGGACAGACTAACAAAAGTAACAGAGTCAGCCTAACCAAAGACTAACGGTCTAACCATAGACTATACAGTTATATACTGGTATACCTACCCCACCCCAGCCTGCAAAATAATGATATTTCTAATAAAAAAAAAAAAATAGTAATCGATAGATTTTCAATAGCTCAATTCAACTGCGTTATACTTTTAACTTGCTCACCTTAAACTATTTAATTAAAAATCATTAAGGTCGTTGAAAAAATTCATCATAATGATTTTTAATTAAATAGTTTAAGGTGAGCAATTTAAAAGGACAACGTAGTTGAATTGAGCTATTGAAAATCTATCGATTTTTATATTTTTTATTATTGGCTTCCCATCATTGTCTATGCGCATACGCAGGGCTCACCTGTCTTAAGCATAGAGCAACACGGAGGGGAGTGGCCATTGCGTTTGTTACCGATACAAAACTTTCTCTCATTTTTTGCGGGGGGAAATTACACACATGCACACTTTATCTAAATCCCACACAAAAATAATCGTCTGTCACTACGAAACTCACACATACTAAATTAAAATCACACTTACATTTTTCACACACACATAGATACATTCTGTGTTATTACAGTATAATGACACGCCACAACTACACTGAAAAGTTGCTAACAGCCGTGGTTGTAACAACTGTCGATATGCATTATCGATAAATTCAACTACTCTGTTAGGGAAATAATGTTTTTAAAGTGAAAGGTAAGATATTATTATAAAAATAGACTTAATTTATTATATACTACAAATCAAACATCTTCATGTAAAATAAACGATTATAAAGAGTAAAGATTTGATTGTTTATTTGTTAGCATTGAATAGGCTCCGAAACTATTAGACCGATTCAAAAAATCATTTCATCGTTGAGAAGCTACACTATCCTTGAGCGACATAGGTTATACTATATGTTTAAAAATATTAGGGATCTTTACTAAAACTCCAATAATGTAACCCAAGGGATAAAAAAATATCCTAAAAAAATCCTTACATTGCGTGGGCTGCAAAAACTAATGATAATAGAAATATATAATGTAGTAAGACTTTGTAGAACACATAATTATCTACAATAATTGTATTTGCTCGCAAACGAAAAAAAAAACTGACTTCAATTACATCGACAAGTAATACAATATATGTAATATATACGCGTTATCAAAGGTTACTCAAAAAGTTGTAATCAGATCTCGATAAAATTTAAGCGCAACCACATGATAAACATCAGCTTTCTATTAAATTAAAAATCATCAAAATTGGTCCACCCAGTCAAAAGTTCTGAAGTAACATACATAAAAAATACACTCGAATTGAGACCCTCCTCCCTTTTTGGAAGACGGTTAAAAAGTGTCGCGACAGCATATGTCTAACTATTATAATTATGTCACAATACGTTTGGTGCAACGTTGTTGTGCCAAAAAATGCCAGTCTACAATAAGCGATTTAAAATTAACCCACATTTTGAGAAGTTGATGATGTACACTGTGATGTCAACGAATCAGGAATAGGGAGCGTAGCACTAATGGCATCATAAGATGATAGCCTGTCATCTGCTAGATTGAATGATTTGTTGATGACTCTGAAAGGATGGACATTGTTAATTTTTGATTACCTTGTACATGAGACAAAAAAAAACTTATGGGACAAAAACAGTGTGGCGTTAGTGTTGGTTTGGTGCCCTCCACTAATCCTTCTATTGTTCGCCAACACTTGAAAGTTAGTGGTATTGATATGATCTGAACAAATTACACTATTTTTTGTGGGCGTCCAGGTTAATCTGTTATTACCATTTTTTTCCATGTATCCTTTAAATTGAGATTTTTAGAAAACCTGCCAAATTTTTATATAAAACATTATGGTGGAAGTTCACATTAAGTAATTCTAGTTAAATGTATTAATACTCGTAATACGCGTATTATATTTAATTTAATGCAATTTTATTATATAACTATGTTTATTAAAAAAAGCTAGCAATATTATATTAATACTCATAATACGTGTATTATATTTAATTTAATGCAATTTTATTATATATATCGGAAAAGAGTCTCGAACGTAGGCTTCTTAATAAAACTATCTTCAATATAATAATGTTCATGCTATACTTCGTGATAATTTGTTTCATAATAAAACTATTTTCGATACAAAACAATCACTTTAATTTTACACCTTTATCAAGAACTTAAACGAACACTTGATAACAATATTTCAATGACTGGAAATTCTAACATTAATACTTAGTTACAAACATTAGTAATGTTATTAATCTGACAACTCGAATAAGAATAATTGCCAGCGCGATCGTCGCACCGTATTTAAAGCGCCCGACTGTCGTAGCTCGCTGTATCGAACTATAAATGGTAATAGTTTCATATTAGGCCTATAAAGCGTTTTCGAACCATATATGGTAATGCACTCGCGAGCCTCGCGCTGACGTAATCAATTCGTATAAACACGTTTAAACATGAACCTAACGCGGCTTTAGTACAATAATAAAGTAGAAGCAACTCGTAGAAACCGGTTTTTGACATCGGAGAGTGTCTCGCGCCGACATATAACTATGTTTATTAAAAAAAGCTAGCAATATAATATTTTAAATAAATCAAAATCTCAAAAATGTCTGTCTCCTCTTTTGCCTTTGCCGTTTTTATCGATAACCATCTACAAACAAACCGGTAACAACACTATCGCTCGGCGACTGTGACTTCTCGGAAATAGAGTCCGATCAGTCGCTCGACCAATCCGCATATTGTATGCGGGCGAGCGGCCTGTGTTTGTAAACAAATCGAGTCAACACGAACGACAATATTTGTAATTTTTAAGTTTAAAAAAGGTTTAAAAGAAGTATACAAGTAATAATGTGATTAAAAAATACTTACGTATGAAAGGTAACGCCATGTTTTAGTAAATTTGACGTGGCAGATCTTTTTTTGCAGCAAAAAACAGAACAATTTGGCATTTTTTGAAGGACGTTGATTCAATCGCGCAACTAGATTTAGTCTAGTGGTCAGTGCGGCTGCAACTAGTTTTGTTGTATGCATATGGCCATTTGGCCTTATACCTTGACAGAGGGGAACGCCTGTACATGGCTACTCCCCTCCGTGTTGCTCTTTGGTCTTAAGATATAAACGTTAAATTTGTTCCAACTATTTATATTAATTTTAAAATTAAGGACAGTGGATCTGTTCCAAACTATACTTGAGCAATTGTAAATGCAACTTGAGCAGTTTTTTAACACTTTGAGCAATTTAAAATATTGTATACATCAAAAGATAAAGGAGTTTGAAAATTTTGATGAATGATTTTTTTAACAACGTTATTGATTTTTAATTAAATAGTTTAAGGTGAGCAATTTAAGAGGACAACGTAGTTAAATTGAGCTATTGAAAATCTATCGATTAATATTTTTTTTTATTACAAATATCATTATTTTGCAGGCTGGGGTAGGGTAGGTTTTCTCTATGACAAATGACAGTATCTCGTACTGTCACTTCCTATTTTCACTTTTGAGTTTTGAACTTGTCAGACTTGTAAATAACAACTAATAAGTATTGCACTACCTAATAGTGCGTATTATCGACCACGTTTTTTTTTTTTTAAATATTCTACTACTAAAATTAATAATCAGTTCAAAATGAATAGTGAAAGTGCTCCTTCGTCAGAAGCCAAGGAGATGACATTTGCAGAAAAACAAGCAGAGAGGATGAAACGTTTGCGTTCATTGCATTCAGCGAGAAATGAAGCCAGGACGCACAATCATCAAGAAGTTGTTGCAGAGGAGGCTAGAAATAAATTGCCAGCGAATTACGAGGCCAAGAAGCGACAAGCAGAGTGGTTGTTGGAAGATCAGAACAAACGCGAAGAAGCCACTAAACAGGGTAAAGACTACGATCGTGTAAAACTATTAAACATATCTGCAGTTGAAGCGGAGCGTCTCGAGCGTAAAAAGAAGAAAAAGAATCCAGATCAAGGCTTTTCTACTTACGAACAGGCAACTGTACGACAATACAATAGACTCGTAAAAAATATGCCTACAATGGATACTGAACAGTATGACAAACAAAAGCAAAAGTATGGCGACGCATTTTATGGTGGACCAAATGTTATTATACATGGTATGCATGAAGACCGTAAAGAAGCAATCGACAAAATGGTTAATGATATTGAGGGACAGATCGCTAAACGAGCGAAATACTCTCGGAGGCGTACACACAATGACGACGCAGATATTGACTACATCAACGAAAGGAATGCCAAGTTCAACAAGAAACTTGAAAGGTTTTACGGGGAGCACACGGCTGAGATCAAGCAAAATCTCGAGAGGGGCACAGCAATATAGGAATTTTTTATATGCATATATCTGTACAGTGTGCTGTGTGGCTATTGCACCAAAGAATATAGCCACCCCCTCTCTTCCCGTGGGTGTCGTTAGAGGCGACTAAGGGATAACAAGGTTCCACTACTACCTTAGAACTTAAGAAGCCGACCGATGGTGAGATAACCATCCAACTGCTGGCTTTCAAACACACAGGCCGAAGACGGGCAGCAGTGTCTTTGGTGCGAGAAAGCCAGCCCTGCGGTCACCAACCCACCTGCCCAGCGTGGTGACTATGGGCAAAACACATGAGTTCGCGCATTTTTGGCGCAAACTTGTGGAGGCCTATGTCCAGCAGTGAACTGCAATAGGCTGGAATGATGATGATGTTATCTGTACAGATGTGTTAAAATTTTCACATCAGTTCAAAATAACCTGTATTTGTGTAAAATATAAGATGCTAGATTAAAATAATTCAAGATTAGTTCTTATTTCAATGTAAATAAGTTTCTGTCCGAGGATAGTAGTAGTGTTGTTGTTTCAGTACTACTGTTAAACTAAACTGTGTCTGTTGTATTATTGCTTTTAAATGATTGATATAAAAAACCTATCTAGTTTATAAGTAAATAAATTATGTATAAAGCCATTGAATTTTTCATTGTTTTTCCTTAATTCAAGTTATAGTAACTATTATCTTGTCCTCATCATACTTTTGCTCCGAGTTTTTGGATTAACTATAATTAGTTTTAGTAATTTATATTTTTATGAGTTAATGGATTTAATGTACCAAATATTTACTTTTACACAAATGTCTGAAATGCTTACCAAAGACCTTTTAAAAATAAAAGGCCTTTGGTAAGCATTTCAGACATTTTGACTAGTCCATGGGTACAGTTTGCAGTTGTGTAGTTTGATTTTAATTCAGAGTTTAGGTATAACATGTTTATATTCGTAATCATTTATCATTATGCATATTTATTAAAAAAAATGTGTATCTATCATCAGCCAACACAGGGATTGTTGCTTACAATGATGAGTTGACAAGATTGAAATGAAATTTACTAGGTTTCAATAAGATTGTTATTTTATTGCTCTCGATAAGGCAAAATAGATTAAAGATTTGTAAATTGTAAAGTCAAATACGTTTTTACAAAGAAAAAACATAATATGCAGCTCAAAACAATTTATATTCAAAAAAAATTATGTGGTGTCATGGGACATCAGGTAGGAAAGAAGTTCCTTCGGATAGTATAGAAGCAACACAATTTGAAAAAAAAATGTTGAATTTTCAGTCGTGTGACTGATATTACGTCACTTCCGTTATATATTTTTCTTACGGTTTTATTATCACTTTTTCTTCAGTTCGGTCAAACCACCCAGCCCAATGCCATATGTCAATCCTGCCGTAAGGAACTTCGTTCCAACAATTCAGCTCAGCTTCTCAACAGCACTGCTATTCGACAGGCACCCGTAATTTCGGTGGTTAAGTTCTATTTATATTACCTACCAAAAACTACGCCTGATGTCAGTTACACAAGTTAACTATATTATTTTTCTTCCATTATTAAAGTCTAATTTACCTTTTGTAGTTAGGGGGACATCCAATAATTATGTGAGCTCAGAATAGGGAGGGGTCCAATGAAATCTCACCAAATTTCATTTATACCGAGGGGGATAATCGAAAATCTTACATCAAACGCAAAAAATATAATATATTACAGATATTAAAAAAATATATGTTGAGTGTTCATTTTGCTACCTAAAATAAATCTCACGGCCATTAAAATTATTCAGTTTTTGCTTTGAATTTAATTTAAATAAATTAACACTATATATGTATACTTGAACAGTTTATTATTTCCCGTCAATCTATTATATTCAGCGTCAATCTCACGTAAGGGGAGGGGGGGTCGAGGCAAATCTCACCTAAGGGGGTGGGAGGGGTCTAAACTGATCAAAAATAGCTCACGTAATTAATGGAACACTTCATCATCATTACAGCCTATACAGTCCACTGCTGGACATAGGCCTCCATAAGTTTACGCCAAAAATAACGTGAACTCATGTGTTTTGCCCATAGTCACCAACTATGGGGCGACTAAGGGATAACACAGTTCCGCTACCACCTTGGAACTTAAAAAGCCGACCGGTGGCGGGATAACCATCGAACTGCTGGCTTTGAAATACACAGGCCGAAGACGGGCAGCAGCGTCTTCGGTGCGAAAAAGCCAGTACTGCGGTCATCAACCCGCCTGCCCAGCGTGGTGACTATGGGCAAAACACATGGAACACTTATGTGAAATTTAATATTACTCACACATTGAAGTACATTATCCGCCAACCCGCATTGCAGAAGCGTGGTGGATTAAGCTCTGATCTTTCTCCTACATGGGGAAAGAGGCCTATGCTCAGCCGTGGGATATCACTAGCTAGTGTGAATTGAAGTAAATTATTTTGATTAATCTGTGTGATTAATGTTTAGCTCATCGTCGATCATTTCTATAAATTAGGTAAAAATTGTTTCTGAAGTTATTTCATTGCAAAACTATTTCATTTTTGCAACTAAAAAAAGTATAGCAAGCCTTGATTGCTTTTTAAATTTGATTATTAGAAGGGATTGAATTTACTTTTTAGTTCCTAAATATATAATATGAAATATTTATTATACAGATGTTGGACTGTTAAGCCTAACGGCGCGGCGTTCCTTCAAATGGAGATTCTGTGGGTTTTTTTTTTTTAATATTATAAATAAGTCGGCAAACAAGCATACGGATCACCTGAATGGTAAGCGATTAACCTTGCTTATAGACTTCTGCAACACCAGAAGAATCGCAAGCGTGTTGCCGACCCTATGCCTAGTTTCCTCCTGGAGCTCTAGTCACCTTACTCATCAACAGAAACACAACACTGCTTGAAAATATTATTATTTAGCTGTGATCTTCTGTAAGGTCCAGGTACAATTCTTAGAAGTCTTAGCTCAATAAAAACAATGCGTTTCTGGAACCACGACACGAATAAATTTAGTGGAGGCCATGAGTATGAAGCGTTTATTTAGTAAATCTCCTGCTTAGTATATAGGTATATATTTTGTTTTCTATTTATTACCACTGATGCGCTAGCGGTCGTGGGTTCGATGCCTGCGCGGGGAAAATGTGTGTACAAGGCCATACATGTGTTTGTTTTCGGAATCCCGATACAGGATTCGCATCCTTCTGTAGCCGGTAAATATGAGGCATTTATTTGTTATTAATAATTAAAAATCATAAGCATATTCGTGTTTATTTTGATGACAAGCTAGCGTAGTGGTTGTAGCACTTCACTGTTGCACTTGTGGTTCGATCCTCATTCACGGCCAAAATTTCTAAAGGCCATAGAGAATTAGAGACATTGTGGTCGAGCCCACCTGTATATTCAATGTACTCTGTGGTCGAGCCATTGAGTGTGAAGCGTTTGTTTCGTTGAAAATAAATGAATAAAACAATATGCAAGTTTTTATTGAAAAATTAAAATATGTCCAATAAATAGTCAAATTACATTGTAATGTCTGATAATATAATTAACATTTTCACAGTAATATTGCAAAAGCATGACTGTTGTCAAAATAACGATAACGTTTAAAAATTACTCAACTAGTCAATTCGCGTTAAGAAAATAGGATCTCATTAATGTCACTTAGAGTAGCCACGTCCATTATCCAGGATGGATTAAATCGTTGTAAATTAAAATGCCTGTCTGAAAACTTGCTTTACCTGGTCAATTTGAACATGATTTTCTAAAAAATTTACTACGATGTAATTAATCGCGTGGCTAAAATAAATAACAGCGATGAGTTGCTATTTTATTACCTTGCCAATGCACGTAGTATAATTTGATTTTCAATTTATTGAGAGATTTATTTAGTGAGTGAGAGTGAGAGATTCTTTAGTGACTAATAAAGTAAGGTTTTCCTGACTATTGTTACTTACGTATTACCATCTACGAGAGTTATTATATCTAGTAACACTGGATGATAACAATCACTACAACAAATAAAGTGTACTTTAATCAAATCTGTGGAGTACAGAGATAAGGGCAACCATCTCTTGTATGTTAGTGTTTGTCAAAAGGGTAAATTAACTAAAAAAATATATAAAAAAAAATTAAGCGTATAGATAACCGACCGAGACCGAACCGAGACAGCTGTCATGGTTTTAAAATTAAAAAATTGATATTAAATAACAATTATTTATCACAAAAATAATTGAACACGGTACACTTCATTTTCTATATTTGAAATCAGTGCAGTCAGTCGACACGTGTTGGCGCAACGGTCACAGCACTGGCTTTTGCGTTGGCGGTTGCGGCTTCGATACCCGCACTTGAAAAACATTTGTATTGACAATAGAGATGTTTGTTGTGGTCTGGGTGTTTGTGCAGTCCTTGTGGATCTCCCTACGGTGCCTCGGAAAGCATGTTAAGCCGTCGGTCCCAGTTGTTATCATGTACACCTGATAGCGATCGTTACTCATAGTAGGCAATATATCGACCAGCACGCACTGGACGAGCGTGGTGGATTAAGCTATGGTCCTGCTCCTGCATGGTAAAGAGGCCTATGCCTAGCAGTGGAATATTTGAGGCTGAAGCGGAATCAGTAGACTTCAGTCAGTTTATAACAGCTTAGTTCATATCATGGTTTTTGAAGACAGAAAGAAAGTTATTTAAGCCATCAAATAAATTCCAGAGATAAAGATAAATTATTATCAAAATTAGAAAAGAAAAGAAAACAGAAATAACAAATACAAACAAAAGCAAAATTAAAAACCCTTACTTTACAACTTCTCCTACATGGGGAAAAAGGCCTATGTCCAGCAGTGTATTACGACTGAAGCGTCTACGTATTTAAAAAAAAAAAACAACGGATGGTAACTATATATAAGTTTTGTCTGCAATTACTTACGTGTTGTGCCCCATATAGTTATATCACTTAGATGACACTTGAGAATCCCAATACTGATTTTCAGTGTACCCTGTTTTTTTTAGTAAGCGCAATTCGAAGAAGATTTTGATCCCTCACACAAGATGGTTATCCTTACATCTACTATACATAATCAAAACATTAATTTATGTATCATTATTACAAAACTAAAACAGAGAACTATAGAAATTTCTATAGTACACAATATTTGTTCATTCAACGTTCTTATTAATTTAAAAACCTTATTTACATTTTTTATAGTCACATGCCCAAAAAAACAGTCGCTTTGTACATATTTTTAAGTTTTACTATATACTTCAAATCAGCGGTCGGCAACCCACGGCCCGTGTGTATAACTTTACGTACCTAATATTCTACATAAATAATTATTAATATGTACAAAGACATATAAAATACATTTTAATTTACAACACTTTTAAACAATTAAGTATATATAAATAACCTTAATATTCAAATTAACGGAAAAAGGCTGTCTTATCAGTATATAAAAATTTCTTCCAAACAACCTTTATGTATGCTGTGTGGTTACGGCATTAAAGAATATAGCCACTCCCTCCCTTCCCGGGGGTGTCGTAAGAGGCGACTAAGGGATAATATAGTTCCACTACCATCTTGGAACTTAAAAAGCCGACCGATGGCGGGATAACCATCAAACTTGAAACTTTGAAATACACAGGCTGAAGACGGGCAGCAGCGTCTTCGGTGCGACAAAGTCAGCCCTGCGTTCGCCAACCCGCCTGCCCAGCGTGGTGACTATGGGCAAAAGACATGAGTTCACGCCATTTTCGCTCGAACTTGTGGAGGCCTATGTCCAGTAATGGACTGCGATAGGCTGATGTGAACCTTTATGTGTTAGAATTTACAGAATGAAAAAGTGAAAATTTTTAATTTACAGTAAGCACAATTTTAAAACTTTTTAGTGTATTGTTATATATTTTTTTAATTTATTCCCATTATTAAAGTCGGAAAATAATGTTTTTGAGCATTTTTATTTTGTAAAGGACCCATTCATTCGTTTATCTTGCCATCTTGTGGCCTATCTATTAAAGGTTGTCGACCGCTATCTTAAATATCATATAAAAAGGTAGGTGTGTAAGATTTTTATTGAATAATAGCTTAGCCACGTCAGTAGTAACATTATTTATCTTCTGACGGATTCACACATTTCAATCTTACTTTTCTCTTCTAGCTATCGTATGAAATTATAAAACTGAATAAGCATTCGTTATAGTCAATTATGATAAAAGGTAACAATTATATAATGTGGCAAGATTGTTTTTCTGACTAGGGGCTTGTGTGTACATAACATTTTTGTGGTGCACTGTCGACGCGCGTTTTTAGGAAATTAGCGAAAAAGATGAGTTGTAAATGACGCGCTTGTGTCAATAGAGACACGCTAGCCTATTACATTTGTAGTATAACCTCATTTTGCTCCCCTTGTAATTATTGTTAAAAAAGAAAAAAAATCCCTGCCGTAGAGAAAGCGCGCGCTAGTGACGTACAGGTGTCGAGCATGGGCGTACTCCCAGTGGGACAAGGTGCCCTACCCTGACTCGAAGACTAATAACATAATTTTTAGATTTATAATTTCAATTTTAGATTACCTCGCTCGCAAGCTATTATTGCACGAAATAGTGTAGTTAGTGACGGTAAAAAAAAGATTTTTTATTTTTTATTACTGAGGTATTATTGAACGTTTTTTGTTATTTATTTGATTCTTCTCCACCCTTTACAAAGTTGTGGATACGACCATGGTGCTGGACGAAATATGCGTTAAAACAGGTGCTAGTGACAACGATGTCATCCGTGTCTATCTGCAAACCGCGGTACTAATATGCGTACTGATATATCTTTACAAACAAACTAATGGGAACGAGCGTCGACGGCGCGTTTTAAAAGCGTACTGTGGACAAGTCTTAAGATATTTTTCTTTTCTTATCACAATAGTTAAGCCTATAATTATTTTAACTGAGCCCAATATTATGAATAAACAATTGATCAATTTCCATGTCTGTATACAATCAATAATATTTAAAAATATTTCATAACATATTCAGTATAAAGCTACATTTATATATATATGTAATGTAGTAAAATACATAAATTCTCTATCCACCTTAAGTGCAGCAGTGTTTAAATGAAAATAACAATACGTTATTCGCATTTGGTACAACAGAGCACTCAGTGAGAATAGGAAAGTATGAGAAAAACGAAAATTAGAACTATACCAGATTCACGTCAAGTGGCTCCTAACACTATTAACGAAAGATCCTACAACCGTTTGTTTTGGAATGTGCAAATCAAAAAACCTCAACTAAAAATTAGACTACCAAATGCGAATATCACAGATAGTTTTTTTTTTCAACTACTGCACTTAAGATAGAGGTTTCAACTTAAAATTAAATTTCAAAGACAAGGCTTCATTTCATAAAACCCAGGACCGCACTATTTCTGAAAAAAAAAAACCGAAAATTTGAATTAGCCAATTTCCCCCCATTGAATTTGACAAAATATTTACAAGTATTACAGAGTTTAATATAAAACGTACGTACAATACAGTCACAAAATACAATTACAATATATTTTATAGCCTAATTAATAATACTAATATACTCACTCCGACGACCAGGCATTAAATGAACTGTAATTCCATCTCGAGCTCGAACTGCGTAAAAAGATAAATAAAACATTTCTCATATTATACACTGTACAGGAGATCATTGTTAATGTAAGTATTAAATATATCACATCTAAATTATATAACTCACAACGGAAGCAAAACCATCGACAACACGACAAACAAGGAATTATAAAAATAAAAATAAATTGAAAAAATGGGTATTAAAGTACTTACTTACCAGAATCATTTTGATTTGTAATTTCGTTGCCGTAATATAAATGTTATTAGTTTTGAGCAAAAATAGGAAGGCCTTTGGCCAAGGAATAACTTTTGCTATTCTACTGTTTCGTAAATTTTAAATATTATGTTAATATCAAAAATAATATGTTAAGAGTCATGTTAAATGCAGACCTGATGTCGATATATATACGAAAAAAAATGGATGCGTAATTAAAATCGAAATAGTTCATACAAAAAAATAAACAGTTATTTTTATAACGTTTTATTCTTCTCTAATAAACAAAGAAGTTGATCACATTTTTTAAGTATATAAGACTATACAGTCAACAGTTGAAATAAACGGTAAAATTATAGCAATCTCTTTAATATACAGCGTGAAATTTAACTTATAATCTAATCTTTATTTATCCAGAAAATCGTCATTTTTAAGTAGATGCCACACGTTAAATAACTTCCATTGTGATATAAAAACTATGTTAAATATTTATAAGGATTATAATTTTGGTATTAAGAAACAGTTTGTAAGACGGTCGGAATATTTATCACAGAAAAATTAGATAAAAACCAGCCGTGATAACAAGTATTTGTGATTTCGATTCACATTATTTAAATTAGCTTTGAATATGATTTGCCTTACAATAATAATGTGTAATAAAATCTAATAGTTCATAAAGTTTTTCGAATTTAACATTCTGAAATAATATTATTATGCATATATTCACCAGTTTTACAATTCATACCTAAAATGCTAATCAAATTATATTCCTTTACCTACCCGGTTAGGAAAAGTGCTTTTCGTTGAGTGAATTAAACCCTGAGATAGGCAATTTTATAGTAATCTGAGCAAACAACAATTTGAGCATAGATTAATATAACCTTATTATGGCTAGGAATCCCAATGAGATAATTTTTTAAGACATTCAATAATTTAATAAATTTTTTGGCAAGGTGCTTCTAATAATATTTTTATGAGATCTTGTGATGCCTCATTATGTGACCAGATAGTCGGTGATGTAATTCAAACACGCCTAGACAATAAATCGATTAAATAATAAATATTACTATGTTACGTTATGATAACGGAGACAACTAAAATAACAAAAATTTACAATTTTACCTAAATGGTTTTACTAGCGCTATCTACATTAACATATTGTTATATAACAGGTATGTTACTGTAAGAGCCTGAATACTGTTTCAATTCAAGAGTTAACTCGTAAATTCGAAGTAGCAACTCTGTTGAAAAGCCTGGAATGATCTGTATAATTTTACCTTATGTTTTAGTGAACAGATAGGGATTTATGTTGATATTTTTCTATCACAATCTTAGTTCTTTGGAATCAAAGATACTATTGCAAAGGTATAGATGCTTGCATTTTGTTATGCCAATGTCAAGAGTATGCACTACAGCTTCATAGACCTTGAAATTTTTGTTTACTAAATCTAAACAAAAGTTTATAGTTAAACATACAAAACATAGTATTTTCTTAGATCGACAAATTTATGTTTATGATGATAAATGCCCTGTAAAATATTTCTTATTACACATGTACATATCAAACAATCGTTAGTAAAATTTTAAGCACTAGAGGTAAAACTTAATATTTCCTAATATTCAGGCTTTTGCAGTAACACATATTATATGTTGTGATGGTAATCAATATATTGCATTAGTAAAACTATTTTCATATATTACAAATATAAAATTCTGTGTAAAATTTTCAAGCAGTCTTAAATTTTTTTAATTAAAATAACTAATAAGTACAAGATTTACTAGCATAATTTTCATTTCAGGCACTTAAATTTTAAACTATGTGCACCATTACTGTTTCGTATAAATATAATACTATAATTTTATTATGTCTAATCATCGAATATTCTTATAATTTTTGTTTTCGAATTAAATTTGAATTTTTAATGACAATATTATTAAATTTTCCTACAACCGTCTATATTTAATAACTCGGTAACTTACTAAAATCCTATATACATATAAAATCTCTCCTATCTTAAATGGTTATTAAAAATACTAAATAGATAAGAACACACATGCAAGAATTCAATGTCTGGTATCAAACAGGAACATTGGGTATAACAAACTATAAAAGAATATGCCATTATTTATAACAGTTCACAGTGGCACATACTTTTATATCGTGGACATGCCACATGCTAGGTTAACTGCACAACACTGTTTAGTATTCACTTAGATAGCACTTAAGTCTGGTTAAAACACTTAAAAAACGCACTTAAAGGCACTCAAGGCATACGGATTTTTTTCAAACGTTCACAGCTCCGTAGTCGTTTACAGGAGGGATGGGAGCATCGGTCACATCTGTATGTCTATTTGCACCCCTCCTGTTTCTGTCACGAAACGAGCCAAAGCCCGAGTCGTGAGTGGTAGCCGGGGACGTACCTACGAATATCCTTGGCATATCGCACTCCTCACACTTGTCAAGTAACGGATGGTTCCGGAAGGTACACATGTGGCATTGCCAGGACGCTGGCTGACGCTGGCCAGTGTATATGTTGCTGTAAAAGTTGCTTGAGTCGTCTGCCTCTGCAACGGGCATTACACGTGCTAGTGAAAAAATAAAAGTAATTAATTTTGATTGCAGATTAAAGCTCAAAATACTGCTCTCAAGTAATTTTATGGCTGGGAAGCCAGAGCCAGAGCCTCATGGGAGGGTCAGGGAATAGGGTCAGTAACGCGATTTCAATACAAAGGCTATGGTAATCGCGTACCGTCAGACAGACTGCTTATTTGGCAACCTTCCTGTACACTTTTTTTTTTTACAATATAAGGATTACTCAAAGTGCTATTCAATTTTTCATTTAAAAAGATAAAGAGTTTGTATATTTTATAGCAAGTTAATACAATACATCAGCTTAATTTATTGAATATAATACGATTGTACACACACTTTGACTACAGCAGGGCACAGCACGAAATATCCTGCTCAAAATGGAGCAGCCCGACAGGGGAAGTAAGTAGTTTACAGAAGATCTCAACTCAATAATACTGCTTTCAAGCAGTTCCTGTGGTGAGTTAGGTGACCAGAGTTTTTGGGAGGGTTTGTAATCGTTTTTCGACCTATTTGTATAAAAAAGAATTTATTGAATATAACATACCAGTATTACCCATCTCTAATCTCTTAGCTAACATATCACACTCATCTCGAAGTCTCTCGACGTAATCCTTCAGTCTCTGTGTGGCACTCGGCGTCGGGGGCGGTGCTGCTAGTATCTGAGTCTCTCTGTTTAATTGCGCCAGGCGACCCTTTTCTTGAGCTAGAGCCGAAGCTAGTCTGGATAATCGTTCTTTCTGACGTTCAATGAGAGAACGGTCTGGAAATATACAAGGAATCTTCTTAAAGAACTCTGTATTAATATAAAAAAAAAATAATAAACGCTTCACACTCAACGGTTCGCAGTAGGATTTTCTCCTGTGTTGGAGGTCCGGAAACACACACAATACACAAGCACAACGCCCAGACCACGACAAACATCTATATGGCCGATACAAATGTCTGTCGTGAGCGGGGATTGAACCCGCAACCGTTAGCACAACAGTCACAAACCAGTGCCGTGTCCGTTGCGCCAACGCGAACCGTATATATCTTAGGCGGTAACTAACGGGTGAATCAGCTAATATTAAAATTAGGAGCTTGTCTATTTTCCTCGAGGTGAAAAGGTTTAAAGATATATTTAAAAATTTGATAGATATAGAATTGACAAAAGAAATAGTTATATATATGTATGTATGTATGTATGTATGTACGTGGCATGTTATTGTAAACAAGCTAAAAGTGATTATCTATACAAATAAATAACGATATTTTAAGGCGCTTCCCTGACCAAAACGCCGCGCTAGCCGTTTTTTGTGCACTTTTTTGGAGCTATCTACTTGTTAATGGAAAAAAGAATCAAACTAATAAAAACACAGTTAAATTCTGCATAATTTTGACTATACAATGGTAGATTTAGTTTTTTTTTTTTTAAGGAATAGATGTTAAATAATCTCCTCACAACGATACCACAAAAATGAGAAATAGTGATTGATAATATGCATCTCCTCGTAAAGTAAACATTATTTTATTTTGCAACCGACACCAATTGATCGACAATTGAATACTGAACAATACGTAAGAATTTTTTTTTTCAAAAGACCCAAATTTGAATTTTTATAGATTTTTTTCTAAAATCTGGGCGTATTCACTACTGTAACTCAAGCACAGGGTATCGGAATTCAGTCTGCCGCAAGGTTTGGAGGGAGAAGCTTGTGTTGTTTGTCACCGTGTCGGGTAGCGCACGCTCAATTCACAATATCAGTTAACAATAATAAATTTATTAGCATCTTGTTAGCATTTATTGTTGAAGTTTATTTTAATTAGGTTTTATCTATGATATCTTGATGATTATCTATGATAATAAAATTTACTTTGTTTTTATTTTATTTCTCTACTTACACTGTCTGAATAATAAAGATAGATTGCTTTTTAACCGACTTCTAAAAAAGGAGGAGGTTCTCAATTCGACTGTATTTTGTTTTAACCGACTTCCAAAAAAGGAGGAGGTTCTCAATTCGACTGTATTTTTTATGTATGTGGATATCAGAATTTTTAACTGGGTGGACCGATTTCGACAAAAAAATTTTAATCGAAAAGTGGTGTGTGTCATTTGGTCCCATATAAATTTATTTGAGATCTAACAATTACTTTTCGAGTTATATCTAATAATGCGTTTTTACTTGACGCTTTTTTTGTCTACCTACGTTGTATTATACCACCATAGATCAAGTAAAAAAAGTAGATAATGCGCGGCCTTTGTTGTTACTGAAGCCACAAAACTCGGCTCCTTCAAGTAAACACACGCGCTCACGCACACATATGCATCAAACTACGCTCATTTTCGTCAGTATCTCACAGGGCCTCGTACAGTAACTTTGCCTTCAAAATGCCGTTCTTATGTAATTAAATGGTGCAAAAACAATACCAAAGTGAATAAAAAGTCTGAATAAATATCGTTTCACACGTAAGTACATACAAAACTTTATATTTCTTGTTATTCCAAAATAATATTGAGGTTATTCGGAACTTATAATTTCGATGTCCCGAAATGACGTACCGAGGGAATGTTACCAGTAATTTTTATTTCCATTAGCCCAAAATGCGGGTAAGTAAATTGTAGGCAATCATAGAAAAATAAGTAGAAAGTGGACAACATTATTGTTTTTTTTTTAATTGTGTGATTTTTATGTTTTTCCTAAATTTTTGACTCGTTTGTTTCTGTTTAGATTTTTGAATTAACTACTCATATTTTACTACTAAATATCATGGTTTTAGGTTTCCAACGAATATTTTAATAGGAGACGAATGGGTAGCTGTTTTACGACTGAGCCGAAATGAACTACAACGACAGCCATCCTCATCTAGTTGGTTTGTTCAAACCATTTTGATAAAGCTGACATGTACAGCACAAAACGTGGACTTCGCAGAGTACCATCAAGTACATACTGCTACTTACTACTACGTATTTTAATGTTATATTTTTTGTTCTAGGGCCTACCGGATGAGTCTAAATCAGTCCTTAACTAAGATACAATCTTTGATACACCTAGAAAACATAAACTAAGAGAAAAGTTAAAAAAACAGGAACTTAATTTAAAAAAAAAATGTTAAAATAAAATCAATTTATTACAGCAAAGAGTTAGACGTCTTTAAAGCAGGAACTTGCCCCTCAGAGGAATAATCAATTACTTAAAAACGCAAGTTTTCATTGACACAGATTTATATAATTAAATAAATCAAAACACGGCTACAATAGATTTATGTAACAATTTGAATCGAAAAAAGGAGTAAATATATTTAAAACTATAAACAGGTTTTTATTTCCACATACCCATTTTACCTATATTAAATTCATTGTTTAATAAATTTTTAGGGACTTTTTTTAAAAAGTGTCAACACTTCACTCACTCACACATCTTTAAAAAAGTGGCTTCACTTTTCTGTTCTAGGTGCGTTATCTATATTTTTTACTTTATCTATGTATACCACATAACTTTTTACTGGATGTACCGATTTTGATAATTCTTTTTTTTGGAAAGGAGATATCCCTAGTTTTGTACCATGATAAGGAAACCAGGGTTTGATGATGGGATCCCAGATAAATTAAGGGGAACTCTCGAAAATCCGCATAACTTTTTACTGGGTGTACCGATTTTGATAATTTTTTATTTAATCGAAAGCTGATGTTTATTATGACATTTGATATCATCACATTTAAATTTTATTGAGACCTTATAACTACTTTTTGAGTAATCTTTGATAACGCGTAGTTACTTGACTGTTTTTTCGTCGATCTATGTTGTATTACTTGTTGATGTAATTGAATTTTCGTTTGCGAGCAAATACAATTATTAGCAATAAGATCGCCTGGTTGAACAATTTGTTACTATAATTGCTTGTTATGTAAATTTTGTTCTTTATTTACATGCGCAATAAAGTATATTATTATTATTATTATTATTATTGATAACTCGCCTTCAATCCAAAAAGTCAACACCAAACGAGTATCATGAATACTTATACTTCACTACATAGTATAAAACAAAGTCGCTTTCCGCAGTCTGTATGCTAAGATCTTTAAACCTACGCAACGGTAATATAATAATGTACTATTATATAATATATACATAATAATGTAATACAATATAGGTATCTTATATATAAAATTCTCGTGTCACAGTTTTCGTTGCCATACTCCTCCGAAACGGCTTGACCGATTTTGATGAAATTTTTTGTGCTTATGCGGTATCTATGAGAATCGGCCAACATCTATTTTTCATCCCCCTAAATGTTAGGGGTAGTCCACCCCTAAATCTATTTTTTATTTTTTAGACAAAATTTTTAATTTCTATTTTTTTATGATACAACATTAAAAAATACATACAACCCTAAATTTTCACCCTTCTACCACCAACCCCTATTTTAAAATAGCGTTTAGCGGCAAGACAACGTTTGCCGGGTCAGCTAGTTTTTTATATATTAGTATCTTTTCATCTATATATATTTTATATTTAGTATCAGCATTGCACCCGTGCGACGCCGGGACGAGCCGCTAGTATTAGAATAAAAGTTGAAAGTATTCATTATGAACGTAAGTGTAGTGACTGAATTCATTACCAAAATTATTTACGCACCAAAAAAATAAATTTAATTTACTTTTTATTGTACACAGCAAATATATTATACTAATATTAAATTTAAAAAAAAATATATATATTAAAAAAATTTAAAAATATATTATATATATATTATATATTAAAAATTTTTTTTTAATGAATGCCATGTCTACGGATTCCAAGATCTATATTTTTTACGCATATTCGTAAGTTGTTTACCAAATGGCGCTAGTAGTGTTTTACGAACTATTGTAGAGGTGGGGTGCGGCAAAGAGGGAACGAATGCTCAAGGTTATTTGGTCAGGGTAGCGCCTTAAGTTTTATTTTGTTAGTCCTTTTTTGATATTGAATTTTAATAATTTCGATCCTTTTTTTATTTTTTATTACTTGTGCAGTAATAGGAGAATTTTATCAAATAACAGCATTCTAATAAAAAACAAAGTTTTGGAATGTAAAAAGTGGGTTTAGCAGAGACCGCTGATAATTGCCAATGTTCAACTCGCATTTGAGACCGAAAGATTGGTCTAAAAAAAACTAAATACTTTTAAGTACTTTCATTTCCGTAAACAAACTATTTATTAAAATTTAATAGTTTTCTTGCTCTGTGTTTGCGGCTTTAAGAATATAGCCACCCCCTTTCTTACGGTAGGTGTCGTAAGAGGCGACTAAGGGATAACACAGTTCCACTACCACCTTGGAACTTAAAAAGCCGACCGACGGCGGGATAACCATCCAGCCACCATGCAACGGCTTTCAAATACACAGGATGAAGACGGGCAGCAGCGTCTTCGGTGCGACAAAGCCAGACCTGCAGTCACCAACCCGCCTGCCCAGCGTGGTGGCTATAGGAAAAACACATATGTTCGCGCCATTTCCGGCGCAAACTTAGAGAGGCCTATGTCCAGCAGAGGACTGCGATAGGCTGAAGTGATAAATATAATAGTTTTCGAGTTTTAGGCAAAAAACTGAGAAAAATCAGATTTTTTTTGCTTTTTAACCGACTTCAAAAAAAGGAGGAGGTTACTCAATTCGACCGTATATATTTTTTTTTTTTTTTTTATGTATGTTCGGAGATAACTTCTTCGTTTATGAACCGATTTTGATAATTCTTTTTTTGTTGGAAAGGAGATATTCATAGTTTGGTACCATGATAAGGAAACCAGGATCTGATGATGGGATCCCAAAGCAACCGAGGGAAACTTTCAAAAATCGTAAGGGTGACTAGTAAATTTAATCATGTTTTCATTAAGTACTATAAAGCACTACTATTTAATAAAGGTCTGGAGTCGATCTGATGATGGAGAAGAAAGATAGTCGAGGGAACTCTTCAACAATTTATAGCAATTACCTGCTTTTTGAACTTAATTCGTTTCTATTGATGAGAACTTTGCACCTGTATGAGTTATAAGTGCCATTACAGTCTGATGATGGAGACAAAAGATAGTCGAGGGAACTCTTTAACGATTTATAGCAATTACCTGCTGTTTGAACTTAATTCGTTTCTATTGATGAGAACCTTGCATATATATGAGTTATAAGTGCCATTTCAGTCTGATGATGGAGACGAAAGATAGTCGAGGGTACTCTTCAACGACTTATAGCAATTACCTGCTGTTTGAACTTAATTCGTTTCTATTGATGAGAACTTTGCACCTATATGGGTTACAAGTGCCATTAAAGTCTGATGATGGAGACAAAAGTTAGTCGAGGGAACTCTTTAACGATTTATAGCAATTACCTGCTGTTTGAACTTAATTCGTTTCTATTGATGAGAATTTTGCATATGTATGAGTTATAAGTGCCATTTCAGTCTGATGATGGAGACGAAAGATAGTCGAGGGTACTCTTCAACGACTTTTAGCAATTACCTGCTGTTTGAACTTAATTCGTTTCTATTGATGAGAACTTTGCACCTATATGAGTTACAAGTGCCATTAAAGTCTGATGATGGAGACGAAAGATAGTCGAGGGAACTCTTTAACGATTTATAGCAATTACCTGCTGTGTGATCATCTGTGTCGCAGGACCAGGTTTGATGATGGAGCCCACAAACACTCCAGGGAATTTCTCAACAATTTACAGCAGTTACCTTTTGCTGTTTGATGACCGCTTTGATATAATGGTGCATGTGCCGTGTCGGCGGCGCCTAAACACCGACGGTCGCGGGTTCTATTCCCGCTCGGAGTGGATATTTATGTTTATACAAATATTTATTTTAGGTCTAGTTGTTAATCCTTGTGGTTCTCCCAACCTAGACGCGACGCGTCGACGCGTTAGCGCAGCGGACACAGAACCGGCTGTTGCGCTGGCGTTAGTTGGTTCAATCCCCGCGCACGACAGACATTTGTATTGGCCATATAGATGTTTGTCATGATCTAGGTGTTTGTGCTTGTGTATTGTGTATGTTTCCGAACCCCCGACATAAGAGAAAAAGCATCCTTGTTAGGTCTACTCATCACTAAAAATTGTAAAATAAAATAATTTTTAACAAAAAAAAAACCGACTTCAAAAAGGAAACTAAAAAGTGAAAAATAAATTTACTTAGTACAAAGTAATTCGTATTTTGATTTAGTTAATCAGAAATGATTAAATAAATATTTTATAATTTTGAAGTTGGTGCCAAGTAAATACTACGACAACCTGGCTACACACAACAAACAAGTACAAAAAATATTATTAGATATGTCAAAACAATAACAGAATAATAACAGTATTCAACCTAATAGTCAATGAAATTAAATTATGAAAAAAAAAACTGAATACAACTTACGAGTAGATACTAGAGTAGTTATTGTTTTACTTGGCACCGACTTCAAAATTATAAAATATTTATTTAATCATTTCTGATTAACTAAATCAAAATACGAATTACTTTGTACTAAGTAAATTTATTTTTCACTTTTTAGTTTCCTTTTTGAAGTCGGTTTTTTTTTTGTTAAAAATTATTTTATTTACGATTTTTTCAATGTTGCGTCACGAAATTTTGTCTGCAACCTCAGATTTCAGACAGAATGAAAGAAATCAGAACTACCCCAAAATATTTATAGTGTGTTGTGTTTTACACAATTTATCTGAACTACTTGACATGCCCAGAATAGTCGGTTCCTAGTTCTGACAAAATCAATAATAAAAATCAATAATGGCCTTCTAGTACAATTTTTCTGTAAAAGGCAGTTTCACTGGAAATTGCAGTCGTTTAAATTAAAACGGTAAATCCGTTGGTATTAAAGAAATTCGGGTAAAATAATACAACTTCTCCAGTTCCACATCCGTTCGTATTGTGCATTCTATTATGCTTCCAATACTGCTTTGCTACAGAAGTATAGAGTGAGGCGCGAACTTCGATACGCCTTTTATCGGCAGGACGTAGAGCGAGGTGGCGAGACGCGGTGCCAACTGTTTCGCTGCCAGGGATTTTTTTTGGTTGCGTGTGTGTATGTTTAAATCCGTGATAAATTCTAAAGTATTCATTTAAATAAAATACGGTATAGGACAATTTGGATCTACATCAAAATGCCAAAGTTACTAAAATACTTATTTCGATTAGGATTAATACTTAGTTATCTAATATATAAAATTCTCGTGTCGCGGTGTGTCTCATGAAATTTTGTGTGCATACCTATCGGGTAGGTCTGAGAACCGAACAACGTCTATTTTTCATCCCCATACATGTTAAGGGTAGTTCACGCCTAATTTTTTTTTAATTTTTAGATAAATTATTTATTTTTTAGTTTTTTATGATAGAACAGTAAAAAATACATACAACTCTAAATTTTCAACCCTCTACGGTCAACCCCTATTTTGAAATAGCGTTTAAGTGGCAAGACAAAGTTTGCCGAGTCAGCTAGATTAAATATAAAAATAGTTACTGTGAGTCAACCCAAGAGACTGATAGATGATCACAGACCCTTTTGTAGGCCTTTTTATGATATACAATTCCATAGTACGTTATTTTGATGTATCTCATACGGTTTAGCTAGCGTTCGCAATGTAAGGTCTCGAAAAATCGTTTTTTTTACAGCTTCATCAAAAGAGCGAATTTTCTCTATTATACAAATACTTAATTAAAATGCTTTTGTATGTATAAACATTCGGGAATAAACTTTCTAAATAGCAGTAAAAACTGCAAAAAAATCCGTTGCGTAGTTTAAAAGAAGAAAGACCAGAAACAGACACGCAGAGATGGAGAGCGAGACCTTGTTTAATACTATGTAGTGATGAATAAGTTACGGTGTTAACTTATATAATCTTATAGACAGAAATAGTTGTTTCAGTATGAATAATACCTAAAGAAAGTACGAGTATTGTATATGTAAATTTGCTTTCAAAATATTGCATTCTAATTATCCAATTAGTAATCCAATTATTTGTTTGAAACCTTGTATGTTAGAAAAGTAATATGTAAGGCTACAAAACATCATGATGTACTTCATGAGAGCAGCAATCATCGTGAATAACAAAATGCTAAAATAATATCTATTGTATTTGTATTTTTATAAAAATATTTCGAAAACATAGTAGGTAGTTTTAGTTTTATTGTTTTCAATAATTGTCTGTTACCTATGTTATCTTGTATGATTTTCCTGCTCAGTAAGAACATGACAAATGAAAAGGCTTCTTTGCATAATTCGACAATTAAATTTATATTTATAATGTGTCACATACAACATTATTTTGCTATTAATTTTTTTACACTTTACAATGAAGTATATTTCCTACTTTTATCATTATTTCATTTAATGTTCCCAATTAAAAAAAGAAAAAAGCTTATAAGGTCCATTAATTACGTGAGGTGTTTTTTTTTTAAATTTTCTGTCCCTCCCCCTGGTGAGATGTCGTGAGATTTTATTCAAACCCCTCCCCCATCCCCCAATCTCACGTGAGATTTTTCAAAATGTGGGTTTCTTACGTAAACGCGTTGGATTGTTATTGTAAAAAAAAAAATTGCTTCGTGTTTTTATTTACGACTAGTCAAAACTAGTAATCAGACACAATCAACAAAGCCGACAGTCAGTAGATGTATAACGTCGAAGTATGAATGAAATTATTTTCTTTCCAACGAATTAGTGAATAATATTAATCGGATTACGCTTAAGATTAAATTTAAAGTATGTACAATCTGGATTAAATGGACCAAAGTAGTATATATTTTTTTTTTCAATCAGTAAAAAAAATTGCGTGATATTTGCCGAGGCCCCTCTCTCCAACGTAAGATTAGAAGAGATTTGACTCGACTCCCTCCCCCCTTTAAGCATCTCACGTATTTTATGAACGCCCCCTAAGTAGATATGAAAAACTATTAGGGCCTGTGTTACCAGTTGTCACTTCAGCCTATCGCAGTCCACTGTTGGCATAGGCCTACTCAAGTTCATCTACAAGTTGCAGTTAACTAATTGAGAAGAAACAGTTCCTACTGGCCTATTCTACCTCCCACTGTCAGTCTGTTTGTATCGTCATCCATCAAATAGTGTTATCCAAAAGTGGTGAAACAGGCCTTCGGGCTTTACTCTTATAATTTTAAAATGAAGCAGAGGAATTACAACTAATACCCTTTACCTATAAAAGAATTCTATCAATATTACACAATAATTTTTTTACAGAATGTGTATTTAAGAATTTGTTTTATAGCCAACCTTATTTAAGTAGAAGAAGCAGATACGAATATTATAAAATAGATGAATTTCTCTATTTGTTTCATCATTTCAGCTGATCACGGTCCACTGCTGGACATAGGCCTCCACAAGTTCACGCCAAAAATGGTGTGAACTCACGTGTGTTACCCATAGTCATCACTCTAGGCAGGTGGGTTGGTCTCTATTTGTTTATATGTGATTATTTTGAATGTAGTGCTATAGTTTCAAAACAATAATATTCTGTTAGGAAATTTCTTTATCTGAGATGATTGTCGATACTATGTATAATATAATAAAGCTGGTGTGTTTGTTTGTTTTGTTTGAACACGCTAATTGCAGGTACTACTGGTTTAAATTGAAAAATTCTATTTTGTGTTGGATAGTCTATTTGTCAAGGAGGCTGCCTATAAGCTATATAATATTTTCTAATTTTTTTTAAATTAATGCGGGTGAAACTTTGTTGTACAGCTTGTAGTCTAGTAAAATATCTTTTAATCATCTAGGGACAGAGATATAAAACCATATTAGCAAGTCACCTAGTAATTAGTAATTCTTACCTTGTGAGTGACCAGGGGGCTCCGGAGCAGATCTGGTAGGTCGTGGAGACTCTATGCGTGACATCGGCATTGGAGGTGGTGGAGCCCGACGTCTCGGTCGTGTTGTACTCGGACTGACCGTTACAGTTACATGACCTTCAAATGACCCGTCTTCTTCTCTTGTCTCCCTAATAGGGCTAGCCATGTTTGAAGTTGGAGTGCAAACTGTTAAATTAACAGATGTTATAGCTCTCGGGCTATCGTAATCCCCATCGTAGGCACGACTCAAGTCCATATGACAATTAACATTAACGGACCAGTTAAGAGGGTACCCTCTATCTAGGCGGTAGTTACCAGGTTTTTGGTCCTTTGTCTCTGGTTTAGGTGCTGACGGTGCCGGGGAAACTGTTCTACTCGTCTCAGGTTCAGGCTGTTTTAAGTTTTCTTTAAATGCAATGTCTGGATTTTCCTTGATGAAGTTTAATGTGTTAGGCCTTTGAGGCTTCTCGGGAGTTGGCTTGACAGGTGAATCTTTCTTAATAGTCTTCTTTTCTTTAACTTCTTTTAAAGTCTCAAGTTTCTCATTTAAATTGGCTTTGATTTTATTGCTTTTTAATATTTTGTAATTAGTGCTCTCTGGTTGTTCAGGGCTTACAATATTATCTTTCTCAAGTGGTTTAGACTCCTGAGATGTAGTTTCTTCAACTGTACTTTGTTCTTCTGCCTTGGTTTCGTTAGTTAGTTCTATATCACTAGGGGACCCAGCATTATACTTTGCATAACATTGATCAATATTAATAACAGTGACTGGAGATGAAACATTATTTAGTTTTTCATCACTGTTATTTTCAACAACATTTTGATTGGCATCAGTACTTAATTTAGGCTTTTCTTCCTCTATACCAGTGCTAGTGCTTATCACAGCTTTCTGTGGACCCTGGCAAGTTAAAGATTTAACAGCAGTGCATTTTGCAGCTTCATGCTTGACTATAGGTTGGTTGCGGCACTTGATCGGTGGACTGACTCTGAGTTCATTGAGCTGGCGAGCTGCGGCCGACGAAGAAGCATGATACGCGTGTGTTAGGGAGGCCTTGACTTCTCTATGGAGGTGTGTCTCACAAGCTTTCTTGTCGTGACAGTACAGTTCGATCGTGTGTGATACAACATGATCGGGGACGCCGGGAAACTTCTGTTTCAGCTCATGAAACAATTGCATAAGCGATATGTTGGTACACGCACATGGTGAAGGGCTCGTGGCGCTATCGGAGGGGGCAGACATCGCCGCCCATCCTCGCGGAACACCTCCTCTGCACCGTGAACTCGCCTGTCACTGTATCAACAAAAATATATTGGCACTCACCGAAAAAAAGTAACAAACATCGTATGCGAAAGCCGAAATTTTATTGTCTTTTCACTCTAGTGACGTCATAAACCTTAAAATCTCTTTTTCACACCTTTACGTGTACACCACTGAACTCTCACGGTTGCAAATACTCATGACTCGCTAATCCCTACGGTACACATGTGACGAAAAAGAGCACATAACGAGACAAGGCTGAATTTTTATATCTTTTGTTATCATCATACCAATGCTATTTTTTTGACCAGTTGCAACACCTTATGAGATGAGTTTTCACTTTGTTTTTGATGTTTATAGAAAAATAGAGACTGTCGCTTAAACAGTAACAACTTTGAAAATTTAAAGGGTATATTAACATTTGTGAATCCAAAAATAAAATTACGAAGATCACAAACTTGTCATTTCAACCTTCCATTTTGACTACAGACATACTAGTACAGACTGGGCACAGAGTATAGAACAAAATTGTAGAAAGATTATTTATAATTTATAAATAATTATAATTTAATTTAATTTGGATGTCATAGTAAAGTCAGCTCCTCCACTCTACACACGTAAATTATGCTACCTATTATAGGTAGTCTACTGTAGTCTGAAAGTTTAATCATTAGTTACTAATTTTGAGTTGCAGGTAGAATATTTGAAGAACGCTTTTTCTCGGTGACTAAAAATACGACATAGAATTAAAAATTGAATATCAATTTATTATCATTTATCAACAAGTCAACAACAGAGAAATATGCAAAATTTCCAATATTTACGTTATTAAATGTCAGTGTCAACTGTCAAGCGGTAAATAATTTTGGTATTTTGGAGTGTCAGTGGTACAGCTGATATATACTCTTTGCAGCTGATTCTTAGATTTGTTATTAGTATTTCTTTGTTTTATATTTGTAAATAAATAAAAGTATATAAGGAAGATGGTTGATGATTTAAGAAAATTTCTAAACCATTTACTTGAAAAGTAACGCCAGTACTATAAATAATTATATAGCTTCTGATTTTCCATAACTGATATCTTTTTTTTTTATAGAGTTAATGGTTTACATTGTATATTAATCACTGATCGTGATGGAGTCCCTGTAGTCAGGTCAGTAACAGAAAAAGCCCCTCAATTAGCTTTGCGGCCGAATTTTATTTCCACATTCGGCATGGCGACTGATCAAGCAAGTAAACTTGGGCTTGGGAAAAACAAAACTATCATATCTATGTACTCCAGTTACCAGGTAAGTCTCATTATAAGTAAATATTATTTGAAAATAATATTGTCATTACTAAGTTCTTGCTGATCCTTCTCAGCAGAATCTACAATCGAAATTAGTAGCTTTACATTAATCATAATAATTTTATAAAAATAAGGTATAATTTGTTAAATGATGATTCTAATCTTTTGAAGCTTACTTGAATAAAACAAAATTGACTTTATTAAACTGCTCCAATGCTACTGCACATTTTATTGAAAAATGATTTAGTAGTCTCACCATGCTTCAAAATATACTAATTATATATCATAGGAGTTGATGGTAATATTGCTTGATGTAATATGTTGAGGAAATAGTTTATTCGTATTTAATATGTACGATTTTTATTTTTGTGTTACCCACAATTAGGAATTCTAAACATTTTTGAATATCATATCAAAAATTGACCGCTCCAGCGGGATTCGCTTAAACCGAAAGTAAAAATCATCATATCAAAAGTTTCGCTCTAGTGGTATATCGTTCCATAGCTTAATTGGCTAGAGCGTCGACACGGTATGTCGAAGACGCGGGTTCGAATCCCGCTGGAGCGGTCAATTTTTGATATGATATTCAAAAATGTTTAGAATTCCTAATTGTGGGTAACACAAAAATAAAAATCGTACATATTAAAAATAGCATGGTGTCGTCTCCTGTCAAAGATTTTCATTGTAATATGAAACTTTGAATAGTTACGAGTCTCTGTAAAGAACTCACTATAGACGGCGCCACGGTTCGCTTAAACCGAAAGTAAAAATCATCATATCAAAAGTTTCGCTCTAGTGGTATATCGTTCCATAGCTTAATTGGCTAGAGCGTCGACACGGTATGTCGAAGACGCGGGTTCGAATCCCGCTGGAGCGGTCAATTTTTGATATGATATTCAAAAATGTTTATTCGTATTTTCTAATAAAGTTGCAATAAAATTTGGTTGTATTATTTTTTAACTGGCTGGTTTTGATACCATGAAAAGGACACTTTAAAATTGAAATTCAAAAGTAAAAAATAGTTTTCCAGTACTGGGAGAATCCAGCAAAGAAATTTTGATACATTTTTAAGTTTTATACAGCTGCTGATTATACTCTTCATTCTTTTGTATAATCAGCCAAACATGTGGTCTACAGTGCTGTAGCCATTTTGAAACCCAGCCTGCTCCGGTGGTTGAAATTCGTAGTCTTGTGGTGAGACGATATGTAATGACCGTCAAAAAAATTGGTATAATTAACTAACTATTATGTGAAGAGTTGGAATTTTGTTTCCTTGTAAAAGTGATTTTTTGTATAGGGTAGTCCATAAAAGTTTGGGAACCTATGATTTAGTGTATACTAAAATGAAATAATTCAATTATTATTTGAACACATATGATTGTACTGAATTTACTGCAATTGTTGTTTTTATACAAAGTTGCGGTGACATTGTAGACACTATGTATCTATGGTCTCAAGTTAACATTGTGGAAATATCATAAGTTTCAAAATGACAATTGGGGTAAGTCCCATACATTCAGTATAGCAGTGACCATGAAATCTTTAAAATTAATATTTGTTTTAGGTAATACAAATGAATAAGCTGCCATTAGTGATAACATTCATTGGTAGTGATAATTGTAACACAGGACATATATTGGCATTGGAAAGTCAAATAGATCCATTCCTTAAGGATCTGGGAACAATTGTGGCCGATGCTCCATGAGTTTAAATAAATACACGATGTTTCTATATTAATTAAATTTATACAATGACTGCAATATATATAAAGGAAGTCTAGATTCATTTATTCTTTTATACTCTTAAAGTTAATATGTAAAGTATGTATAAACATAAAATAAAGTTATAGATATGGGCGTTGGTGCATGCATTATGAAGAAGCTACTAAATACTCTATTAAGTTTTTTACTTTCTTAGATACTAGGCAAAATTTGCAGTATCATTACGACACATTAAGAAACTCGTAACTTTTTTTTACTTGTTGCAATTAAATCATAGTAAATAGTGTCTAAGAAATGGGTTTTGTATCGTTTCCTTGATATAGAAATAAAAATATACTAACACCAATAAGGTAGGTGTGTGTTGCTTAAGTGTAAATAAATATAATGTAAATACTCTATAATGTCGTATTTATTATTAAAACAATCAGTTATATATTTTGAACATGGGAATAAAATGTAAAACTGTCTTGGTAATATGAATAATAAATAATTGAAATGCATTTTAATTTTAAAATTATATTTAGCAAAAGTAGAACGGATTTTGTGTAATAATAAAAAATGGTATTTCGAAATTTCTTTAATTAAAATATATTTTCAGTAAATTGTTTGAAAAATACTAATGAATGTTAATTTTGGGAGCATTAATAGAGTCATAATAGGCATATAACTTATTAGGTATGTAATTCGGAAAAATTAGTCAACAATACGTTATGAAAAACTATTAATAATTCAAATATTTCTATTATTGAATAAAATTTATGACGTTTCTCTTTCTATATAACATTTTTTTTTTGAGAAATATACAATATATATTATATCACAAGAAAATTGCTTTTATTACAGTAAATTCTCTTTTAATTATAAATTAAGGTAAGACAGGAGTAATCAAAGGTTTGCCGGTAAGTCCGTTGACGACGTTGTTAGCTGCGAGCACGGCCATATCGTTGCGTGTGCGCACCGTCGCACTACCGATGTGAGGTAGGACGACTAAAACGAGACGAAAACAACATTACATTAAGAATACAAATTTGTAATTTGTAAAAATTTCGGTATTTCGGACAAAATTGCAAATCTAATATTCGAATAAAATAAAAATGTATTAAAGCAAGTGAAATAGCCAGATCCTTAGTAAATAGTAGGTATACTTCAAAATTATAATTTTATTAATGAAATTATATAATTGAGATTCAAAACGCAAGAACTGATTACTATTAATAAATAAGTATTACTTGTATTAACCAATTGTAATTTTTACGATCAACTGTACCTATGTATTAAAAAAATGTTTTAAAAAAAATTTATTCCAAACAAATATACGTATAAAAATGAAAATAAAGGCCGGTTCCTATTTAAATAATAAGTAATAATTAAAAAAAAAAAAAAAAACGATTTGTTTTGCTCACGAACTGTTCAATTTGGAACATTAGCCCTTAATTTTGAATTTTTCATTTTGTAATTGTATAGTACTTAACTCGGCTTTCATTGGTTAAACGGAATGCAAAAACGTCCTTACATAAATTAGGAAGTGACAAAAGTTTGTGGTCCTTCGGCAGAGGCTCAGGAGTGGTGACGTCGAGGCCCGCTGCGTAAATATCATTGTTCTTCAATGCCTCGTATAAGGCGTCTTGGTCTACCAAATCTGTAATAAAATTTTTGAGTAAGTTTAATTTTTATGTTACACATGTATAACACGTGGATACAAATGATACGTGTTGTATTGAGCATTTCTAAGGTAAAATCGAGGTTCTTAATTCTGTTCCATTTTTTATGTGTTACATTGCGGATTGTCAATTGAAAATCCCTGCCCGCAGCCGCCACCGTTGGCCAGCCACCAGAAATCGCGAATATTTCGCTTTCGCCTCGAATTCCACCTTTCTTGGCGCGACCGTGTCCGATTGTGGTTCTACAGCTTCGAAGCCGCCACTCATGACCAGAAAAAAGGGGAACAACAACGAGCGCAAATGAGTAGAGAAACAAGATATCGAGCAAATGTCAGACCTTCTTTACAACCTATTATTATAATAACCTCCACACTCCTCCCGTCTTCGGCCTGTGTATTTCAAAGCCAGCAGTTGGATGGTTATCCCGCCACCGGTCGGCTTTTTAAGTTCCAAGGTGGTAGTGGAACTGTGTTATCCCTTAGTCGCCTCTTACGACACCCACGGGAAGAGAGGGGGTGGCTATATTCTTTAGTACCGTAGCCACACAGTACATGAATATTATTACAACAACTATTTTAATTAATTGTACCTAAGTGCTATTTTTTTTAACATTTTTAACTGTACCGTTAATATCACTACCTATCTCTTTGTATTATGTTTGTATTACACACAATCATATTGCGTTATTAAAATGAATGGAAAGACGATTGCGACACTTGTACTTGAAGGTCATCCTAAAAAACGAAATGCAGTTATAATAAAATAAATCATACGAAGTCTTAAGCATTCATAATTGCTTGACACATTTTATTGTATTAAGTTATTAAGTTCCTTATACTCTTTCTTTTCACTCAAATCCGTTTTGATTTTTAGTTGTATAGTTAAATTAAAAAAAAAAAAAAAAAAAAAACTATGCCGCAGTTTCATGGCCAAGGCTCTAGACTTTGAGAAAGCGAGTATCATATATTATTTTGAAATGAGCCTTTTTGGCTCTTGTATCCACGGAGCCCTGGGCTTAACCCCATTTAGCCCTTAGGTAGTTTCGACCCTGATTATAAAGGATACCAAAAATATAAAAATAATATAAATACTTACATAATTATGTTGATTGTTATTTCCTCTCAAACTTAATTAAAAAGTCAACGTAAATATATATATATATATATATAATAAATAAGATATTTTACCGCCACGTCCAACATTGATGAGGATGGCGTTCTTCTTCATTTTCCCGAGGGTGGTGCTGTTGATCATGTGGCGAGTTTCATCGGTTAATGGCACGGATAATACCACAAAGTCACTTTGTTTTAACAGATTGTCGAGAGATGTAAATTCGGCGTTCAAGGCTTTGGCTGTGGAAAAATATTTTGTGAAGGTTATTTTGAATAATTGTCATCTTGTCTCGAATAATTTCATGCCGTATTAAAATATCATTCCGAAGCTCCTTAATGAGAATACTTGAACATTCTAAACTATTTCATTTTACTACTTACAAAACCAACTCTTTATTTTTTTTTATGAAAATGAATATGAACTATGTATTTCCGACTAGATGTGACCACAGCACGTGTATACAAATTGGAATAAAGTATCTACTTAAAATCTATAGTACCTACCTACAATTCCTACAAAAGATGTTAAATAATACAATTCTTACAAGATATGCTGATGAGAAGCTGCCACTAACCCATAAAAAGAACTCGAATCAACAAAAAGCTGTCGAAAACCCCAGCGGTAATTTCACTCGTACGTTTTCGATGAGATAGGTTGGCCAACAGATTTCGTTTATTATAATGTGTAAACTAAGGTTTTAAGCTTTAAGCTTTTTGTAACGCAGCGTGGGACGTCCTCCGGCCCGTTGGATCGACGATCTACGTAAGATTGCCGGTGTAGGCTGGATGAGGATTGCGGAAAACCGGGATGTCTGGCGCGAATAGCCTGAAGTGATGAAGCTTTAAAGCAAACTGAGACGTGAAAATAGAAATATTATTATATATTTTATTTATATTATTATTATAGAAATATTTTATTTACCTTCTGGTTTCTCTCTATGTCCGGTGTAGAGGAATTTACCAACTTCAAAGCCGGACAGCCTCTTAACAGTCGCCTGTCCAATACCACCGAGACCGATGATTCCCACAGTGCTGCCTCTAATGTCTTGTCCGAGACCCTTGTCGAAATCTAATATCCATTCACCCCTTAAAACAGTATCGAGAACGTAATTTTCTTGTGTTAGAATTTTAAATAGACAAAAATCAATTTTAATTTATATAAATGTTATCAAAATAATTTAGTATTAACCGAGCTCTTTACAGTAATATTCGAGACCCTATTAAAAACCACATCCAATTTTTTTGAAAACAAAATGACGCATAACAAAATTAGTACTAGCAATTACGTCATAAAAATAAAAAAAGTTCCTCGAATAGATTACCTACGAACATTTTCTAAATTCTCTGTGAATCGTCTAGCCGTCCCAATTATTAATCCAACAGCAATTTCAGCAACAGCAGAACTCAGGACGTTGGGTGTGTTCGCTAGCTTGATTCCACGAGCCTTCAATTCCGGAACATTGCAGTGGTTGTAACCAGCGGAAACCGTGGCCACCATTTTAAGTTGAGGACCTATGTAGTATGTTAATTTGTTATTTTTTTTTTTAAATAGGTATGCGATTAACGAAAATTACGTTTAAAATACAGTAATGGATGTCATGATAAATAATAAGTAAAAGTAATAATAGTAAGTATCATATTTCGGTCTGCCAATATATATTAAATATAATATAATTATATAATATAATTTATAGATAGCTTATCTTTCCGTCTACAAAAATTACATCGTGATTTTTAGTCGTTGAGTAGAGACAATTCTTGATATTTTCGATTTTCGGAGATTTTTATGTGAATAATGCCATTCCCAAAAGCCAACCTTTGATAGGTAGGTATTTAAAGGTATTAATTTAAAATTTTAAATGAATTTAAGCCTATTTTTGAAGCAGTAGGTAAATAGGGAATCACTTAAAAACTTTTTATTGAATACATTATTTAAAAAAAATAGTTACTATACCCATTCATAATTATGTAGGTACCTATATTGGAGAATTGCTGCGCTTGTAACAGTACTCACCAGCTGCGTCCAGTAATTCCTTCGTGATGGGATAATGAGTGATCCATACAAGAGCAGATGCACCAGGAACATATTTGAGCAGTTCCATATTATTTACAGCGCCTTCTTCGCCAAAATGAGTATTTGGGCTCTTGATAACTGTGAAACTGTTTTTTAGTCATCTTAATATACCTACTAATAACTGAATTGAACTACTGTTTGTGTACTAATACTGTTTTCAAGCAGTGTTGAGTTTCTGTTGGTGAGTAAGGTGACCAGAGCTTCTGGGAGGAATTGGGGATAGTAAAATAATAACAACAACATTCAAATATGCGTCGTTAGATTACACGTTGTTACAGAATTTGTTGAGGAAAGAAAGGTTCACTGCTCGTTCCCGGTAGGTGATAGCATGATAATATGTAGCCTATATGTTGACCCGACTTCTTAATAATATTCGTGCTAAATTTGAAGTAAATCCATGCGGTACTTTTTGAGTTTATCCCGGACATACATACAGACAAACAGACAAAAATTCTAAAAACTATATTTTTAGCTTCGGTATCGATTGTAGATCACACCCCAAGTATTCTTTTAAAAAAAATATTCAATGTACAGTTTTGACTTTACTACCATTTTATTATATGTATAGATTACTTTCTTAATTTTATTGACATTTAGCCTAATCCAGGTAAATCCATCTTGAGGTAAGAGATAGGTCCAGTCCAGTGGTGTTTTTTAAGATTCAGCGCCCTGGGCCATTTTAATTTTTAGTTGATTTTGTTTGAAGTGAAACTTTTTAGAAATCGTTTTAATTTGAAATTCGATGAAACAAAAATGCGACACGATAAAGAAACAAACATATGTCTATCTCACTCTCGTAGGCTACTTTTCAGAAATTTCATTTCTGTTGTTTGTAAACACACACCTTTTTATTCTTAGGCCGCCCATTCCATTATTCCATGAAATAATCCGATAATATATATTTCGGCTGACCTTTTGAAATGAAACTCCTTTAGAATCATTGTGATTTGAAACTCGATAAAACGAAAATGCGTCACGATAGCGAAAGAACACATAAATGTATATAGAAGACAATGAGATAAAATGCATTACTCTTCAAAACGCGTAAGAGACGCGTTTTGCATGGCGCTTAAGACCTTTTTCGCGAGACCGTGATTCGTCGATAGAACAAATCGCAACGACCTACCTTCCTACGACTTTTGAAAAGTTACACTGCTGCCGTGTGTGAATTGCGCGCACACACACTTTAATATGTACGATTTTATTTTTGTGTTACCCACACATTAGGAATTCTAAACATTTTTTTAATATCATATCAAAAGTTGACCGCTCCAGCGAGGATCGAACCCGCGTCTTCGACTGACCGTGTCGGCGCTCTAGCCAATTAAGCTATGGAACGATGTACCCGCTAGATCGAAATTTTTGATATGATAATTTTATTTTCGCTACGGCGCCACGGTTCGCTTTAACCGCTGGAGCGGCCAATTTTTGATATGATATTAAAAAAATTTTCACACACACTTTTTTAGTCATCCATTGTTGTAAAAATATCACGTATGCTCGCTCGGCTTGCGTCCCCTTTCGCAGGCCCTTTTGGCCCTAGGGTAAATAAGCCCATCCATAAGTCATAGGCCACTTTTTGTCTATAAATTCATTAAGTACTTACATAATATATTGTTTTAAGCAAACGCGATCACTTTTCATATTTAAATTTATACTTATTCGGGTGCTTACCACGTGCACTTATCACGAAGATCCCCGTGATCATGGCGATTGAAACATTGCGGAAAAATATAGGGACCTCAAAAAAACAATAAACGTGGCAATCACCCAAACAAACATAAATAGGTATAAATATGAAAGTAGATACATAATTATATCTTTGAACAAGTGCTTGGTACAGTTAGTGAGTTACGAAATTAAACAATCTAAGAGGAAAATGTTTAATAATGTCAGTATACTTGGGCATGGTTTGTTTGTGTATTTTAAAATTTTCAATATTTAAAAAAAAAAAAACTTTTTTTATATTTACTAAAATCTATCTATACACTAAAACCTTTTATTTAATAAATTATTCTATTTAAAATTAACCTAACGCGTATAACACGGATTAGATCGTTTTATGAAATAAAATAATTTCTATGTATTCATTTAAATTATTATTAGTTCGAGTAAAATCTGAAACCCTGAAGTTAGCTAGTCAACGAAGAAGAAGTTAGCAACGTGAAGTCAGCTAACCAATGAAGTAAGTAATATGTATAGGGCTGTGTTCCGATCGATATGCATTGCGACCACTTTAGAGCAGTGTGACATCAAATTAGTATACTGTAAAGCCGTTCCTATATAGCCAGCCATACTGGTTACTATTTAAAAAGGAACGCAATTCCGTATACTGTCAGTGTCAGCCGGATTTTTTGACTGAATTTTAATTTTTAATGTTGTTGTAGTACTATCAATTATAAATGCATGTCGGAACATACCCTATGTAACTTTTTACGTGCGTACATAAGTATACACACTTTTTTAATCGTTTTTATTTAAAGAACTATAAATGTAGTTAATGTATAAACATTAATTGTTTACAAATTATTAATTTCAATTGGAAATAAAGAACTCTAAGAAAAGTAACCTAAAGCACAGCTGATTTTCTAAGTTGCCTATTGGTCATTCGTTATAGATTATTACTCACAGTAGTATAGAAGTTTTTACTTAACCTACGTACTGGTACTACTAATTAAAAAAGTATGTAAGTTAAATTACTTTATACTTGGTGAGATATTGATATTTGTATTGTAAATAATGGTAATACATACTGTTCACGTAGAATCTGCAATCCACTTTCGGGATAATTGTTCGAAGACACAACAACTTTAAGATTTTTCGTCATATTTAAGGACAACGCGTCGTTCACTGGCAAAAATACGTTAACAACTGCCGCGATAATGACAGAACGTAACATTTTGATGTTCACGTAATATTTTGTTTTATCAGTGGAAGAATCACTCGAGATTAATATTTTTATCAACTGAAACAAGTAACTCTGTTGTTCTCCGTGTATTGACTTCTGATTTATGAATTCAATGCCAGAGACGATACGTTTATATATCACATAGAACGTACCTAACTGTAATTAAAATAAACCAGCGTGGGTGAATGTAGCGTTATTGAATTACAATTTTTTAAATTTCCAGCTTATGTATAGGAAAATTAAGTCTATTCTGCCTATTTACTATTATATTTTAATCGGATTTTTATTTATCTATGCATTTAAATATTTTGTATTTTTTTAAATGATTGAGATAGCTTTTGTAATCAGCTCTAGTAACCCCGCTGAAAATTCCAAATAAAAAACGATGCTTTTGTATGAGAAATTATTGTAAACTATTGTGTGTTTGAAACAGGGATTCCAAAATTTTCATACAATTTTCAACTATTTTTATCTGTTTATTATATACCGACCAAAACCTCTGCGCATTAAGTAGCGCCTCCTACGCACCCATGTTCGTCGCCAGCGGATGGAGGCGTCGTCGGCAGCCTCCTCTCTCATCCGCTCGTCATTCTCCTTCTGGGACATTACTGTCTCGCAAAAGGAAACCATCGCCTTCCAGGACTCATCGTCGTCGAGCATCGCGGTGATGACGCTTGGCAGTGACAATTCCTTTCCGAGGACTGTCGTCAGATCGCGACGCAGCGCCGCCCATCTCGGGCACACCTGTGTGTGCTGGGCCGAGTCCACCGCCACGATCTGTTTTTATCTGGGTTATTTGGATCCAGATAGATCTATCAGCAATGAACGCTTTGATGGAATGTGTCTAGGTTAAAATACATAAATGTATAGAAAAGAAAGTATGAGAATTTAGTGGAAGCCCGTGACACTCACCTAGGGAGGAGAGCTGCTTCACTTCGATCGAATTATTAAAAAATTTGCGCCATCTGGTTTGGTAACAGGTTACTACTAGCTCTACTAATGCTTTACTCATTTACGATGCTATATTGGCTGCCATTACGCTGGTTTGAAAGTGAGCGAAGAAAAATATTTTTCTAGTTTCTGATAAGAAAATAGAATTTTTGGCATTTTAACATTTCTCTAATAAATGTAAAAGTAAGTAACAACTTTCAAATCTAAATAACTGAATTAATAAACACGGGAGACATGATCAGTGGTGGAACTGACCCTCGGATAAGTTTTACAGAAAACTGAATATGTTGTGTTACTTTCAGGTATTTGTGCCATGCCATTTCAATATAAAACAAAAGGACCTTCCGCAGAAGAGTCACAAAACAAAAATTGCGATGAAATTATAGCATAGACAGAACCACTTTACGTCGATACATTAAAAATACAACGTCAGTAGCGTTTGACGATAAGGGTAGATTTGTATTTAGTAGACTCTCAAATTTCTCTTCTATCTAGTAGAATCTCAAATTTTAACGATTGTAAAAGAAAAGCTTTTAATAGAGTATACATAATATCATCATCATCACAACAGCCTTTCGCAGTCCACTACTGGACATAGGCTTCCACAAGTTCACGCCAAAAATCGCGTGAACTTATGACAAAGCCAGCCCTGCGGTCACCAACCTGCCTGCCCAGCGTGGTGACTATGGGCAAAACACATGAGTTTACGCCAATATAGTATACACCTGTAGTAAAATGAACTATAGCCTAACTCGAATACAAGCAATTAAACTATCTTCTTTTATACAACTAGGTCGGCAAACAAGTGTACTACCTGATTGTATGCAGTTACAATTATAAAAAACATCTAGATAGTTGGACAAAAATTGTTCAGCTGGAAAAGACTATTAGATCTAACACCCAGTGGTAATGGGATGTGTGCGAAAAAAGAACAACAAAAGGAACAAAATACGGAAAAAGCTAGTGTCGGGAAAACGAAAAAAAGAATTCTTCAGGATAGTGGGCGTAAAACAGCATCGGCAGATGGTCGTAACAAATAACAGTCGAACAGAAAAAAATATCGTTAAAAAAGAAGAAGAAATTACAATATAGACCACATATGAAAATAAAAGTTTTGTGCGTGGTTACGGCAGTAAAGAATATAGCCATCCGCTCTCTTCCCGTGGTTGTCGTAAGAAGCGACTAAGAGATCAAATAGTTCAATTACCACCTTTAAGCTATTAAAGACGACCGATAGTGGGATAAACATATAGCTGTTGGCTTCCAAATACAGAGGCCGAAGGCGGGCAGCAGCGTCTTCGGTGCGTCAAAGCCAGCCTTGCGGTCATAAAGCCGCCTGTCCAGCGACCACGCTGACACCATAGATACCAATCTATGGTAGCCATGAGTTCGCGCCAAAAATGTTGGCCCTCATTTCCCGGCAGCCCCACTATTCCTGGCTACGGCAGCGGTCGCATCACATCACCGAACTTGAAGTAGAACTAAGTCACATTAAGTGAAGCATACTCTGGTTATCTGAAGTCCGAAGAGAGAGCGAGATACTGATAGCAGTGAAGTTGATTTGGATAAAGGTCTGCAGTTTGATAGCCGTTGGTATTGTTTTGTATGCAAAATAGACCAAGTAAACATAAGGCCGCATTTCGTGCAAGAGATATTATGTTCAAGATATATGCGTTGGGATGACATATGAAGATAAAGAAAACCTTGACATTAAAGATAAAAAAACTCACAGTTGACCTTTTTAGTGGATTGCTATAATATTATACATGTTTATATTAATTTATATGTTTGAAATATATTTAAAAAAAAATGTTATTTTACATATCAGGAATATTGAAGACTGATATTGAATTCATATCATCATAAGAGAAGATGCCTTTTTATAATGTGTAATTTGTTTTTAATGTTTTTGTATTTTTATGAAATAGTTTGTTTTATATAACAAATACGCGACACGAAAATTTTGTATATTAAGAATATATATATTCTTTATTGTACTTTAAAAAAACATACTTTTTCTGTAATATATACATTCAAAATTAGTAATATAAAATACATAATTATATACTTAACTACATACACACATTCATGTACATATACATACATTATTACCTGCATTCATACATACACAAATACAAACATTAGGAGTATAACAATTATGAGAGGTTAATGACTTCGCGAAGAGATGATTCCTTAACTAGTCTTTGCAAGCATAAATTGAAGTGCTTATTTGGACCACTTGTTGTTGCAGCACGTATTGTGAAGGAAGCAAGGAAGATAAGGAAGTTGGTGTTATGTCTGGGAACTTCTAGCATCGTGTGATGCAAGACCTTCTAGAACGTGTTGGGGTAGGAAGAAGATGGAAACGGGACCGAAGGTAGGAGGGAGAATTTTGGTCATGGGTTATTGTTATGTCTATCTTATTGGCGCATTGGATGGTGCAGTAGCAGGGATGTGCTTTTCAAACTCTTCCATCCGGCTATTTAGCAAAGAAGAGCTCCTCTATGGACTTCAAAACTCGTTCAAGTGATGAATCCATTTCATTTAGTGTATGAGAGAGGTATTTATGACGACTAGCCCGTTAGCGCAGTTTGTAGTGACCCTGCTTTCTGCTCCAAGGTTGTGGGTTCGATTGCCTACCCGATTCTGAGTGTAATAAATATTTATTTATATATTTATATATGTATTATTTACGAGTATAAGTATGGTTATCGAAAAAAAAGTAGCTATACCACTCGGCTTTTATCTATAACATAAGCAATAAGTTGCTTACTTTAGGAACAGACGACCGTGTGTGTATTGTGTAGATATTTATTATTATTATTGCCCAATACATAATAGATACATCATCATTGCAGCCTTTACAGTCCACTACTGGACATAGGCCTCCACAAGTTTACGCCAAAAATAGCGTGAACTCATGTGTTTTGCCCATAGTCACCACGCTGGGCAGGCGGGTTGGTGACCGCAGATAGATACATATATTATAATAACTACTTATATATATAATATAGTAAATTTACTTATACTTACATATATAAATATAAGCGGGTGGAGGAATACGCCCGCCGGGAAATCAAACGGCCGGGGGTTAGGGCTGTAGGCTGAGAAACCGGCGGACAATCCTAGCCGAGTCAAGTAACACCGCCTTCTGCATCCTGGCTGCGAGCGAACCGTCCCGGATCCCCAGTTGCCTCAGATGGTGAGCGAGGCTAACCGGGATCAAACCGTTGGCAGATATTACGATAGGGATTATTTCAGCGGACCCCACACCCCACATGTCGACAGTCTCGTGCGCCAGATCCAGATATTTACGTTTTTTCTCAGACTCGGCTTTCACGAGGTTGTCGTTATGCGGGACGGTGATGTCCACTAAAAATACCCTCGACCGTGCCCTGTCCATCACCACGATATCAGGCTTGTTCGCCAGTATCGTCCTGTCTGTGGCGATAGGCAGGTCCCAGTAGAGCCGGACTCCGTCGCGTTCGAGTATTATTATTACAGCATTTTCTTGAATGAGTAACATGTTGCTGTCTTTATTTTTATTACATATTCAAGATAGATTTTTACGACATATTTATTATTTTCCCTTTACAATTATATATGGTCACCACTATGGTCAATTCTCCGAAGGGAACATTTCAACCACAATCCAAAAAAAAAATCAAACTTACTTACATCTCGAATTAGTAGTACGTTTAAAATAACTTTGTTTACCTAAACCTTGTATATATCTGTTTTATATTTAATTAAATATCATATTACATTTTATTAAATATCATATATAAAATTCTCGTGTCACAGTTTTCGTTGCCATACTCCTCCGAAACGGCTTGACCGATTTTGATGAAATTTTTTTGTGCTTATCCGGTATCTATGAGAATCGGCCAACATCTATTTTTCATCCCCCTAAATGTTAGGGGTAGTCCACTCCTAAATTTTTTTTTTTATTTTTTAGACAAAATTTTTAATTTCTATTTTTTTATGATACAACATTAAAAAATACATACAACCCTAAATTTTCAACCCTCTACCATCAACCCCTATTTTTAATAGCGTTTAGCGGCAAGACAACGATTGCCGGGTCAGCTAGTCTCATATATTTAATTATATATCAGTTTTATGCCTGTTAGAGTAAAAAGGGGTTAAACTCTCCCGGACTACCCGTACCAAGTTAACATTTATGTATTAAAATCAATGTAATAAATATTATATATAAAAGTTCATTTCTTGATTTTTGGAATGGAAGCAAACTTATGCCACAATTGTTTAATATAGCATTTCAAACAATCAATCATATATAATTACATTTGGATTTAAAATATTAGTGAGTTAACAAGGGAAAGGATTTTGTATGTAACCAATAATTGTGTTGCTCGCAAACGGAAAAAAAACCGACTTCAATTAAATCGACAAGTATCATTACAGCCTAAACAGTCCACTGTTGGACATAGGCCTCCACAAGTTTACGCCAAAAATAACGTGAACTTATGTGATTTGCCCATAGTCACCACGCTGGGCAGGCGGGTTGGTGACCGCAGTACTGGCTTTGTCGCACCGAAGACGCTGTTGCCCGTCTTCGGCCTGTGTATTTCAAAGCCAGCAGTTGGATGGTTATCCCGCCATCGGTCGGCTTCTTAAGTTCCAAGGTGGTTGTGGAACCTTGTTATCCCTTAGTCGCCTCTTACGACACCCACGGGAAGAGAGGGGGTGGCTAAATTCTTTAGTGCCGTAGTCATACAGAATTGACAAGTAATACAACGTAAGTAGACGAAAAAAATTAACAAATGCACTAGTCGTCACTACGATTTTCGAGGGTTTCCCTCGATTTCTCTAGGATCCCATCATCAGATTCTGGTTTTCTTATCATGGTACCACACTTGGGATATGTCCTTTCTAACAAAAAAAAAATCATATAAACGACGAAGTTATCCCCGAACATACATAAAAAAATATAAATATACGGTCGAATTGACTGACCTCCTCCTTTTTTGAAGTCGATTAAAAAACAGTGGCAGTTCATAATTTCTTTATTATCATATTATCAAGTAAATTTTTTTTATTTATTATTAATTAAAAAATTTCATATATATCAAGTAAAAAATTACAAATACCTAAGTACGTTTTGTTTTTCAAAATAATTATTTATTAACAATTTTTACAGACACATTTAGATTTAGTGTCCATTTCGCCATAAGGTGATACACACAATTAACGATAGTCAAAATATATCTTTTACAAAAAAAAAACTACACAATACTACAAGAAAGTTAAGGTGGCAAAAATATCAAGCAATAAAATAGAAAAATACATCTTAACATTAGGTATATTACAAACTTAGGTGATGTACCCAATGTTATAAACAACCTGAAGAGGAAAGGATACCGGCTCTTTCTCCATACAAACGTAGTCGACTGTTTTCTCCCTGGATAATGACACTAGATCAAATATTTTTTTAACATAGCACCTTTAACTGCCATGACCATGCCCCTATATTTTGGTTTTTTTCATATTCTTATTATCATAGAGAGTAGGAGTCTTCAAAACCTAGAAATATTACCTAATTTTTTATAGATTTTCAGACACTCATTAAAGAAAAATTATGCATATTTACAAAAAAATGAGAACATAGGAACATAGGGCTGAAGGTTTTTTTAGTTACATAAAAAAAATTAAAAAAATTGGCATGTTTTGGGGAGAAAATAGTCGACTGCGAAATGTTGTTTTGGTCACTAATTATCTACCTGAAACGGTCTGAGCTGCAGTTGTCCCTTTTTTGTATTAGGGCGCGGCGGCAGCATACAGCGAGACAGGGACATTTTGTTCAAAAACCTATTTATCAAGTCTCTCAGGTACCATTTCCTCTTATAGTCAAAATATTAAGTAACTCAAAATTTCTAGTGTCTCGGTAGATATATCTTCCTATTTCATCCTCAGCCTTAGTAAATATTACTACAAATAATACAAAGTAATGCCCATAGTATAGGCCGAGAGAAAAAAAGCCGGAGGAAAAACCTCTTGGTACTCTTTCAAAAATTTAAAGTCATATATAAAATAAAAACGCAACAGTATGACAATGAAATGATCAGGACAAACACAAGACAGCCAATCATGTGTGCCAAAACCACCACATGCCACCTGCTCACAATTGGTAACTGTATCTATTTACAGGGCGGGTCAAAATTCGGGGTCATCAATTACAGGGAGGGTAGTAATTTTTTTAAACGTCAGTAAAGGTAAAGATTGAACCGCAGCCGGAATCTTATTATATATTAAGATAGACATTCCTATAAATGAACTACTTTTTTTTCTGAGTCGACACGTAGGAAATGTTAATTTGTGGTCGTTTTTGAGTATTACATCTTTTCGGGCGTGTCGATCACTACGACTAACAAATAAATGCCTATTTTTTAACCGAGGTTTGTGTGTGAGGTTTTTCCTTTTTATTATAAATTAAGGTAAGACAGGAGTAATCAAAGGTTTCCCGGTAAGTCCGTTGACGACGTTCTTAGCTGCGAGCACGGCCGCTTCGTTAAGTACGCGCTCAGCCGAAGCACCCGTATTGGGCAAAACAACTGAAACAAAACAAAACACCGTATATTTATTGCCTGTTCCACCAGGTACGGATAAATCTGACAGAAGACGATATCCAAGAGATAATTTTTTTTAATGTATTATTCTTTTTCACTATCAATTTTCATTGTTTTTTTGAGATATTTCTATTCGCAAATTTTAACCTAAAACTTTTTGTTTTGTTTAATACTGTTACAAATTATAAGGAATTTTGATATTTAATATAATTAATTTAATAAAAGCAGTTAAAATAATAATTGTAATCTAATATATAAAATTCTCGTGTCGCGGTGTTTGTAGTTGAACTCCTCCGAAACGGTTTGATCGATTCTCATGAAATTTTGTGTGCATATCAGGTAGGTCTGAGAATCGAACAACATCTATTTTCCATCCTCCTAAATGTTAAGGGTAGTCCACCCCTAATTTTTTTTTAATTTTTAGAATAATTATTTTTATTTTTTATTTTTTTATGATACAATATTAAAAAATACATACAACCCTACATTTTCAACCCTCTATGATCAACCCCTATTTTTAAAAAGCGTTTAGCGGCAAGACAACGGATGTCGAGTCAGTTAGTTTATGTATAATAAGAATGTATTTGGAAGTAGGATGAATATCAATAAGCTAGCAGCTAGGCTTAGAATTAAGTATGATTCAAGTGCACGCTTCAAAGAAGGCGTCGAGCGATGAGGAACTGGAATTTTTTACAGAACTATCGACAAAGCGAAACGACTCTCAGAAAATAATATTATAGTCATGGGAGATTTTAACACCATAATAGGTCAAAATAATCCCAATGAATCCGCCACAGGTAAACAAGGCTACGGAGATAGAAACTGTAGACCAACTTAGCTATTATGATCAACTTAAAAAAAAAGAAACAATGATGGATTTGGAGATCGCCTAGCGGTTTAATAAAGAACGAATTAGATTACATTCTAACAAACTTACACAGAAACATACAGAATATTACAATATAAATATACAGGTTGTAAACATTACCTATTAATATTAAGCATTCTTCCCAAAACAAAAAGTCGGAGCAGATTCAGCCAATGCCTCAGATCCTAATTAGGATTTATTAAAAATCAAACAAAACAGCTTTACTTTATTATCTATCTATCTTATTATTTATCTTTCTCGTATTGTACTCACTTATATTATTTAATTCCAACAACTTGTGATCCTTTGCTATAGACGCAAGTGTGCAGTTGTCGATTCCCGCCGCAAAAATTTTTTTCATCCTCAAAGCCGCGTATAAAGCGGGTATCTCTATTAAGTCTGTAATCATATTTAGTCATAGTTAATAAGTATAAATAAGCAATCATATCCCATACTCAATGTAATATCAGGATATCTAAGTCATCAAGATCTATAATGAATATGAATTCTACTTAAATTTATTTCTGAAATCATCATTCCAGACTATTGCAGTCCACTGCTGGACATAGGCCTCCACAAGTTCGCGCCAAAAATGCGTGAACTCATGTGTGTTGCCCATAGTCACCACGCTGGGCAGACGGGTTGCTGACCGCAGGGCTGGCTTTGTCGCACCGAAGACGCTGCTGCCCGTCTTCGGCCTGTGTATTTTAAAGCCAGCGGTTAGATGTTTATCCCGCCATCGGTCGGCTTCTTAAGTTCCAAGGTAGTAGTGGAACCTTGTTATCCCTTAGTCGCCTCTTACGACACCGACGGGAAGGGAGGGGGTGGCTATATTCTTTGGTGCCGTAGCCACACAGCACTCTATTTCTGAAATGAACTCACAATACGTAAACATCACAGAAGTAAATATTAAAATAAATAAGACATTTTACCTCCATGTGAAACAATGATGAGGACGGCGGTCCTCTTCATCTTCTTGATGTTTTGGTTGTTGATCATGCGGTAAGTTTCACTGGTTAAGCGCGCGGAAAACACGATGAAATCACTTCGTTTTAGCAGATGGTCGAGAGATGTGAATTGTGCGTTAAAGTTGCTGGCTGTGGGAAAGCATTTCGTACAGTTTATTTTTAATGATTTTTATTTTGCTTCGCTTAAATAGTCTTATCGTAATGGGGCTTACGAGAATGTTCCTTGTGTTTTTTTTTACAAGATTTTTTTGGTACATTTCAGGAAAATCTAATATTGATCCATAATACATATATGCTAACTAGCAGTCTATCAAATAAGTGTAAATATAGACATCGATAAGAAAGTTAATAAAATGTTCAGAAATAATGAATGAATGAATAATGAGTGATTAAAGAGTACTTAGGTAGTAAGTAGTAAGGGAAAAAAAACCGTCAGCGTCGGATCGCGTCCTAGTTTTATTAAGCAGTCACAGGAATGTCGATCTGTAGTTTGTATGACAAATCGCCTGTGGTATTAACATAATTATAATGCATGTTTAACAAAAGCCATGGGCATTTCGAGCCCGTGGATGTATATTGAAAAAAAAAAAAAAAATTGATCCAACAATAAATATATAGATTGATCGTTAAATAGTTATCAAAATTTCAAAAATTGTAAATATGATGAAAAAAAATAGATTCTAAAAACTTTAATGTTCTAAATATTTCTTTACATGGTGATGTAGCTTCTGATTTTTTATCAAATTTATAAATTGCCACAATTATTTTAATGAAATATTTTAATCACCTTCCGGTTTCTCTCTAGGTCCAGTGTAGTAGAATTTTTCAACTTCAAAGCCAGATAACCTCTTAATAGTCGCCTGTCCAATGCTTCCGAGGCCAACAATTCCTACAGTGCTTCCACTTATTTCTTGTCCAGGTTGTTCGGGACCTATTTCCCAGTCAACCCTTAAAAGTATCATTATAGTAATTATTTATTTGTTGTTGTGCTGTGTGGTTACGGAATTAAGAATATAGTCACCCCCTCTCTTCCCGTGGGTGTCGTAAGAGGTGACTAAGGGATAACACAGTTATAAGATAACATTGTTATTATTAATAGTTATTAGATAACACTACCACCTTGGAACTTAAAGAGCCGACCGATGGCGGGATAACCATTTACCTGCTGGGTTTGAAATACACAGGCCGAAGACGGGCAGCAGCGTCTTCGGTGCGACATAGCCAGCCCCGCGGTCACCAATTCTCCTGCCCAGCGTGGTGACTATGGGCAAAACACGTGAGTTCACTCCATTTTTGGCGAAAACTTGTGGATGCCTATGTCCAGCAGTGGACTGTATTAGGCTGAAGTGATGAATTATTTATTTGAATAATATAAGCATAAGATAGATAGAAATCCATTATTCGAATGAATAACATTATATTTTGATTTTGAATTTGTTTTTGCACTAATGATATTCTTCGACTATTTTTTAGAATCCAATAAGAAAAATCTTCGCGTAATAACATCCGTTTTCGAGATTCTATAACAAAAAAAGTTTTATATCTAGATTACCTGCGATAAGGTCTCAAATGGACCGCGAATCGTTTAGCCGCTTCAAAGATAAGTGCGACAGCAACTTCAGATACAATAGAGCTCACGACGTTGGCCGCGTCCGATAGTTTGATACCACGAGTTTTCAGTTCCATGATATTGCAATTGTTGTAACCAGCGGAGCACGTTGCCACCATCTTTAGTTGGGGACCTTAAAATAGAGCACGTATGCCATAAACGCCTGTAGGACCTATACAAATATTTGTTACGTGCGGACATTTTACCCGCGGTTAATATTATAGCGCTATTGTGCGAATGAGTCATATTTTACTGTTTATTGAAGGCATATAATAATAGTTATAATAACAACAATATGCTCATCTCTCAACGGAGTTCTCATTTCGTTTGTATTCTTTTTTAATCGAAAGGTGATGCTTGTTATGTATTCCCATTTAAATATAATCGAGATATGACAGGTACATTTTGAGCTATTTCTAATAATATGTATTTGCTTGACTATTTTTTCATCAACAGTCGTTGTATTATACCTGATAGATTTTACTGGGTTGATTGAAGATTCTTTTTTTAATCGTAAGCTGGCGCTAGTAGTAGAGCACATGGTTAAATTGAAAGTTAATTATGATCTGACTGATCTGAGATTTGAGTTATCTATACATCTATAGATATAATAAAATGGTAGGAAAGTCAAATCTGTACATTCAATATTTTTTTAAAACAATACTTGGGGTGTAATCTAGAATCGATATCGAAGCCAAAAATATAGTTTTTAGAATTTGTCTGTTTGTCTGTAGGTATGTATGTGCGGGATAAACTCAAAAAGTACTGCATGGATTTATTTCAAAGGACCCCGCACAATTTGTATGAAAAATGGCTCTCGGCTAAATTGGCTGAAATTTTGCATAGGGGTAGCTTTCAACATGCTGATCGAAAGTTTCAAGGGGCACAAAGCCCCAAGTTCAACCCATGACCCTCTACAACCTCCCAAACCCACAAAATGCACTTTACAATAATCGACTGCAGTTTTGCGAAGAGATAGGCACCAACATGCTTAACATTATTCTAAACTATACCCCCTCAAAATAGACCCCCGACTACCTACAGCTCAACCTCCCACTCCCACCAACGCTTATTTTAATTAGCTTAAGTTTTTGAAAGAGATGGATATCAAAATGCCAGTCAAAAATCTCAGTGAACAAACCCACTGCAAATCGTGCACAGACCCCCACGGTTCCATCTCATACCCCCAATACCTAATCCTCTACAATCCGCCCACCCCTTCTAATTCGTTAATTATTTCGATATTAAGATTTTGTACTTCACGATGTGCAGCATCTAGAGTAGTATGAAGTAAAGATTCATCTGGATATTTAATATGTTGTTGGTGTCGGGCGTATCCTAAATACCATAAGACGCTAGCAACATGCGCGCAAGTACCTAGCGTACGTGCTCCACTCTGGCAGGTGCAATAATAGCGCAAAATGACTTCTTCATCATCATCTTTTTCTTGATTCTGAATATTTTGATCATCTACTCCATTCACGAGTCTTTACTCAATTTTAGGGTGGTTGGGGGTTTGTGTGGGGGGTCGGGGTTGATTTTAGGGGGGGGATGTCGATTGAGAATTTCGACCAGCATGTTGATATTCATCTCTTTTAAAAACTTGAGCTAATTAAAATAAGGGTTGGTGGGAGTGGGGGGTTGATCTGTAGGTGGTTGGGGGTCTATTTTGAGGGGGTATAGTTTAGAATTATGTTAAGCATGTTGGTGCCTATTTCTTCGCAAAACTGCAGTCGATTATTGTAAAGTGCATTTTGGGGGTTTGGGGGGTTGTAGAGGGTCGTGGGTTGAACTTGGGGGTTGGTGCCCCTTGAGACTTTCGATCAGCATGTTGAAAGCTACCCCTATGCAAAATTTCAGCCAATTTAGCCGAGAGCCATTTTCCATACAAATTGTGCGGGGTCCTTTGGCACGAATATTATTAAGAAGTCGGGTCAAGATATAGGATTCAAATTATCACGCTATCACCTACGGGGAACGAGCAGTGAACCTTTATTTCTTCAACGCATTTTGTAACAACGTCTAATCTAACGACGCATATTTGAATGTTGTTATTACGTTAATACCCATGCTATAAGCTAGCTTCATACTAAAAATAAAGACATTCTGTAGTATATTTAGTATCAGCATTGCACCCGTGCGAAGCCGGGGCGGGTCGCTATTCGCTAATAATTCGTATTTACTTGACTATTTTTTCATCTACCCACATTGTATTACTGGTGGATGTAATTAAAGTCTGTTTTTCGCGAGCAAACACAATTATAACTAAACATTTTGAAAACAGAGATAGCTACTACACTCACATTATATATTATTGATATATTGGAAGTTTGCCGCAATTGCGAGAGTGAGTACTTACCAGCTGCGATCAGTAATTCCGTCTGGATGGGATTTGGAGACATCCATACTAGAGCTGATGATCCAGGAATAAGTTCGAGCAGTTCTTTATTTGTTTCAGTAACGTTTTCTGCCTCGAAATCTGGGTGTCGGTTTTGAACAACTGTGAAACTGATTTAATTCATTTTATTTATTTATTTAGTTTTAGTATACCTATTTACTTTAATTAAGTTATTAGTGTGTATTTCAATGACCTAATTCCATCATCATCATCATCATCATTATTTCAACCTATCACAGTCCACTGCATACAGGCCTCCACAAGTTCGTGCAAAAATGGCGTAAACTCATGTGTTTTGCCTATAATCACCACGCTGGGCCTAATTCCGTTAAACTTTAATTTTCTTTACTTTTTTTTATTGTTAAAATTAAATTATTACTATTCCAGGCCAATATCCTCAAACTAAAATATGATATTACTATTTATGTTTAACACAATATATAGGTATAGAAAAAAAAAAACAAATCAGAAAGCACCATTTTAACTCTCGATTTCACAATTTTGTTAATTTTTTGATATTGTTACATTTAGGTTACATCTACCCTCATTAAATTAAATTTTATTTAATATGTGACTGTCTATAAAATATTACCCATTGCGATAACCTGTTTAACAATTATTTACAGTCGCAAGTTAACAATAATATACGTTATGAATCCCTTTACTTATACGCGAGTTCTCGCGATTGTGATTTTAAAAATTACCAATATTTCAGCAACGGGCCCGTCAATGTGGTGTCCGTAACAATGCCAAAATATTGGGGATTTCAAAATGACAATCACGGTAAATCCAGTATAAGTAAAAGTATTGATAATAACCGTGAAAGATTAATTATGTATATACAATTACGTATATCAGTATAACAATATCAAAAGCATTAAATGACAAATCTTCGTAGGTGTAATGGCAGAAATTACATTTTTAACAATTGATTGAATAGGCACACAATGTGTACTTGTTATATAAATATGCAAAATCACAAGTTAAAATTAAAATAGAATTGATATATGATGGTTATTTAATATAAAAAATACCTGTTAAGTACCAGTGTTAAAAAAAACTTTTTGATTTTTTAAATATTTCTATTAATAATGCAAATAATTGTGATACATACTGTTCGCGTAGAATACTCAATCCACTTTCGGGATAATCATTCGAATACACGAGAACTTTCATATTCTCCGTCATATTTACTGATAACGCGACATTCACCGGTAAAAACACACCACCGATTGCCGTGCCAATAACTACCGCCAACAACTGGTATCTAACCCTAGTTTGCGATTTGAATACGGGACGTCGTCATCCGCGCTACCGTCGAGTAATCTTATATCGAGTAGAGAGACTTGGGTTAGTAAAATTGTTTGTACAATGTTATCGGCATGTAATATATAGGCAGTGGCGTAGTGAGGGGGGGAGGCAAGTAGGGGGGGGGGGTATCATGCACCGGGAAAAACAAACAAAAAATGGTGGATAATTTTTATTTTTGTTATAATTGATTTCTGGAATATATTTTAAATTTAGTGTTATACAATAATTGTTAATTCGATCGTAAATAAATATACGAATGGTACGTCATGACATAAGAAATGGCACGTCTTTTCTACCGGCAGGGCTGAGGCAATAAATTAGGGAGAGGATTTTATTTACTTTATTTATTTATTAATTTTCGAGTATATTTTACATACATTATTATTATTATATAATTTTAAACGGTTTTCAAATGGGAAAGGGGGTAAATTGGGCTAAAAAGGTATTGTGGCCCGGGCGCAAGTTAAGCTCGCCACGTCTTTGCATACAGGCCAATAATAAAGTAGCCATTTTTTGGCCAACCTCGCACTAAATTTCCGCTCCAATTTTTTTTTTTATAAGGCTTAACATCACTTACTGAGTATAAAATCCAACGCTGAAAACACTCTTAAAACTGTCTCTTCTACGGGTTCATTAAATGGACCATTAATCGTAAACGGTAAGTTTTACAAAAAAAGTGTACAGGAAATAATGCAATGCAAATGCGAAGTTTTATTCTCCACAATAATGGTCTCATTAACTTTTGCCCTAAATTACATAATTTCCAAAATATCGGCTGTTGTGGCTGAAATGTTTTTCAAGATGGCGCTTGAAGCTCCACATGAATCTGTCAACTTTTTGTGATTTTATACTTAGTATGTAATCCTAAACCTAATTTAAAAAAAAAATGAAAAAAACGTAAATTTAACGCGAGATTAAATTCTATTTTTACTGGTCGAATAACATTATTAAGAGTGACATAGGGTAATTTTTTAGGGGGTTTGCTTATTCTTTCCAAGAAAATACGAAACGATGTAAGCAGTGACCTCCACTGCTTAAATGAAAGAACTATAATAGCTCTTACAGGCTAGAATAGAAGACGAAAATTTCAATAGATCCTGGAGAGAACATTTCCTTCGAAGCTTATAGCAGCGGATGGCAGAATCATTAGCTCTCGGTCTTTTTACACGAGAGGAGGTCGAAAAAATATATTATCGACTGTACTTGTCAAGTCCAGACTCAGAATACTGAAGATCCACCATTGCAGGCTTGCCAGAAAGTTTGGATTCAAGTCGCCCCATCTATGATCGAAAGTCGCAAAATATTCTTAGCAGTCGCCCAATGAAAGTTTGAAAATACACTAGAATCTGTCTGTCAGTTTTTTATGACAGTCTATCATAACAGACTCGAAATTAAAAATTATTTATTTAAAATATTATTAACTTACATGATGTCCCAAGATACAAAAGATAAAATAAAAGATACAGATAAAATATATTGACTCAATTTCAAAATTAAAGGAAGCTTATTGGGACATTAAAAAAAAACAATATTTTTTGTAACGGTTTTTGTACTTTTAACTTGTTGCCAACGCTGAGGATTAAAAAGAGCCTAATTTGCGACTTGTCGCCCAAACTTAAAAAAAGGCGCGTATCCATGAAAAAAATAGCCCAATTCGCGACAAATCACCCCATCTGGCAACACTGCACCATTTTTGTGCCTATTGAGTTATAAACATGAAATAATTGTTTATAAGTAAAATCAATGAGTGAATAATTACATTTTTAATAGCTCATTCTATCTACTTTCAGAGGTACACATTAGTTAGGTTATTAAGAATTACATATGTTTTATTCTAAATTAAATTTAATTATAACTAAGTTTTAGTACTTTCCTAACTTGTCTTTGGGCAACGACCCGATTTGAAATTTTTTCGTGTTCCTTAGAAGGACCGAGCCGGGCATGCCTGATTTGGACCGGATAAGGTATGTAACGCAGAAGATTTGTCTGGATCGGGTTTAGATCAGGAAATCTCATCCCATCCTGATCAGCCTGTTCGGTCCGGTCCTTTTAAAAACACGAAAATATTCTTGAAAAAATTGTTTAATAAAAAAAAAGCGAATTGATATTATAAATATGTTACTTAACATAATTATTATGATATTTATTTCCGTTTTTTTTGTCCAATGTATTATTTATTTATGTTTTTACTTCAAATATCAATTATTTTTATTTATTTTTACATTATTAATTAATTATTATTATTAATTTAATTTTATTTATTAACATCTAATAATTAACTACTAATTAACTACTTCCTACTACTTACGACTGCTCCACTGTGTAGAAATGGACTCCCTGCTAGACTGTTCTGATAACTGTATATATACTAAGTGCGCTTAAAAACATTGATAGCGCGATTCAGGCTCAGTTCACGTAATTTATTTCAGGCTATCCTGATCTGGACCGGACCGGGTCCTGATCCAGTATGCCTTACCATACTTGATTATATTTTACATCAGGCTGTCCTTATTTGGACCGGAACGGGTCCTGATCCAGTATTCGTTACCATGCTTGATTATATTTTACATCCGGCTATCCTTGTCTGGACCAGACCTGGTCCTCATAGAGCCGGATCTGGGATGCCTCATTCTATCCTGATCCGGTCCAGATAAGTATCTGGTTGAGCCTGACCTTTTTTTTAGTCGGGGACTTCCTAAGTTCCTACTCTAATTTTCTTACTTGTTCTTGTTAGCATAATTTTTTTTTTAATTTTTATTAAAAAAAAACAAAAGTAGCTACTGAAATGTAATAAATGTAATTAATATTTATTTAAATTAAAACATATTTGTTGTTATTTTTTTTTTTGGCATTCCATAAACTTATTTCTCTGCAACACGTATGACATTATAATGGAATAGGAAACATCATTGGTTTTTCGTTTAAGGCTAAAAGTATATTCTTAGCAGATATTTTAGCCATGGCATTTCTAGTTTCGACTGTAGCGCTACCTAAATGTGGCAGTACATCTGAAAAAAATATATAATGTGTATAAGTGAGTATCTAAAGATTTATTGATTTTTTTATATACTCAACATTAGTAAGCGCTGGTGAAATCGTGGAAGTAACGTACTAAATATTATTATATAGCCTGTACCTATAGCTTAGTAAATGGACTACCTATCTGAGATTAGCGCGTTCAAACAAACTTTTCAGCTTTTTAATATTATTATAGGTGGCAACACTGTCAAGTTATACGACTACAATCTGTCATGCTCTAGTCTAGACCTATGTATTTTTCCTCACTTCTTTGTCACTTGATACAGGACCTTACTGGGGGCTAATTTTATTGGTAAGGGAATTTTTATTCATTTATAAAATACTTAATTTTCACTTACAACAATTGGGTAGAGATACGATGGGGTCGTCCTTCGATATAGGTTCTGGTGTTGTGACATCCAATCCAGCTGCAAAAATCTCGCCGTCCTTTAGAGCATTGTACAATGCTGTTTGATCTATAAGATCTAAAAATACCATAAGAGTTAAAAATAAAACGTAAGATAGAGAGTAGAGTGTAGATAATATTAAATCTGTAGTAACATTAAAATATACTTGTGTATAGCCTGTGGTAATGTTGAAATAAACTAAACCTACCCCACCCCAGTCTGCAAAATAATGATATTTGTAATTAAAAAAATACTAATCGATAGATTTTCAATAGCTTAATTTAATTATGTTGGCCTTTAAAATTAGTCACCTTCAATTATTTAATTAAAAATCAATAAAGTCGTTGACAAAAAATATATTTATCAATACTTTCAAATTCCTATATCTTTTGAAGGAATTCGAGCTGCTCCAAACTGTACTTAAGCAATATAAATGTAATTTGAGCAGTTTTTAACACTTTGGGCAATTTAAAATATTGTATACATCAAAAGATATAGGAGGCTGGGGTGGGGTATGTAAGTACCGACTAGTGTGGGTACTACGAAATATGTTTGTATCAAATTATTATATTTAATGAAGGTAAATCAGTTCCGCATTAAATGTTAACTAGCAGCAAGTCTTTCCTTTGGTTCCCATATTTTAATATTATTATATACTTAAACATTTATCAGATAGGTAGATTTTCATGTAATCTGTACTCAAAATAAAATTGTATTAAATAAAATTATTAAATTTGCCAAAAAAAAATATTATATGTGGGTACTTGTTTTTTCCCAAATGAATGAAAAAAAAATCTGCCATTGACTATGACTATGAAAATTTATAAAGTTATAATTATACAAAATAATTGATTGATTGGTTGGTTGTGCCAGAGAAGCACGGTTGATTCCGAAAATGTCACTTAGAGTGGAGAACACACAAAGTAATATTATAATAAATAATACGAGTATGTCGCAAAAAATATTTACCCGCCATTTTGACGTTTGAAAGATAGCCTTAAATATATATAAAAAAAGTATAAATTACCTCCTCTTCCTATATTAACAAGTACTGACGTCTTCTTCATGGTTTTTAAAGCTTCTTCGTTTATCATGTGTTTCGTTTCCTTCGACAGTGGACACGCGAGAATGACATAATCACTTTCTTTCAATAACTGTTCTAGAGGTACGCGAGTCGCTCCCAACTCTATCGCTGTAATATAAATATTGAATTATAATAATTATATAAAATTTATAAATAAGGGATAGAGTATAGATCGAAAATATAACATTCAACATTTATATTGTTTTAAATTTTTAAAGGGCCACCCTAGGCCCTAGAGAGTCTAGTCACTAGTCACAGTGTTGTAGTTTTAGTTTAAAAAATATCTAAATCGATGAATATATGACGAAAAACGTGATATAGTCGAACGGAAAACCCGTTAATTAAATTTAAAAGACACAAAAATAAAGTATAAAAAAAGTTGAAAACTGAAATATAGCCTAACCTTCCTTTTTATCAGTGCGTCCGCTGTAAATAAATTTGGCGACATCAAAGCCTTTAAGTCTCCGGACGATGGTCTGTCCGATGCCGCCCAGGCCCACGATACCAACTGTACTGTTCACTATGTCCTGACCGAGCATCCATTGGACTCCGTACTTCCAATTACCACTGAAATAAAATAAAATGCTTTTAAAATACTATAAATACAAATATTTCTGAGGTGAGACATTTGTAACTCTTTTATACTAAAATTAACGAGCCGTACGTATAGTTAAAGTTACAGGCTAAATTTTATTCTGAAAGCCATTCATAATTTGTTAGTAAATGCTTTGAAGATTTTTATTTGTATGTAACTTAAGTAAAGCAAAATTGTTGGTTACAATTTGCCCTCCTAAAAAAAAGATGTAGATACCAAGGAATTTATTGTGAAACCGCTGAAACCTATGGCTTTGAAACACATAGTCCGAAGACGGGCAGCAGCGTCTTCGGTGCGACAAAGCCAGCTCTGCGGTCACCAACCCGCCTGCCCAGCGTGGTGACTATGGGTAACACGCATGAGTTCACGCATTTTTTGCGCGAACTTGTGGAGGCCTATGTCCAGCAGTGGACTGCAATAGGCTGGAATGATGACGATGATGATGAATTTATTGTAAAAAAAACTTTATTTTTTTTTGTTTTAACGAAGTACTTTTCAGTTTACTGAATTAATAATGTGTGGATTAATTATACTAAGAAACTAACGTTTCAAGCTCCTTAACGCCTTCTTTAAAACGTCTCGCGGCTCCAATCATTAGGCCTACAGCGATGTCAGCCACCGCGTCGTCTAGAGCCTTTGACGTGTTTCCCAGCAGCAGACCGCGCTTCTTCAGCTCATCGGTGTCTATTTGGTCGACACCAGATGACATCGTCGACACAGCCTTTAGTCGAGGTCCTGAAACATTGTTTCATAACCATTATTTTGATTGTATTTAGTTGTATTTGTGGCAACATCTAGCTAGCGGCATACAAACTAGATAAAACTGACGTATCCTACATCGCGCTATCAAAGTTATCAAAGTGATTGAGTATAATTACAAGATCCCGACAACAACCGTCGGGGCGTTAGCCCGCCAGACACAACTTCCGTCTTGTCGGAGGATCCTCCCTTTGCGATGGCGGACGAGAACCTCACAACCTGTTCCTCCGCACTCCCAAATATTTGTTTTTTTTCCTGAATTTTCAGAAGAATCGTGTCTTTGGGTCATTTGCTACATGAAAAAAAGATTTGTTTATTTAATGTTAATGTAATTTTGTGGGGAATCTTGTTAAAAAAAGTGACTTTATTATATTATAAACAAAAGACAGACAGATCTGGTCTAAGATCCCACTGCAAAATAGTGCATGCACCGAGGTTTTGCTAAAAACAAATTTTTTATGTATTTTTATGGTTAGGAGAATATATACCGAGTTGCTTATCAAAATGTGACCGTTAGTATTTATAATGAAATTTTTGTTTGAAGACGGTTCATTTTTCGTTTACGAGCCTCGGAACTTAACTTTTTACTAAAATTAAATTCACGTGTCATTAGATTTTTATTACAAGATCTTAAATGCGAAGTATATGTAATCATTTAGATGGTAAAACATGTATCTGTTAGCTTATTTCTATCTTTTCAGTAAGCCGAGTAGAAATTTTTTCGTCTTCCTTAGAAGGACCGGACCAGGCATGCCTGATCAGGACTAGCTAGATAAGGCATGTAACGCATATGATTGGTCTGGACCTGATCAGGATGAGGTGAGATTTCCTGATCGGATCCAAATCAGGAAATCTCATCTCATCCTGATCAGCCGGTTCGGTTCGGTCCTTTTAAAAAACACGAATGTATATTCTTGAAAAAATTGTTTAACAAAAAAAAAAGCGAATAGATATTATAAATATGTTACTTAACATAATTATATTTATTTCCAATATGTACGATTTTTATTTTTGTGTTACCCACACATTAGGAATTCTAAACATTTTTGAATATCATATCAAAAATATTTATTTCCGTTTATTTTTTCCAATGTTTTTACTTTAAATATTAATTATTTCTATTTATTTTTATGTTATTAATTAAATATTATTATTAATTAAATTTTATTTATTAACTTCTAATAATTAACTACTAATTAACTATTTCCTATAACTTATGACTACTCCACTGTGTAGAAAAGGACTCCCTGCTAGACTGCCCTGATAACTGTAAATATACTAAGTGCGCTTAAAAACATTATTAGCGTGATTCAGGGTCAGTCGCGTCGTGTAATTTCTTTCAGGTTATCCTGATCTGGACCGGACCGGGTCCTGATCCAGTATGCCTTACCATACTTGATTATATTTAACATCAGGCTATCCTGATCTGGACCGGACCGGGTCCTGATAGAGTCGCCACAAAACTATAAATTTATCAATTTAAGTAAGCTTGTATGTATAAAAAAAAAAACAAGTGTGCTTTAGACCACACGACTGAAGTAAAACTTCTTAGGCTCCATCTATCTTATATCTCCTTCTCGACTGTATATATTGGCGAAATCATTTGTTCTACTTTGGCACTGTTGGATGTCAATAATCCAAATGAATTGATGAATGAAAATGATTACCGGCTAAATCTAATATATCTTCACTGAGACGATGTTTCGTATTCCATATCAAGCCGTCGAATCCAGAACGGATAGTGCTTTTAATTGTTGGTAGACTTTCGTTGTTGTAGTCGAAATGTGGTACTACAACAGTTTCTACTCTGAAACAAACCGAAAATTATTTATATTACTAAAGCCTGGTTCCTTTTCACCTTTTTACTTTTTCTTTATTCGTCATTTATTTTAGTTGTTTTTTCTGGTGTAAAGAATTTGTTATTATTATTTCTACGTTCGTTCCTATATTTATATTCAATTAGGTACGCTTTCTCAAGATTTCGAACGAAGACGTTAAACTCAAGCCAGTCGTGTTGTAACAAAAATGACTCGTTCTTTATAGGAACCCGGCTTTAATCAATTATATATTGTTGTGACACACGGTTACAACTTTAAACGACAGTTACTTTAATAGACTGTTACAAATGAAATTGTCTATTATAATTTAATTTATGACTGAAAAATTCAATCGACGGGTACGTAAATTGCATTGGAGTGCATTGGAGCAGCGTGGTGGATTAAGCTCTGATCCTTCCCCTACATGGGGAAAGAGGCCTATGCCCAGTAGTGGGATATTACAGCCTGAAGCGTACGTAAAGTGGAAGTAACTACCAAGAGTGGATTGATTCTAGGTACACGTCTAAGTCACATCTTATATTAAGTAGGTGTATACCCAATAGTAGGCAGTACTACGTATAAAAAAAATATATTTTAGAGAAAAATACTATAAACATACTCACTCATTTTTTAACAATTCCAGTCCTGCCGCAGGAAACGTTTTGTTTACAATCAAAACGCGTTTTAGTGCCATCTCTTATAGGTACTTATTATGTATTAACCTGAAATTAGGTATACATTTTATTGTATTGCTAATAAGGTCAACGAGTAGTTAAATTACACAGAGAAGTTTAACAAAAACATGTCTTTTTGTCTTGAAATAAGCAAAATTATCTATACATCTATACAAATGAATAAAATTGGAGTGTCTGTTTGTAATATTAAAATAACAGATTTTTACTAAATATCTATGGATATACACATGGTACATATACCATAATTGTGTTTGCTCGCAAATGAAAAAAAACCGACTTCAATTACATCGACGAGTAATACAACGTAGATCGACGAAAAAATAGTCAAGCAACTACGCGTTATCAAAGATTACTCAAAAAGTAGTTATCAGATCTCAATAAAATTGATACGACATGACAAATATCAGCTTTCGATTAAATCAAAAATTATTAAAATCGGTACACCCAGTAAAAAGTTAATGCGGATTTTCAAGAAGTTCCCTCGATTTCTCTAGGATCCCATCATCAGATCCTGGTTTCCTTATCATGGTACTAAACTAGGGATATCTCCTTTCCAACAAAAAAAAAAAAAGAATTATCAAAATCGGTACATCCAGTAGAAAGTTATCCGGTATAATACAACGTAGGTCGACGAAAAAAGCGACAAGTAAAAACGCATTATTAGATATAACTCGAAAAGCAGTTGTTAGATCTCAAATAAATAAATTGACACACACCACCTTTCGATTAAAAAAAAAATGTCGAAATCGGTCCACACGGTCAAAAGTTCTGAAGTAACAAACATAAAAAAAAAGGGGGAATTGAGAACCTCCTCCTTTTTTGGAAGTCGGTTAAAAATAACATATTTTACAATTTTTGTCTGTCTATCTGTTTGTTCCGGCTAATTTCTGAAGCGGCTGGACCTATTTTGACGGGACTTTCACTGGCAGATATCTGATGTAATATGGAGTAACTTAGGGTATATTTTTTCCGCTGGGAAATGCATTTACACACAAGCCTCACCGTCCGGAGGTGACAGGAGTGTGGGGCTCCCGATGCGGTCAAAAAGCGTAGGGACTACCAACTTAAACCGTCATTGTGGGGCGCCACAGGATCGCTAACGCATGCAACCGTGACGCCCCGACGGTAGACCCGTGTGCAGGCCGTCATCGCTTATAGAGCGCTCAAGGTCACTGAGAGTACTCTATCGTCAACGCGGAAGACGGGAAAAGGGCATCAGCTCTGTTGCGGAGGGTTAAGGAGCGCGTGGCGGTGTCTCTTACCCACCGGTCACCTCCTGTGTAACGCATCAGCGTGGGCATCCGCTTCGCGCTCGCGCTCCACAGCCTCCATGACCGCCATGATACGCCATGACCTTTCCGCAAAAGGATGCCACGGCCGACTAGCACCTCTCATTGACAAGCATGGAGCGGACGATGCTCGAAAACGAGAGGTCTCCACCTACAATAGCCACTATGGCCTGACGGCTCGCCGTATCTATCGGAGCGTCCCACTCATGGCAGGAATCTTCAAAAGTAATTGTTTTTTTTTACGTGGGGAAAATCCATCATGGATAGCCTCCGGCGCGGGGGCGCCAGGGCTTATGTCAGACTCCTACTGACTAAAAAACCACCACGTGTGAGCAGTCGTCCGCCTGGGCGGGGCGAGATGGGGTCGCGGTAGCATTCGCCATCTCGCCCCGGATCTTCAAAAGTACTTATTAATAAAAGTATTAAATTATTAAAACTATTTATGAAATAAAGACTAAATTAAAGAATATTTTAATGTGCTTAAATGAAAAAAGAAATGAATTCAAGCTTTTTATTTTGAATAGATGTAAAATGAATAAAAATGCGTAATTTTTTCAGTATTTTTGTAAATGTAGATTGGTTATAGATGTGCCGTTTTCACGCTTTTTAGTACTTTGACTTGCCTCCGGGAGCTCGCAGTACTGCTGTTATGCGATTTGGCATTACTTCTACTAGGTTTTTGAGGCGATGCTGCGAAATATTCTGCCATTCCTTTATTACTCAGCTGAAAGTTCTAGCGATGATGATAGGAAGTTATTGTAAGCTATTGTGTGTTTGAAAAAGAGATTCCAAATACTTTATTCAAATTTGATACGTTAAAATACAATTTTTATCTAGGCATTTCTCGATCCAGATAGATCTATCAGGATCCCTAATGGAACTTAACATTTTATATCGGAGTTTTTCCACAGGGTAGAGCTCATTCTAACTAACGTGGCGTGATTGGCGACGGATTCCGCTGACGTACACGTCGTCCTAGTTCGTCCCATATATGCTCAATGGAGTTTAAGACAGGGCTGCGTGCTGGCCACTTCATGTGTGTGATACCGATTCCTTCAAAATAGGCTAACACAATGTGAGCTATATGCGGGCGGGCATTGTCTTGCATAAAACTGCCAATCTTGCCCATGTCCACTAAAAATGGACCAACATCGTATATATAATTTCAATGGCTTTTCTTTCTAGATAAGTTAAAGTTCCATTTTTTATCCACCACTAGCTCAGTGCAGCTTTAAGAAGAAATCCCAGCTCGCAAGTGAACAGAGCTACCACCGTATGGTACTTTTCCTTCTATTCAGCTTGGTTATAGCGCTCGCCATAAAGCGATCCTCTCGCGCTGTTGTTCACCTTGATCAGTCTGTTCTTGGTCTTCGAAGATTGGATCCAATTTCATGAAAACAAACCCGAAACAATTCATTTGAATTTTCCGGCTCTAAATTCAAAAACGACCATTATTTTTAAAGTATTATTTTTTAACATTTTCAGTTTTTTTAACAATTATCAAAAATAAATAAAAAGGTTTTATGTATTTTATGTGGCATTAATTTTCTTTATAGACTTTATTTCATAAAGCTAGTTCAGATATTTTTGAAGATATTGAAGATTTTCTAATCGACCCTTTTTTTGCGGTCCAGTTTATTTTATATATACCTTCTTACCATTTTTTATTTAACTTCCGATCGACACATCGCGAGCACGCGCATTATCATCATCATCATTTCAGCCTATTGCAGTCCACTGCTGGACATAGGCATCCCTCCACAAGTTCGCGCCAAATATAGCGCGAACTCATGTGTTTTGCCCATAGTCACCATGCTGAGCAGGCGGGTTGGTGACCGCAGGGCTGGCTTTGTCGCACCTAAAACGCTGCTGCCCGTCTTCGGCCTATGTATTTCAAAGCCAGCAGTTAGATAGTTATCCCGCCATCGGTCGGCTTTATAAGTTTCAAGGTGGTAGTGGAACTATGCTATCCCTTAGTCGCCTCCTACGACACCCACGGGAACAGAGGAAGACGAGCTATATTCTTTGGATTCCGTAGCCACGCGCATTTTAAAACCCTTTATTCTTAAAAATATATATTTGTACAAGTTTATCTAAGTTTCATTTTAACTCCATTTATGTAAGTTTAAACTAGTGCCGGATTAAGGTAACTTGATGCCCTAAGCAATCTTCCCATGTATCTTCCATGCCCTGTATCCTTATGTGAACTACAAAGAAGTAATTGAAAAAAAAGTGAATACGTATCGTAAAAAACGCGCGAATTTTGAAATGCTTAAACCTTTGTGTGCTCGTTTATTTTTTCTCGGTCATCCCTAGACGGGTTGCCCTAAGCAATCGCTTAAATAGCTTAGAGGCTAATCCAGGACTGGCTAAAACGTATAAATTTGTCGTCAAAGTCGTAACAGTTAAATGCAGTTGATAAATAATTATAAGCGTAAAACAAGCGCGTTACTGAAGATAAGAATTTCACAAATATTTCAACTGTATCACTATTTTCATCTTTATCATTATCATAGTGCTTGGCTGGAAGAGATCTCTTCTAGAGATAAGTCAACCGTTGCTAATTAAATTTGTATATGAATAATTGTACAAAAATTATAAGTGCAATAAAAATATATATTAGTGTGACGTAAAGAAAATCAAGCATATTAAGCGTTATACATATAAATATATATGCAATAGATGCTATATAGCTAAGGATCAACGCAAGAAAACTCGCTTTCACACGAAAAAAAAAAAACACTTGATGCCACAGACAGACACATAGACGGACACTGGCGTTAAACTCTATAAAAATTTTGTCGAATTGGGACCTCCTCATTTTTTGAAGTCTGTTGAAAAAAGGGAAATTACGTTAATTAAATTTACATTAATAATACAGCTCTTATAATTTTTATTGGATAATTACTTAAGTTTTAATAGTATGAGACAAACAATTAATTATTTAATTATGACACTTTTTTCAAGGTCCAGAGAAAAGCCTGAAGCAGAAATAAAGTATTTAGTCGTTTGATTTGTAAATATCAAAGTAAATAATCTTGCGAAAAAATGTTTATTATTACAAATTCATATTTGAATAATTGTGTTTGCTCACAAACGAAAAAAAAAACCGACTTCAATTACATCGACGAGTAATACAACGTAGATCGACGAAAAAATAGTCAAGTAACTACGCGTTATCACAGATTACTCAAAAAGTAGTGATCAGATCTCAATAAAATTTATATGTGACCACATGACAAACATCAGCTTTCGATTAAATTAAAAATTATCAAAATCGGTAAGCCCAGTAAAAAGTAATTGCGGATTTTCAAGAGTTTCCCTCTATTTCTCTAGGATCCCATCATCAGATCCTGGTTTTCTTGTCATGGTACTAAACTAGGGATATCTCCTTTCCAACAAAAAAAGAATTATCAAAATCGGTACATCCAGTAGAAAGTTATGCGGTATAATACGTCAACGTAGGTCGACGAAAAAAGCGTCAAGTAAAAACGCATTATTAGATATAACTCGAAAAGTAGTTGTTAGATCTCAAATAAATTTAAATGGGACAAATTGGCACACACCACCTTTCGATTAAAAAAACATTTGTCGAAATCGGTCCACACGGTCAAAACTTCTGATGTAACATACATTAAAAAAAAAAAAAAATACAGTCGAATTGAGAACCTCCTCCTTTTTTGGAAGTCGGTTAATAAGAATGATAGAGATTAGTAAAATAGGTATCTTTTATGTATATAAAGTAAAAAATGCACAAAAAAATTGTTGTTTTCTTACATAATAACATTTAAGTCGGTTATTCACGTTGTGACTAACACAGTTTATGCAAAAGTAAAATTATAGCATGAATGAGACATATCACATAACCTACAAAAATTTACTTTTGTATACAACTGAGTAACGATATCATAGTCTGTTGAATGATTTTAAAATGTTTGAAATTTTTAATAGTACTTACTTGAGTAGAACGGTGGACTGACAGATACGTATAAGAATAAACGTCAAAGGACCAAAGCGATTATAACATGAATGATAAAATAATTTAGAATTGGCTCCAAATTGTGGTAGTTCTAGAGATGTTTGGTACAGTTTTAAGTTTTCAACGCCACCTATTGTTGAGTAGTGTTGTTAATAAGCATTTCATAGTATTTTAATATTTATAATATAGATGGCAGTAGTAGTTCAAAAAATTAAACTAGTAAAATTGACCAACTTCCTTTCCGCATATAAAAGCTTTTTATCCAATAACATACTTTTTAGTATTATTATTTTACTATATAATTCTTTTAAAAATGTTTAACTAAACCCCTCGTTCGTAATTCAGTATTATAAGCTTTGGTGACAAATAACATAAAAATAGAATTCGAATCCGAGCCCAAAAGTACATGAGCAGTTTTACAGCTACGGAATGTTAGGTTTACGGGGAACCATATTAAAAAAAAAATTGTTCATAATTACTAATTTTTCGAAATTAGTTATTGAGACATTATGACACTTTATCGTGATGCGTGTGACCATTTCACAGCACCGGTTTGTGACTGTTGCGCTGGCGGTTGCGGTTTCTAACCCCACACATGACAAACATTTGTATCGGCCATACAGATGTTTACCTTGGTCTTGGTGTTTGTGCAGTATTTGTGAGTCTCCCCATCGTGCCTCGGAGAGCACGTTAAGCCATAGAAGGGAATATATTTGGAAACCCGCATTGGAGCAGCTTGTTGGATTGAGCTCTGATTCTTCTCCTACATGGGGAAAGAGGCCTCTGCCCAGTTGTGGGATATTGCAGGCTGAAGCGAAAAAATACAATTAATCGATAGTATACATACTAGTACAAATACTCTATCATTTATTTACACTATTGTGACTGCTGACTGGTATAATAATTAGCAAATTTGACAAAATCGTTTATCCTACAAAAGAAGAAGTTAACACGCTGCTTCCGGTCTGCGGTCTATGTATTTGAAAGCCAGCAGTTGAATGGTTATCCCGCCATCGGTCGGCTTCATTAGTTCCAAAGGGGTATTGGATTAATATAATCACGACAACCTGTCTAGTTCGGTATGAGTCGGATACGTACATTTTGGCGAGCTTTCAAGTTCAACTTCACTCGAATGTTCAAATGCAGGAAACAAGGAAATCACACAACATTACACCGTAAATACTTTTAAACAAAATTTATTTCTAAATTCACTTTTTATAATAAAGCAGTAAGGTTTATTAATTTGTTTGTTTGTGTTAATTTTCTGTCTACTAATTGGGGTTTAAAAATCATTTTACGTTAGGAAATTTTATATTCATAATAAAATGCATTGTTTATTGTTTTCCTATAATATAAAGGTTAGTTAAAGATTATTTTTACTTCTTTATATTACATTAAAGTAGAAAAGTGGTGTTGCAGCATTCACCTTAAACCAAGCTGAAACTGTGCTAGTTACATCTACTTATTACCTACTTATTATGAGATTTGTTTTATATTGACGACGCTTTGCGTTGCGCTCGCGGTCGCAGGTTCGGTCCCCGCTCAAGACAAATACTTGTATTGGCCATATAGATATTTGTCGTGGTCTGGGTGTTTGTGCTTGTGTATTGCGTGTGTTTTCGAACCCCCGACACGGGAGGAAATCCTACTGGGGGCCGTTGAGTGTGAAGCGTTTATTGATTTATTTATATTTACAATACATATTGAATACTTACTACATTTTAATATTTAAATTAGTCGCATTGAGTTTCAACAGAACAAAATTTAATAACTATAACAATAAATTATATTTTCTTAATTCTTACATATTATACAACATTTTTACCAATAAACAAGAATGTAAAACCTTGTATTGTCATTCGCTAAAGGTCATTCAAAGAACAAATAGGCGACTTGTTTTATTTTAGTGAACTTGTAGGGCGGTATCGACCGACCGCGGCGCCATCGCGTCGGAGGCAACCCTAGCGGACGGATTGCAATGTGCAGTAAAATTGTAAAATAATCGTATTTGGACGTGTACGAAAATGTTATAAGAATATTTCAAGATTGATTTAAGATTAAACTCAGCAAATTTAGTCTTTATTTTATTTTGTATTATAACGCCTTTATTTTTCATTTTTTGATATTACATTTTTGGCGATTTTCTGATAATTTTGTTTTAATAGAGTACTATTGTGAGTCGTACTATGAGTTAAATTTTCATACAGATTCTGTAAGATATTTCACTAAATATACTAAATTACCTTACTGCCTTAATTAACCCTTACTGCCTTAGATGACTAATATTTAGGCTTTAGGAGTTTAAATCAAAATAAATCAACCGAGGTACGTACACAAACAAATTAAACACAAAATATTATTCTTTCGTTTCACAGATTTTACTATTTATTATTTTCTAACAATAAGTGCCGATGATATGCCAAGTGATATTCACTACATTTTTAATATAATAAGAATAATAATAACAGACAGCCTTTGGACTTCTTTTTTCAATAAAATACTAAATTATTAATTAATACTGAAGTAAAGGGAAAAACATAGTAAGAATTACTTAATTACATACTTACATATATAAAATACCATACATATACTCGTAGATACTTAGTTACTTATCGTATTACTTATATATACATTTATGTATTAGAAAATTCCAAGAACAGGACTTCCCGACCTTGAGCGTCCTTATCTCGATAATTAAAATGTAACAATTTAAAACGATCAAGACAATGCGACATGAGGAGTTTCCGTTTCCCGATCGACGCGTGCGCATCACCTGTCAGAGCAAGGTGGTCGAGCGCGCACTTGTACTGGAACGTACCACTGTGCGCCAGTTGATAAGACCTTATTAGCCTTAAAATACATTATGCCTTTAATATACTGTATATTATGTATAGTTGTGGTAAATTTTAAAATATCTTGTAACATAAATATCTCACAACATACACACGCGGTCGTCTGTTCCTATGCTAAGCAACTTTTAGTGCTTGTGTTGTAGGTAACAGCCGATTGTTATAACTATTTTTTTCGATAAAAAATACATAGAAATTTGAAAAACATTTGAAGTAGAACTTGTTTACGGACGCTTGACTTGGGGAGTAAGCTGGTGAATGCGTGACGAGAGCGTTACGAAAAGTGTGATCAGGCGAGGCGAACGGAAGATATATAAGTTAGAAAAGAAAAAAAGAGAGAGTTACGTTTCGTATATTACTGCGGGATCAACCAAAGAAGTTTTACTTCATTGCTCTAAAGCACACTCGTTTTTTTTTTTTTTTTTTTGTATATAAAAATATACATATGAGAGCTCTTTCATGGATCAAAAGGAAACCTCTCGCCGCTCCATTTCGCAAGCACACCTGTATCGAAAAAACGTATCAGGTGGCATGTACGTTGATACGAGCGTGTTTTTGAGGAATTTCGTATATTAATAGTACACGATAATTAACCGACAATCCGATTAAACGTTGCATTTTAATATAAGCTTTTTTATCAGACTCGAGCTTAATGCGTAAAGCATCATTAATACGTTTAACATATTTGTTATTCTGACAAGACGAAGTCAAAATTTATAACTATACTTGGGTGGTTTGAATATAATCTGTACATTTATTTATTTATACTGTTGTTATAAGTAGGAAAGTTTGGATTTTTGTTTATTGGTTAGACACAGATAGATTAACGCAATTTCTGTTTAACTTTTAATAATAATAATTTACAATTCACAACTTATATATCTTTATATCATAACTATAAATAATTAGCTCTCAAATTGTGAATTGTAAATATGTATATTATTATTAAAAAAAATCATCGAAATCGGTTCACCCAGTCAAAAGTTCTGAGGTAACATAGATTAAAAAAAATACAACCCTAGTGGTCAGTTAACTACCTGTTATAATCAGTCAGTCAGCTTATCAGTTACTTATTTATGTGATAAACTTTTTGTAATCGAAACAGGTCCCTACCATATAAGATCAATTTATATCGGGCGCGATTTATACGAGTGCAATGCCGATAGTAAATTGTGAAATATAAAATAAATATTTGCAATGTAAAAAAAATGATTTTATTAAAGACATCACATTAGAAACCTCTAAAACTAGCAGTGTTCCCCTACTATCATCATTACAGCCTATACAGTCCACTGCTGGACATAGGCCTCCACAAGTTTACGCCAAAAATAACGTGAACTCATGTGTTTTGCCCATAGTCACCACGCTGGGCAGGCGGGTTGGTGACCGCAGTACTGGCTTTGTCGCACCGAAGACGCTGCTGCCCGTCTTCGGCCTGTGTATTTCAAAGCCAGCAGTTGGATGGTTATCCCGCCATCGGTCGGCTTCTTAAGTTCCAAGGTGGTTGTGGAACCTTGTTATCCCTTAGTCGCCTCTTACGACACCCACGGGAAGAGAGGGGGTGGCTAAATTCTTTAGTGCCGTAGCCACACAGCACCCCTACCATATTATGCATGTATTATATATATATATATATATATATATATATATATATATACTCTATATCTATACTCTATTTAAGTACTAAAGAAAACAGCATCAAAATACGGTGCGTAGATTTAAAGATCTAAGCATACAGACAGCGGGAAGCGACTTTGTTTTATACTATGTAATGATAATGAAAAATATACAAACTGCCTATAGCTTACAATGTCGCATTAATTGCATTGAGTTCGTTTTAAACATTTGTCATGTAAATGTCATTTTAGAATAAGTTTATCATCAATCAAAGTACTTCAACTTCTTTTTTTAGTATTTTTAATGAGTGATAAATTTAATTTTATTGACTACCTTTTCACGTAAGCAGTTGCGATCTAAAAATTGTAATCACTAATATTTTTATGTTGAGTCAGCGCTGTAATGTGCATAATTTATATTATAACTAGCTGACCCCGCAAACGTTGTTTTGCCATATATGTTATTAGCCCCCTTAATCCCCCCGTATAACTTAGGGGTATGAAAATGATGTTGGTTGATCCTCAGACCTATCCGAAGTAACTGACAGTGTGACACGAAAATTTTATATATAAGACGACTTGAGTACTAGATAAATCAATAAAATAAATATAAATAATAATACTTAGGCTTACATATAAATTAAACCATAAAAACTAGAGTAGTACTTTTTATGACATCTTTAACGAAAGACAATCTGTCTGGCATTTTAATATATAGACGCAATCAAAATAATTTAATGAATTTTCGGACTCTAAAACTATTTAATATTGTGATATACAATTGTTGTTTGATATATAATTGAAACGCTTTATTTTAATCAATACATAGACGGGACTAAGAATAAATCATTACAGCCTATACAGTCCACTGCTGGACATAGACCTCCACAAGTTCACGCCAAAAATAACGTGAAATCATGTGTTTTGCCCATAGTCACCACGCTGGGCAGGCGGGTTGGTGACCGCAGTACTGGTTTTGTCGCACCGAAGACGCTGCAGCCCATCTTCGGCCTGTGCATTTCAAAGCCAGCAGTTGGATGGTTATCCCGCCATCGGTCGGCTTTTAAGTTCCAAGGTGGTAGCGGAACTGTGTTATCCCTTAGTCGCCTCTTACGACACCCACGGGAAGAGAGGGGGTGGCTATGTTCTTTAGTACCGTAGCCACACAGTAAGAATAAATGTCAATATAATATTTATAATTTCAAAAGCAGTTCAGAAATAAGGGTGTATACATAAATATGACGCACTATCATACAAAATGTCAATGATTTTCCCTTAATTTCAAAAATGCTAATATATATATATACATATTTAAGCCTTACGAAAAAGTTTCAAGCTTCTTACTCCAGAAATTACAAACAACCAACAAATTACACCCCCTATTTAAAGTTAGAATCGAAATAAAAGTTGAAACGCGTTTTCTCATTTTTAATATGTAGACCAGAATTAATATTGGTTGCTTCCGGCTACAATAATGACCGCTATTTAGCTCCTTGAAGGTAGGTAGATGGTCTACAAAATGCTTCATACGTATTTATTGATTTTTAATCAGTAGTCCAAAAGTTAAGTTAAAGTTGTGTTTCCTGCTTCTAATTTAAGAAATGTCGAATTTTTCATACAAACATTCAACCCCTATTTCACTTTCTTAGAATTTCAATTTTTCAAAATTTGTTCTCAGTGGACTTCTATTAATTATAAACTTGTAGTGTTTGTACCACAGAAAAATAAAAAATAAACTTTCATACAAACTTGTGAGAGTTTTAGACGAAGTTAATGCAGTCCTGTCACAACTTTCTTTCGTAACGGGCGTTTATTAAGTATTAAAGTACCTGAATTTTTTGAGTTTGAAGCATTTTATGTCATTTATAAAATCGTTTGAGAGTTCTCCATCATCACCATCATCATATGCGACGAAAATTAAACAAAATCTACTAAATTATTCATAAATAAACATCTGCTGAAGAATCATTACCCAGAATCGTTACAAGTTGACGGAAAAATAGCTGACGCGATTAGTTATCATTAGAACGGGATCATAACGATGACATTTTGGCATACAAATATATTGACAAATAGTACAAGGATCAAAGTTCAAGACAGGTTGGTATAAAACAAACCTTATTTTTCAAACCATAAAGATTAAAACAGCTTCATTTATAAATATTTAAAATAGCTTAAAGCTTGTGTTAATGACATAAATGTTTAGGAAAAAATTACTGTTAACTATCTTGAAAAAAAAAAACATACAAACCTCAACCTTATTTCTTTACAAATATTTTTTTATTGTACGCCATCATATGTCACGTATTAAATTTTTGTTAATTTTGAGACGGAGGAACGCACATGTGCAGCCTACTGTTCCTATTTTTTATCTCCTCGCTCCTTTCCAGTGACAAAGTGTCAACAATTGACGCAGATGTTACCAAATAAGAACGCGAAATTAATATTTAGTAGCATTTAGTGCCGACAGTTTTTTTGGTCTGTTTAAAATAAACATATAATTGTACAATATCAATAATCGTTAAACAAACCTATTTTCAGTATTTTATTTTAAGAATACGAGAAAACATACTTTAAATATTATTTATTTTTAATTGATTGTACATTTTTATCTTTTCCCCAAAAATACATATATATCGTAGATGTCGTGATGAGTACTACTTAAATTATATCAACGCGGTTAGTGTTTAAACCTCTTTGTATGTGTAATTACTAATTCTGTTATGATGCTGGTTTGAAAACCCTTTGAAAAGTATATATAATAGGTGACTCGCTTTAAAAAGATGACTGGCGACGATCGCTCTAGGACTTTCTTATTAGAGTCGTCGAACTATTAGCATTACTATTGTTCTAATAATTATTGTATTAGCATTTAATCTGTGTTTATTAAAATATTGTTATCGAGTGTAACGAAATAAGTATAAAGTTATTGTTATAGGCAATAGGTTTATTCCGAACCAGTGGCGTAGCTATCATAGGGCCAGGTGGTGCAGTGCACCAGGGCCCCGGAGCTCAGGGGGCCCTCTAACCTCAGCTTTGAAAAAAAAAAAATAATAAAATAAAATAAATTAAAAAAAAAAGGCCAATACAAGTTCAAACAACGCGGAAAGAGGGGAGGAGGGCCCGATTCTTTCCCTATGCACCAGGACCCTTGTCCCCCTAGCTACGCCACTGTTCCGAACCGAATACGACAGATATGTCGTGATAAATCGTTCGGATTCGTTCGTCACTATCCCGAGTAGTAATTTTTTCGTGTTCCTTAGAAGGACCGGACTGGCATGCCTGATCTGGACCGGATAAATAATTACATAATTATCCACCCTCCTATTAGAAGCAAGCTGGCAAACTCAAATAAAAAGATGCACACCACTAAATATGTCAAGTCACAATAGTATCAAGAAAGTAATTTTTAAGTTTATTTTTTAAGTTAATTGGTGTAATACTTTCAATCAATTTTGATGGTAAGTCATTTATTAGTCTAGGCACTAAATAAGCGGTAGTTCGCTCAGCATATGTGTTGTGTATGCGCCTAGTAGTCCATAATCGGTTTTTTGCGATAGCACGGGTGTAAGTAGGGTGTTTAACATGTTGCCAGAATTTTTGATTTGAATAATTTTCCTTTCATCACAGTGTTTATGTCTATCCTTAAAATTTAAAATGATAATTAAAAATAAACGGAAATAAATTATTATGATATTTATTTCCGTTTAATTTTTCTAATATTATTTATTTATGTTTTTACTTTAAATATCAATTATTTTTATATTATTATATAATTATTATTATTAATTAAATTTTATTTATTAACTTCTAATAATTAACTACTTCCTACTACTTCCGACTGCTCCACTGTGTAGAAATGGACTTCCCGCTAGACTGTACTGATAACTGTATATATACTCACTCAGTGCGCTTAAAAACATTGATAGCGCGATTCAGACTCAGTTCGCGTAATTTCTTTCAGACTATCCTGATCTGGACCGGACCGGGTCCTGATCCAGTATGCCTTACCATACTTGATTATATTTTACATCAGGCTGTCCTTATCTGGACGGACCGGGACCCGATCCAGTATGCCTTACTATACCTACTTGATTATATTTTACATCAGGTTGTCCTTGTCTGGACCAGACATGGTCCTGATAGAGCTTGCCGGATCTGGCATGCCTCATTGTATCCTGATCCAGTCCAGATACATGGTCTGGTTGAGCCTGACCTTTTTCCTAGTCGGGATCTTCATGGCGACGTCATATTGCTTACGTCACTATATTAAGAAACATATAGAGAATCTTCTTATATAATTTGGTTTACTCGGTTACCTTTGGTGATCTTCGCAGACCTTAAATTATTACATATAAGATTGTAAGTCTTAATGGTAACATTTAATCAAATCTATAAAATTTAAGCTCTTTATAAAATAGTGAAATAATATTAATACCTAATAAATTACGGTATATAATTATTATTTTAAACTTACTAAAACTTTGTAAAAAAAAAGAAAATATTTTTTTTTCTGATGTAGTTACTATTTTAAAATACAAGTAAAGTTTTGATACTTGTTATTTACCAGTTAATGTTTGTATTTAAAAATAAAACGACGCATTTTAATGGAGTGAAATGCCCATTTATTGATAATTAGTTTAATTGTAAAAGATTTAATTATATGGAGCTCTTTCGCAGAAGAGCGAAGTTAATGCCTTAATGGTGACTTGTGTCCGTTTTAGGCGGTAATGCGAACACGAAATATGCCGAAACAGGAATCTTTCCGAGAGATTTTTTAATTGTACTACTGTTTAATAATATTGGACAATTTTCGCGGTGTCTCATGTTTTTTTTTTATACTATAAAAGTGACAAACAAGCGTATGGTCAATCTGCTAGTATGAGGATACCGTAGTAGTATGAGGTAGATGAGGTACCGTACGGTATCGTGGGCTGCAGCTACTGCTCTAGCCGGCGATCCCCCGTGGGAACTCGTGGCGGAGGTCCTTGCCGAGACCTACTCATACGTCTCGGGTAGGAGGGCTCTCGGTGAGAACCCCACGTTGGACGGGATCCTACAGGTGCGCCGGATGGGGCAAGAAGCACTAATGTGGAGGTGGGGGGAGGACCTGGCGGAGCAGCCGTATGGCACACGCGTAACGGCTGCCTTGCGCCCGGTCCTTGAGCGGTGGATGCGCCGTAAGCGCAAACCCCTCACCTTCCGTCTGACGCAAGTTCTCACCGGGCACGGCTGCTTTGGTGAATACTTGTGTCGGACGGCCCAAATGGAGCCGACGACTGGATGTCACGATTGTGGCGCGGCGGTGGACTCGGCCCAGCACACCCTCGGCGGCGCTACGTCGCGATCTGACGACAGTCCTCGGAGGGGACTTGTCACTGCCGAGCGTTATCACCGCGATGCTCGGCGACGACGAGTCCTGGAAGGCGATGGTCTCCTTCTGCGAGATAGTAATGTCCCAGAAGGAGAATGACGAGCCGGATGAGAGGGGGGGCCACCGACGAGGCCTCCGTCCGTAGGCGACGAATGGGGGTGCGTAGAAGGCGCTACTTAATGCGTTTCCAGTAACGCCCCTGTGCCCATGTCAGGCCGGGATGGGAACCCGGTTCTGCTAGACATGGCGTCGTCGGGATTGTTCAGAGGTGAGCCGGACAGTCCCCATGGAGGAGAAGTCTGGTCTTTTCGCCGAGGCCAGCCTGTCGCTGGAGGGATCCTGTTGCCTGTAGATCCGGGACCCTCCAATTAAAGCGGCTGAAGGCTCCCGCAGGGGTTTTGGTCGGTAGTGCACCCCCAAGTGCTGAAGCCGACATACGGTCTAGGAATGCCTACCCAGGCATCCTGGATATCACCCGTAAATGGGTTACCCTGCGATATCAAAAAAAAAATCTGCTAGTATGCGGAGATACGCCTGCAACCCTAGAAGCATTGCAAGCGTGTTGCCGACCCTAGCTTCTTATTCTGATCGATTCTAATGTGATATTTTTTTTCTGTGTTTTCGCTTTTTTTTATGTTTATTTTCTTTTATATAAACTTGTCCTGACAACAAAGGACACAAAAAAAATCATACAATTTGATGCAGTCGTTTGGAAGTTATGCGTGTAATCGTACATACATTCCGGCCATTTATTTTCATTTGTATAGATATAATACATATTAGGCTATCTCTGTACGTTATAAAAATAAACATTTCAGCGTGATTAAGAATTACGTTTTCTTTTTTGAGTTAATGAATTCGACTGTCCCTACGTACAGTATCGAATCTGAAAATTTTCTATTTTTTTTTATTGCATGAAAAAACTACTTTTTATATATATTTTCAAAGAAAAAAGAGAAAATGCTATAAAATACACATAAAATCACATTTTTCATGAGCTTATACTCAATATCGATACTTAACAAATCATTCAGCGTAAAAAATGTAAAGTGCCTTTTTTCAATTTCGATATTATACGTAGGGACAGTCTAATTATTGGATTGGTAGATTTTCTCGTTTAAACTATTAAATCATCTGTAATAAAACTTGGTTTATTTGTTTTTAAGACCTGAATTAACACATCGTGTTACTTTTATGCTGAAACTTTCAAGGAAATGGTTCTAAAGCATCCACAATCCTAATGTACGGGAAATGTCTGTAGTTTTTAGAAAACAATGTGTTTTTTACCCACCTATGTATGTCATTTTGTAGGCTTTACCCCTAAAATTTCGATGTGAAGCTAGGAAAGATACAATACTAATTTTGTTTGAAATAGCCAATATACCCATCACCGTATGGTTAAATAGTTTGGATGACAATAGAGCGTTATGTTTGAAATCTTATTTATTACGATTTAAAACTCAATTTTAATTTATGTTTAAAATTATTTGCCATGTAAAGAAAATTTTAGATGGGTATAGCAGGTAACTGTCCTGTTTTAGCTTTTTGGTTACGATTTTCAAACAAAGATCCCAAATAACATCGACGTATAGCTAGCTCGCTGCGGTGTCGGCATCGTCGCTTGCCTGAACAACACGATTTCGGTTATTCCGTTTTCTAGTTACAATATAGCGTATGTCACTCAGTTACAACTTAGTATTCTGTTCTAAGTTTATCCATTAGGTATAAAAAAGCGCATCGTTCCTTATAAATATATATAATATAGATAGGTATATAACATGGTTATAACAAAATTGTAGTTAAACGAACGGCAAGTAACAGCTGTGCTTGAAATAAAAACACACGCACTAAATTGGTAAATTTCGTCTCTGGGTGGTTCGGCAGATACGCGTTTATAGCTATCTGTGTAAAGGATCCACAGATGCAATAAAACGCGTGTGATGTGGACGCACGGTGGCCTTGGTGTGTGCTCTAAGTTTTAGCTTATTTTTATAAGTAAAAAATATTATATTGTTTTTATTTTCATGTTTTAATCCATTTTTAATGCATATTTTCTTTTCTATTAGTCGTATTTTTAAGTGTTACTCTTTTATTATCTTTATTATTAATTTACACATTATATACTCTTTTTTTTCATACACCTAAGTCGGCAAACAAGCGTACAACGTACCTTATACTAAGCATATTCCATAGCATATGTACACCTGCAACATCAGAAGCATCAAGTGCGTTGGCGACCCTGTCTCCACTCTCCCCAGGAGCTCTGGCCACCTTACTCACCACAGGAACACAACACTACTTGAAAGCAGTATTATTTTTCTGGTGATTTTCTGCAAGGTTGAGGTACTTCGCTAGACGGCCTGTTTCTTTATCGTGACGTATTTACGTTTCATCAGTTTCAAATCAGTGAAAAAACGAGTGCGCTTTAGATCACACGACTGAAGTAAAACTTTCGAAACGTAACTTTCTCTCTCTTTCTATCTTCACTAACTTATATCTCCGTCTCAACTTCTGTTCGCCTCGCCAGGTCACACTTTTCGAAACGGTCTCGTCACGCATTCACCAGCTTCCTCCCCAAGTCAAGCGTCCGTAAAGAAGTTTAACATCACAAATTTAACCACAGATAATTTGAAAATTTAACTATACGCTACAGTTAGCTATAGCTTAAAGAAGAGATATTTCTAAATCCAATATTAAACCTTTATTTAAAAAAAGTGCTACTTGCTAGACGTTTTTGTTTTGTGCCATACATTCGACGCGTAGCGCTAGTGAAGGCGGCCGGGGCGTGTTGGCGACCGACGCGACGAGCCAATTTCACAGATTCGTCACCGATTAGCACGCGCCGCTCGACATCATGAGAGTAGTCGACACTCGACACTATTGCATGTATATTGGTTACTTAACGTTCATAAAATTTGGTTAATCATAACGGTCGTCGTGCACCATTGCATCACATAAGTATCCGTGGTCATCAAGTGACAATCGAGAGGAGGTTCTCAATTCGACTGTATTTTTTATGTGTGTTATCTCACAAATTTTACTTTTATTTTTCAACGTTTACTGGGTGTCGACTGTCGGTACACCGAGCAAAAAGTTGTCATTGTGCACAGTTACAGATTTTGACAATTCTTTTTTTAAATTATATATTTGACATACTCTACGTCAACTGGGAAGTTTTATTCTTTTTAAAAGAGTCAATTTTTTTTCTTTCTCAATTTTTCATCTTTTTAAAATAGTTTGTACCATACACATTATATTTTTTTTAATAGTTTTTAACCTTCTCAGTATGTATTATGAAGAAAAAAAATTGACTTTCTCTTGACAGTCAGTTATTTATGCGTATAGTTATAAGATAGAAGTCGATCAAATGTACCAATTTCGATAGGTGCTAGTATAGAAATGCAAAGCGGCGCCAGTGAGACGCCGAGATCACTGCAGCGAGCAGACGTACCCTGCTACACACTACTGTACATTGTATATACATGTGTGTACATGTGTACTACTCGGTCTGTGGTTTGAATCTATTTTGTTCTTATTGTCAGCATATCTAATCTATAAAACTTGCTGAATGTTTTTATTATATAATGTCTGTTAATTAAGAAAATGTCATAGTATATTTGTATTGTAGTATACATACATAATTTGCATAAGCGAAAACTAATTATATGATATATCTGGATAAAAAATGGCAAACAATCGTATAATTTATTTATTTTATTTGGAATTTCATTGCAATTAAGTAACACTTAAATTACGATTATAAAAACCGGCATTTATTATATATTTCATAATAGCAAGACATGCCATTGGTCCTTTTAATTATACGATAATCATAGCGATGATAACGGACATGGTATCTACAACGGCGCTTAAATATCGGGAGTTTCAAGCTGAAAATTGCGGTAAGTCCCGTAGAATCTAGTGTTCATTGGTAGTGAAAGCCTAATAACTTTTATAGCTTCTCGAATAATATCAAAGAAGTAAACAAACGGTGCTCTTAATTTGCTTTCAAATTGATGTGAGCCACTTATTTATTGTATTATTCTTTTAAGTACAAGTATTTTATAAAAAAATTCCGCACGATTTCTTTAAATATATTTTATTACTTAAAATGAAGTCATAAAAAACAATATATTTGTAATAAATTTAAACAATATAAACTTATACATATATACAACATTTATGTAAATATTTGTATAAAAACATTCTTTATTTGTCACTCCGTTACTTTTCAAGACGGATACTTAATACTTTTTGAAAAGTGACAAATTATCTCCACTTAAACGACCGGTGTCTTTGCACCTTTTCATTATTTCGTTTTAACGCTAAAAATATATGCTTTTTTGAGTATTTAAGATACGAATTCTTTATTTCATCATTATACGAATAATAAGAATGTCCTTACGAGTGTTAATACGGTACGCTACAGAATTTGTAAAAAAAAAAACAATTTTGAATTTTACGATTTTCATACATCTCTTGAAAGTCAGGGAAATTGTTAAAATAAGCTTACCTAGTAATTAAATACATTTTTATGATTTAAATGGTTATTTACTCATTAAAAAAATACTCATATGTTTACATATACTTAGGCAATTACTGTAACTAGTTGTTGTAAATTGATTTAGTAGTAGTTTGTATTTGGTTTTTCAACATGAATATTAATAAAACAGTATTGAAAATTAATTTAATTAAGATAATTATTCGAAAAACCATTGACTTTATTAATTGATACCACGCAAACCATTACCGATGCATATTAAACATGCTCCATTAAAATTTGCTAAGAAAATTGTATAAAGTGGCAGCTGTAGAATTATACGTCGATTTCAATATGCAAAAGTAATAAAAATGGTGAAAAATACACCGAGAAGTGTATTAAATTTATTTAAGACATTTATATCGATTTCAATTTATTCTTTCATGTACTTTTAATTACTTCGAAACCTTTTTAACCTTTTTGAATTCAAAAAAGGAAAGAGTTCGGAATTCGATTGAATTTTTTTTTTATCTGTGTTAACTACATAACTTTTTACTAGGCGTACCGATTTTAATGATTTTTTTAAATCGAAAAGTGGTGTTTGATTGGTCTCATTTAAATTTGATTGAGATCTGATGAGTACTTTTTGAGTTATTACAGATATTTAATTGATTGCTTTATCGACTACCTACCTACGCCGTATTACTTGTCGATGTAATTGAAGTCGGTATTTTTTTTTTCGTTTGCGAGAGAAACAAATATTTTAGGTTGACTACCTATTTTGGCAGTCTTCAAAATGATATTGAGGTTGTAACCTCTAATTCACCGAAAAATCTTCGTGTCTTCTTCATTCTACGTGACATTGACGAAGTTATCTATGCTATCTTGGCACTAGTGAAAGCCATCAATTCTAAATTCAAATCAATTCAATTCAATTATTATTAATGCCTTTTCACTCGAATCTCTATTTATTATTGTGAAGAGCAATTTTTAACTTTATGTATGTTTAAAATGGATAAAATTAAAATTAACGGACCGACTTTAAAAATTCGTTCACCAGCATAATGCTGCGTTATCACTGAATGAAATAATTTGTAAATTATATATCGCTCTATTTTTTTTTCATCAACGCGGGCTAAGACGCGGCCAGAAACCTAGTCAGTATTAATATAATTCGTTGCAATGTGGATGATAATAATAGACATTTAAAAAGCCAATGATATCGTAAATTAGGTTCTGTATTTTGAGGAACAGCTGATTTTTCGCCTGACCACATTCGGCTACTCGCACCTGCAGAGATTTTTAGCCGGGTGATCTTTAGTTTTTTATAAATTTGACACCTGGCTGTCCTGCCTAGCCAGGAACAGCCGGCCGTGGAAGAATGCGTGCTGTTGTCAGCAAGCGTAATTAAATATAAAATAAAAATATATGTAGCCTTTGTGGTAATTGTTGACGAACATTTAAATTAAAAAAAAATTGAAACATTCAAAAATAGTATACCTACATCTGCTTTTGATGACGACAATAAATAAAGTGAATTAAAAATATTTTTAGCATTTTATTTTAAAACCGGAATACTTTTTATTCGTTAGTAAAATTGCTCTTTTCAATTATGAAATACGTACAATTTGTGAATTTCAAATTTGTTGAATGAACGTAAAACAGGTAATAACTGACATGGCTCACTTAAGTCCGTTTTATTCGAAGAAATACATCCATTATTCCGTTTAAGGAGTTTATATGCTACTTTACTTGGCATTATGCTGCATGCTCGTTTGCATTTTTTCTTATATTAAAATTTTTTCATGCACTTTATTGGTATACTTGTATTCTCCTCGTACAGGAAAATTCTGTGTCAAGTGGATTTAGCCTAAGAAATAAAAATCATTATAATTTTATTTTAAAAATATGCTATAATTTGACCTTAAAAATATTGACACTTCCAAATACTTTAAATTTTATAGAATCTGTTTTAACCATTAGAATATAAGTACGTAGAATTATTGCTTTCTTTAAAAAGTTGCAATAATAATTATTTTAGAACAAATAAAAACCAATCTTTATATATTAGTAGTTCGATAAGTTTTTTTTTTTATCTGTACATTATTTCTAGCATAATGTAGTAAACTATATCAAATTTTTAGTCCGAAAAACGGAACTGAATTGGTGCTCCCCACCTGTTGTCCTAGGTCATGGGAAATAGGTACCTATCAAAAAGTCATTGTACCTATTAACTAAATGGCCTACGATTTGCGTTCTTATTCACTTATGTACTTATTCTTTGTATTCGTCCTTCAGTAAAAATTAAATAACTAAATACGCGTCAGATTAAGCCTTATTGTTGGACGCAGCTGGTTCTTTCAGTTTTTTTAAAGACATTTAGAGAGCATACTAATAAATAATATTTGGCTTCCAACCTACTTTTAGATTTGTATAGATATGGATTATTATCCTAGAAATATAGGTACCTATTTATTGTTTTTTTTTTTGTATTAAATTCCATTGGTTGGTTTATTTTAATCCCTTACATATTTCAAATAAAAGAAACGAAATATAAATTGAAATTCGTGTCTTTCATTTAAAAGGTGTGATATAAATAAAGAGTCAATTCATTTAAAGTATTTATGTTCACTCTTTTAGCGGGACAGATTATTAATGTTTGTATTTTATTATTTTACACACACACAACACAAAAACACACATACATATACACAAACATATTTATTGTACATCATTAAGGTATTCATAGTTCAGTTACAAAAGAAATGGCCTTAAATTATGGCAAATGTTTGAAAAGGTGTTCCTGACACGTAAAAGGTCTATAACGTTAAAATGTCATTCGCAAATCGTTTTATTATGCGAATTTGGTCCTTATTAAATGTCATTATAAGGATTATCAGATAGTTTGTTAAGTATGTTGTATAGTGGTATAAGTGTTTAGGGTGAATCCACCTGACATTGCTCACCTGTAGAGACAGTTGCGTCACACCTTGACCTTATTAAATACATAGATGCCTATTCGTGTTTCCCTGTCCTTGTTTACTAATAAAGACATATCTGTTAATATAAACTGGTGGTGCGAATTTCCGGACAAGTCGACAAATTTGAAATATTGTATTTGGTAACGCTCCACTGAAATTCTGCGCTGCAGTTTGCTACAATAATTACTGAGCTACAGATCTTTGCTTTACTATTGTGGTGTTGTAATAATTTTCTTTTCAATTTCAATTATTTTTTTGCTATTCTTGTTCAGTACGAAGATCTTATACATGTAAAATATTTACCAATGTTTAGATTTTATTTCAGATACTGATTCTAAAATATTTAATTAAATTGCTAAGTAGCTCATAGGTAAGACCCTAAGGACTTATTTTACATCCTGCTTTGTAAATCCTATCAGTAACTTATATCTCAAATAAACTTTATTAGGAACTAGTGAGACATATCCTTAATGTGGATGTAGGTATAAATGTATTATAATGTTGCTATACTGAAACAAAATGATGAAATAACTACGAAATAAGGTTTTGTGGTGGAACCCGCATTGTTTTATCTTTATCGTTTCAGATGTTCTCAAGTGCACCTATCAACGAACTACATTTTATTTTTATTTATCTTTAATGTCCATTGTTATGGGAAAAAGTAAGCTTTAAATTTTATTATGATGGTGTTACTAGGGAAATATCTGAGTGATTCGAATGTATCCTGCCCAGGTAGAAGGCAGTAACCAATCTTTACTGCTTTTGTAGACTTTAACGCAGTAATCTGGTTTAGAGCGAGATTTCTGAGGTCATTTTTGGTTTGAAATAATTTTGATACCGTCGAAATTGTCTTGACGAAATGTTACATACGTATTCATTGTGAATTTAAGAAAGTATATTTTATTAACAGAAATATTTCATTACAACAAATATTTACTTAATTATTTATTGATTTACCAGCAGTTATTACACTGAAATATTCAAACACAACAACCAATACAACACAAACAAAATTACAAAACACACTGGCTTTATCTAAGTCTAAAAGAACTGTTTTGCTTAAATGTTCATCTTTCTTCTTAGATATAGTCAATCATCAATACATATAATACGAATGTCACCGGTCACTGTCTGTACATTTAAGATATATGAAGAAAAATATTATTGGGACCTTTATCAACGCAAATAGCACCCAAAACAATGATTGTCAGAATTTTTGTCTCTTTGTCTGTACGTTTGTGCACATTAATCGCAGAACAGCTTATCAGATTTAGTTGTGGTTTTTACTAATATATTGCAGCAAGCTTAGCTTTACATTTAGTGTTTGTTTCATTTTAATCGGTTCATAAATAAAAAAGTTATGCCAATTTAAAGAATCACGTTAAACAAGTAAAGTCACTATTCCACGCGGATGAAGTCGCGAGCACAGATAGTATAATATAAATAGTAATGTCATACAAGTCGCAATATACATTCCCGTAGTTCCCGTAGTGTATTCTAATGTCAAATAGCTGTATGAAACACGTGCTCAAACCTCATAGTAGAAAAATATGATGGAAATGGTAAGCGAAACTTAGCAAACATTTCTTTTAAGCCAGGCTCCTATTCAATATCGATTAATATGATATAATATATTCAAAATCAATTCGTTTTCAAACTTTTTAACTTCGAACTCGACAATCGATAAATAATTGCTATTAAAATGAGAAATAATTCGGTTACAGGTAGCGATCATAATCTGTGAACTTATGAAAAAAGATAAAATGCAAAATTAGTATGAAACTTAGAGTAAATAAAAGCAAGAAGCATGACACTAAATCATATGTAGTAGATACATTTTTTTAACTAGTTCGGCAAACAAGCGTACGGCTCACCTGGTGGTAAGCGATTACCGTAGCTTATAGACGGCTGCAACACCTGAAGCATCACAAGCGCGTTGCCGACCCCATCCCTAATTCCCCCCCAGGAGCTCTGGTCACCTTACTCACCAACAGGAACACAACACTTCTTGAAAACAGTATTATTTAGCTGTAACCTTCTGTACGGTAGAGGTCCCCAGTGGGGCTGCTCCATATTTTAAGCAGAAAATATCCTGTTGTGCCCTACCTCAGTTAAACATACTACATACATACTATCTATAAGCTATATAAAATAATCAGATCGGCTTAGATCTTAGATCGGTATGCATTATATGTATTTTAAATTAATGCCTCTTAATACTTTTATCCACCTGTATAAAAAAGACTGCAAGCCCACTTCAAATTGTAATAGAAATGGTCTACCTGGTTATGTTACGAATGTAAAACGGGTATGATAAAAGCGTCAATCAATTTGATATTTACGCTTGCTTAATCTTTTTGCTTGTCTTTATTAATCTTTATGATGTATATGTACATGACATTGTTACAAATGGTGTTGTATTGAAGTGAAAGAGGCCAAAACTATAATGTAAATATTAGACGCACTGCTTAATTTATGTTGACTAGCTTATAAGGAAAGGTTTATGGTCAGCATTTTAGCATACTTCTAATATGTTTTTTCACAGTTCGACTACATAATAGCGAGATGTTGGTTGGCCTGCACTTCGCGACTTTTTAAGTACGCTTTCTGAAACTGAAAGGATTATGATAATTTGTTTAGTAGTTGCTGAGATTATATAACTCTTTTTTGTTATATTAGTATATCACATATTATTTAAATGTAACTTAAAGATGATCATTTAGTTAGACCACATTATAAATTAAAATAAATTGCTATATTGTTGCTAAGCGCAAAGTTGAAGATATGCTCGAAAAATTTTAAAGTTTTTCTTAAGTTTCTAATACTTTGTAAGTACCTAGTTGTCATGGTATTAAAATTTAATGTTTCGGAAAGTGGAAAATTATTTCAATTTCACACGTTTGACAGTACGCAAGAAATGACATTGTCAGTCAAATCAGCTACTAGAACAATAAAAAAAAAATCCTATTAAAATTTTGATATCATTTCCAAGTCGCTATTCCGTGCTTCCAGCCCTTCGCCACTTGCATGAGTCTGGCAGTTGAGGCGAGCACATGGCACGCACCTTGCGCCAGGTGACACCAACTGGCACACTTCTGGATTATCGTTAGAATTGCTCACGTTACACGCTATTTGCGTTATGTACCTAAATCTATCTTCAAGAAGATGACGCACACAACTCAATTACATAATTTATAACATTTACAATGATTAATTAATAGGTAAGTAGGAATTTCTCTTGTGTTGGAAAACGAGAGAAATTCCTACTGGCGGCCGTTGAGTTTGAGGCATTGTATTAATTAATTTAATCTAATTTGGCCATTTATTAGTGCTGAAGTTATTATTTTAGGTATCCAAATTGAGCATAGTTAAAAAATTAAACACATGTTCTGACCCGACAGACAGATATTGTGCTGACTTGTGAAATATCAAATTAGTATTATTTAAATCGTTACGTTTTGACAATTTTCTGCTAAATTTCCATAATTTTTCTTTCTATAAGAACCTTCTTTAAAAAAGTGTTGGAAAATGTTGTTTGTTAGAAAGTTTTGATTTCACGAGTCACAAGCAGTAATTATTTAGCTGTGATATGGTGTAAGATTGAGGTACTCTCCCAGTCGGGCTGCTGCAGATTTTGACAAGATACCTTATTTCGTAATCGCTCTGGTGTAGTGGTGCGTGCATCGTATGGACGCACACACACCGGCAATTGCGGGTTCGATTCCCGATTGGAATGGATATTTGATTTGTACAAATATATCTTTCCGGTTTTGTCTGTCGTTGACTCGTCGTTGGGTCACCCCACCGTGCTTCAAAGAGCGCGTCAAGCTGTCTTATATGCATACTGTTATCATATACACATGATATCGATCGTTACTCATAGTAAGGAATATATATTCACCAACCCGCAGTGGAGCAGCGTGGTGGTTTTAGCTCAGACACTTCTCCTACATGGTTAAGGAGGCCTGCGCCCAGCAGTGAGATGTTACAGGCTGAATTGTGTATCGTTATACCTTATGTTTATGATCATTGATGTTTATATACGAGTATAGTTCAAAATATTTAGTTTCAACTAAAACATAGTAAGAGTAAGTATTTACGTTTACGACGTTGGTTAAAAAATTATAAAACCTTTTTAGAACGATCTGATAAGTAATTAATTAACGTCTACCAGCTTTACCGATATTTTGACGGTAAAAATTCTTGACGGTTTTCTTTGAATCTTATATTTATGATACGATTTTTAAGATGTTTCCTTTTTTTATTGAAACGTCGGATTTATGATATTTTTTTAGGTTCGGAATTTAAAATAAAAATAATTTTTGAAGAGGCTTCAGGAAGGAATCTTACTAATATTATAAATGCGACGTAGGAGTTTTTGATGATTTGATGTTGATGCGATGTAAAACTTTTTGAGGATGGGTGGATGTTAGTTTCTGTTTCATGCAAAAACTACTAAATTGTATTTCGAACATTTCCACGGGATCTAAAATTATGCAACCGAAACCGAACGAGCAGTTTGTTTTGAAATAAAGATATGCATATATCATTTATAAACAAATAGCGCTTCACATTCAACGGCCCTCAGTAGGATTTACTCCTGTGTCGGGGGCCCAGAAACACACAAGTACGCTCAGACCACGGCTAACATCTGTATGGCCTAAACAAATATTTGTCGTGAGCGAGAATTGAACTCACGACAACAACAGACATGACCTAACGCTGTGACTGTTGCGCCAACGCGCCGTCAAATTTTTATTTTATCACTTTAATCCTAGTTGGACAAAGATGCATATGCCCAGCTGTGGGATGTTCCAAACTGAACTGGTCAAATATATCGTTTTAATAAAGACGCTCAAGCTTTTAATATAAACGTTTTTCATATGTTTATATTGAACCCCAAATAAAACAATTTGTAACGGTAGCGAACGAAAACTATCAATGAATGTAAAACCACACCACGTGACTCAACCACAACTCGTTCCAAAAATTGCTTCACTATACATTGCGTTTTTTTATTCCGATTATATTTTTCTAGTATTACCAAAACCGTCAATGTATCACAATATATATTTATGGCCTGGAATTGTGGGTTTATTGGTAAAAGTGTGGGGTTTGCTTGAAACACCTGATCGCGGAACAGGTGTGCAGTTTTATGAATACATAAGTTATATGGAAGTTTGGATTAATCTCAAGATATAGTTAGGGAAATTTGTGACACTGTATATTGTTGTAAGAATTTGTTTTTTCTTGGTACTTATTGATCGCGTGTTCGGCTTCTACTTGGGACATTACTTGTAGCTTAACATTAATGTAGAAAAATTTCTCGCAGCCGTTAATATATAAATAATTGTGGTTTTCATCAAATTTAAAAAACCCTTGTTATTAGGTATAAGTCAAAATGACTTGGCAGATCTCGCTCAAATTGAAATAGGACCACATGACAAGCACAATCAATCAAATACAAAAAAAAAAAAACATTAAAATCGGTGCACCTAATAAAAAGCCACTAATCAAATAATATTAAGAATATCTTACTTTTTTAAGTCGTTAAAAAGGCTTTGCCCAGCAGCCACAGATTTACAGGCTGATTCATTTAGACTTTGGCATGATTAGGTTACAAACATTCATAGCAAGATTTCGCAATAAATTGTTGTAAGATAAAAATTATAAATGTAAATTTTTAATTTATGGTCAATTTTTATCAGTGCCCCTTTGTATAAAATTGGTGTAATAAGTAATAAAAAAAAAAACTATGCAGCTGTACGCAATTACCCATACAGGAAAGTACCACGGGGCCAAGCCTGACCCAGGCTTGGCCCAACTATGTAGAACTCTGGGCCAAGCCTGCAAGCCAGACTTGACCCAGTATTGGTAGAAGTCTGGGATGATAACGATGGGCCAGGCCTGGGCCAGGCTTGGTCGCCGGGACTGGGCCAGGCTTGGTCACCGGGGCTGGGCCAGGCTCGGTTGCCGGGACTGGGCCAGGCTTGTAAGCCAGACATGGCCCAGTCTTGGTCGAAGTCTGGGATGATAACGATGGGCCAGGCCTGGGCCAGGCTTAGTCGCCGGGGCTGGGCCAGGCTTGGTCACCGGGGCTGGGCCAGGCTTGTAAGCCAGACATGGCCCAGTCTTGGTCGAAGTCTGGGATAATAACGATGGGCCAGGCCTGGGCCAGGCTTGGTCGCCGGGGCTGGGCCAGGCTTGGTTGCCGGGACTGGGCCAAGCTTGTAAGCCAGGCTTGGCCCAGTCTTGGTAGAAGTCTGGAATGATAACGATGGGCCAGGCTTGGGTGCCGGGACTGGGCCAGGTTTGGTTGCCGGGACTGAGCCAGGCTTGGCCCAGTCTTGGTAGAAGTCTGGAAGGATAACGATGGGCCAGGTTTGGATGCCAGGACTGGGCCAGGGTTGGTTGCCGGGAGTGGACCTAGGTTGAATGCCGAGATCAGGCCTGACTTAGTTGCCAAGATCGGGCCATGCCTAATTCCCAGAACTAGGCCATGCTTTATTGCCAATATTGGACCTCGCTCAACTGCTATTACTGCCCAAAAAATTAAATGGCGAATATTTTCCATTGATAAAAAAAAATGGGATTAATAATTGTAAACACATGTTGATAGTAACTATATTTTTATTATAATGATGCACTAGTTAAATTACATTAATATACTTCACTGACTGTAATTAACAATACAATATAAATCATCATGTTAATTATATATTAATACGCTAAGGTTAAGATGTTTGCCTCCCATGTTAGAAAAAACCTCACAATTACTCCACATAAATTATGTATCATTTTATACATAATTGTTTGTTCTACCGGCATCCACAACTAAGAAATGTATTATTGATTTCGTTTTCATAAGTTATTTATTAAAATTATATATAGATATACATTGAGATACAATAGAGCAAAGCTGCCATCTGACGGTTTTATTTTTGAAACGTCAACATGATTAACGGGCGATCTACACTTTGAATGTTGTTTATAACGTTTTGCAATAAAGTATAAAAAAATTAAACAAATTGTAATTTTGTAAAGTGATAATTATTATACTTATTTAGTACGCTAAGGTTTAAGATGTTTGCCTCCCTTTTTAGAAAAAGCCTCCCAATTATTCCACATAAATTATATATCATTTCATAAATAATTGCTTGTTCTACCGGTGACACCTAAAGAATATTTGATTATTTTTTTTGTAAGTTAATTAATTATAAAATTTATATATATATAACGTCAACATGATTGACGGTCGGTAATTTTTTTTTTCAATTTCAAATCAACTCACATAAATAATTTTTATAATTTTTAAACTGATAATTATTATTTAGTGCAAACTATTCGCACAGGTATTTATTATACAGGTATTGCTAGTAATTAAAAAAAAAAACATTAACACAGTCAAATTACTCAAACGGTCATTAACGAATCGAATAAAATATTAAATTATTAATATATATATATATATATATATATATATATTATATATATATATATATATATTTATATATTATTATTATATATATATTATATATATATATATATATATTTATATATTATTATTATATATATATTATATATATATATATATATATTTATATATTATTATTATATATATATTATATATATATATATATATATATTATAATTATTAATATTTATATATTCGTTTCCTTTGTTGCGTTGAGCGCGTCCACCCTCTCTGTCCTTTACTTGTTAATGTCCTTTAAATGCACTTATTACAGTTATCACTCCTATTTTTTCCTTAGATGATTGATATTTTGCCAATAAAAATTCTGGAACCATAAAATAATCATATAAATGGTTCATATTTCACATTTAAAAAAGCTGTGTGGCTACGGCAGTAAAGAATATAGCCACCCTCTATCTTCCCGTAGGTGTCTAAGAGGTGACTAAGGAATAACAGTTCCACTACCACCTTGGAACTTAACAAGCCGACCGATGGCGCGATAACCATCCAATCCATGCTGTGCCTATGGGCAACATACATCAGTTAACGCCATTTTTGTCGCGAACTTGTTGAGGCCTATGTCCAGCAGTGGACTGCGTTAGGCTGAAGTGATAATGATAATGATTTTTAAAAAAAGCATTAACTTACGTTCCATAATTTTGAAAGTTTCAGTATCGCTAAAACTTTCTTTTCCTACGCCTTTTATTTTGCGTCCACAACCGCTATATTTTAGTTGCCCTTCTTTTTTAATAATTTTCTCCATGATTTTAAAAATGTCATCTTCATATTTGGTAGATCCAGCCGAAACCATTTGAAATATTTCAGTCTATAAATATTGAATACTTTGTTTAATAAAATGTAATTCAGTCGTAATTAACATTCACATTATTTTTTAGTAATTTGTAACTAATAATTTAATAACTTGTAAATAATTTTTCAATCTTTTGCTAACAATATTTTAATAATTTTTCAATCTTTGTGAATAATATTTGGATAGTTTTTAAATACCAATGCTTTGCGTTTTTCCTCGTTATCTTTTAAAGATTTATCAAACTACAAATGTCGCAATGTCTTTGTATGGCAAGGCGTCACCGATAATATTCCAAGCTCTTTGTTTACTCGGTGCATCTCCTGACTGCTGGACGACTTCTAATATTTTTTTAACTTGTTGTCCAATGGTGTAATTGACGCTTTTTTTTTTTACTTTAGACATTTCAGTGCAAATAATACGCTGCAAATATTTCGCAAGATCCTCGTAGTTTGTGATGCCTAGAAATTGTACAATAAATGATCGTGGTAATATGTATTATTTTAAAATTAAAAATGTATAATATTTTCGTACAATAATTGACCAGTGCTTATAGCCTTTGATAATGATAAAAAATGAAAAAAAATATATATTATAGTAGTATATAACCGTTTTTTATTTCTTTACTTTTTAAATGAAATTATAGCTCACTAACGAAGAGATTTTAAGCAATACAGTATTAACCCTTATCCAATTAAGCACCTTAAATAGGTTATGCATTTAATATAGATCAATATGGCCCTCAGCTCACAGCATGTAATTTAAATGAATAGTTTCGAAGATATTACAAATTTAAAATGCAGGGATATAGCGGTTGCGGCGGTACCGGCCGGGCGGTGCGGGCGCGTGCCCGGAAATAATAATAAAAGTAATAGCGCGTCGAAGACCGCGCGCTTCGACCACCACACCAACTTTGTTATAAGCCGAGGTGCGACCTCTCTAGGAGACACCTTAAAATTTAGGGTGTCTCCTAGAGAGGCATTAGGTAGGTCCTAGGTCATTTAGAGCCTAAATGATAAATTTTGAGGTTATAAGAAAAGAGTGTAAATAAAAAATGTATATATCTTTTTATTACCTACAACTTTGCCATTTCCCTTATTTCCGTAAGACTTTTAGTTTAGCCAGAAATCGACATAAGCCGTTTTTATCCCCATAACCACCCACTAATCCCCTACCACTTCTCGACATTTATTTTTCCTTTCATTTTCGTTGTATTCTCTTTCTTTTCCAGTGGGTTTCATCCTACTATAATTTTTTAGGTTTCAAAAGCTAAATGTACTGGTCTATAAGTAAATATAATGATAACAATAATAATAAAAACAACAACATAATCCATAATTATTAATATGTTTGTTCAACGTCAATTTGTAATTATCATGTGTAATTTCTAAAACGCGTATAATTTTTAGATTATTATTACATGATAACTAATTCAGGAAATATTAAGTAATACCTTTAGGTTCCATTATACTTTCACACGCAGTTTCATCGCTCTTATCAGGTTCCTTCTAAATTGTCGTTGGAAGGAATTACTACAAGAGCATAGGCTCAGTATTTAGATCAACCATAGATTCACTCTCAGTGCTCTCAACATCATTTGTTTTAAAGGATTTTTTAATCGGCGTGATCCTTGATTATAATCCTCTGAAACGCCAATAAATTATGTTACTACACGATTCCTACTACACCGAGCACCATTACTTCTATTATTAGACTGAAATTCAATAACATTAGCGAAACCAAAATTACGTTGTACAATTTAAAACTTCTAAAAGATTAATTTCGATTTTGATATCTTTTAAAAGGTTAATTACAAGGTATTGTCTCGAGATAATTTTAATACTATAAATAAAATAATTAATGTGCGTAAATACTCACTAGCTTAGCTGATAATCTTGATTGGTTACTTTAACCATGTCATGAAAGGCCCGATTTCAAGTTCAACCAATTAATCACCTTTTGTCTTCATCTTTTTTTGGTGGCCACAAACACATAGTTTCGTTCTCAGTAAGCCAAGAGATTAGTACTAACTCTATCATTTTTTTACTGTTTAATTTAACAATTTAAATTAATTTATAACAATTTCCGTCATTTTACAAGTAAAAAAAAAATTAATAATAACCTAAAAGAAATTAAAAACGTTGAGTGACGCACGTTGCTCGACTGATTCAATACAACAGTAGCGTAGCGTATGTCGCAGCCAATATTTTGAAAAAATATGGCTGTCGTTTCACCGTTTGCGCAGGTACTATTGTAGACAAAAGTGCTAAGGCAAATGCTCCACGAACCTCTGCGTTTGCCCGTAAAATTTAAAATATATTATAAAATATATACTAGTATAAGTTTGTCAGCAAATGAATAATTGAATCGTATTAATAATAAACTCTCGATTATTATTTTCTTTTGAAAAATATGTAAAGACATCAAAAATCACTTATATTATATTATTTGTATTATTTTTTTATTGTACTCCTACACACTACACATTCTTGCACATACCAACGTTGGCTGGTAGAAAATGCATTAACGTTAAGCCCGCCTTTTGTACACATTTGTATTAGTGTATTTATTGTACAATAAAGAATTTAAATAAATAAACAAATAAATCATTCTTCTCTCGTCTCTTTAAAGTTGGCTGAAGTTGATGCATTATTGTGACACAAAATTAAACGTTAATAAAATAGATAAACGAATCCATTTCGTTCGTTATTGTACTCTAGGGCACGAGTAGCGTGTGCGAGGGTGGAGAGGGACGCAAGGCGACAGTAGTCAGTACGCGCTTACGCAGACCCGAAAATCTGTTACTACGCAAGGTTTTGCGCATTCAAGGTCAAACACGACGCGACACGTGAACAGTTGCTACTTGCTTTGCTACTTGCTACACTTTCTATTGTCTCCGTGTATAGACATATTTATAGTATATCAATTTACGGCTTCTACTAATTCTTAAATAATAATAATAAAGAAAAATAAACGTGTCTGACTGACTGTAAAAATTAATATTTTTTTCTATCAATTAAAAATTAAATCATTTCAGTATTTTAAATTATACAGTTAATTTATTTAGCTCATAGTTAAATTGTCGATTATCAATTTATGGAAAAAAACTCAATTTAAAGTTTTAAATAATTATATTAAGTTTTGAAGTAATTAAGACGTGAAAACTATTTTATCGATTACTTTGCAAATAAATATGTACAACAATAGTCTAATATTATATTACTTTTATTTATTCTTATAATGCTCATATATTTATTTTAATATATTATAAGTTACAAAGCTTTGTTTTTATTTTTATAATATTATATATATCTCGGTTCAGGTTTATTTCTTACACACATATTAATAGTTCCGACATTTCTTTTTTTGTTTTCATTTTTTATTTAGTTTTTACTTTAATTAACATTCCACAACAATAAGTATTTAATGCTAGGTCGTTTTGTTTCGGATTTTCCAAAACTTTATTTTTATAATGTTAGCTAATTTTTTCAATTAAATTATATTTTCATATAGTTTCATAAGACACAAACTCAACAATAGAATATACAACTTTATCTGTTCGCACAACAGGTATTCGTAATCTACTATAAGCTATGATGACACGAGTTTCAATACTATATTTTTATTTTTATAATGTTTGATTCGCATACTTTTTTTTTTAAATTTATTTATTTTAAGTCGCTTTTTAACAGCTAAGGTCATTAGCGACTACAATAATAACATTTATATGGTCTTGTACATATTTATCTTTTTTAAAAAGTTAACTGTCTGCATAAGGCCATTTTCAGTTAAACAATCTTTTAAGTTATTAGCATACTTATTTAATTCATTAGTTCTTAAAGTTCTATATAAAACAACAAACAAATATAACAATAGTCATTCTTTACTTTAAAAATAATCCCTTTTTTTCGGTTACATTATTAATCTTTTTACATTGCTTGGTGTTGTAAACATTTATTATTCGAATTTCGTTACAATGTGTTTTGGTCCAAGGTTGGGTATTCATTGGCATGGCCGAGGCTAGTTTAACCAGTCTTGACCCACGCTTGGATCTTCAATGAATGGCCAAGACTAGGTTAGCCAGTGTTGGCCCAAGGTTGGCTAATCATTGGCATGGCCGAGGCTGGGTTAACCAGTCTTGGCCCACGCTTGGATCTCCAATGAATGGCCAAGGCTGGGTTAGCCAGTGTTGGCCCAAGGTTGGCTGATCATTGGCATGGCCGAGGCTGGGTTAACCAGTCTTGGCCCACGCTTGGATCTCCAATGAATGGCCAAGGCTGGGTTAGCCAGTGTTGGCCCAAGGTTGGCTGATTATTGGCATGGCCGAGGCTGGGTTAAACAGTCTCGGCCCACGCTTGGATCTCCAATGAATGGCCAAGGCTGGGTTAGCCAGTGTTGGCCCAAGGTTGGCTGATTATTGGCATGGCCGAGGCTGGGTTAAACAGTCTCGGCCCACGCTTGGATCTCCAATGAATGGCCAAGGCTGGGTTAGCCAGTCTTGGTTTAAGGTTGGGTGATCATTGGCATGGCCGAGGCTGGGTTAACCAGACTTGGCCCACGCTTGGATCTCCAATGAATGGCCAAGGTGGTTTAGCTAGTCTTGGCCCAAGGATAGGTGATCATTGGCATGGCCGAGGGTGGGTTAACCAGTCTTGGCCCACGCTTGGATCTCCAATGAATGGCCAAGGCTGGGTTAGCCAGTCTTGGCTCAAGGATGGGTGATCATTGGCATGGCCGAGGGTGGGTTAACCAGTCTTGGCCCACGCTTGGATCTCCAATGAATGGCCAAGGCTGGGTAACCCAGTCTTGGCCCAAGGATGGGTGATCATTGGCATGGCCGAGGGTGGGTTATCCAGTCTTGGCCCACGCTTGGATCTCCAATGAATGGCCAAGGCTGGGTAACCCAGTCTTGGGCCAAGGTTGGGTGATCATTGGCAAGGCCGAGGCTGAGTCAGCCAGTCTTGGCCCAAGCTTGGATAATCATTGGCATGGCCGAGGCTGGGTTAAGCAGCCTGGCCCAGGCATGGGCCAATACTGGTACGCCGAAGCTAGGTTTCCCAGTACTGGCCCAAGCCTGGCCCCTTTGTCAACTCTGGGGGTTTCCTGCTTGGGTATACTCGAGATAAATCTAAAGATAGCTGCCGTGTATATTTTACAACAAACAGAATTAACTCAGCATGGGTTGCAAATGTATTTTAATTCTTAATGATTGTTTTTATACTATTTAATTGATAATATTTAAGATATTTTGTCTTTACATGTTGATATAAAGGTCGCGCCGTCGAATTATCTTTATATATTCTGTTCGAATGTTTTTAATTATCTGTAATTAAAAAAAAATAATAGCAGGTGTGTCGCATTTTACAAAAATATGTAGGTATTTGATATTTTTAAGTTATTGAAGTACGTAAGCGTAATTTAATACGTTTATTTGTTTATGGTTTAAAAAAATAATAATAATTCAATTTAAGCTAAAATATATTATATCATAAACGTTTATGCTTTTATATTTAACTAACTGTTACCCGCGGCTTCGCTCACATTAATTTTTTTTTAAATAAAAAGTCTATGCTATGTTACTTCTAATCCTCCAAGAATATGTGTACAAAGTTTCGTGATGATCGGCGTACCAAACAAACATACATTCACATTTGTAATATTAACAAGCAACCCGCCCCATCTTCGCACGGTTGCAAAAACTATTAGTGTTCCTCTACTATATTATGCAATGTATTATACATATAAACCTTCCTCTGGAATCACTCTATTTACTAAATAAAACCGCATCAAAATCCGTTCCGTCCGTTTTTAAAGATCTAAGCATACAGACAGCGGGAAGCGACTTTTTGTTTTATACTATGCAATGATAACGCTTTCAGAACAGCCAGAATGGCCTGAATGATATTTATTTCTTTTTCACAAACTACTTTTAAAAAAAAAAGGAAAAAAGTAGAACATATTTACGATGACAGCTCATAGACAGCTATAGAAAATTATTCAGCACAGATAAAAACAACGCGCTCGAATAGTTGTAATAAATATACGACTTCGCAACGCCTCGGTAATAATTTTTGTTTTATGGCAACTCAAATTAGTAGGTTTTGTTGAGATATAATAGGACATTGATATGCTAACAGCTGTTCAGCGCTCTTGTTTTTACAATAAATATATTAAATATATAGCTTAATTTAGCACACACACTCTTTTGACTATTAACAAGATATGTGTCTTGCGGTTTTGTATATACCTAATTATTATAATGTAAATTGTAACGCGATGTTCTATTATTGTAAACTTTCTTAAATAAATGATGTGAAAATTTCTATCTTTATATAAAAAAGAACTTTATATAATTGACAAGTTGTTATTGTATAATTTAATTCAATTAAACAAACACAGATATGATACGACAAACTTTACATTTTTCTCCCTCTTTGTACTGCTCGGTAGAAAAATAAGAATGCATGTGTAGGTATCTAGGTGTGTAAGGAGCATTTGTGCTATATTCATTTATACATATATATAACTAAAACAGAAAAAGATAATTGGACAGATAAGCACTTTCGTACAATTAGACAGACGCTCTCGAGGCACTTTTAGATTATATTTTGACAAGGATGAGGACCAAGGTGTGTTATAAATCAACCTGACAAACTTTTTCTCAGTGACAAGTGCATTCTATATGATCATTTAAGTGTAGCTATTTTCGTTCATTCGTTAATTTAAAGAGAATACATTTTTATAGACCTATTGTGTTTAATATATGACTTCATTTAATAATATACTGAAGGTACAGTGTATAAACTGCTCGTTTATTTATTTACCAATTTATTTTTTCGCTTTAATGTCAACGATTTTTTGTTTCGATGTTCTGGTATGAGGTAAAGCGACCATTGACATATGTATATACATTCTTCTTAATAAGTGATTAATTTTTAACCTACTTCACAAAAAGGGGCTCAGCTCGATTGATTTGTTCATATGTGTTACCTCATAGCTTTTTACTAGATGCAACAATTTAATGTTCTTTTTTTAAACTGAAGCAGATTCCTCTCATTTGGTTCTATTTAATGTTTATTAAATTATCGACGAGTAACTACTTTATGAGTTATCCCTAATAAATGCATATTTCATTGATTATGTTTTAGACTGTCCACGTCATATATTACTTGTCGATGTAAATTGTAGTCGGTTTTTTTTTGTTAGCGAGAAATAACATTATTATTATTATTGTGAATTTTGCATAGATCTTCGCTATTTTACTTAAAATTTTATGAGATAGTTAATTTACATTTATACGAATCAAATTATTATTTCTAGAAATTTTGTTTACGTGACTCTGTTTGTCTATTTAATTTCTCTAGACATTACGCAAAACCTGCTACATCAAATTGGATGCGAATTTCACATTTGTAATTCCAAAGGTCTAACTTTGAATCTGTCTTAGCGTAGGTTTCATCTCGATACGCACACATCATAAAATCTGAAAATGTACATGTAAGGAACACACAGGTAAAAGTTAGTTTAAAAGAAACGTTATAGAAATTATAGATTCATAAATTATTTAATAATTGTGTGCCAGTAAGCACGTTCGATTCCGCAAATGTCACGTAGAATAGAGAAGATACGAAAAGGATTGATCATACAGAATTGCGTAAATTCGTGTGTGTCCAGTCCGACACGTAATGAATTTTTACGTCTTAAGAAAGATTTACCGTGATATTAAGATATAGTTATCTGTCTTTCTCACATGAGACGTTACGCGTTAATACTTGACTCTTATGACTGGCATGTGTTACTGTTTTACACGTTTCCATTCCTTTATTTAGTAATACCACGCGTTTATATATCGTTTCTTACGGAGTAAATGCCAAAAATAATAACAAAATGTGTTTATACAAATTATATCAATGTTCTACTTAATAGTTACTTCTTGATATGACGTGACATTAAACTTACTTTGTCATTAAAATAATTTAAAAAACGCGGAACAGAATGCTGTAAACCAACCGTTATGAATGAGGCAGATGTGTGCGCGCCCTACGGTGTTAAAGGAAAAATGCGTTTTTTGTCATTATTACCTTTGTTAAATGTTGTTTTAATATTAAGTATAAATAAAGTATACGTTATACAAAGAAATTAACGTTAATATAAGGACCCGGGCTGAAGCGTGGCGGAAGCCTTTGAAAATAGTAAAAAGTGAAAAATAAAATATTGTAGGACGAAACATGGATGAAACCCATTGGTTAAAGAAGAGAATACAACAAAAATGAAAGGAAAAATAAATTACAGGCGACTGGTCTTTTTTTATGTCGCTAAAACGGCAAACAAGCGTACGGCTCACCTGATGGTAAGCGATTACCGTAGCTTATAGACACCTGCAACACCAGAAGCATCGCAAGCGCGTTGCCGACCCAATCCCCAATCCCCCAGGAGCTCTGGTCACCTTACTCACCAACAGGAACACAATACTGCTTGAAAACAGTATTATTTTGCTGTGATCTTCTGTAAGGTCGAGGTACTACCCCAGTCGGGCTGCTCCATAGTTTGAGTAGGAAATTCCTGCTGTGCCCTACCTCAGTTAAAACAGTTGGTCAGTTGGTCTTACGGGTTTCATTATACTATATTTTTTTTTATTTCAAAAATTATCGACCGTGGTCTATAAATATAATAGATATTAATTATAATAACAAATGAATGGTGAAAATGTATGTAGTGACCTTCTCGTATAATTTCCGAATGGCTTCACAAAATTGACTAACTCTTCATTTTGTTTTCGTTATAGTTAGGACAAAAACGATACGGTCAAGTACATAGTTTCTTAATTTAAGAAATGGCTTTTTGAAGAACTCTTGGTAGACAATTTAAAAATTGGTATAATTGTTAGATGTTGTGATGATGTTTGTTGTTGTTTAGATGGCGTGTTGGCGTAACGGTCTAGCACCTCGCTCCTGCACTAGTGGTCGTGGATTCCACCTTCGCTCAAGATAAATGTTTGTATTTACAAGATTTATTTTTTTGTTGTGTGAACATCCGAAAAAAGATTTCGTCCTACTAGAAAATTATTTATTGCAAATATCTTTGTCATCCTTAATATAATGTTATTTATTATGTACCATTATATTACTTTGTTAACGAATTTTTTAATGTAAGTATTTATAAAACCAAAAAATAATAGCGTGTTAAAAAATATCTGCATTAAACATCACTTTGTCATGATTTACTTACACCTGGATGTATGTTATATATATTATTATGATCATCGTTACAGCCAGCCTGTAATATGCCACTGCTTAGGCTTGTTTCCACATGTAGGAGAACATTCCCTACTTTCCTTCTCCTACATATTATTATGTTATAATTTAAAATTAATTTTACTAAAGCTTACCTATATTTTTAATTTCTTTCTTGTAGATCGCTCCAGTTCTTTCCATTGCATATACTAAGGAAATCATAATTAATATTCGTGATACAATGTGCCCCAACCAAGACTCCCACAGTGTAGGAATTAGTAAAGAGTCACATGATCTCCAGTTTTCTCTAAAGTTATTTATTTATTATTATTATTATACTTTGAGCATAATGCTCTTCTAATAATAAAACAATTTTAATACTCAGATTCCGATTTAACTGACTTGCTTTAATTTACGCTGGATAGTCTTTTTGTTGACGAAGTCTGTAATTTATCGCAATCAACATTTACCATGGATAGTAAACTTTAAGACAGTTGTATCTATTCATAGGAATCCTATTGTTTTAAATTGTTTTAACTCCTTAATATCTATTATAATAATTAATTAGTAAATACCAAACAGCTCCCATTCCATCTCACTTATTGATACCATTCATTGTTCAAAAGTGAAAATTATCTTTACCCGAACGAGAGGTTCGGCCAGGTGAAGTTTTGGGTTTTTTTATTGAAATTAATAAAAAAACGTTGATCAGGACTCCAGTTCGGTTCACTGAATCATCTGTCAAAACCACGGCGCCCGCTGACACGTAGGTATGTACGATGGATTCTCGTGGATGAGCTCTTCGGAATTTTATTTATTTATTTTAATTTATGGAAAATAAATGTTTGACAGCAATTTTAAACCTATAGTTCCCCATATTAATAAATAAAAAATGAAAACGAGAAAAGAAAATTGATGCTAGTAAAGAATTCAGGATTGTTATTACAACTCTTTGAAAATGTTTTACTTGTATGCTGCATTATAACTTGTTTAATATTTGTTTAGATTTTTTGACAAATTAAATAAAAAAATAATTAAATAAACGTTGTCGATTGTCTTGTGTACGTGATTTTGAACTAATTATATTTATATGACTTTTTATATTACATCTTAAATATAAATAGGTTTTGAATCATCCAGAATACTATTTTAATTTTGAAAGAGAAGGTATTTAGTTTCTCAGTTCAATAAATTAAATGAATGAGAGTACTTCTGGATGTGTATTTGAATAAAGTATAGGTTCTAATCATAGGTACCGTGCGATTGTTAGTTTCACAACTCGTAATTCTACGTATATTTTAATTGAAAGTTCTAAATGAAACATTTATTTTTGTTAAAGTATAAATTATTTTTATATAATTTTTTTAAGATATGTTAAGATAATTCAGAATCTCAAATTATTCACTGAGTTCGAAATTACCAAGTAAAGTTTTCATTCCGACCTATTCATACGTTGATAATATTAGATTCAACAGAAATACACTTATTTGTCACTATATACTTAGTTACAGCAGTGTGGTTACGGCACTAAAGAATATAGCCACCCCTCTCTTCCCGTGAGTGTCAAAAGAAGCGACTAAGACACCTTATGTCTGGCGCGAACTTGGGGAGGCCTATGTCCAGCAATGGACTGCGGTAGGCTGAAGTGATGATGATGATGAGGATGATGAATTAGTTACAATCTAATCATATCCTATTGCACTTATAGGTAACTAATCAATACCTTACGTCGAAACAATTTAGTCTGTAACATTCCACTCTTAGGCATCCTCTCAGGGTATTTCTCCATAAAGGAAAAGGATCGGAGCTCAATCCACCACGCTGCTCTACTGCGGGTCGGTGTATATATTTCTTCTTTCTTTTTTTTTTCTTTTTATTTATTTTTTTATTTTTTTACTATAAGTAACGATTGTTATTAGGTGTATATGATAACAAACGAGACTCTCCGAGGCGCGGTCATATAAAATCACTACTTCTGACATATTGTAATTTAAATCTGTATTTACCGGTCCCCTTACACCATTTCTCTTCTAACAAAGTCAGTGATGCGATTCATAGACGTTAAAGATCAATCGTGTGGACTTCCTTAGTAACTAACACCCCTTCTGTACCGTGTCTGTTGTAGAGTCTACCTTACACTATAAAAAAAAATGTTCGTTTTTTAAAAGTTATACAGAATCGGAAATGCAATTCAAAGGGTAAACATTGCCAACTTTCTTGACATTCCACGTGGATATTATTTATACCATACCAGCTAGCTGTGCCCGTAACTTCGTCTACGTGGAATTTAACATAAAAGTTATTGTTTAGTTCACAGAGTTATAAAATAAATAAATTTCTAAAATAAAAGTAGCCTACGTTACTCCTTACTACATCAGCTATCTGCCAGTGAAAGTCCCGTGAAAATCGGTCCAGCCGTTTCAGAGATTAGCCGGAACAAACAGACAGACAGACAGACAGATAGATAAAAATAGTTAAAAATGTTATTTTGGTATATGTATCGTGTATACATCCATATGCATAAAGTAAAAAGCGGTTATTTTAATATTACAAACAGACACTTCAATTTTTATTTATTAGTAGAGATATAATTTGAAAATAAATAATTTAAAATTTCGTGTTATCTTTTTGGATTCATATGCCTAGATAAATAAATATGTCACTATTTCCTGGTAATACTTATGAAAGTTATTGTAAATATTATCCCTTAATAAATATGAGTCCAAATTAGTTATTTATGGAAAGAAAATAAGTACAAATACGTAAGAGTATAATTTTTATAGTTTAATTTAATTTGTAGTATTTTTAATTTAAATGTATATACAAAAGATAGTTATGCTCAACGCCCGAAATATTTCGTCTGTATTATTCTCATTAAGCTACCCGTCACAATATTTTGTGTCTATTCTCATTAAAGTCCACACTAGTCTTTAGGCTCATAAAGCAATAAATACGAAATGACAGCGGTCAAATCAATCGTCGTCCGCAACGCAACCCGCTGCGCCCATCCTAATTAGAGGTCGGTCCGCCATACCGCGTTATTATGTGTTTACCATTATTTTTTATTTCCCGTTCACATCTTATAACGCGACTTTATATTTCATGCTTGTTAAATTTCCCTAAAGTTTGATCTCATGAATTTTTAATTAAGCGCATTCTTTGTGAATGTTTGATGGTCGATCGAAGTTTATGTTGAAATCAACTCTGACGGTTTTAAAATCTATTTGTATTTATTTATTAACGTTTGTACTCGTTTTTACGGAACCGTTTAATTTTTAATTTTGTTAATGAATTTTAATGTTACTTAACATATTATAATTTTTTTCATCATCAATTATGGAAATTCCTTGTATTTTGTTATGAGTGTTAGGGTTCTGAACTCGACGTGTTTTATCGGTTCTGATCTGACGTAGAAATCTATCCAATTCAAACGCATACATTTATGGCTTACGTACTTGATGTAGAATAATTGTGTTTGCTCGCAAACGAAAAAAAACCAACTTCAATTACATCGATAAGTAATAAAACGTAAGTAGACGAAAAAAATTAACAAACGCACTAGTCGTCACTACGATTATCGAGGGTTTCCCTCGATTTCTCTGGGATCCCATCATCAGATCCTGGTTTCTTTATCATGGTACTACTCTTGGGATATCTCTTTTCCACCAAAAAAAATATCAAAATCGGTTTGTAAACGACGAAGTTATCCCCGAACATACATAAATATATTTCTCTACAGGATTCCTCTACAGAATACTCCACGATCCTAATTCTTCTGCATACCTGCGTTCTCGTTTCCAAAGTTTTCGATCTCCCACACGTTCTCTAGGCGGTCTTGCATCACTACAATACTTGACATACCAAAGAGCAACACCAAATTCCGCTTGCATTCTTTTTCGGTATATAGTGCAACGCTCTGGAACAAACTTCCTAAATATATCCAGCTTAGACCTTCAAAAAGAAGCCGAAACAACACCTCCTCGCTCAAATTAATCCGTAAACTTCTTTTCATTAATGTTAACTTCTAAACGGGGGTTGGAAGTATGTATGAAAGTCCTATGTTTTTGAAATAAGACACTTGAAATTTAAAATGTATGTATGCTCTATAGACGGTGAGAAGGTGTCCAAATAATGTATCTTTAGAAATAAACTCCCTTTTGGGGTGAAAACGGGGGATGGTAGGTTGACTCACTCATTACGAAATCTTCGAAACTATAACAGCTACAAACTTTAAATTTGGCAGGTAGGTTCTTTATAGGGTGTAGACATGCGCTAAGAACTGATTTTACGAAACTCGACCCCTAAGGGGATAAAACGGGGGTTGGAAGTTTGTATGAAAGTCCTATGTTTTTGAAGTAAGCGACTTGAAATTTAAAATGTATGCTCTATAGATGGTGAGAAGATGTCCAAATAATGCATCGTAATCTATATATACGTATAAAAGAGAAAGGTCACTGACTCACTCATCACGAGAACTGAAAAACCGCTGGATAGTCCATCCATCCAGGTTGGACAAAGATGAAATTTGGCAGGGAGGTAGATTATAGTTAGTAGACTTATAGTAGAGGATTTTGCGATATTCCACCGCTGAGGGGGTTTAATTGAAGTTGATAGTTTGTATGAAACATATACAGCAGTTATAAGTTCGCCTGATAGGTTATTTATACTGCAGTCTGAAAATAAAACTAATAATATGGTGTATAGATTTTATAAAAATAACTATTAAATTATATTAAATTGTGCCTTTTAAAAAGTTACTTAGTATGAAAAGCATTTCAAGTGAATAAAAAAATAATTTGCATTAAACATCTTAATAGTAATGCATACCTTCATAACCACGCGGACGTAGTCGCGGGCAACAGTTAGTGTATTATAAAAACAAAGTCCCCAAAAGTGTACATGATATATATGATTCCCTCAAAATCTACTGAACGGATTTTCATGCGGTTTCACTAATGGAAAGAGGGCTTCAAGAGGAAGGTTTACGAAACGGCTAAGCCGATTCTGAGGAGAGTTTCACTGGAAGTTTGCCGGGAAAACTTTGTCACATACTGATTTTAACGCGGGCGAAGCCGCGGGCACAACTAGTGTAAATATATATATACGGCCGAATTGACTAACCTCCTCCTTTTTGAAGTCGGTTAAAAAAAGTTTAGATTAAGGTTAAAGTTTAAGTTGAGGTTACAAATGAAAAACAATCATAAATAATTTACACTAAATTGCTCTACGTATGTCAAGTTTCTAGAAGTTTGTTTTCTCTAGTTTCAACCTGAACGGAGGTCAGTCATCGATATAAATTATTTAAAATCACTTAATTGAAAACCAGCTGTTTCTTGCGGCTGCGGTTGCGCTGGAAATTATTAAATGTTACGTGATATTAGACCTTTTGAAACCAAAAAATATATAGTAGCATGAAACCCATTGTAAAAGAAAGAGAATAAATACAACGAAAATGAAAGAAAAAACTAATTAAGGTCAGGAAGTGCTGGGGGGGGGGGGTTTAAGGGTAAAAAACGGTTTATCTCAATTTCCGGCTAAACTACAAGTCTTATGAAAAAAAAAAAAACTCAATGGCAAAGTTTTGGTAGTAAAAAGATCTACAACTTTTGCATTTATACTTTTTTTTTCACATAACCTCAAAATTCATGTAAAAAATACAATTTTGTTTTTTTATTTTTATCTTTGACAATTTTTTTAATTTGGCGAGAACTTACTTTTTTATGTTCCAAACACACAGTGTGTTCAACAATTTTTTTGATTAAAAATATATATTTTTTCACCTTATTTTGACCTCGACATCGAAAAAGCACCCTAATTTTCAACCGAAAATTCTCACGTAAAAATATCAGCTTTTTTTACAAAAATCGGTGGGTTCTTTGTTCGTTGAAATTTCTATTTTCTGATGGTGTAAAAAAATTCTATGGTAAATGTTTTTTGTATTTTTATTTCATTTAATTTACTTATAATACATAAGTATAGTTTTTCTCTAATTATTACTAATTTTATAGAAATATCTTTAAAGTTTTTAAGAAGTTCAATTTTGTGTAAGATCTATGCAGGTTCTCACTAGGTCCGGGATTTCTCACGGCTATTTTAGGGTAACACCTACTCACAGTACCAACACTGTCCGCCTCCCGTATACATGATACAACAGAGACATAAGTTAGAAATAAAAATTAAAAAATTATGGCTTACATATATCTTTTTTTTTTAAAGTTGTTGTTGACTGATTAACTTGTGATGACAATAGAAAGTGCAAAAGCTTAATATTATTTGGACCTATTATTACGAATGTAATACACAAATTATGTAAGTACCTACAAAAGAAATTAAAGAATTAAGTGTTTTGACTTATCAAGCTATCACATGCTAATAATTCTGAAAAAGGATAATAAATGAGATGATGTGATGGTTTTAGAAAAAGTTTGGAAAAAGCCTTTTCTGCAAATCGTTCTGCAGTTGTTGCAATTTCTGATAAAAATGTAAACAAAATACTATAGATATTGCTCTGTCCAATTACTAAAATAATTAGTTAACATTATTATTTTGAAAGAAACAAAAAGTGTGACATTAGGGGTTAGACGACTTTGCCCTTCGACTGAGGTTAACATTAGTCCATTTAAAAATGTATCGGATACCTCCGGGACTCGGTGAAATTGGAATCACTTCCCATTACTTCACACTATGCGTACTTCATTCCAATAATCTTGATATATTTTTTAATCAATCTAGTCACTATATCACCAGTTTCTAAATTCTATACTTACAATACTGTCAGCGATAAGAAATGTAATAAAATTTTGTAAAAAAAAAAGCGAATAGAACATGCTAAAAATGTGTGCGTGAGTGTTTGTGTGTGTTGCGTGTGTATGCGTGGGTATTTTTGCACAGTTTAAGAAAACTGTAACCATAAAATATTAATATTATAATTGAACTGATATAAACTATATGCTCGTAAACTTAGACATACTAAGAAGACATGTTTTTAATGGTTTTTTTAATTGTCATTTTTTTAATGTATCAAATATCAAGACTTTTTATAATCGCTTTATCTGTTGATTGTGGCGTTATGCGCGCTCGCAACCCGACACGGTTGTTGTCGGAAACACTTATACTTACACTCATATCCATACATCTCGAAGATATACACTTTTAATTAGACAATTAATAAGTAACATATCGTTAATAGAATTAATTTTCAATTACAAAATATTTAATTAACGAATAAATGGAATTCTGGTGTCAGGTTAACGCCTAAATGCGTAAATATGTCTCCGTGCTCGAGTAGATGATAAGAATCTCTTTTTATTTCGTTTACTGGAACTGAGGAAGTGATTTAACACTTTTTATTTAAATATTAAAACCTTTTTGGATGTCGTCTCTGAAATGATAAGGAAAGTTTTTATATCGTTAACTTACCGTTTAGTATTACATTGGTTTTATTTATTTATTTTATCTTTATCGCCCACTAAATTAAAAATTATAATTATTGAAGTAAAACTTCTTTACGGACGCTTGACTTGGGGAGTAAGCTGGTGAATGCGTGATGAGAGCGTTACAAAAAGTGTGATCGGTCGAGGCGAACAGAAGCTGAGAGGGAGATATAATATGGAGCTAAAGAAGTTTTACTTCAGTCGTGATGTCTAAAGCACATTCGTTTTTTTTTATATTTATTTTCTATTAAAAAGTTTCTTTTAAAACAAATCAATATTTTTTTTAATCAAAATCAAAAACAACTTTATTCACCTAGGTCCCAGGAGCACTTTCGAGTCGTCATTTTACAAATTAAAATTTCTAAGTGAGTATTTTTTTTTGTAAAAGTAAAGCTACCACTTGCTGAAAAACCGGTAAGAAACTCCTCAGTTACTCTTTTGAAAATAATATATAAACTGTGTTTTAGTACAAAATTAGTAATATCTATTTAAGATTTTAGATTAACTTGGTTACCTCTATTACTAAAACTATTGAAAAACGGGATATTAATCGTGTTTTTTATGTTCATTTTAGTAATATCATGCATGAAATACAGCATCACTAAGTTCACACATTTTTATCAACCATGTAATCCTGCACCTAATAATACTTTTTATCAGTTTTTTTTTTTTAATAAAACCTGCTGAGACAATTCCACAATTGTTTGTGGGATTTTACTATACATACGAATACCATAAACCAGAAAGGAGACGTTTACTTTGCGCAGTGTGAAACTTGGAGTTACAATTTTGTTATTCCTTCTCGTGTTTATAATCTTCCCGTATTGACTGTATTGACTGTCACTTAATTAATTATTATATGTGTGAAAAAAATGGCGCAACGTTTGTTGCGCACAGATTACTTACAAAATTCTTTTAAACTTAAAATATGACATAATAAAAAAAATCAAGCAACGTAAAATGGCCTGGGAAAATTTTGGGAGGTAACAAATTTGATCTGTCTATATTTGTAGAGATTGTTTGTCTGTTTGCCCGGATAGGATCGTAGGTGTCGACGAGTTACCCGCTGAGGTGTTGTGATGACCACTGAACTTGCGAACGCAGTATTACCTACTCGACTCTAATATTAATTTTATTTATATTTCATTTGGATAGTTTATATCTTATAATAAATATGTCTATAATATTGAATAGAAAAAAAATTTCAACCAATTTTTTTATAACCTTCCTTAAATCCAAATTTCTTACTAGATCAGGGTCGATTCGATAGATACTAGATATTCGATATTATCAAGAAATTATCGATTAAAAAATTGCGTCTGTTTTTAATAGCTTGTTAACAGTGTATATAGAAAATTGGCCGATTATTCTAAAATATATATTACTCAATAAATATAATTATGCAACGTGAAATATACATTTTAGAATAATTGGTCTGTAGTGAAAATACTAATATTTTAAAATTGGTGTTTCATACTATTTTTTTTATATAACTAGGTCGGCAAACAAGCGTACGGGTCGCCTTATCAGGATACTAAAAGATTACCGTAACTTATAAACTCCTGCAAGTTGCCAGAAGCATTGCAAGCGCCTTGCGGTTCTATATACATTTATAGAAAAAAAAAAACACAATACAAAAAGGCGAGTGAGGTACAGACTGAGCAATTGAAAACGGAAGAGTACACAAGAGGTGAGAGGTCAGAAGAGTACTGCTATGAATAAAGGTTAACGGTAATCATTGAGCTTGTTTGACTGTGATGTTTGACAAACAAGTAAACTCGTGAGAAACGGATAGTCAATTACAAAGAATGAACTCAACTATTGGTTTGTTTTTTATAAAACCAAGATCGAGTTTGTTTAAACAGCGTGAAGATGAGTAACGTACGTTTTAAAAAAAATATGCATTTTTGTTAATATCCAATTAATAATTTTATATCCTACTCCCACATGGGGAAAGAGGCCTATGCCCAGCAGTTGGATATTAAAGACTGAAGCGAGCAAATTGTAATTTTATAGAAAACTGATATTTGCTTGATTTTTGTTATCGATAAACTATAAAACTACTAAAGCTATCCAGTTTCAGTTTATTTAAAATTATTTAAAAAAAATATATCTTTTCAAAATTTTAGTTACATTCCTATTACTCGTACTTATTAAACGGATACAAGCTATTATAATACAAGCTATTATCTCAACCGAGGTTTTAGGTATTAAAAAGTAACAAAATAGTAGTTTTCTATAGAAACAATGTTAAAATTAATCAATCTTTATCGACACTTTTTTTAACAACTACGTCTGAAAACAAGCGTCCGGTTCACCTGATGGTAAGCTATTGTATTGTATTGCGTAACTTATCATCTGAGACGCCTGCCACACCATACTGAGTAGTTAAGAATTGAAGCGACACAAAAAAGTATATATATACATAAATTACAAATAAAAAAAATAAGTAAGGTATCTCAAGGTATCTAGGTCTATTTCAAACAAATGTGTTTTTATTTTTTAACTTCGGCTGTAAGTAACGGCTTTGTCAAAACTTAAAATTACGTTATATTTAAGTTCAATGAGAAATAATATTGTAGCTGACAATTTTACGCTTGACATCTTATTTTTTTTTTTAATTTTTAAAACATTTTATACCATAAATTATAATTTTTTGAATGAATGAATTTTGAATGTTATATGGCTTTCACTAGTGCCGAATAGCACAGATGAATTCGCCAATGTCACGTAAGATGGAGAAGACACGACGGATATTGTTCGGTGAATTAGAGGTAACAACCTCAATAAAAGTTTAAATACTCTTAAAATAGTAGATTATAATCTAAACTAGATTATAATTTTTTGACCAAGATCATCAAATAATTAATCTACTGCTGTGACTGTCATTGGGACTATTAGAATTAATTAGAACGCATGTCTGTTTGTCGCCGCTTCCTCCTTAGATCTATCTCGACGTGTGCATGCAGAAGAGAACAAACATTTCTTCGTATCCAAATACCATATATTTACAAATATATTCGTTATATACAAATCCCTTCTTCTGCATGGAGAAATATTCTTATCAATATCCTTCTCCGGCACGGAGAAAGAGACCTGCAGTGGGATATTATTGACTGAATAGTAGGTATATATACAGATTATAAACTTATTAGAAATGTTAATTATTAAGTATAATTATATTTTATATAGAGCGGATAAATATGTTGCTTTAAGTTGTACATAAACATGAAATAGTAAAAAAGGGTTTTATATTATTCTATATTTTCTTTTTTACGCATAAATAAAACAAATATACAATACAACAGTACCTTAAAAGTGTTATTTCTTTGTTGTTATTATTCACTCTTTAGATATTCCAGATCACCTTATATTTAAAAAGAATCATCAAATTTTGTTTACATAAGGCAAATTTATGCATACCTAATGAAAATTGTAGTTTCAAATTGTTAACAAAAACTAATTTTACAAAACAGACGTACATTTACGGGTTTTCATTTTATTATTATTGATGATCTCTGGCATCACGCCATCCACTCTCACTAGAGCTTCCGTAACAGGATGTCAGTTTATGGGACATATGTACGATTATGTCAATTGGAGCCCTTAATAAGCCACGCCGCTTACATACTCATTAGAAATTAGAAAAAGTTATTATTATAATGTCGTGTTACTTCAGTTACGATTGCTGCGAGCAAAGACATACCGTATAGTAAAACACTTTACGTCTTTTACCACATGTTATATCATGTTCCAGGACCGGGCTCATAGGGAATTTATAGAGGATTTGTTTCTACGCAGCTAAACTTTGAGGTTCTGATTTATTTGTTACCGAACCAAAATCGCTGTTGCAAAGCAAGCTGCACTATACATATTAGGCACCTATGAAATGCTAAGAATTCACAGCAGTATAGCAAGCGAAGATTTTTGCTAGAAGGCGAGGACAAGACCCGTCTTTCCCTGGTTCTGTTTTTGCTGAGTTTGGTGTGAGGCCCCAACACCTAACTGAACAAAGACACACTCAGACCAACCACAACAATTCCATTTTCTTGTGTATGCAGGAATATTAAAGAATGTGACGCCTGATAGCGATCGTTACTCATAGTAGGGAATATATCCGCCAACCCGCATTGGAGCATCGTGGTGGATTAAGCTCTGATCCTTCTCCTACATGGGGAAAGAGGCCTATGCCCAGAAGTGGGATATTACAGGCTAAAGCGATGACGCTATTCAAATAATTTTTAGATTTGTACGGTACCTATACTATTTATTGGTTAGTTGTTACCTATATTCTATTATCTTGCTTGTAATATTTAGCAGCCCAGCTGCTAAAACCACCTGGGGATGTACCTCAACCTTACAGAAACTCATAGCTAGATGATTCTGCTGTGAGGTAACGTGGCCAGAGCACCTGGGGAGGGTCGGGGGTAGTTTATTCCGGGACGGGGTTGAGTCTAATGATGACCGCTTATGGTAATCCGATGGGCCTTACTAGTGTTGCCCAAATTCAGTCTTGGTCTTGCAGTCTTGGTCTTGTTCTTGCGTTTTTGCAAGACCAAGACCAAGAACAAGACCGCGTATTTTTAGCAAGACCAAGACCAAGACTGACCGTGCAAGACTTGAGCAAGAACAAGACATAGCCTGCAAGACTCTTGCGTCTTGCAGCTAGGACTTAGCGCTATTTCACTGAGTAGTTAGGTGTAACAGTTCGGTGTATAGGTAGGTACGCTTAGGAATTCTATGAGACGCAAAAAACTGTATCAAAGAATATGAAAAACTGGACCTATGCGCATTACGACTAATACCATAAACATAGCGAATAAAAAAATATCTATTAAAATCAAACTGAGTGCATGCATAGTTATGTTTTAACCATCGGCACTTTGATAATGCGGCATCAAAGGTTTTGTACTTACTTCTCAAAGAAATTTGCCGCTTTTCGGAAGTACATGGTTATGATACACGCGCCGGCGGCTTCTTTTGAAATCTAAAACAATCGTTACCGCCACGCCAAAATCATAACATTTGACACTATTTGATTGCTGCCATAGGGCGTAGGTATACTCATGCAAAATAATTTCGAATTTTAAGAGTACCTACAGGTGTTCCAAAGAATAAATAAGTTTCAGAGTGCTTAGAATGAAAATGAATACATTATACTGATCACGCAAGTAGTATTATGATTAGGATAAAATGGTAAGGATAGGTAGTAGATGTCATATTAATTCATTCTAGTAAGTATATATTATAATATTGATTACTTATATGGTTTTAAACTAATTACTTAGGTACTATTATTGTACATTTAGTCATTATATTTCTTAAGTTTTTACAAGAAAAAATAGCAAAAAGTGTTCAAATATCACCCGTTTAATAAATATTGTAGCCACTTTTAAATATACTTGAAACGTGTAAAAAAATTCTACAAAACTAATAAAATAATATAAAAAGCGTAGGTACTTACCTACTAATAAAATAAAAAGCCTGCGATAAGAGTTTTGTATTACTTACCAGCCCGAATATCTCTGAGAGAGATGATGAGAGTAAGTATTTACTAGCTGTGCCCGCGACTTCGTCCACGAGGAATAGTAACTTTGGAGGTATAGTGACGTTCAGGACTTATTTATTTATTTTAAAACTTCTGTCATCAAACATACAAACGAACTCTTCAGCTTTATAATATTAGTATAGATGTACGCCAAAACATTCACTTATATGTAAAGAATAGTGATTGGCACTAATTCTTTACATATATTTTATTCACGCGTCGCGTCTGTACAAGTAGGTAATATTTAGTGTGTGTTTGTACGCCGCACGCGGCATTGTTTGATTTGCGGCGGCATCCTTTTCATAGAGCCGGCACGTGGCGAGGCGGCGCGGTAGAAAGCAAGGAAACGTACTATAAATAAAGGAATTATTTTAATTCCAGTCATTTCCAATTGAGCTGTGCTTCGAGTCTAACTTAATAATTGTTTTTACTAATTCTCGCTGTTTTCTAAAAACGTAACACGTGTACAATTTAATATGAGTGACGAAGATTCAAATTATTCTAGACCGAGTAACGAGAGTTTGAGTCACAGATCTAAAAGACCCAAAAGCAAATTTGAGGAGTTTTTCGAAATAATTCATGCATCCCAAACTCCCTTCTGTAAATTGTGCCAACATAAAAAGATTGAAATAAAAATGAAAAACAGAAACACTTCAGGCTTAAGGAAACATCTAATATCTTTCCACAAAAAGGAATCAGAAATATTTCTTCCTGTTAAACCAAAATTAAGTGGAGATATCACAAGCTTTTTAGTAACCGCTGGAAGAAGTGGACAGGTAAGAATATTTTTTTAACAGTTAAAAGAATTTTAACTCTGCGTAGCTATTCATGCGATACTTTCAAAAACGCCATTAACTTACGTAAGTATTTTTGAGTTAGTGGTGTTTTCATCTAGGGGTGCGACATATTAAGTATGTAATTATCGTCTTAAATATTTTTATAAACACCCATATTTTCATTTAATCGGCCAGTAACAACTAAGTACTTTATTTTGGTAAATTACAGTACAGTGCAACCTTAATATAACAAATATCAATTTAACGATTTTCTCGATTTAACAACAACAAACCTCCTCCTCTTATACGCTCAAACCTAGTATGTTTTAAATAATAACACAAGATTTATTGTTTTGTTTCAGTCGGAAAACAGCAGTGACAACATCACGACAGCTACAGTTGATTGGGTGGTGAAAAAATATCTTCCCTTCTCATTTTTCGATGACGAAGCTACACAAGTATATTTTCGATGTATTTGCCCTAATATGGTGTTTCCTAAAAGGTCTACACTTAGAAGGAAAGTCAAAGAGCGATTTGAAGAGCTCCAATTGAATCTCAAGGAACGACTTCAACAATTATCATCTAAAATGTCTTTTACCATTGATGGGTGGACGTCAATTGCTGGTAGGAGTTACTACGGGGTTACTATTCATTATATAGACAACGAATGGAAGTATCAATCTGTAGTTCTTGATTTTATACCATCACGCGGTCGACATACTGGGGAAGATATTGCAACGATTTTCCATGAATGTTTATTGGAATATGGCATAATTGATAAAATACAAGGTATCACGGTCGACAACGCAACTGCAAATACCAAATTTATGTATGAACTGGGCAAACAGCTGCCGCCACACTTTGATTCAGACAATCAACATTTCCGGTGCTTTGCTCACATTTTAAACCTTGGTGTACAAGATTTATTAAAGACCTTAGCATTACACTGTGAGTCTGACACTAACGCGCAAGATCAGCAGTACGAAGACTATGCAGACGAAACTGAGGATGAGGAAGATGAAGAATCTGCACCAAATATTGCTGACTCGCGTACATCTGTAACAAAGTTACGCAGTATTTCCAGTAAAATAAAAAGAAGTGAGATAGTGAAGAAGAAGTTTCAGTCTGCTTGTGAAGCAGCTGGCGTGCCATCAAATCTAAATGCCATTCTTGACTGTCCAACGAGATGGAATTCCACACATGATATGATTGGATTTGGTTTAAAAGTGAGAGCGGGCATTGACATATTGTGCAGTTCTGTCACCGAATTAAATGATTTTCAAATCACAGCTAATGAATGGCAGGTACTCGAAAAATTACATAAATTTCTAATAAACTTTAAACTTTTAAGTACAAAACTTGGTGGAGACAAATATGTTACATTACCGCTAGTCATTGTATCATTCAATCTCTTGCTAGATAAAATTGAATCCATGGTAAAACAGTTAGATGAGAAACCTAATCGATCTGAAGTGGATGAAAGGCTCATTCTAGCTTTCCAAGCAGCTCGAGACAAAATGCTTAAACATTACAAGAAGAGCAACTGGATTTATTGTACTTCTTTAATTTTAGACCCAAGGCATAAGGCTCAGACTTTTGACCTAACAATGTGGGGGAAGCAACTTAAAACAGAAAGTCTGCGCAAGTTCAATGAACTTTATGAAGAATATAAAAGTCTACACTCACTGAACAAATCTCTGGAATTACCAGAAAAAGAAAATAAAGTATGTGATGAAGATGAAGACGTAATAGACTTTGATAAACTCTATGAATGTCCCTCGACGTCATCTGGATCTTGTCTTCAAGGCTTAGTGATAGACGAGTTGGAGGAGTACCTGAGAAAACCAAGAACTGCCAGCTCGGAAGACATTTTAGATTGGTGGAGGACGCATGAGACAGAGTATCCGATTTTATCGAAAATGGCCCGTGATTTTCTCTCAATACCTGCAACTTCGGTACCTGCTGAGAGGTTATTTTCTAAAGCATCATTAGTAATTAGAAAACATAGAAATAGGTTAAGTGATGAGTCAGCCAGATGGTTACTTTGTATTAATTCTTGGTCAAAAAAATTGATATAAAGTATCATAACCTAATGATAAAGCTGTTGATTTGTGTTGTATTTTATTTTTTATTCAAATAAATGATAAATCGTAAAACTCTTTTATTAAATTTCTTATAAGTTGAGGGTTCAATCTCTTTCTAGACAGATAAGTATTGTTCTTTAAAATACAGTCAAGTTATTGTAATTAATTTGTTTTTTTAAATGTTTTAGCAAATGTAAGCTTATAAATCATAAATGTTTATTAAGAAACAGTTACTTCCATGGAAAACGACATATAGGTCAGTTGATTTTTCGAATTTCTTATCAAATCTTCAGTTATTTATTAATCTGCTTGATCTTTACTATGGCTATGTTAATTCAAGCTCACAATGTTCCAATTCTAATACGTTTTTCTAAGATTTAAAGTAAACTTTAATAAATAGTAATAGACTAATAGGTAATTGCAAGACTTGCAAGACTCTTGCTGCAAGACCAAGACCAAGACCAAGACTGGGAGCGCAAGACCAAGACCAAGACCAAGACCAGGTGTATTGGCGCAAGACCAAGACCAAGACTGGCTAAGTCTCGTCTTGTTCTTGCATTTGGGCAACACTAGGCCTTACGCTTGATTGCCGACCTAGTAGTATAATAAATCCTTATTTTAATGTTTACTTCTCATCGATCATCAATACAAAATCAATCATAAATAAATAAATAAATAAAAAAAGATGAAAATTAATCATGTTTAAAAAAGAAGTAACAAAATTTAACATATAATACACAAGGCTGGCTTTCATAACAAAAATGACTATTGTTTTATTATAGGACAAAGTAATAAGTGGCGTTAGCAAAATTTACCGTAAAAGTATAACGTTTTAACGTATGTTTGACAAGATTCCTTTATAATTTAAAAATATTAACCTATCCCATATCACTACTAAGTAGACTTGAAAGTATCATTATTGTATTAGCTTCAATTTGAGGCGATTTTAAGCTATATTACTAACAGTTATGAGGTATAATAGCGTGCACTGCGATAATCTTGGGTGATTGTGACTGTTTCGGATTCCATGCATCGCCACATCTATGTAGAGCTCAGGAACTTAGTCACGCTTCGTGTAAGGTTAGTAAAAATCTATTGTTTTAAATACTATACGCAAAAAGATGAAATTTACTTAACATAAATCGTTGTATATATATCTATTATATAAAAATGAGTCGCTGAATGTTTTGCTAAGCGCAAAACTCGAGAACGGTTGGACCGATTCCGCTAATTCTTTTTTTTTTTTAATATTCCTTGAAGTACGAGGATGGTTCTTACGGAGAGAAAAATTCTAAAAAAAATTTTTAAATTTCCTGAAAAAGTCTAAAAACAACACTTTTCTATACTCCCATACAAAAGATTTGTGATAATACTTAAAAGTCACTGTTAGGCGATACGAAGTTCGCCGGGTCAGCTAGTTGTTCATATGTTTCGCATAGTAATATGTGTGTAAATCATGTAATTTTGAATTGTTAATCAATGTGTTATGTTCATTTAAAATAAACGTTTTAAGTAGTCAAGAAGGCAAATCGTATCATTTTTGAATTGTCCCTACTACATGTATGTTTTCATATCAAATTGATTCGGTATTATTACATTATTTTTTTTTATTATTTATAGTAAAATTGTATTTTGTATTTATTTATTGCATGTGCAAGAACAAAAAACAAGTGTTAGCAAATATTATATATGCCCTTAGCATGAAAGAGTAACGGTCATTCGATTCGATTCGATGCGATTCAGCCCGTACCATCCCACTACTGGGCATAGGCTTTTTTCTGCATGTAAGAGAAAGATTGGAGCTTAATCCACCACGCTGCTCCAATGCGGGTTGGCGGATATATTCTCTACTATGAGTAACAATCGTTGCCCCAGATGTATACGATTTATTTAGTTATTTATAATTATTAGAATCCGCGAAGAAAATTACTTATAGAATAACTTAATTTGCCATATATTTTATTAATCTTATCCACCCCCCCCCCCCCCTTATAACGGACACAAAATTTCATAATATTTCCGCCGTTTCGAGTTTAACTACAAACACCACGACACGAGAATTTTATATATTAGACTAGATAAACATTAAATGTCGTTTTTTTAATTTCAGAGAAACGCAAGTTTATTTCTTTGTACTCTCACAACAATAGACGTCACAATCGCAATCACAACAATCTTATATGTAAAAGCCGAAATCGTAAACTTCAAAATGAATGTGGAAACAACTATTCTGGTTAAAAAAATATAAGAAGAAAAAAGAAAAAAGAAAAATATAAATAAGAAATATAGTGAGAAAAATGGGCCTGCTATCGGTACTAATGTACGTTGATTCTACTGTGGGAATGTTTGCTCGTGAAACGCCTGTGGCCTATGACGATTTGCATTTTTTTGCCGCCCGCACTGACTGATCGCTTAGGCAAAGGCCTAACTCATAAGCTGACAGATTAATGTTGCAACAAGTAACGTGATAGGAAAAAAAATATCAACAATTTTCCCTAACAATCGTAACTACCTCTCTCCGACATAATGTCGACGAAATTGTATAGTAATAACGCGTCACACACAATTGTTCCTAGTAAAACATGAATATCTAGGGCTTAATCAAGGGCTTAATCAAATACTTTCAAGTGCGCGAATCGATGATGAGGAATTCAATTTATTATAGATTATATTAACATCCAGGTATACTTTTTTTTATATTCATAAAGAGTATCGAAACAATCGCTCTGGCGTACTGGTGTTAGTAGTCACCTAAAACACCGACAGTTTTCGTGTTTGATTTCTTTCCAGCTTGGATGTCTGTCCTTGTGGGTTTCCCCACCCTGCCTAGGAGAGCACGTTAGCCGTCGGTCCTGGTTGTTATCATAAATACCTGATAGCGAACGTTACTCATAGTTGAGAAAAGATCCGTTAACTCTCAGTGGAGCAGATTAAGCTCCAATCTTTCTCCTGCATTAAGAAAGAGATCTATGCCCAGCAATGGGATGTTACAGGCAGAATGCGCGAAACAAACTATTATTCTGTATTTTAAAAGTGGTAAAGGTGCTTTGTCATCATTCGCATTATCGTACTATACTGTCTCAGATCATCAGATCAATCCTCTTATGTTTTGCGCCACACGCCGGCCTGCGGCGGCCTCAAACAAATGTACCACGTACTTTTTGTTGATGGCACTATATATTCACTAATTACGTACATCAAAATCGCAAGTTGCCTTTATGATCGTGTAACTGTATCTGGTATGGCCGTTGGGATTGTGTTACCTTACGACCTTTTACTCAAATATGTACGCTATCACTAAATTATTTACGTTAATACTTTGCTTACTTAGCTTATTCAGTTTATAATAATAATAATAACAGTAATAATAATAATAATAATTTTTATTTGCGCTAAACATGACATACATTATACAATATAGTTAATACATATACATGTTTAGTCAACAATATGACATGAAAAATTGATTGCAAAGTATTTAAAACTAATATTAACATTAAATTTGTCGTATCGTCAAGTAAAAGATTATAATCTTTTATAATTTAGGTCCTTCTTCTTCTTCTTCTTCTTAAAATGGCTTTCAATAGTGCCAAATGAGCACAGATGACTTCGCCAATGTCACGTAGAAAATTTAGGTCCTATTAACATTTTTTAAATTCATACTATAAGATGTCAAATATCTTTAAATTTATCAATGGAATACAATACAATGTCAATAATTTATATTTCAAAGCTTTATAGATATGTGTTGGTAATAAACATCAATTGCTGTTCTATTGGAATACGTTTTTAAAACAAGATGAAAACTAAAAACAAATATTTGAAGAATGATTCTTTTTATAAAAAAATAACTAAATAATTGAATAATTTAAAAAAAAATACCAGATGTATATACATATAGTATAACTTTAAGTGCTCTCCGAGTCACGATGGGTGAACCCAAAAGGATAGATAATTGGAAACCAATACCGGTAAAAAATATAAATATTAATCCCTAAAAGTAACCGAACATGGTCGTATGTTGGTCGTCTGGTGGACGTTGGTCGGTGGTATATAGGCGAATAAACGCACCGCTGCAGCAGAATGGTTGTCATCACTTATATTATTAGCACTATTTTTGAATAAGTCATTGTAAAAAAACCTATAATTTCTATGAAACGGTGCCTTATTTATGTCGATTGGCGAACAATTTTATCAAATTATTATCTAATTGATTTAAACACTACAACGTCGAATGCTATTATTAAATTGTATACAATTTGAAAAATGAAACGTTAATAATAACTGATGATAACTCACACCTAATTCGTTGTATATTTCTCAATAGATCGCCTCGAGCATCTATCGATTGCTATAGAAATCAATATCATAAACGAGTGATATATTATTGTAACCTTTAATCATGTCATACGTAAAACCGTGAGAAACGAACGGTAATGCTTTGGTGAAACAAGGTGCGTAAATACTATACGAATTCTTGAAATTTCGTTTGTATGGGGCATGCAGAGCGTCCCACAAAGTACAAGTTACTTTGTGGGACGTCTTGCGGCCCAGTCTGACGAACTACGTTAGATCGCCGGCGGAGGTTAGATGGTAATCGCGGATAACACGGAGCTTAGAGAGACCTATACCCATCAGTGGACTTCGATAGGTTGGAGTGGACAAAGCGATATAGGACTTATCGCGATTGTCATTATTTGACCGCCAATATTTCGACGACGTTGTAGACTGACGACAGACATTCATTTGACGGTTGTCCCTTGACCATGCCATATTAGAAGACATCATAATAAGAAGAACTCATTAGTAGTGATCATAAAAGCTTTACGTTTATACTACATGAATTTTGAAAAAAAAAAATACGCTTTTGACTGCATTATCGATTATTAAATGGCCTATATTTTTTTAATTTATTTATTCTTAATGTACACCAAAATACAGACACATATAAAGAAAGATACAATACAATATGTACAAAAGCGATCTTATAACTAAATAGCGATTTCTTTCAGATAACCTTTGGGTACTGGACACGACTGGGACGTCTATAATTTTTTTTTTTCACAAAATGTCCCCAAATCTTCAATGTACAGAATAAACTCTGTTACCGTTTTGTTGTAAGTGTATGCAGATAACATAAATCATTTTAACACAATATGATATTGCCTTAACAATTCCATAATAATTATTACATATAAATACATAACGCATTCTTTCTTAGTTTTAAAGTTTCAACTACGCAATTTTTTAATACTTAATGATTTTAAAATGATTATTTGTTTATAACTATATAATTATACCTACGACTATCAAAACCAAAAAAAAAAATAAACTTAAATATATTGTACAAGACATTCCGCACTATAAATAGAGTCTTACAAATTAAAATGAATATCCAATGTTACATACAAAACCAATTGATTATGGGTTTTTATTTCTGTTCCAAAAAAAAAAAAACTATACCAAACCTTTAAATCACCGTGAGAAGCCCCGTTGGCGACAATGGGCGGTTTGGAAGAAGTACTTAGAAGTTTTTCGTTAATTTCTCGAGCAAGCACGACGGCTAAGGTCATAGAGGATACGTGTATGAGCTATCTGTACGAAGTTGACTTTTTCCCACGATTAAGAATATAAAGAACACATATTGTAATAGTCTATGCTAAATTTTCTATATAAAACAAAAATTAATCGCTAAATGATGCTCTAAACGCCGCGTTGGCACAACGGTTACAGCCATGGTTCGATCCCCGCACATGACAAACATTTGTATTGCCCATACAGGTGTTTGCCGTAATCTGGATGTTTTTGAAGTCTTTGTGGATCTCCCCACCGTGCCTCGGAGAACACGTTAAGCCGTCGGTCCCGGTTGTTATCATGTACACCTGATAGCGATCGTTAGCGATGCGTTTTTTTGTGGACCTCTTCGTCGACATATGAACTCTGTCTCTTTTCAGGAAGACAGAACAATAGATTAGTGCTTGTTGAATAAATCCTAAGCATGGTAAAGCCTAAATAATTCTTATCTAGGATGATATATTTGAATTTTATGCTAGGTTTTTTTTTTAAACTGAATACGATTTAAATGCCAAATACAATAAAATTGTAATGTTACAATATAATGCATAGGAATGTAATTAAATGAAATACTTATATATAAATAATAAAATTATAATTTAATACATAAACGTCAAAACATTAAACATTCCAGAACGCGACGTCTTCAAACAATTTATTGATGATACTGATATCGCTGCAAGGTTGCGTCCACTGATGTAATATCATATAATATTATATTATTTTAAAAGCGGTAAAGGCTTCGATAAATAACATCTTCATGTACGTAATTAAAAAAGACACTTTTATTTTAAACTTTTAGCATTTATAATAATGATTACCATTATCCATCTGGTAGGTATTATAATAAATTTACATATATATATCCAATACCTCAGATAGATAATTTTTATAATTCAGAATTGTATAAAAATTATAGCCCTCATAGAATATTTAGAAAACAAAGAATACCGACATATTTGTAGCATAACTGACATTAAAAAAGTTAAATAACAATATATAAAAAGTTATATTTCTTCATAGTCGAGACTGAATTGGATCACCATCTTTAAAGACACGGTCATAATTGAAGCTTCATGATTTGTGCTTCCGTTTCGATCGCTACTTGCCTTGTAATTAGTTGCTTCGATTTTATTATGTCGTAAAACGTGTTAGAATATCCAAATTACATCTATCTTTAAAGATAAATAACGGTAGATAGACGATGTAGGAATTTAAATTATGATCACTTTTGGATTAAAAGAGATAATTTGTAAGGGATTAAAAACGAACAAACTTAAGACTTTTTTTCAGGATATGTAGGTATAGGTCTACTACTACTTGCTTACTAGTTAGGTACTAATTCTTTTGCGACTTAATTACTTAGGATATTATTAAAAAAAAAATATTAACAATAATATATTATTTTCTAATGTTTACGCGAATTTTACTCATTTAATGAAACGACTTTTTTCGGATTTTATCGCGGTTTATTATTAACTTTTGATTCCCGACGTTTCGGATACTTTACAGCAACCATGGTCACGGGAGTCCTCCCGTTGTTTCATTAAACAATGATATAAATTAAATTTTCATCATCATTACAGCCTATACAGTCCACTGCTGGACATAGGCCTCCACAAGCTTACGCCAAAAATAACGTGAACTCATGTGTTTTGCCCATAGTCACCACGCTGGGCAGGCGGGTTGGTGACCGCAGTACTGGCTTTGTCGCACCGAAGACGCTGCTGCCCGTCTTCGGCCTGTGTATTTGAAAGCCAGTAGTTGGGTTGTTATCCCGCCACCGGTCGGCTTTTAAGTTCCAAGGTGGTAGCGGAACTGTGTTATCGCTTAGTCGCCTCTTACGACACCCACGGAAGAGAGGGGGTGGCTATATTCTTTAGTACCGTAGCCACACAGTACATATTAAATTGAACAATTACAAACTTACAATTAAATTTTAATACAAATTGAATTTTAATAAATTAAAAATAAATGATTTTCTAAAATCAGAAAACTTTCTTACCTTTAATTATTCTGGTATACTAAAAACAAAAAATGTCGCATAACATAATCTCACTCCCCATATTTTTTCATACCACGTGCCATATCAGTCAGTCAGTTAGTTCAGCCTATTGCAGTCCACTGCTGAAGATAGGTCTCCCCAAGTTCGCACCAAACATCCCGGTTTTCCGCAATTCTCATCCAGCCTACACCGGCAATCTTACGTAGATCGTCGGTCCAACGGGCCGGAGGACGTCCCACACTGCGTTTGCCAAGACACGGTCTCCACTCCAAGACCGATCTGCTCCAATGACCATCGGTCCTGCGGCACAGATGGCCAGCTCACTGCCACTTCAACTTGCTAATTCTGTGGGCTATGTCGGTTACTTTCGTGCTTACTTACGTGCCATATATTGTTTCTTAAAGTGTAACGTAGTAAAGTTAACATTATAATAAAAGTATTTTCGTTTTGGACATTAGTTTAGACATAATACCTTCTTTTGATAATAAACGGAAAATAGAAATGATCACGTTTAGAATATTATTGCACTCGTAAGTTTCCAATAAAAGGTGACAATGGTTTGCTTAAATCTTAATATATATAAATCTCGTGTCACAATGTTTGTCCTCAATGGACTCCTAAACTACTAAACCGATTTTAGTCAAATTTGCACACCGTATGCAGTTTGATCCAACTTAAAAGATAGGCTATATTTTATTTTGATATATTATGTTATTATTATATTTCAGAAAAAAATAAGGTGATACGAAGTTCGCCAGGTCAGCTAGTATTTAATAGTAAGTATATCTACTTATTGTGTTTCATCGTTTGTTGGTTAACCTGATAAATAAATGTTCATTTTTACATAACTTTGTGTGTTGTTCGTACAATTTATGTATTTATTTTAAACAACGGTAAAAAGATATATTTTTGAAGCAAAATTTTTTACGCACGTTTCACTTGGAGAGTATGCTGGTGAATTGGTGGCGAGAACGTTACGAAAAGTGTGATGTGAACGGATGTGAGGCGAACGGAAGTTGAGAGGGAGATATAAGTTAGGGAAGATAGAAAGAGAAAGAGTTACGTTTCGTAAGTTTTACTTCAGTTGCATGCTATAAAGTTCACTCGTTTTTTTTGTTTATATTATTGTGTAATATTTACATTATTTTACCTTTTATACTTTGAGAAATAAGGTTTAAAAATAGGTGAAACAATTTCTACAGACGTTTTAAAGAAAGTGATTGTTTCTTCGAAAATAGCTTATTGGTTGATTGATTGATACGTTTAATGACATAAGAATTGTCATAAAACATGAAAAATGACGCTGGCTCTTACGACCAGTTTCAATATTTTATCTATCTCTGAATTTGCTTACTAGAGATAGACTTTTCCAATTGGTGTTAAAGCTCTATCTCTAGTAGGCATTACCAGATATACGCCGAGTTGCACGAAACAAAATTAAAATTTAAGTAGAGATTAAACTAATTTAATCACAAGAATTTCATACAATTCTTGCGATTAAATTAGTTTAATCACTACTTAAATTTTAATTTCTTTTCGTGCAACTCGGCGATAGATAGATAATTGCAAACAGCCGTTGGAGACCTTAACGCTTAGAGACGCTGAGGACAGCTTTACAACGCTTTTAAGTGGTTATGTAAGATATAGGTACAGTAGTATGAAGTGTAAAAAAGAATGTGCTTTAGACCACACGACTGAAGTAAAAACTCTTTAGTTGCCCCTACAGTAATATACGTAACGGTAGTCTCTATCTTTCTTTCTTCACTAACTTAAACCTCCCTCTCAACTTCCGCTCGTCTCGCCCAATCACAATTTTGGTAACGCTCTTGTCACGCATTCACCATCTTACTCCCCAAGTCAAGCGTGCGTAAAGAATTTTAACTTGAAATATATTCCATACGAATTAGTCTCTACTTATTTCATTACAATTATTAAAAAAAAAAAAAATTAAAGGCAATATATATATTCACATGTTTCAGAAAGAATTTCTCCAAATCATTAAGTAATGCGTGACCATATAGTATGTATCGAAATCAAAATTCCACATGGTCAGTTGGTCGATCATCTGGCCGTGTGAACTAGCCCTGGGCCTCCACGCGAACATTCCTCACAGATTACTCGACTGCGGAGATCAGGGCAGTGTTTCGTGTGATCTTTGTTTCACTTTGGGAATATGGGAATTTTAATTATAGTGTGTATGTCGCTAGAAGAAGTGTTGGTCTGAGAAGAGTCCTTGTAAATTGGATAGATTCGAAACTTCGTAGTCTATTAATAAATAAATTAGTACTACATTAAAATTAAAGCAAATTAAATTAGAAAAATAATATCCTAATAAAAAATAATTTTTATGTGCTTTTAATATTATATTATTTGCTAGTAATAAATTTATTTATTCATTTTTTCATTTTCTTAACAAGCACTTCATATTCTAGTTACAATTATCCGTATTTATGCAAAAAGGAACCACACGACAATTTTTGGTTTTTGGGTTTTTTTGAAAATATTCATTTAAAAGTGGTCTAAATTATTATTCAAAAGAGAACCACGTGATTTTCCCCTGGGAAACAAGGTATACTAAAAGCAGAATGGAACCACCAGCAATAATGTACATTACATAAAAAGCAAAACCGAACCACAGTACCATGGGACACTTCTGTTCAAACAAAGAAACGATATTACTATCATGTCATTTTATATACAAAACAGATCCACACACTTGGTACGTTATATATTATTCTATTAATAACAATTATTTTTAATATACCAAATGGAACCAAGTTTCTGTGGTATGGTTATGCGTAAATTAAATATACAATTTAATTGTCTTTTTTATGCTAAATGGAACCACCAGATTTCAGTTCTATTGTATATAAATAAATATTGTAAAACAGTAGAACCACCAGTATGTGATTCTATTTTGCATACTAGCGGTGCCCGCCATTTCGTCCAAGTGGAATTTAACAAAAAAGGTTTTGTTTAGTTCGCAGTTATAAAAGAAATAAATTACTAAAATAAAAGTAGCTTAAGTTACTCGTTGTTATATCTGCTAACTATCTGCTAGTGAAAATTCCGTCAAAATCGGTTCAACCGTTTTAGAGATTACCCGGAGCAAACAGACACATACAGACAGATAAAAATTGTAAAAAATGTTATTTTGGTATCTGTACCGTATATACATCCACATGTATACCAGGCATCCATATCTCTATGTATATTGGACCGACGATCTACGTAAGATTGCCAGTGTAGGCTGGATGAGGATTGCGAAAAAACGGGATGTCTGGCGCGAACTTGGGGGGGCCTATGTCCAGCAGGGGACTGCAATGAACTGACTGATACGTCCATGTGCATTTAGTAAAAAGCGATCATTTTAATGTCACAAACAGACACTGAGCACAATTACGAAGAGATACATATCCAATCCCCATGCTAGTGAGGCTGAAACTCTTGAGCATAGAGAGGCTCTGGTCGAACGCATTTTGGCTTTGAAAGAGGTATCCGATTGGGTTGATGTCAACCTAGTCAAATTTAATGTTTCCAAAACGCAAGCTTGTCTTTTTACCTCTAAATGGAGTCCATTCTCATTAGCTCCGACTTAAAACTACTGGTAAGAAACTAGGTAGCCTCAACAATTCAGACAATACTTTACACCACAACAGCTTCTTACTTTGTACCAAGCACAAGTTCGATTGTGCTTGGAGTACTGCAGTCATTTATGAGATTGCTCTGTCAAGTACCAGCTTGCTACTTTGTACTAGTGTTGCCCAAATTCAGTCTTGGTCTTGCAGTCTTGGTCTTGTTCTTGCGTTTTTGCAAGACCAAGACCAAGAACAAGACCGCGTATTTTTAGCAAGACCAAGACCAAGACTGACCGTGCAAGACTTGAGCAAGAACAAGACATAGCCTGCAAGACTCTTGCGTCTTGCAGCTAGGACTTAGCGCTATTTCACTGAGTAGTTAGGTGTAACAGTTCGGTGTATAGGTAGGTACGCTTAGGAATTCTATGAGACGCAAAAAACTGTATCAAAGAATATGAAAAACTGGACCTATGCGCATTACGACTAATACCATAAACATAGCGAATAAAAAAATATCTATTAAAATCAAACTGAGTGCATGCATAGTTATGTTTTAACCATCGGCACTTTGATAATGCGGCATCAAAGGTTTTGTACTTATTTCTCAAAGAAATTTGCCGCTTTTCGGAAGTACATGGTTATGATACACGCGCCGGCGGCTTCTTTTGAAATCTAAAACAATCGTTGCCGCCACGCCGAAATCATAACATTTGACACTATTTGATTGCCGCCATAGGGCGTAGGTATACTCATGCAAAATAATTTCGAATTTTAAGAGTACCTACAGGTGTTCCAAAGAATAAATAAGTTTCAGAGTGCTTAGAATGAAAATGAATACATTATACTGATCACGCAAGTAGTATTATGATTAGGATAAAATGGTAAGGATAGGTAGTAGATGTCATATTAATTCATTCTAGTAAGTATATATTATAATATTGATTACTTATATGGTTTTACACTAATTACTTAGGTACTATTATTGTACATTTAGTCATTATATTTCTTAAGTTTTTACAAGAAAAAATAGCAAAAAGTGTTCAAATATCACCCGTTTAATAAATATTGTAGCCACTTTTAAATATACTTGAAACGTGTAAAAAAATTCTACAAAACTAATAAAATAATATAAAAAGCGTAGGTACTTACCTACTAATAAAATAAAAAGCCTGCGATAAGAGTTTTGTATTACTTACCAGCCCGAATATCTCTGAGAGAGTAACTTTAATAGTAACTTTGGAGGTATAGTGACGTTCAGGACTTATTTATTTATTTTAAAACTTCTGTCATCAAACATACAAACGAACTCTTCAGCTTTATAATATTAGTATAGATGTACGCCAAAACATTCACTTATATGTAAAGAATAGTGATTGGCACTAATTCTTTACATATATTTTATTCACGCGTCGCGTCTGTACAAGTAGGTAATATTTAGTGTGTGTTTGTACGCCGCACGCGGCATTGTTTGATTTGCGGCGGCATCCTTTTCATAGAGCCGGCACGTGGCGAGGCGGCGCGGTAGAAAGCAAGGAAACGTACTATAAATAAAGGAATTATTTTAATTCCAGTCATTTCCAATTGAGCTGTGCTTCGAGTCTAACTTAATAATTGTTTTTACTAATTCTCGTTGTTTTCTAAAAACGTATCACGTGTACAATTTAATATGAGTGACGAAGATTCAAATTATTCTAGTCCGAGTAACGAGAGTTTGAGTCACAGATCTAAAAGACCCAAAAGCAAATTTGAGGAGTTTTTCGAAATAATTCATGCATCCCAAACTGCCTTCTGTAAATTGTGCCAACATAAAAAGATTGAAATAAAAATGAAAAACAGAAACACTTCAGGCTTAAGGAAACATCTAATATCTTTCCACAAAAAGGAATCAGAAATATTGGCTAAGATTTAGATTAGGTAAAATCGAATTTCGGGACCGTGGGGGGATGGGGGGTGGGTGGGTGGGGAACACTACCCCTGGTACCACTATCACACCTCGGAACCCCATGGTTATGGAGATATCGATGGTTAAAGTTTTGAGGTTAGAAGAAGAATTTAAAGCTATTATTATACCTTTGAGCTCCGCGTCTGACTTCACCTTAGCTCCAACGCTGCGGGCAGTGCAATTCATGCGCCGTTTTGCAACTTTATAAGTTATTTTCGAACAGAAGTACGTAAAAATAATCTCGATTTCAAGATCAACAAACGATACAACTTGCGGTAACTATGCTTCGATCCGTAGCTTTAAGATGTTATATTCACATTTCGCACTTGATATTAGCATTTTAAACGTTAAGTTATTGTTTTTACACGATTTTTTTTAACAACTGAGAAATAGATGTTTTAATAAAAAATGACAGGCCACTTATCGTTTCGTTCTAAAACAATATACATTGTTTTTGTTTAAATAACTGTAAAGGCAAAAGTCTTACACCATACAGCCTTGTTTCATATTATATTTTTTAATTAAATATATTTTATTTTTAATTATTTACTGTTATAAACGAAAAATACTCAATATTTTAGTTCATTTTATATAACAATAAATAAATATAAAAATATGTTGAATATAGGTGAAACAAAAATACCTATGTAGTTAATTTTCAAAATTTATGGTCTATAATTTTAAATTATAGTATCAAAATTAATTTATATTTAGTAACATTGCGTGCTAGAATATAGGTTTAGAAATTCGAAAAATACCCAAAACCGAATCGGAGCATCCCACTGTCCACGTGGTCTTGGTCTGTCCTACCCCTAGAGTGTTTTTTTTGTGTCGCGGAGGCGCGGAGGGAGGGCAGCCCTCGCCCGCCGTGCGAAAGCGCGCGAACGAATGCGTAGAGGAGCGGCTGAGGCTGGTCGCCGAAGGCGACCAGCCTCCGCTGCGGAACGGAGCATGAGTGAGCGTGCTTTCGCACGCAAGGGCGGAAGGGCTGCACTTCCCGCAGCGCCGGAGCCAAGCGTTCCTCTAACTTTAAAGGTGGTAGATTATTTTTTTTTGTAACAAAACTGTCTATAAACGATATAATTTTTAAATTAGATAGGTTAGGGTTATTTTTTTTTTTTTAGTAACAAAATTGTCGATAAACGGTGTAACTTTTAAATTAGATAGGTTAGGGTTATTTTTTTTTTTTTTTGTAACAAAACTATGTTTATAAACGATATAATTTTTAAATTAGATAGGTTAGGGTTTTTTTTTTGTAACAAAACTATGTCTACAAACGGTGTAATTTTTAAATTAGATAGGTATGGGTTTCTTTCGGTCTTTTTCTGAAGTCAGATTATTGTAAAAAAAAAATTATTCATGTCATGTTTTTTACTTCATTATATTTTATTTATTTAATTAAAAAATATTATATGAAACAAGGCTGTATGGTGTAAGACTTTTGCCTTTACAGTTATTTAAACAAAAACAATGTATATTGTTTTAGAACGAAACGATAAGTGGCCTGTCATTTTTTATTAAAACATCTATTTCTCAGTTGTTAAAAAAAATCGTGTAAAAACAATAACTTAACGTTTAAAATGCTAATATCAAGTGCGAAATGTGAATATAACATCTTAAAGCTACGGATCGAAGCATAGTTACCGCAAGTTGTATCGTTTGTTGATCAATCAACCTCAAAACTTTAACCATGGATATCTCTATAACTATGGGGTTTTGAAGTGTGAAAACCGTGTGAAACCGTGTGAAAACGTTAAATTAACGTGTGGAATGTTATAATTAAGTGCGAAATGTGAAAATAAGATGTGAAAACTATAGAATGGAGCATGAGTATCGAAGTTGTATTGTTTGTTGATTTTGGAGTCGAAATCGTTTTTATTTTTAAAATAGCTTATAAAATGTGAAAATAATGTGTGAAATGTGAAAATAATGTGTGAAATGTGAAAAAACGCGTGTGAAATGTGAAAATAACGTGTGAAAGGTACGAAATTCTTCTTCTAACCTCAAAACTTTAACCATCGATATCTCCATAACTATGGGGTTCCGAGGTGTGATAGTGGTACCAGGGGTAGTGTTCCCCACCCTCCCCCCCCCCCTTCCCCCCACGGTCCCGAAATTCGATTTTACCTAATCTAAAGCTTTACCGAAATATTTCTTCCTGTTAAACCAAAATTAAGTGGAGATATCACAAGTTTTTTAGTAACCGCTGGAAGAAGTGGACAGGTAAGAATATTTTTTTAACAGTTAAAAGAATTTTAACTCTGCGTAGCTATTCATGCGATACTTTCAAAAACGCCATTAACTTACGTAAGTATTTTTGAGTTAGTGGTGTTTTCATCTAGGGTTGCGACATATTAAGTATGTAATTATCGTCTTAAATAATGTAAATTGTGTAAGCTTGTAAATCATAAATGTTTATTAAGGTTAAACAAGTCGCTCGTCTTTCCATACAAACGTATAACAGTAACTACTACAATGTTCGACGTTGACCATTCAAAATTAAGGATAATATCAATTGATCTCGTCATTATCTATGTATGTATGTACTCAAAACCGTAAAAAAAGTGTACATTTAAAAAATACAAGCTTCTAAACTTTCGTATTTCAACACTGATTTTAGCCCAACTTTGGGCGAAAATAAATAGTATACGGAGAAAGAAAACTCTAAAATAAAGCCCATACCGATATAGTTTAGTTATTCAAAAGCGGAAATAAATTTATTTCGAAAAGATACATTTAGTAGTTTTTCTATAATAACTGTTATGCTAAAAGTCTATTCACATTTTTTTACGCGGTCGTTTTAGTTATGAATCTATGTGCCTTTCAACCTACGCGCGGGGAGTGGGAGGGAAGGCAAGCGCCGCGCCATCCGCGCGCGCGGCTTTACATTATTATTAAACAATGTCTTGTTCTGCTGCCTGTCTTATTATTACTTTGAATTCCCATTTTGAGTGAAACATACGTTGCGTTTGAATTTTGACTTTGTCTCGCTAATCGCTATTATTAGTACAGTGAAGGGAAGTGACTTGTATATTGTTTCTCTATAAAACAATCAATAATAATAATAATTATTATTATTATTATTATAAATTCTTTATTTGACCAAATACTGTAGAATTTTATAATCCACCAAACTGCGTGACAGATTATCGGCGGAATTAATGCTTGTCAATCATTGATCTATAGTTTTTAACCGACTTCCAAAAAAGGAGGAGGTTCTCAATTCGACTGTATTTTTTTATGTATTTTACATCAGAACTTTTGACCGTGTGGACCGATTTCGACATATTTTTTTTTAATCGAAAGGTGGTGTGTGTCAATTGGTCCCATTTAAATTTATTTGAGATCTAACAACTACTTTTCGAGTTATATCTAATAATGCGTTTTTACTTGATGCTTTTTTCGTCGACCTACGTTGTATTATACCGCATAACTTTCTACTGAATGTACCGATTTTGATAATTCTTTTTTTGTTGGAAAGGGAATATCCTTAGTTTGGTACCATGGTAAGGAAACCAGGATCTGATGATGGGATCCCAGAGAAACCGAGGGAAACTTTCAAAAATCCGCATAACTTTTTACTGGGTGTACTGATTTTGATAATTTTTAATTTAATCGAAAGCTGATGTTTATCATGTGGTCACATATAAATTTTATCGAGATCTGATAACTACTTTTTGAGTAATCTTTGATAACGCGTAGTTACTTGACTATTTTTTCGTCGATCTACGTTGTATTACTCGTCGATGTAATTGAAGTCGGTTTTTTTTTCGTTTGCGAGCAAACACAATTATTTACATATCAATGTTGTCAATAAGTAAAGTACCTTTTCTAGTCGTTTACTAAGTTCTTAGTAACCTGCCAGCAACATTTTACACAATAACTAAATAGGTTTAAAAGACTCGCAAATTTTTATGAATTCTGTGAACATAGCCTCGAATGCGAATCTGATATAGGTATACGCTGACAATTGGTGGTCCTTGCTAAACCGTTCACAATATTTTTAACCGACTTCCAAAAAAGGAGGAGGTTCTCAATTCGACTGTATTTTTTTTTTTTTATGTCAGAACTTTTGACTGGGTGGAGCGATTTCGACAAATTTTCTTTTAATCGAAAGGTGGTGTGTGCCAATTGGTCCTATTTAAATTTATTTGAGATCTAACAACTACTTTTCGAGCTATATCTAATAATGCGTTTTTACTTGACGCTTTTTTCGTCGACCTACGTTGTATTATACCACATAACTTTCTACTGGATGTACCGATTTTGATAATTCTTTTTTTGTTGGAAAGGGGATATCCCTAGTTTGGTACCATGATAAGGAAACCAGGATCTGATGATGGGATCCCAGAGAAATCGAAGGAACTTCTTGAAAATCCGCAATAACTTTTTACTGGGTGTACCGATTTTAATAATTTTTAATTTAATCGATAGCTGATGTTTGTCATGTAGTCACATATAAATTTTATTGAGATCTGATAACTACTTTTTGAGTAATCTTTGATAACGCGTAGTTACTTGACAATTTTTTCGTCGATCTACGTTGTATTACTCGTCGATGTAATTGAAGTCGGTTTTTTTTTCGTTTGCGAGCAAACACAATTATTTTGACAAGAAATAGGCAACAGTCGCGTCGTTGTCGCGTGTCGCGGCAGTAGGTACATCAAAGGTAGACAGACGTATTTACGTAAACATGAATGCTCTTATTCATTGCAGCGGTTGATTGTTCGTGTTAGCGCGAAATTTATAAGTAGTGTGAAAAATATTTTGTGTTTTTTATTATTATTGCGTTCTACAAGGAAATGAACTAGAAAGTAATCGGAAGTTAATTATTCTAAAAACTATATTTATTAGTTATACTATTTACCTAAATGATATCTTTGGGGCACTTGGGAGCAAGAGATTTAGGGTTTTATATAAATCATCGCTTTCCCTAATACTATGAAAAAAAAACAATTTAATCGAAATTTTGTTTTTATCGTGATTTATAGAAAATGGTTTACAATTGCGGTAAATTCCCTTTCCCTTTAGTTGTACCTAATTTGTAATCCTTGTAGGATCCTGTAGGCAATGCGTACCTACCGCAGCGTACCTATGTAGCTTTAATTTATTAACTAGCTACATACATCTGACAACCTCCGTAGCGCGGTGGCTAAGTCGCCAGCTGAGGGACTCGTGAAGCCACAGGTTCGATCCCGCACGGCGCAACAAAAAAAATTTAGGCTAAAAACTTTAGATTATGGACCGTCGATTTATGGGGATTTGTGAGCATAATCTAAACTTTAACCAGTATGTATATTCCGAGTCTAGGTGTGTATGTATTTATGTATGATTATACTAGGATCACCCCTAGTTCACTAGGTACATGGTAACATAACACAAGCCTTTGCTTTTAGTTAGTGTGATTGCTTGGGGAGGTTATTCTTTATTTTAGTATAGTTAGTAGTCTCACTACTTCCGAAAATTTTGACACTTTGAGACTAAATGAAGCACAGGAATATCTTCATAATCCGCCGCAACAGTTATGTCCTTGCAATTTAAATTTGTAATATCTTCGAAAATATTCATTTAAATTACATGCTGTAAAGAGCTATATTGATCTATATTAAATGCATAGTGTATTGAAGATACTTAATGGGACAAGAATTAATGCTGTATTGCTTAAAATTGCTTCGTAAATAAGACATTATTTCTCGTAAAAAGTAAAGGATAAAAAATGGTTTATTGTGGGTTATCCCTAAGAGATAGACATATACCATCGCGGACTTTTTTGTAGATCTTTTTAAGATCTACAATACTATAGTACAATATTTTGATCCATCTCGTAGGGTTCTTCAGCCAGCGCGAGCGTTTGCAATGTAAGCGCAAAAAAATGTGTTTATTAACGACATCACATTAGAAACCTCTAAAATTATCAGTGTTTCTCTACTATATTATGCATGTATTATACATATAAACCATCCTCTTGAATCACCCTATGTAGTAAAATCGCATCAAAATCCGTCGCGTAGTTTTAAAGATCTAAGTATACATAGGGACAAACAGAGAGCGCGAAGCGACTTTGTTGTATACTGTGAAAGTGATAGCTCATATCTCAAAAATATCTTGAAAAGAAATAGGTAGGTAATTACTATACATAATCTAAAAAATGAGCCGCGCCGATGCCGACGCGCGCTTTATACCTACAATATAGGTATCTACCTACCGTTGCGCCCCAAATTATTTATTTTATGTTTTTTATTTTATTGTCATTGGTGTTCAAAAAAAAAAAAAAAAAAAAAACATCTACAGTAAGCAGTCTTGTTATGGGTTACCATGTAGCGATTTAATGCTAATAATGTGACTGGTTGTTTGATGTTTTTTGAGATTGAGATTATTTCAGTAATGTTATTATTAGGTATTGATTATTTATTTCTCTATGATAATACGTACTAATCTATTTCTTTTCATTTATTTATATTATGATATCTTTATATAAATAAAAATGAAATGCCAAAATGTATGTACACGCAATTTTTTTTTCAGTTATATACTAATAATAATAAAAAATCTACATATTAACTCCCAGATGGATCCCAGATGGGATTCCCAGACTCGGAACTCACGAGACTCATAGTGGTGGCGGTTTAGCCACCGCGCTACGGAGGTCGTCAATGAGATCGTAAACGCATTTGCTAGCTTGTCACATGTACGCGCGCGATATTTTCTCACTGCTCTTCTCGGAGTCTTTCCCGTTCGCACACTATGTCAGGTGAAATAGCATTCATTTAGGCCTCGCCTACCAACGAGTTCGCGCCGTCGACTTGTTGACCCTTAAGAAACAGTTACTTCCATGGAAAACGACATATAGGTCAGTTGATTTTTCGAATTTCTTATCAAATCTTCAGTTATTTATTAATCTGCTTGATCTTTACTATGGCTATGTTAATTCAAGCTCACAATGTTCCAATTCTAATACGTTTTTCTAAGATTTAAAGTAAACTTTAATAAATAGTAATAGACTAATAGGTAATTGCAAGACTTGCAAGACTCTTGCTGCAAGACCAAGACCAAGACCAAGACCAGGTGTATTGGCGCAAGACCAAGACCAAGACTGGCTAAGTCTCGTCTTGTTCTTGCATTTGGGCAACACTACTTTGTACTCTGTGGATCGACGCGCCGTAAGACTCATGGGTATCGAATCACTGGTTAACTCCAGGCTTCAAGTCTAAAGCATCGACGCAGGGTTGCCTGTCTGTCGGTATTTTACAGGATATATTTCGGCGAGTTTGCTCAAAAACTACAAGAAAGTCAGTAACTTAAACTGGAGACGACATGAACGAGTTTTTGTTTTCTCGTTTTTTATCAGAGTTTATTATGTATATGTATATATATTGTGTATATATATATTTGTCTATTATGACTTTTATACGACATATATCCTTATTATTACATTTTTAAAAACATAAAAAAAGACTGATAAAACTATTTAAAAATATAAAAATAGTAGTCCTCCGATGGCAGGTTGAGGCCTAGGTTGCCGGTAGTTAAGGTTTTAAGCTGAGGAACTGCGTCACAATGGGGGCCGTTTCAAGCAACACTGCCTTTTGAATCCGACCTTTGATCCAACAGTCAAGAGAGAGTTTCTTAAGGTGTTGGTCGAAACTCTTAACAATTAATACAATAAAATATAAATAAATAAATAAATAAATAGGTTGTCTGGGAGAAATGCCATAAGTCCGCCCATTGTACTTCACTGTTTTTGAGATTTAATGGCTATAACATGGTATGGTACGGTACAGATATTATATGATAATATGATATGCGACGCGGCGGCTTGTCCGGATAAGCTCTTGTGAGTTTTCGTGCCAGGCTTATGTATGGGTGTTAAGTATGTGTTTTTTGTATTTTTGAACAAAAAAAAAAGACTATCTTTAAGCTTTGTTTGTAACAAAACTGCACAATTTGGACCCGCCATCACCTTGCCAACGAACCGCTCTTTGCGGCATACCAGCTGTTATCTTGACGGAATATTTAGTTCTCCTGTGGCCGTTATTAGGGTAGCCAGTATCACCAGCGAAACAAGCGGATATTCAATCCATATTATATCTCATTACACAAGATGCAAAGAGCTTTTATAATGGTCTCATTAGTGATAATGCAATAGAAGACGACATAGATGGACTAGATACGGTGGATTTCGAAATCTAATTTAATGATAACGTCGAATAAATGTCTATATGTATAATTTAACATATTTTTTGGTAATTAAAGCTATAATACGATATTATAAATACATAGTTTCATTTGTATCAGTAAGTCCCTGGGGTGTGGTTCTTTTTTGCATATTAGAAAATCTATCAACCAGTACATGTTAAAAGGAACCACATGCAGATTTTCTTAATTATCTAGAAAGTTTAAGAGTATTCAGATCAAATTTATATACTCATACTTTAATTAGTAATTTATCTATGAATTTAAATAAAATATATATTAATTTTGCTTCATCTAACAGAGCTGCACATGTTTTTGTAAATCCTTTGATATCTCAGAAGTTCGTTTTTGCTGGGTGGTTCCTTTTTGCATAATTACGGAAAATTAAACAAAAAATATAGCTACAAATTTGCATTATGTACCAAAAAAAAAAATGATTATAAAAAAATTGTCAGCATAGGTATTTAATGTTTATTGCACAATCGATAAAAATATTGTAATCATACATCTTGTTTTTTTTTTGCTAAATATTTTTTGTAAAGAGTTTATCCAAAAAGTTTTCATATAGGTATACGTGGTATACTGGTCACTCCTTGAGCTTCTGATCCACATTCCAAATAAATTAGAATCTGAATTCGCATGTTACCACGCAACTGACTACTAAAATGCTACCGATTAACGACATTCTTCAGTAAATCATCGATTATCTTCAAGATTGCCCATCGAAAAGAGTTTGTGTGTTTTTTTATTTTACCATGTTCAGGTACGTTTCTCGTTTGAATTAAATAGTTTTTAGCCAATTTTAAACACAGTATGAAAAAAAATGCTTAAGAAACAAAAGATAAATCATTTTATTGTTGTATTATTATTGTATATGCCTTATTTTCGCCAAAAAAGAATATATATATATATATATATATATATATATATATATATATATATATATATGCGTGTACTTATGTACGCACATAAGAAGTTATAGTTTACTAGCTGTGCCCGCGGCTTCGCCCGCGTTGAAATTAGTGTGTCACAAAGTTTTCCCGGCAAACTTCCAGTGAAACTCTCATCAAAATCGGCTTAGCCGTTCCGTAAACCTTCCTCTTGCCAATGGTGGAGCCCTCTCTCCAATGGTGAAACCGCATGAAAATCCGTTCAGTAGATTTTGAGCGAATCGATCACATACACTTTTGGGGACTTTGTTTTATAATACACTAACTGTTGCTCGCGACTCCGTCCGCGTGATTATGAAGATATGCATTACTATTAAGATGTTTAACGCAAATTTTTTTTTATTTTAGTAACTTCAAACACTTATCAAACTGAGTAAGTTTTTAAAAGGCACAATTTAATATAATTTAATAGTTATTTTTAAACCTCTCTATACACCACATTTTTAGTTTTATTTTCAGGCTCTATATGTTTCATACAAACTATCAACCCTAATTAAACCCCCTTAGCGGCGGAATATCGTAAAATCCGTTCTTAGCGGACGTCTGCTAACTATAATCTACCTCCCTGCCAAATTTTATCTTTGTCCAACCTGGATGGATGGACCCTCCAGCGGTTTTTGAGTTCTCGTGATGAGTGAGTTAGCGACCTTTCTCTTTTATATATATATATAGATTAAGATGCATTATTTGGACACCTCGTTCTTAGCGGATGTCTACGCCTTATAAGAAGCCTACCCGCTAAATTTCAAGTTTGTAGGTGTTATAGTTCCGGAGATTTCGTGATGAGTGAGTCAATCTACCATCCCCCGTTTTAACCCCAAAAGGGAGTTGCTTTCTAAAGATACATTATTCGGACACCTTTTCACCATCTATAGAGCATAAATTTTAAATTTCGAGTGTCTTACTTCAGAAACATAGGACTTTCTTACAAACTTCCAACCCCCGTTTTACCCCCTTAGGGGTCGAATTTCGTAAAATCCATTCTTAGCGGATGTCTACGTCCTATAAGAAGTCTACCTGCCAAATTTCAAGTTTGTAGGTGTTATAGTTTCGGAGATTTCGTGATGAGTGAGTGAACCTACCATCCCCCATTTTAACCCCAAAAGGGAGTTGATTTCTAAAAATACATTATTTGAACATCTTTTCATCATCTATAGAGCATACATTTTAAATTTCAAGTCTCTTACTTCAAAAACACAGGACTTTCATACAAACTTGCAACCCCCGTTTTACCACTTTAGGGGTCGAATTTCGTTAAATCCGTTCTTAGCGGATGTCTACGTCCTATAAGGAGCCTACTTGCCAAATTTCAAGTTTGTAGGTGTTATAGTTTCGGAGATTTCGTGATGAGTGAGTGACCTTTCGCTTTTATATATATTATAGATTATAGATTAGCTAGCTAACTTCACGTTGCTAACTTCTTCTTCGTTGACTAGCTAATTTCAGGGTGTCGGTTTTTTGACGATGTGTGCGCGTATCGTAATAAATTACTCTCGTCATTTTTCACTAACGCGCCAAAAGCAGTATAACTCCAAAAACAAAAAGTCTAAGGATCTGTGCGGTAGAGATAATAACCTTCATTAAATTTTTCAGTTCAAAATATAAACTTGCTAATAAACCCTTCACCTAGAACCACATGAGCTTTGAAGTTATAAAAAGACGTAAAACCATCATGCTCATGTGAAAGTGAATGGTGTTCAAAGGCATGTCAAAATGACAATATATCGTCCAGAAATCTCTGTTATTATATCTCACGATTCGTAACATTTTACACGATTGCAATCGGACTACTGTGCAAAACGTGTTACTTACTGTGTGTTACTTAGATAGTTTTAATCTTATTTTATAATCTGTTATTTCGTCAATAGTCGTGCTTTATTATTCTAGATGCGTTTGCGAGTGACTTAATAGTGAAATAATATTAACTCTTTTCTATTGAAGACATCGAAAATTTTTAATTGATGAAAGAAAAATTTTAGTTATTTGAATTTTGACCTTTTCTATTAAAGATATATCATCTGATGATAAATGGCTACCGTCGTCTATAAATATTTGCAACATTATATAGGAGTTTCAAGTACGTTGCCGTCCTTCAAGGAAAAATAAGGGAAAAGTTAAGTTATTTCTTTCAAATATAGAAATGTCAAATGTATCACTTGAGCCTATCACAGTCCACTGCTGGACATAGGCCTCCCCAAGTTTCTAATAAGTTGTTAATAAATAAGTTCACTCTTTACCTTACTTATTTATTATCTGCGGTCATTTGTAAAATGTAAAATAACATAGAGAAAATAGTTTTTATTACCAAATATCAGACGGACAAAGTAAATCTCTAGTCATAATTATAGGCCGGTTACAAATTTTTCGTAACAGAAAAAAAATTCAACCTTTGCCAAAAAAATTGTAACAAGCAACAAAACTGTCAAGTGAAGTCATTAAATCCATTCAAAAGGCGCTAAATCGTGACTTACTTCATTCGCCTCTAATAGTCTCATAAAGGGTCTGTCAAAACACGGGACATACGTGAACCTTTCGGCCCTTTTGTACTTTGCAGGTGCAATATTTAAAAAAAAAACCTTTCGAAAAAAGTTTTTATGACGGCGCTCGTTGTGTGACTGGCTATCGATAATTTCGCAGGCGCCCTTTAAATCGCTAAAAACTATAAATTCTTTGTTAAGTTTTATATTTGGAGTTTAGTTTTTTGTTACACACTATTATTTATTAAAATTGATTTTCACAGCAATAAATAGATGCTCAAGAGGTTGCCTTATCGCTAAAACAAAGTGTATTTCTAATGTAATAGTTGTGTTTGCTCACAAACGAAAAAAACCGAATTCAATTACATCGACAGGTAATACAACGTAAGTAGACGAAGAAAAAATAACAAACGCACTAGTCGTCACTCCATTTTTCAAGGGTTTCCCAGGATTTCTCTGGGATTCCATCATCAGATCCTGGTTTCCTTATCATGGTACCACATTTGGGATATCAACTTTCCAACAAAAAAGAATAATCAAAATCGGTTCATAAAGGACGAAGTTATCCCTGAACATACATAAAAAAAGTATATACGATCGAATTGAGTAACCTCCTCCTTTTTTGAAGTCGGTTAAAAAGGATTTAATTATTTTTGCAATAACCGGTAGGTATTTTTAAACTGTTAGGTCTAACATAAAAAAGTATTGCAAGTGTTTAATCTGTCGTTATTTTATTATCTGTTGTCATTTTATTATCTGTTGTTCATTTAATGCATTTTCGATAGAAATGCGAAATAACAGACGTTACATTAGAACCGTTATAATTGTTTTTTCAACATTAGGGTCTGTTGCAAACGTTGCACCTGCGTGTTGATTATTCATTTGGTTAAACGACTGCGTCCTATTAAATACTTTGACATTAAATAAAACAAACACTTGTATAGATAATATATTAATAGTTGCAGGTTTTATAAAATTTGTTTCATATGGTTTAAAAAATATGTTGCACTGAATTACTAAAAAAAGAAACAAAAAACTAAAATCAAAAACATATTTATTCAAATAGGCCTTAAAAGAAGTTTTAGATCGATTATTTGACAAAGAATATAATACGCACATAAATTGATACGATGAAGATGTCACAGTTTCTGAATGTAGATTCTGTTAAGAATAATTGGCAAGTTTAAAATCAGTCAATCATTTTACATTCATCAATAATTTTTTGTCCCTTATTGGTAATATTAATCTTCAATGATGACAACATGTTAGCGCAGTGTTCGCAGCAAGCAGTCGAGACCTGGGCTTTTGTTTTTGTATTGTTTAGGTAGAGCCCGGAGAACTTTTTGAAGAAATGTCTAAAAATTTTAAATATGTGCCTATACATATATTTTAAATTTTTGGCAGAAACTTATGGAGGCCTTAGGAGTTAGAAGTAATGTAACTATGGAGGACGCCGCGTTGGCACAACGGTCACAACAATGGATTGTACCTGTTGCGCTGGCGGTTGCGGGTTCGACCCCTCAGCGTGGTGGATTAAGCTCTGATCCTTCTCCTACATGGGGAAAGAGGCCTATGCCCAGTAGTGGGACATTACAGGCTGAAGCGCATTATGGAGGCCTATGTCCAGCAGTTGACTGCGATAGGCTGAAACGAGTAGTTTTAGTAGAGTGTATGGGCCTTTTTCATCTTAACTAATAAATTACAACCTTCACAGGTTGCAACTGGAAAAAAGTTTTTTGATATGAAACTTCTTTAGAATCGTTGTGACTTGAAACTCGATGAAACGAAAAAGACCCTTATTATAAAGAAAAAAAGCACATAAATGTATGGGAAGGAGATAATGAGATACAATACATTACTGGCTGAAAACTCGTAAGCGACGCGTTTCGTATGATGCTTGCGACCTTTTTCGCGAGGCCGTGATTATCGTCGATAGAACAAATAGCAACAGCCAACTTTCTACGACTTTTCAAAAGTTTCGCTTCTGCCGTTTGTGAATTGTTGAAATACTCACATATTTTTTTATACAACAACGTCGGCAAACAGGCGTACTGTCTCGTATAAACAACCTGCAACATCATCAGAAACATCGCAAGCGCGTTGTTGACCCAAACCCCGACCCTCCGCAGGTACTCTAGCTACCTTACTCACTACAGGAACACAACACCAATTAAGCAGTGTTATTTAGCTGCGATCTTTTGTGAGGTTGAGGTTCTTCTCCAGATGAGCTGCTCCAGATTTTGAGCTGGATAAATCCTGATGTGCCCTACGTCAAAAAGTTTAACGGTCTTAAAACTGCGAACATACAAGTTGTAGGTATATTGTGTCTTGTCTAAACAGTGCTGCAAAATACGTTCAACCTTGTCTTCTCTCTTCGATTCAAATCGTAAATAGCCCTGCGTGAAGTATCCAGTCTGGCTAAAAGCGCCGCGTGACATTATGGTAAAACTAATATAGAGCGGCTACATGACTTGATACTTGAGTACGATAAAAGAATTTCATTCTTTTTTTGTCAAGGATTTAGCGAAAGTAAATGTGTGTAAATTGTTTTGCAATTATCGTAATAATTTTGTTAAGATGCTTAGTACCTATTCTCATTCGGCTGTTGGTTATGTGTGTAATTTATAAAGTGTTGTTATAGTTACGAGTTGAAGTAATTTATAAACACAAGTATAATCAAACAAAAGTTATACATTTTATACAAATAAATTACTACAAATAACAATGAGTACAATGTACATTTATTCATTCTGAAGTTTTACAATAACATACCTATACTTCGGTAGTCGACAACCCGCGGTGGAGCAGCGAGCTGGATTATGCTCCGTCCTTCTTTTACTTGGAGACAGGCTGAATCAATCAATCATATATTATATTATATTGTATTACACCTTACGAAGGAATTACTATGTTTCACATTACATCTCCATATTATATAATATTAGACAGATTGATTCACGCATGTTTTAATTTCATTAAAGTAATTCAGTAAAAAGACAAATATCAAAAGCATCGAATTGTAGTTTAAATCTTAGTAAAAACGAGTGTATTGTGTTCAGGGCTGTCATCGAGCCTAAACAAACAGTATCCGTTTGACTGAAGAGTACGTTCAAATCAAATACACACGAATGTATTAATATTTTGAAAGCATCGTGAGTGACGTCACATATCACAAATTTATGACAGTGATAATTATTTAATTATAAAATGTTGTAATTTAACTAGTTTAAAACCTCTTTTTGTAAAGAAGGGTTAAAGCTTAACCCATTTAATTGCTAGCTATTTTGGTTTGGTAATGCGTGTAATTACGTGTTCTCCAAGAAAAGATCGCTTAATTTAAATCAGAACAAAAGTATAATAATGTCCTGTTTCACCGTGTGTGGATAAAGCTATTTGACGGGTGACGGTATCCTACAAATATAAGACCTTTTTTATTCTTTTTTACCATTTAATTCCACTATGTTTAGGGGACATCCATTAATTACGTGAGCTCAGAATGGGGGGAGGGGTCCAATGAAATCTCACAAAATCTCATTTCAACCTAGGGGGGATAATCGAAAATCTCAGATCAACTTCAAAAATATAAAATATTGAAAAAAAATTGAGTGTTCATTTTACCACAAAAAATAAATCTCACGGCTATTACAATAATTTAGTGTAGTTTTGAATTTTATTTAATTTAAATAAATTAACTGTAGTAGTGCTGTGTGGCTACGGCACTAAAGAATTTAGCCACCCCCTCTCTTCCCGTGGGTGTCGTAAGAGGCGACTAAGGGATAACAAGGTTCCACAACCACCTTGGAACTTAAGAAGCCGACTGATGGCGGGATAACCATCCAACTGCTGACTTTGAAATACACAGGCCGAAGACGGGCAGCAGCGTCTTCGGTGCGACAAAGCCAGCCCTGCGGTCACCAACCCGCCTGCCCAGCGTGGTGACTATGGGCAAAACACATGAGTTCACGTTATTTTTGGCGTAAACTTGTGGAGACCTATGTCCAGCAGTGGACTGTATAGGCTGTAATGATGAACTGTAGTATAATTGAATAGTTTATTATGTCCGGTCAATCTCTATTATATTCACCGTCAATTTCACGTAAGGGGAGGGAGGGGTCTAAACTGATCGAAAAACAGCTCACGTAATTATTGGATGAGACATTTCTATTCGCAAATATGAATCTAAGAGTTGTAGTTTATTAATTGAGGAGAAACAGGTGCTAATGGCCTGTTTCACCTCCTGCTGTTAAAGCATATTCGTAACTTATTTGCAGGATATACTACGACTCTAAAATAATATTATACTCACATAAAATCGCTCGTCGGTGTCAGCCGTCAGCCCTGCTCCGTGTTAGTAGCGCCGGCGCTCGCGCATCGCATTGTTTCCACTTCGTCCATTAAACCCGTTCGTTACCTGGGTTTTGTCACTTGAATAATTCCTAATAATATATAAGTTATTACTTATTAGATTTTAGATTTCATTATTGTAACTTCTAAATAAATAAAAATTTTCAGGTTTATTTTCTTTTTTAATGTCCATATTAAAATACTGTATGAGGATTTCATTTAATACATAAAAGTAATTCTTCACACACAACAACACTCAGTGGGATTTAAATCTGGACAGAACACTAAGACCACGAGAAACGTGTAGGTAGAATCTTTAAAAATATTTGTCGTGTAGGGATCGAACTCTCGATCTAACAGCCAATTACTGTGACCACTGCGAGATCATAGTCATTGAAAAAATTATTATTAAAAAAAATAAAATTAAAAAATATAAAATTATCAACGTCCAGTAGGTACTATTTAGTTATAGTTTTAATATCAAATATAACGTCTACTACTCTTAATATTGACTAATATCATCATCATCATTACAGCCTATACAGTCCACTGCTGGACATAGGCCTCCACAAGTTTACGCCAAAAATAACGTGAACTCATGTGTTTTGCCCATAGTCACCACGCTGGGCAGGCGGGTTGGTGACCGCAGTACTGGCTTTGTCGCACCGAAGACGCTGCTGCCCGTCTTCGGCCTGTGTATTTCAAAGCCAGCAGTTTGATGGTTATCCCGCCATCGGTCGGCTTCTTAAGTTCCGAGGTGGTTGTGGAACCTTGTTATCCCTTAGTCGCCTCTTACGACACCCACGGGAAGAGAGGGGGTGGCTAAATTCTTTAGTGCCGTAGCCACACAGCACACTGACTAATATGTTTAACATCAATCATTTTTAAAGACACCTCAATATATTTTTAATATTTACGCTTCAGCCTGCAACATCCCACTTCTAAGCATAGGCCTCTATCCCTATGTATATATGAGAAGGGTCAGAGCTTAATCCACCACGCTGCTCCAATGCGGGTTGGCGGATTTTTAATATGTAAAACGATATTATTCTGTCTTAGACCAAATAAATGCAACCTTATCCATATATATGTATAATATATTCGTATATATGAGTCTAGTGGCTTCATAGCACGAATTTTTCTTGTTTGCTAAGAACGAGTCACATCAATGGCTCTTTGTAGCAAGTTTAGTGCTCCCGTACGGAAAGAAATTGGGGATAATTAATCGCTTCCTCTTCCTGCCCTCTGTTTAGTGAGGTTACGTGTGTTTACGATACAAAAGAAATTACAATCAAAATGTTACAAAGATTTAGCAGTTTTATAGTCGCTATGGGCTCGTTTTACAGGGTACTTATTTTTATAATTCTAGATTATAAAGGTATCCAACATAATATAATAAATTTATGATATTTATAGTTTTCTCTTTTTACCACCAACCTCTACTTTTTCCATCAAATGCGACCTAAATTATACAAACGATTTCTATAAATGTTTGTTAATCTAGAAGTATGTCCTTGAGGTTCTCTCAACCGCGCCCTGAGCACGTCAAATCGTCGGTCCCGGTTGTCATATAAGGTGTTTGATGTGTAAACGAACATTATTAAATTTTTAACTTATCCGTCATGTAACTGTCAAGTAGCATGACGATTGGCGTGTTAAGTTCTAAAAGTATATAAGCGGCGATCGTCTTGACTTAGTACTTTTATTTAATATTAGACAAATAAAAAATCAACGATCTGACGATCTTAAACTTGTCCAATTGAAACAGACCTCAATGAACTCAGGAACGACCTGTCGAATTTCGTACCGCCTTAATTTTTTTCTTGAATATAATAAGTATATATATCGAAATAAAATATAGTCTATCTTTCAAGTTGGATCAAACTGCACACGTGGTGCAGTTTTGATTAAAATCGGTTAAGCAGAGTCCATCGCGGACAAACAACGTCACACGTAATTTTAACATAATTTTTTGTCTAATGGACTAACTCGAACAAGCAAGTAGCTTTAAATTGAGCTTTCGATTAGTATGCTTTAAATTCATACTACAGTGTAAGACACTGATTATCTACTCCTTGTCCAGAAATTTATTCCAATTTCTTTCCAATCTTAGTCGCAAACGAAGTTGCGAGTACAACTAGCATACAATACAAACATATGATTTTGCCTCTTAAAGGTTCAGAAACTTAACTTATAAAAGTGGAGCTAAAATTTTCGCACTTACGTAAATTTCTGAACGTGGTTATTGTTTGTCAATTAACAACTTATAATTTCGAGTAGCGCGCAAATTGACTTCGCAGAGAAAAAGTACACAGCCAGGCGTTACTCATAATTAGAGGCAATTGAACTTTTGTTATAGCTTGTAGGTTTAAATTTATTTGATAAGTTATTAAAATAATTAAATTGTTTATTTAAAAAATTCTACTTAGTTGTCATGAATTTCTAAATTTAAATTTGAGATCATCAAAAACAAATAATTCTCAAAAAGCTGCTTGTCGTTGTCTTTGTTCGTAATAAAAATGTATAATTTAATATGATACCTATTTACCTATTATGTTTTTATTTTGGCCTTAGGTAAATTTTTTTAAAGATGTTTACTGTATGTACTATAAAAGTAATTATATAAATGTTAATAATTTTATACAAGGCACGAAAACATTTTTGAATAGGTATAAAACATGGAGTATCTACATAATATTTAAAAAAAAAAAAAATAATTGATTGTAACATTTTTACTATTACTAATTTTTACTGTTACAATCATATACATACATATTTAGTATACATAAAGATAATAAGCATAAACGACAAAATAAAAACTCCACGTTAAATGTGAATAGCATATGATATTTAACATCAATGTCTCAAACATTTTTTACCGTATCTTTAAGATAGTCATCAGTAATGAATACATGAAGAAATAATCAGGCAGAATTGACAATAATCGCAACGGTAACACGATTTGACGTGAAAAAAATTAGCGTCCCTCCTCTACACGGAACGACAATATTTGTCCCGGCTCCCTGTGGGTGACACTCTCCTCGTTACGGGTATAAACGTAATCCGCATTATTCTCAAATAGCCGATCGTTCAGCTGCTAACGGCACAGATGTCCCGAGCAAATTAATTGGAAATGTCAAGTGCACGAGAACCGACGCCATCTTGTCCCCCTATTCTTTATTTTTTTTTTCGCGCGCACGTGGCTCTTATTGCTAACCAGCTGGGATGAGACGCGTTGCAGTTTTTTTTTTTAAAACATCGCAACAGTAATTCTGACATTTGACATTCGCACGGGAAGGTGCGTTGGGATATTCTAAGATAATGCAAATATAAGTGACCTATTTCGATGTTATTTTTTTTTGGTTTTTTAATTAAAACACTGCCGTCTGTTTCCGGTAATTAGATGATCAGTGTAGAATTTCTATATATTTTATTAAGTCGCCTCCGCACACCTTTTCGGTCGAATTTTGTACACCTGATTCGTTAGCAGCTGATGATGATAGACTTAAGCCATGCCAGCACACCTTGTCTTTTCGTTACGGAATTTCCTTTCCATAATTACACACTATTTAAAGCTGCGACCGAACGCGGTGAAATGGCGATGAGGCCGATATCGGTCGGTGGATCATTAGTCATCGTTCAGGACCGCATTTAATTATAGGCATTTGTTTAAAAAGCATTACGATTATATGCGTAAAAATATTTACTTAAAAGTAAAATCTACGTCTTTAAAATTATTTAAATGATGCCAGGTACCTATTAGTTTATATTTTAACTTTGTAATTAATTATAAGTTTTAATTTACAGCTTTTTTATTTTTAAATAACGCACGTGTTAAAAACAAGAATTTGGTTAAGTAGATGTGCTAAATAACTACTCATAAAGGTTAATTTAGAATTATTTTAAGCCATTTTGTTTCAAGACCGTTCATCGTGTTTTTAGGAGCTACACTACCTCAGCTCGAATTCAGATTTCACCCATACTAAAAACACATGAGAATTGAGAGCGCTTGGTGGTTCATCGCGCGAATTATGTGTATTTTCTCCCCACAAACATTACCAATAGTTATTTTTTTTAAAAACGCAACATATAAAATGTTCTTCATACTTATTTTAATTACCATGCTTAATCTCAAGTCCATAACTTCTATATTTAGTGAGATATTAAGGTTTTAATACAAAAATAGAGGTAATTTTGCGATTTTTTTGTATAAGGAAAATTTTATGGAATCGTGTTTTCGAAACATATAAAAGATAGTTTATGTCCTGAACTTTACCATACATAAATTTCAAACTTAAATATTCAGTTGTTTGGAAGATGTGGACATACTGCCGAGTGGAAAACAAGCAATTTGAGGTAGCATACACTCTTAATAGGTATTATACCAACATTGAAGATCCATGCAGGGTTTCAAGGTCCATTAAAAATAACTATTAGGGCAGTATTTTTCCTACTATTTTTATATCTTATATGTATTTATAAAAATTAATCGCCAAAATAAATGAATACACATAAGTTACAAACAGCTGGTTGGATAACCCCTATTTGTAATCGTTATTGTCAGGACAAGGTTTGATTAATAGAATTATATATATCGATACGAAGATAGCCAGGTCAGCTAATACCTTATGGTTTCTCCTATTTTGTTCTTCAAATAAAATAAACTCATCGCAATGAGTTATGTCTTGCCTTGTGAAAGGTATCTCATAAAACGCATTACCCATTTTCATATAACCTTATTTAGTAAAGCAAATATTTTTCTTAGCCACAGATTAAATAAGATGCATAGATAAAAGAATTTTTATAAATAAATTTTTGTAACCATCGGCGTGTTACTTATATTATAAAATAATATCTACTCTTAATGTATATAAGGAAATCGTTATGTTCTAATAAAAAAAAAAAAAAAAAACTAACCGAGGTACGGTAGAGCAGGAAATATCCTGCTCAAAATCTGCAGCATCCCGACTGGGGAAGCACCTCGACCTCACAGGAGATCACAGCTAAATAATACTGTTTTCAAGCAGAGTTGTGTTCCTATGATGAATAACCAGAGTCTTTGACCAAAGCTCCTGGGTGGGATTAGGGTTAGGGGCAACGCAATTGCGGTGCTTGTGGATGCTTGTTGCTATAGTCTACGCTAATTGCGTATCATCAGATGAGCCTTAGGTACGCTTGTTCGTCAACTATAGTTGTATAAAAAAATAAGACAGATTTATATGATTGATTTATGTAACTAATAATACACGAACTAATCAAAATGTATTACACGTACATAATAGTGGTAAAATGTCTCTGAAAATACGTACTCTGCAAAACCGATCATTGGCCTTATCTGCACAAAATGCTAAACAAAAAAACAAACAATTTAATGATATCATCGTTTCTTATACGAACAACGAACGAATACGAACGAGCATATATGGAACTAAATATCCACATCCATTGTTATTAGATGTTACGGCACCACTCCTTGATGTGATAACGTGATGTTTTATAGTTTATTTTACAATGTCAGATGTTTTATAGTGATGGATTTATAAACGGTTTAGAAGTTGAAGACGATTTGTCAATAATAATATCTAAATATATCGTTTCTTTTTTTCATTTCTGTTATACAAAAACATTTCGATTCAGAATATATCTCGACGACTCTCGCCTATTATTTTTTTTTATATAATGAATACAGTTTGCTGTGTAAATATTTTGAAAAACATCGTCTCAAAAGTAAACAAATTTTTTAAAACATTATTAAGTTAATTATAATAAAATTAACGTAAAGCTACAACAAAATCTTAAGATTCTACCGAGAAGGATTGACTCAAAGTTCTCAAAATCGCGACCTAGTTTGTACCGAGAGTCTAGTTCTAAGAGTCGATAAATAAACTCAAAGATATCCTTTTAAAAATTCTTAATACATTACCTGATCAACAATCATATAATGTACTGCCATCAATATATTATCTAATCTCAATCTTTAACCACATATCCTGAATGAAAATCAGCCTTACCAACCACACCTGTGAAGTTATCTAACTGAGTTTTATATTTATAGCACACGTTTGGACGACAAATTGTCGCATTTGGAAATCAAGATAACTAACTATATTGGTTAGTGAATCAGTAAATTCTACATAATTTACCGCTTCGCCGGGTAAATTGCCAACACGTGTAGCTTTAACCCAGATGCTCTGTCTGATTGTGCATAATGTATACTTAAAATATTGACGTTTTTGCGCTGTGGTCAAAATAGCTATGCACTAACTGCAACTTTTTGTATAGACTACATATTTATCATGGTCTTTTCTGGAAACCGTTTAAAGTTATTTTGTGCATTAGCTTTCCGCTCACGGCTTTGCCCGAATGGATGACGCGACTTTAATAGTTTCATTTTTCTGTGTTTTAAATATAGCTTATGTCACTCGTAATAATATATATAGTGAAATATGTATTTAATATAATGGTGAAAGATTTTTTCTTAATTGGAAAATTGGAATTTTTCTATAATATTACATACGTACATTCAAAAATGAATACATTCCTATTAAAATATTATTATAAATATCTTTGAATCGTTAGGTTTTTCGTTTAAGTAACAAAAGACAGTAATTAAATCATATAATTATATAACAATATTTAATCCATAAATAAATATATTATTTTTTATCTTAAAAAAATTAATATTACAAAAACCTGCAGACTACATTGAGCCCCACCTATGTAGATCATATTCCTATTTTCTTAAATTCACGACCTGATAGAGTTCGTATAAGATATTTAAATTAATTTTGACTTTGTGTCCAATACAGGTGAATTGTTAAAAAGTTCGATTTATCAAGTTGTTGTGACGCCTTGCATTTCGAAATCGCATCAGAAAATTCAGACATTCATTTTATTGACGGCTTTCAAGAGTGCAAAAATAGTGCGAATAATTTAGCCAATGTCACGTTAAATAGAGAAAACATGAAGAAATCTTGTTTGATGACGAAATTTATGTTAAGAATTAAAACAATATTATGCTAAGAAAACTTAAAAAAAAAAATTTATTAATTTGTTTTAACGTTCAACACTTTCAACGATTCAACGCTTGTGTTTGACACCTTTTTTCTCCATACCTATTAGATAAAAGTAAAAGGTATTACGCCATAAATCTTTTTTATTTTATTTTTCTTACACTTATCATAATTTACGGTATTGACTTGATCCATACAATTAACATAAAGCAACATCTTTAAGAATAAGTGATAAAATTATTTTCAATATGTAGCAAACTAATACTAGAGAAGTAAGTGTATGTATGCAATTACTCCCGTATTTTTTAAATATTATATATTATAGTTATATTTTAAATAACTTAGTTAATAAAATTATATATATATATACATACATACATACATACACACACATATATATATATACATATATATTATGTGTTTAAGTAAATATATTCACACGTTTATGTCACAATTTGTACACCTACACCGACACAATACCATCTTCTCTGCCGAAGGCCTCCCTTTGTACCGAATGATGCTCTGTTAAAATCAATCTGATATATATTATTTCTGTTTCGGTGTGCAATAAAGTATTTATTTATTTAGTTATACTTTATTGTACACCACAACTACATTTTAAGCAATAAACACATTTAAAAACATTTACAGACTGTGAAGTACAATGGGCTTATGGCTATTTAGCCATTTTTTCCAAAGAAACCAAAAAAGTGTGTTGTTATGTTATGTTATATAGTTAAAGTGTATTGTTATGTTATGTTATGTTGTTATGTTATATTATGTTGTGTTATGTTATGTTATGTTATGTTAAAGTCCATTGAAATGGATTACTTTACAACAATTACTTTTTTCTAGTAGGCTTCAAAACCACTTTTGAATCGTCATTTATGTACATTTTTTATTATTAATTTGTAATTAAAATTGTATTATTATTTTAATACATTAATTATAGTTAAAAGTGAAGCTACCACCGATTCGAAATGTAGACTCTACAGAAAAGAATCAGCTAATAAACTCCACTTTAAAAAACTGTTTAAATTTAATGTTCTTATCCACATTATTTAGTTATAAATACAACTGCTATAAAACTAATGAAGTATTTAAAGAAACTCTTGGCCGAAGTCCTTTCATTTATTTTAACGTTTATATATTTTCAGTAGCACCGTTTAGCGAATCTTATATTACATTTCGTTTGCATCTCGGTCCAAAACAAATAAAATGAAGCACAGATAAATAACCAGATGTTCGACCTTATCTTATCTGTGGCAATAGCATTACCACGACAGATTTAAAAATATAACATTTTTAAACACCAGTTTATTTGAAGTGTGTAACGTTTGCAGTCTTTAACGGTACAGCCTTGATTATTTATCGTTATATTAAAAGTTTTCTTAATACATAGATGGCAAATATTCAAAACGTCCTATTTTTTAATATTATTTATTTTAGCATAATTTTTAAAATATTAATTTAAACAAAGCTAGCACATCTAATTGTGAGCGCACATGTACATATTTATCATTGATATCATTTTCATCAACTTATTATCCAGGGCAAGATCCAAAGCAAGCGCAGTGTGCAATGGTTTGGGAAAAGCATCCTTCATTATTCAGAGCCGCGGTATCAAGATAACGAGTTGCCAAAATGATCGCCGAACTTCATGAGAAGATGGTACTTTCGAATCAAATAAAAAATATGTTCAACTTGTCCATGTAACCACTGCGGATTTTTCAAGGATTCTTGAAAGTATATCATTACAGAAATACTATGTCTATTATATAATACTACTACTGTCTATGTACCTATATTTTAATATCAAAAAGCCCGGTTAGACGAATGTGCATGCAATAAAGTGCATGCAAGTACACGTGTGAGAAGTGTAACTTCTTTGGCAAAGTAATTTTTAAGTCTCGTTTATATTTATACAAATCTAAAGCTTTAGATTTCCGTTCCAGAGCTATCGACAAAAACGTTGCCGTTTCTTCCGTGAAAATTTTCCCCTCATACGCCTAAAGAAGTTTCTCTTCAACAAATTTAACTTACAGTCAGTAATCTATATATAAATTACCTAATTTATACATAAACTGACTTATTAAATTATTTTTGCTTTTCTTATAACTAACTAAAAATGTCAGTCACATTTTATTAACGCTTCTTTGCTTACAAGTCATTTGAGATACTCGTAAGCAGGGCGACGATGTAAAAGCAAATGTGTTTCACCCTTCTATTTAAAAGTGCGTGTGCATAACAGGCAATAGATGTGTCCCCCGAGGAGGTCAGTGTGCGACTGACAATAACTGACACGTGACGAGCACGTGACGCACACGTGGCGACATCTATTGAACGGTGCTTTCTTTCTTTTCATTATTTTTGTTCCCATTGTTGAATTTTTATTATTGATTAAAAGAATTTCGAAGCTATTCCTAAGAATGTAAGGTTATAGAAACTTAATGGTATGTGAACAATATGGCTGTAGACTAACTTAAAAGCTTAATATGTTATGTACAAAGTAAAACATCATCATTGGCCTTAGTCCGTCTATTGCAGACGATTTAGACAGTGTCAGACGGACACTGTATCGCCTAGGACACTCTTCAGGAGAACGCAGAGTTTCCTTAGCTCTGCGCCACGTTCTCGACCACACTGGCACAGGTCTGTCACTGGCACTGTCCACAGGAACGACGAGTCGATACGTGTGGAGCCAGTTCGGCTGCAGGAGTCTTTCGCATTTTAGAACTATGCCACAAATGCTTGACGTAGACCCCATTCCGGGTTTCAAATGAAGTTTTTCTTCTCCAGGACCCTGATTATGAACCAGGTTTATCCCTCAGTCGCCTTTTACGACCCCCACGGGAAGAAAGGGGTTGGTGCTATTCTACTCGGCTGACACCACACGGCATAAAGTAAAACAATATGAGTGCATACTACATATTACTTTAATATAGTAATGCTATAAGCCTTCACGATAAATGGAACTGAGTTGTAATGCAACATAATATATTTATTATTGTATGTAGCCTTAAAAAACCTAAATAGACCTTATATCATAGTTCAAGCAACAGTAATCTGAAAACTTAGCGTTAAAACACGAACTTGTGTACACCCTTAATATTGTTACACATCGGTTATAAATAATCGGTACAAATAGATACTTCCACCAGATGGCCAGGGATATCCTGGACGCAACAGATTGCTGTAATTACGGTGAGAGCCGGCGCGTGCGCATGCGCAGCCGATGACTGCTAGGGGCTTTGTACATGGACATTGATGATCTGTGGTAGAAATGTTTGTAATAGTTAGAAAAAAAAAGTTTTAAATTGAAAAAAGAAGCTACATTTGAATAAAAAAGAAAATAAATTGCACGAGATTTCTAAGATTTATATCATTTTATTTTGTGCAATTATGATAATAATTGAAAAATATATCAATTAAAATGATATTGGTTTGTCAAGGAAGAAAGACCCATCTTTGTGACATTACACTTTTATTAATTAAAAATCGTATCAATAAGTCTTTATTTATTTGTAAAATCATTTGTATGAACCTACATAAAGGTTTTTCTAAGATACTCGTGCTTAGAATAATTTAGTTATAAGGTTAATTTCTATTAATTTATTATTTAATATTAAGTGCACAAGTAACGCGGACATTATGAACAAGACCTAATATTAACACGTACTAATTTGGAGCTTGCGTGTGGCTTCCGTTGAAGTTATTACTTGATACCGCGGACGTTGACAACCCTAAATGAAAAAATGTGTAAAAAGTACCAATATCACTTATGTAATAACAAAATTCTCTTGAAAATCTTAAATTTCAAAAAAATATTTCAAAAATATAATAATATATATTAAAAACTAAGAATAATCACGAATAATAACGCGATATGATAAATACGCTGTTAACCCTGAATTAAAAATAAAATTAGCGGCATACTGTAACAATTATTAAAATTTAATATAATACATTATAAATATTAAATCAAATATTTTAACACCTTTGCTGTGAATACAAAAAATAAAAACATAAAAAAAACTAGTAGTCTGTCCCTCCTAAGTTCAGGATGTCGAACTTCCGAAACAACTGTTCAAGTTTACAAGACAATGAATGATGGACGCTCAGTTTATTTACGTTAAAAATAACGTGTTCAACACGCGTGAATGAGATCCGATACAACGCGAGTCTCTCTTTCGAGTATAACTTTTTAAATCTGACATTTACACTGTGTGAATCGTCACTTTTAATTATAGTTATAAAATGAAATATAATAAAAAATCAATTCCTACTTTTAGGTCAACAAAGAAGAGTTTTATATTAAACAAGCCGACTTGGCCATCATCGATCGATTTTTTTTCAAACTCTTGATCGGTAACTATTAACCTATAGCAATTTTATTAATTCGTCAATATTGATTTAGTACTTTTATATTAAGCATGTGCAGCATAAATTATGTGCAGCCAAACCGAACATGTAATAGATAAATTCAAAAAAATGCTATATTGTCTACTGGATTAGTCTAACAGCTAACTAGTAATTCTAAGCATTACAGAAATGGGCAAGCTACGATTTTATTTAAAGAGTTCGTACGATATGAGATAACACACATGATTTCACAGCATTTTTGGAGCCAGCTTGTGGCTGAAGGCTGTAGGCTGAAGTGAGTGAAGTGAGTGCGATATTGATTAACCGTAGGCAGACTCTCCGATTTCACCCATGTTTAGTTCAAAAATATAATGTAAACAAATACTGTTCTCAAATAGTGTTTTTCTATGGTAAGGTTTACCTCTAATTATGCGCTGTGTTCATGCGGTGACAGAGGGGTTGTTAATACACAGGCTACCGGTAACCGCTTACCGTCAGATAAACCATTCACTTGTTCCTCAACCTACTGGTAAAATTCATATTTGTTCGCCGTTCTGTCTCTGCATTCTAAGTCACACTGGCGAAATCATTCCTACCTTTTTGGAACAGCATTACATAGTTGATAAAGATGTGTGAACTAAGTAACGCTTTATTTTAATTTTGTACTAAAAAAAATTTATATATTATGTTTCAAAATAGTAACTGCGGAGTTTCTTGCCGATTCTTCTCTGCAGAATCTATATTCCGAAACGGTGGTAGCTTTTCTTCCACAAATATAATAATTTATTTTTAAAAATTTTAATTTGTAAAACGACGATTCGAAAGTGCTATTGGAGCCTATTTGAATAAAGCTGTTTTTGATTTTGATTTTGAAAGCCATTGACGCAAATGAATAAATTTTATCAATAGACATATAGAGCCAAATCATCACTAAATAATTAGGAATCATTTCTGAACGTGGGAAAGGAGAGTAGTTAACAAACCCAGCAATACTAAAAATTATTAATTAAAAATCAAATAAACCTGTTAATCTTTGGTAAATAATTTCCATATAACTAATTGAAACGTTAATTCCGTTTAACACTGCCGTAAATTTGTTTAAGTAATCTAATAATTATAAAATCTTCTATTAGTAGCATCTTAAGTAACGTAAAAAATTAAAATAGAAGCAATTCAAACTAATTAAAGGCGGCATCCGGCTCATTGGCTGTCAAATAGCAGTATGATTTTTTCCACAGACGGTGTAAACAGATATGTTACAGCTTAGTGGGAACCCACGACAGAAAATGTGACAATTTAAAGAGGATACGACACTAAACATTTTTTTGAAGTAGACCTTCTTTACGCACGCTTGATTTAGGGAGTAAGCTTTTGAATTCGTGACGAGAACGTTACGAAAAGTGTGATCGAGTGAGGCGAACGAAGCAAGAGAGAGAGGTGCGAGCTTACATTTTCTTTCTCTCTTTCCGTCATAGCCAGTTACGTTTCGTATCTAACAGTGCAGGGTTATTGTGCAGAAGTTTTACTTCAGTGGTGTGGTCTAAAGCACACTCGTTTTTTTTGTGATAATTATTAATAATAATAACTAATAATAATTAATAAACGCTTCACACTCTACAGATCCTTCAGTAGGATTTTCTCCTCTGTTGGGGGTCCGGAACCACACACAATACACATGCACAACGCCCAGACCACGACTAACATCTATATGATCATATAATTAGTTACGATTAGTTTACTACGGAGGATTCATTATTAATTAATTGTTTATTATATTTAGTTGTTTATATGTATGTTTTAGATTATCTTGTAACGCGTAATAGGTATTAAGATTACTGATCTGATTATATTACCATTGAGCTGAACCTAATGGCTATACCCGCATAGTTTTTGATCCCTTGGGAATGTTGAAATAAATAGTAGTATATGTTATTCTGGATATTCAACTATCTACATATCAAGTTTTATTGTAATCGGTATAGTATAGTATATTTTACATGAAATTATAACTAAAATTCGCCTAACCTTTCTCATTCGTAATATAAGTATATTAGTAGGATACCAAACCTTATATTTTCCCATGCTCAAAGCATGTGTAAAAAGCGTAAAGTCTTTGCGTACTAATATATTTGTAGTATATTTTTTTATTCTTAATTAAAATAACATAGTGATTTTCTAAAACAATCCATATTGATCCAACGATTCTAAATTAATTTTAATAAAGTATCTTAGTCTTATCTTCCCTAACCTCAGCCTGACGTTTCGCACCGGAAACGCAAGTCGTTATATCATCCACGATGACATGTGCCGCATGTGTCTGCGGAAGGTATTTGCCGAGAAATTGATGGTATCATTAGTCAAATAGGCCGGTTTTTGTCTAATTTTGGACCTCACAAGAATTTTCGAGTGGATTCGCGATGACCGTCATCTTGCCACACGCAAACAAATATGAATCAAATTTATATTTTCTTATTAATTTTGCTTGATGCAAACTTTTTTTTAACTGTCCTTTTTAAGTTAAGTTTTTAATTTTTATTCATTCGTAATTTCTTTTGACCAAACAATTCCTGTGTGGAGTTTCTTTGTCTTGAAAGATAATAGTATATATATAAATAGTATTTGGAAATATTGGGCATAAAATATAGGTACAAGTATAGAATTCTTTGTTTACTAGCTGACCCATTGTACCACCATATTTCTTTTTCATGAATAAACCTTCTTTGTTTTCATTATCTTCCGTGCAAACCTTGGCCTGACAATAATAAACACTTAAAAAAATGTTCAGTCGTTTGGAAGGAATACGCAGATACATTTCGATGATTCATTTTAATTTATATAGATTTATTTGTAAGCGATAGTAAATAATTGTGTTTGCTCGCCAATGAAAAAAAACCGACTTCAATTACATCGACAAGTAATAGACGAATAGAATAAAATGTAGGTAGACGAAAAAATATTCAAGTAAATATGCGTTAAAAAATTGCTCCAAAGTAGTCGTCAGATCTTGATAAAATTTAATTAGTACCACAAGACGAACACTAGCTTTCAATTTAAACAAGAATCATCAAAATCGGTCCACCCAGTAAAAATTTCTGTCTAACACGCAAATAATTACAGTCGAATTGAGAAGTCGGTTAAAAAAAGAGTGATTTATTTTATCTATTTATTATTCTTAGAATGCCTCAGTCATTATATTACGTCTTTGGTTATCTTTACAGGCATATTTAATTAATTAATACGAACTATTGCAATCTCATGCCACGTATACAATCTTGTGCTTACTCGTAGTTCATATATACCTAGTTATCAGTCAACAAAATAAATATTAAATATAACCATAAACTAACAGCTGTGCTTAGGTCACATGCTTAGGTTAATATTTTAATTATTGTATTTATTATGTAAGCAGGCTTAAAAGCACTTTTCTATCGTCATTTCACGAATCAATATTACGAAAAATTTAATTAATTATTTATTTATTTTTATGCAAAGCTACCATCCACCATGCCCACCACCCATGCGACCATGGCGCCTGCAACGCCGCCGAAATATCAGGAATTTCAAATTGCCAACTGCGGTAGATCCCGTAGAATTAAAAGCTATGTAGTTATTCTACATTATAATGAATGAAATTTGGAAAGCTTTCCTTTATGTGCAAGTGGAAATTTCATTTGCAAATAAGGTAAATCTTATGGAAATAAACATAAAAGTCACCCGTGACCACGGTATTTGCAACGTCGCCGTCGCCGAAATATCAGAAGTTTCAAAACGACAGTGTATGAATATAATGTTAAGAAAGCTTTACTTGACGGAAATGAATCGTTATTTTTCAAAAATACCTGTCTTATTTTTTAAATGTTTTATGTATCCTTTAAATATTACAACCAACTATTTTGGGGAAAATATGTAGTAATTAGTTATTATGTTGGAATACTTAGTTATTGCCTAATGAGACTCGCTCACTCTGGACCGGCGCGGAACCTTTCGGGTGCTTCCAGGGACCGCCAGTGATCCACAGACAATTGGTTAAGACAATTTTTTTAAATAAAAGTCGTCCCTATAAAATAATTAATGCCTAACGAACTAAAAAGTTGGTCATCATATTCGTCCTCCATTTTAAAACATCTGATTATATTTGATATATTTTCAACCAAATACTTATTAATTCGTTTTATAATATCATTAAAGATTTATCTCATAACAATATTCATAGCTTAGGCAGCTTTAAGCATTTTAAGTTCCAAAAAGTTTCTTAATCTATTTCGGAATCACACCTTTGTTGAAAAAAATTAAGGTATCGACCTTTATAAGCTTACATAAGTTTGTAGGCATGGAAACGTATAGACACGGCAAGCTTTATTTTACTATTCCTAGACATGTTATTATTACATTTTTTTTAAATTATGTATTATATAATTATATATATGTACAAAGTACGCATAAAATTATTATGTAGGTACCTACTTCAAGGGTTCTATTTTCATAATTTTTATTTTTTAATTCGATTGACATAGCTCAGGTGCTACTGAAACATTATTTGCTTGAAATATGTAGCATTTTAATTAAAAAATTTAACGTTTAAAAAGTAGTAGCAACTAAAGTATCCAGTTGTACCAAAGTAAATTGTATTTTTTATTTGATAGCTATACTATGAGCTATGACGTCACCACCAAATTGCTACAGACTTTTTACCACTAAATTTCAAACTCGCCCTGAATTTCAGTATTGGTTAATTTATTTATTAAACGTCACCTAGCTCAGCAAAACTCTTATGATTATTTAAACTTTCAAAGAAATACGTTAAAAAACAATAAATCTATTAATTTTAGGAACTACTGGTTCGAATAGAAAAATTCTTTCTGTATTGGTTATTCTATTTACCGAGGAAGTTATAACTTCCTCAAATTGACGCGAGTAAAAACGAGTGACACAGTTAGTTAATAAATAAAAAATTTACTCTTCGTAGAAAATTAGGTCGAATTGCCATATCTATGAAACTAATCAGATCTATATTGCACAATGGCACAGTGCAGGTGTAAATGGGCACAAAAAAGTAAAGGATTCGACGCAGGTGCGCATCAGGTGCCGGGATGTAGGTTACTGTGATGGTGGCTTATTAGAAAAAAACACGAATGTATCATATTAGATGCTTTGAAAACGTGATCCCGTCTTATTTGTGCAAATGTCAAGTGTTTTTATTTTTTAATTATTATTTTTTTTAGACACTGGCGTTTTGAGACAGCGGACTATTTTTTTTAATGCAGATTGAATATAAATTTGAAAATATAATGGAAAGATTTTTAGTGATTATTGCTTTACTTTATTATAAAATCTATTTGTTTTCTGTGACTTCTTTCGCAAAGAAATTTTCATATTACCTATCTCATGTGCTATGTTATCAATTTTTTTTAACTACCACAAAAACATTAATTGTATTTAGTGTTAACAATGCACGTTTCTAAAGGACCGAAATCAGCGCCGGCGCATCCCCTGTCAATGTCAAATGATTGACAGAATGACAGGTAGCATTGTGAGGTTGAGCAACAATATCATTATGAAAAATAGTCCATAAATCTATAATTATAAACAATAAAATCGCATAGCAAATTGTTTATAATATAGTGTTAAAAACGCTCTTACTAGTTTTAAAATGAAAATCGTATTACTAAACGTTACCACAGCTTTACTAAAGTAATTTATCCTGCTTCTCACTACTGGTGATACACCATCAATCTTAGGAGAAGAACTCTTAACACCAATGATAAAAAATCAGTCCAAAAAAATTTAGAACGTACCTATTTTCTTTTGTAATACATACTACCTACTACAACCTCTGTTTTCATCGTCTATTTCTATTTTGACACCTTTTTTAAGTTGTCCTTGTAATAAATTACCTAAGGTATTTTTGATTATTTTAACAAACTATGTTTGTATTTGACGAAACTTACCTATTTTGGAAATAATATATAGTAAAAAATATTAAATTGTTAAATTGTTTCAAAAATAAAGTTGAAAAACAAAACATTATTTTTATAACAATTATTAACAAACAAATGGGTTAATTGGTGGGACTTGGGAATTCGATCTCGGGATCGATCGATTTGGGAATTCGATTCTTGATTTGAATACTGAAAAGTTTGCCAGTATCTAAATTTTCCAGTACTCAAATCCCGGGATTACATTTGTAATGTCCTGGGATTTTTGGGATTGAAATTTCTTATACTCAATTTGTTAACCTATTAGAATTATATAAAGAGATACATTATGTTAGTTCAACAACCGCTCTGGTGTAGTGGTACGAGTAGTCGCCAAAACACCGACGGTTTGCGGGTTTGATTCCCTCTCGGGATGGATATCTATTTGTATTTCCGGTTTGGATGTCTGTCCTTGTGGGTTACGCCACCATGCCAGCGAGCACGTTAAGCCGTCGGTCTACTATTTCCTTTAAACTTTTTAAATAAACTAACGAAGGTTGTAACCTCGACCGCACCGATCAATCTCCTTCGTGTATTCTCCATTCTACGTGACATTGGCGAAATCATCTGTACTCATTTGGCACTATTGAAAGCCATTAACCCTTAAGAAGAAGAAGAAGAAGCCGTCAGTCACGGTTGTTATCTTATGATATTTATACATATACCTGATAGCAATCGCTACTCATAGTAGGTTACATATCCGCCAACTCGCAGTGGAGCAGCGTGGAGGATTAAGCTCCAATCCTTCTCCTACATGGAGAAAGTGGCCTATGGCCAGCTGTGGGGTGTTATAGGCTGAAAGCGTAATGCGTGCGTTAGTTCTGTTAATACCCGTACATAGGAAAAACCAAACGCGCGCCATCTTTTCACTGTTAATTTCTAAACGAAACGTCAAATTAAGAAGCAGGCTGGGTTATCAGACATTAGATTCTGTCTTACTTATACGTTATTAATTACATAATCCCAAAAAAAATTGATACCCTAATATATTTATTATTTAAATATAATAATGTTTGCTTTTTTTTTGACTGATTGGTCGATAGTAGATAATTAATACTTATCAACCCTTAAAATTATATTTCTATGTTTAAACAAATAAAAAAACTAAGTAAATAACTAGCTACTTCAGTGAGATGTTAATGTTTAATTGTTGAGGTTTATTGATTTTTATAGTAACAAAATACTATGTTAAATACCTAATTAGTATTTAATCGTTATTATGATTACTTAATGATGCTTATGGTGTCTATTAAGTTAAAAAATACGACAATTGCAAAAGCCTGAATAAAAACTGATTTTATGTGTTTGAAAATATATTTTTTGTGAAATTCTCAAATCTCGGGATCATCCCGGGATTTTGGGATTGACGAAAAACAGAAAAAAGGACTTATTAAGTCTATATTCTTTTAATTTTTCTATTTTTAGTAACTTTAGGAATAAGGTTAGATTCAAGAGAAAAAAAGAATAACAAATCAAGTTATATCCCAAAAATATCATGCAAAAGAAAATAACAACAATCAAGGAAGCACTTAAAGTTAAATTCACGATTGAAAAAAAATCAATTCATTTAATGAGACTCGCATATCATCTGAATCTTTGCCAACTTACAATAACAATAAATCTTTTGTATATTATTGTATTATTTATTTATTAAATGTCAATTTTCAAGAAGCAGCTAATTGTTAACGTCGCGTTCCGCTACAAACGCCTTAAATACACCGAGGCGTATTTCGAATGCACATCTGGGAGTAATGAAATACGTATTATATACAAAACGCTGTAAAAACATTCGTAACTTATCAAAAACTTACTTTATTGTAACTAGTAAAAAAGTTCAAATTCGATTGTAGTTTTTTAACCACCATTGGCTTCGAACACCTGTTTCAACCACAGCGTTTATTTAATAATGTATCAAGCAATTTAAGCTTTATGACTTAAGAAATAAGGTGTATTTTAGATTGTGTTACATTCATTGCATTCTTGTTAGGGATGTTCGCATAAATTATCGATGTTTCGCTTGGAAGTAGGAGAGTGAAATAAGTCTATCTCTTTCTAAACACTTGTTTTTGTTTCGTCGCGGTTCGCGGAATGGTCTGTGTAGACAAGTGCCGCCGCCGAGGTTTCCCAATGCAAAACATTGACATATCCGTTCTCAGATATTGCCATTTTGGCCGTAATTAATTAATTCCTTTGAATTAAATGTGTTTAATGTTATTGGTTTGTTATTACATTAATATTGATTCATATTTTTTTTGTTATTTGTAATAGAACGTATTATCAGGAATATGTATTCATATAATGTATATTTAATATATATTATCAAAAAACCAATAATTTTACATATTTTACGAGTCGCGTTTATTTCAAAACATCGGTTGAGTACATCAAAACGATTATTTACTAATATTATATCTCTTGTAAGTTCAATTGCTTGGAAGTGACTGGAGTGACTCGTATTTATTTGTTGAGTTAAATAGTAGTTGATCGACGCCAGGTCACGGGGCTAGTTCATAATACACGAGGTGTCGGCGGCCAGCCGGCGCCACAGCGGCAAAAGCGGCGCCTTCTATCCTGCCAGCTACATATCTGACCTTACGAATAAAATTTAACCCTATTCCTATGTAACAAAGCTTAAATTTCCAATAACATTAACGTATCAGCTGTAATCTCTCACTGCAATGGAAAAAAAACCGTATTCTTAAGGCATTGAGGTCAAATTTATTTTATAAGAAAGCAATGTATTGAATTAGTTTCTCGATTTTGAATTCCGAACGCTAAGAAAAAGAAAGCTACTTTTTAGGAAGCGTGAGGTTTTATATGAAATTTATTTGTATTGAAAAGTTATTTAAAGTTTAATATTGGAACTACGAAATGTAGATAATTCCCACGATATCGTGGCTTACTGAAGGCGTTGCTATTTATTACTATACTACTTTATAGACAAAAAAGGATAGTAATGATGTTGCAATATAAATTATGTCAGAAGCTATGTACAAATACATGTTTTGGATGTTAATTTAATGTGCCTTTTATTAGCCACGGTTAGTGCGTTTATATTCGGCACCGCTTATAATACCAGGTGGCCGCACTTTCCCGCTTTGACTTTACCGATAAAACAAGACTGTGATATGTTTTTGTGTTCTGCCGCGAGTCAATAAAAGTTTTTGAACTTCTTTACGCACGCTTGCCTTGGGGAGTTACCTGGTGAATGCGTGACGAGAGCGTTACGAAAAAGGTGATCGGGCGAGGTGAACAGAAGTTGAGAGGGAGATATAAGTTAGTGAAGATAGAAAGAGAGAGATAGTTACGTTTCGTAAGTTTTACTTCAGTTGTGTGGTCTAAAGCACACTTGTTTTTTTACTATTTCGTATAAAGTAATTCAACTGCCAAAAAAACAAATGACGTCACGTTTTAAATATCTCCGTTACGTTTTAAATATATTTAACTAATCTGTGGAAACCACAGACTTAGAAAACACTAGAAAAAAAATGATGGTATACATTAGCGGTTTACAGTATCTTTTTCTGGATAACTCGAAATTTCTTCGAGGGATTAATTAAATAGCCAAAAAACTACATGTTAAACATAACGCGCTGATATTCACGCCGTGCCCCGCGGTCATATCTAGGTGTCAAAAGCCTTACCTGACCGTTTCACGCCTACGCAGTACAAGTTTATACTGGGCCGAATATTTACTATCTCAGGCACATTCTGTTTGTTCGGGAGTTATCCCTTCACACCTCACATTGAGGTCGCTACTCAAATTATTGTTTAAATATCGTAATATTATTTCTTGTGATTGACACGTACGATTTTTTGAAAGGTATTAGATAACGCTTTTCGCAGTTTTTTTTTAAAGACATATATCGAAAACAAAATTTTAGATTCTCTTATTTATAGATTTATTATTATAGAGTCCATCAATCAACTGCGAAAGCTTCTTAAAATTTTGGTAAGTATTTATTTTTGATACGCTTATGACTTGATTTAATGTTGTTACCCTGTTTGAGCCCATAAAAATTCATGACAAAACCTGTATATGCGGCTGGAGGCGAAACATCGTTTTTTTACAAGCCATTCTTCGAATCTGAGGAAATGTCCGAGCAAAAAGTCGACGGAACAGGATTTCGTATCAGCGTTGCCAAATCTGGGCGCGTTAAGAGATGTTAAAGGGGACGCCGCCTTCGCCAGACCGCAGAGCCGGCGCTGAAAGAATCGCGGCAAGACCAAACAAAAACCGATGTCCTTCCATAAAAGAGAGACACCTTGACACCAGCTATCTTTCAGGCGAAAATATAGCACCTAAAGGATAAATTTATACCATCATTTCTTTCTTCTTTCGGAATTGTATCGTAAGAGTGACGTGGCGAAATTCACTCAATTTGTCTTATAACATTTTTTTTAAAAAGACGCGTAATGTCTTCGTTGTATCAATTGATATGTGTTGTGTGTGTAATTTGTGTTTGAGTGAGACATTGCTAGTTCATCAGGACTGTACGTTTAGGATAATAAAATAATGAAAGACGGTTATTGAATTGAAATTCGATTGAAATGCGGCGACGCTACATAGAGCAAGCAATCGTAAAGTATAGTAATGTGTATGCGTGCGTGAGTCACGGCGCACTTGCACATGTGGACATGAAAATAGCTGCAAGTTGGAACAAATGTTCGCGTCTCGATCCTCACGAGTCGCCGGCCGGAGCATGCCGACCGGCTGGCGCGCCAGGGCTGCGATATGTCGATAAAAGACCGCGCTAATCGCTTTTACATTTTTAAAGGGACGAGTAAAGTTCTGATTATCTAAAGTGCGCGTATTAATGTTACAGAACAGAATTAATATGGTCAATATCGATAAGAAATAAAAATACAAACTGAGGTACTTATACCAGGAATTTTGCGCTAGATTATATACTAAATATTAAATGGTTACATTGATAATGTAATATCTCTTACACATATTTGCCAAAGAAAAGTATACAATTCCATCAAAATTATTTACTGACGGTTTTAAAATTAATCATATAAGGTAGCAGTTTTAAGTTTAAATGTACGATAAATTCTCGCCACATGACAGTAGGTGCATCTCTAAGGGCGAGACTGGGTTGGCGCCGCGCTTTTTTACCCCGCCTCGGTCCAAGCCAAGTTCCTTAGTTCAGTTGCGTGCTGACCATCGTACGGGGAGGTAGTGCGTGTTGCAATAATAACATTCGTCGAAACACGTAAACGTAATACGATGCAATGACAATCGAGTGTTTGTTTTGAATGAAACTGTGTTAAACCGGGCCAATATTGCCAAGTTGCCTTATATGTGTGTCTATATGAATTGTTTACCGAGGATTGTTTTATGAAGTTTCGGATTCGAATGAGCTGAGCTAAGAAAAAATGTCAGCAAACACATTTATAAGTAACGAAGATGTCACCCGAGCTGAAGCTAAAGGTAATCATTACTGTAATATTTTTAACCGACTTAAAAAAAGGAGGAGGTTACTAAATTCGACCGTAACCAAGATCTGATGATGGGATCCCAGAGAAATCGAGGGAAACCCTCGAAGATATGCATAACTGGGTGTACCGATTTTGATGATTTTTAATTTAATCGAAAGCTGATGTTTATCATATGGTCACATTTAAATTTTATCGAGATCTGATTACAACTTTTGGAATAATCTTTGATAATGCGTATTTACTTGACTATTTTTTCGTCCACCTACGTTGTATTACTTGTCGATGTAATTGAAGTCGGTTTTTTTTACGTTTGCCAGCAAACACAATTTTTTTTTTCGTTTATACTTACCTATCGTATTGTAATTATCGGTTCAATATAAAGTGTACTTACAGAAAATATTTTTTAACTTTATCTTGTCTCGTCACAGTAAATTAAACTTATAATTATATACGTACGATGATAAAATAAATAATATTTATAGCGTATGTTTATTTCGCAGATGATGTTCCAATAGCGTTAAGAATGAGTTTATTGCTCGTTATATGAGTTGATATACCTATATTTTTTTTTATTTCTGCTTCCGTTTTATAAGTAATATCCTTATGTTTTTGGCTATAAGCTCATGCAATTTTTTTTTAAATTTTCCGTAGGCGCACCAAACCAAACATTACATTCTTCACAAATATATTCACTTATTAAGGAAAAAAATCACTTTAAAGAAATAAATAAGAACAGAAAGTTTGAAACAGCATCTTTTTTAAAGTCAGGTCAAATCCTAACGAGATCTATGATTAATAAAAAAAAAAAATTGACGATTTTATACCATTTATAAATAATTTTTAGGATTCCGTACCTCAAAAGGAAAAAGCGGAACCCTTATTGGATCACTTTGTTGTCCGTCTGTGTCAAGACCTTTTTTTTTAGAAACACGTGGAGGTATCAAGCTGAAATTCATATCAAATACTCAAGTCTACTGTTGCTTGGAGCTGTGAAAAAACCAGTTCTAAGCCAACGCAACCAAAAGATACAGTCATTTATGCATTGTATTTATGCTGCAAATTTTCGACATTCGCAAGGAAATCAAAACCTATAGGGTTACTTCCCGTGAACTCAGAATCTTGAAATTTGGTACGAAGCAACGTCTTATAGCACATAGGTATAAAGGAAAAATTGCGAAAAGCATAAATTTTTAGTTATGATGTAACAAAAATAAATTTAATAATTTAGTTTTTTCGGAACCTCGGTTCGCGAACATTAACCGAATAATCGAATTACAAAATTATAAATTTTGAATTTATTGATAATTTTCTTTCTTTTAATTTTTTAAAGGCAATTTTGTATACAAAGTTTTTACTAACGAAGGTTATTTTAAAAAGGTTGTATATTTCGTATAGGTAGGTATATTATGACATCTTTCATTGCATTCTCCAGCTAGTGTGTAGCGATGTATTAACCTTATTACCGTGGGTGTGATATTCTGTAATTTGTACGCCGGAAGCCTCAGAAACGGACAAACGGAATGACAAATTCGGGGTTCTTATTAGGCGGTTCGTAAGCATACTCAAAAAGGACTCGATTAATTTCTGTCGCAAATTGTTTTACGCCTACATATAAATGTATTCGTAATGATCATTAAAATGTAATTCAAACATTATACATGATTATTTTGTTCTAAAAAAATATTTTTAAATATTTTAGTGAATAAAAAACACATACTGTCAAATACTTAGAATTTGTTAAAATAAGAGGCAAATACCTAGATAAATTACAATAATAGTATTTAACTTAAAAAATATACATATAAATGATAAAATTCTAATTATCTAAAATTTATTTATTAATAACGCACCTACTCAAAGATCTGCAGGAAAAATATTATTACATGTCTCTAATGTAAGCATTCGCCAACGAATTTTTCTTCTAAGATAATTTCTAAAATAATTGGTTTATTATTAAATTGTCTACAAATAGCCGTTAAAATATTAATCGATCGCAATTTATTTATCGTGCTAAAAAAGAAGGGGTGCTACAAAAAATCCAATACACATGTTAGCGAGGGTGAACACCCCTGACGAACAAGTGTATGCTCTACAACTAATTTATTTTTCCTACGCCATTATAACTCTCATTGTAGAGCAATAGGATTGTTTATTGCGTGTATTGACAATTTGTTTGTTCACATGTCGCTAAGCGGGGGTCGTGAGATTTAAAGTCAGTTTGTTTTTTTTTTTTGAAAAAGGTCGTTAGTGATGCCAACTGTTTAGTTAATTTGAAGAAATAGGTTACTTATAATTGTTTGTTAAAGGTTTAAAGGTTGTTTTGATGATTTTAACTAAAAAATAATTGGGCAAATTAAAAAAGAATAAATAATAACCAATTAAGTACTTATGAAAATATTTTATTATAGTACATTTTAATTGGTTTTGTTAAAATTCTTTAGAAATGTGCTGAAAATTAAACAAAACTCTCGCGGTTTCATCTTCTAGATACCTAACTGTTCACGTTTAAAGTTATAGCTCCGCTTCTATTATCATGCCAAGTTATTTATTACATACTAGCGACCTCTGTCCGTCCATATATTTTTTACACGAAAACTAATCACCAACATATAATAAAACCTTCTCCGAAACACGCTGCATCTTATGGTATAAGTATTATTCCGATCGGTTCAGTATTTTTCGCAGATATAGTATAACCGAACAAAAACACCGGCTCTCCATTTATTAGTATAGATTATAGGCTGACTCCTCTGACACCTCAATAATAATTAGGTTTTCTAACGCAAATAAAAATGTTCAAACTGAAACAGTAGAGGTATGACACTACGTTAGCACAGTGGTTACAGCGGTCGGTCGCGGGTTTTATCAATATTTTACAAATATTTGTTCCATGCAGACGATGATCTCGATCTGTTTTTCATTTATTGCGTGCTATTTCAGATCCCGACGGATTCGTCTCATACTTGGGAACCGTTGAGTTTGAGGCGTTGATTAAAAATCAGGAATTCGTACATTTGCTAACTAAAATTAAATTTATATAAATGTATTAGTTTAAAACATACATACATAAAGAACATAACCAATAAAAAATGTATGACGTTAAGTAGTACGTTAGTTTGCTTTACCTACAAGATAACGGTTATCGGAAAATTTAACTTAATTATGACAAAATTAAAAAAAAAAAAAAAAAAAAAAAATATTTATATAATTTCTTTTAAACATTCCATATTAATAGTTTATACACACATAATTATGTATATCAAATATGAATAAAAAAATATGAACTTAGATCTAATAAAATATTGCCTGACCTTCTCTGTCCGGAATTTGGTAAATACTGCGCATTGTATTTATGTAGAAAATATATATTATCTATAACCCTAATTTCACAATAAATATGTTCTGTTCTACTTTTTTTTATACAACCAAGCTGGACAAAAAGTGCAATATCTACTTGATTGTAACTTTACCGTAGTGCAGACCTTAGCCACGATCCTTGCTATTAGCTCCAGGAGCTCTGGCTACCATCTCTCCACAGAAACACGACACTACTTGATGGTAGTATAGTGATCCTCTGTAAGGTTACTGTACTTCCCCAGAAGGTCTGCAGATTTTCAGTAAAATATTTCCTGATGTGTCTAAGATTTTTATTTTTGTGTTACCCACATTAGGATTTCTAAACATTTTTGAATATCATATCAAAAATTGACCGCTCCAGCGGGGTTCGAACCCGCGTCTCCGACTTGCCGTGTCCGTTATTTCCTGATGTGCCCAATCTTTATAAAATACACCAATTAAGTAATTATTTTTAATTTTACATTCTATGCCTATTAAAAGAGTATGCTAAGTTAGTCCTGTGTAGGTGCTATATAGATGTCAAGCGGTACAGTCACACTATTATGCCACATCTGGCGGCACCACATCTGGTGGCCAAGCGTTGACGTCACTTTGACATGTGGCGACAACCGTACAGTTTTATTACGATGATTGCTGTAATTGTTATTCAGATGTTTACATCATGTTCGGCGAGATCTACTTTTGTTCCTTTTTTTCCTAACTACAATAAATCACTTTGTTTGTAAATTTTACAACATGGTAATTGTAAAATTGTTGTCAATGCGGTAGGAAGCTATTTTTCAGTTTTTTGTTGTATGCAAAAAAGGTGATTATTTAGCACAGCGGTAGTAGTAGCATGCGGGATTTCATTAAAATTTCCACGACCGATGTGGCAGGCTATAGTTAGTTAGAATATAAATGTCAGGATCTTGAATGTCGCATCTAAAGTTGGGATTTCCCGATGGCGTAATACACGAAGCATCGCGACAGAAAAAAAAACTGCGATGAAGTCCGTATATTAATGTGTAGTTAGCCCAAACTGATTCATTTTTAATAACGTTGTACAATATTTGTTTTTTATTTATTTATTTCTGAGTAATTGTGTTTGCTCGCCAACGAAAAAAAAACCGCCTTATATGGACAAGTAATATATCGTTGGTAGACGAAAAAAATAGTCAAGTAAATACGTATTATTAGATACCTATAACTTGAAAAGTACTTGTTATATCTCAATTAAATTTAAATGGGGTCATATGACACGCACAACCTTTCGATTAAAATAAAATCATCAAAATTGGTCCACCCATCCAAAAGTTCAGAGGTCAATTTGGTTGTATTTTTTTAATGTATGTTACATTAAAAAAATACAACCAAATTGACAACCTCCTCCTTTTTTGGAAGTCGGTTAAAAACTTAAAGGAATCGTTAACAAACGAAACGATATCGGCCGGCAGCGACACGTGTCCGGACCCACGTGAGTTTTAAAATATACCAAACAGCGCAATTCGAACGGATATTATTCGTAAAACAAAACCACTTTTTTACTTTTTTGACTATTCACTTTGTTTGAAAGACAAATAATAGGAGGTTTAATTACGAAATAAAAAAAAAAAAAACTTTAAAATTAATCCTTTAATCACTTCACTTGTGTGACAGTAAAACAAAACTTGTAACATAAAATTGTAACTTTTGACAATTTATAAATAGGTACCATTGCATAGGTACATGCAAAGCCTTAAAATAATTCAAAAATGCACTAGATATAGAGAAACTGTGATTTTAGAAGTCCAGAAAGGAAACTGCTCTTATTATATATATCTTATACTATTAAACGAGCAATTCTTGTATATATATATATAATCTGAATCTCGGAAACGGCTCCAACGATTTTCATGAAATTTAGTATACAGGGGATTACGGGGGAGATAAATAAATCTAGCTAGGATTCATTTTTAGAAAATGTCGTTTTATCCCTGTTTTTAGGCAATGAAAAAATGGCTACAATATCGTTAGAATAAGAAGGTAAATTTCGCATCTGTCAATAAAGTTGTAATAGCTCAGGGGAAATCGGCCGATCGCGCTCAGCCGAAAAGATCATGGTTCGAATCCTCACGTATTCCAGATCGATTATCGTTTTTTTTCTTTTTTTTTCTAAAAAAAAATAAAATCGAAAAATATTATTCATATTTTATCAATATGTAATTCGTATTTAAATATGATTTTCAAAAAACACGATTTACTAAAAATACCGAGCTTAGCTCGGTCACCCAGGTCCTATATTTTAATAATTTTATTCGGATTAAATTTTGATATTTTTTGCTTTAAACTTACTAACTAAAATAATGAAAGATAATTATTATATAATTATTATAATTATTATTATATTGTACTGTTTATTTAATAGTGAATTATATTTAATGTACTTAAAATTATTTATATCATAGTATAATAAAATATTTGCTTAATATAATTGTTACTTACCAGTACACCTACATATGTCTGTAATCCTGCTTACTAAAGATAAAACTTTCACACAATTCCTATAAAGTTTACCTGAAAAATTCTGCCTCTAGTAATCGAAAATGTATCGAGAGATAAAAGGAACCGGTAATAAATGAGTCATTCGGTAACAAAACTGAAATTAAACAGATGTCACCGTTCGCGTAAAACAATGTTACTGTCATACGGTAGACAGATGTAGTAACAATAAGAAACTCCTTTGTAAACAAATGTCGGTAAAGCTTAGCAGATTAATGTTTTTGACTACACGTGTACTAAATGTTAAGAGCCATTTCACAATTTTACGCTCTGCAAGTTTAGGTAAATTTGGTCGCATCGCGCGAGTCGTACGAGCCGCGCGATCTTTGTGCTAGTACGTATAGTGTGACAACCAAAAGACCATCGTGATCATTTTCTGATGTATAATAAAAATTATAACTATGGTATAAAATGTTTTTTACATAATTAATTTGTTAAAAATTTCAAGTATGTTATATAACAACAGTCAATAAATTTAAAATAAAATTAAAAAAATCAATTTTATGAAACAATTTTTTTAAATTGATTTAGTTTTTTTCAGTTTACGAATGAATCTAATATTTACGATATGAATAAAAAAGCATTTAATGACATCGACACCGACAAACATATTAATTAACAAATAACAAGACAAACAGATTGAAATCCCTTTTTGTATTGATAGTGTGAGAAAAGAAAATTAAATTATACATTTGTTTACAGAAATTATCATTATATTATTTTACAGTCATTTTCGTAATATGTTTATTTTATTTATATTTTATTATGAAAGTATCAAATGCGTTTTATCCGCTATAACAACAGGCGCTTGGCGCGTGTGAGCGAAAGAGACGGCTGCGCAGAATTTGGCGTGGACCTTACCTCTAAGAGCGCTAGCGCTCGACTGATTTACCGGGCTTGATGCGTGGCAATATATACTATATTTTTATTATTTAATATAAAATGTATTAAAAATAATAACATCGTTTAATTATTTTTTTTTGTATTCCTTAATGATGTAAGTTTACTTTGATGAAGATAGTTCGTTAAAATTTCTTAGTTTTCTAAGAGAAATATCTCTTTTAAAATTGTACTTATTTGGAAAATATTCGTAACTTTAAATTTTTTTTATCGTTTAATAGAGATACAAATGGAATAAAAATCTATGATAGTGGACAACAAAATTATATTCCACATATTATGATATTTTTTTAAAATGGTTTCAACGTAGAGGTTATTGAAAAGTAGGACTTCAAAGTATACATTGCGACCGTTTACCCAGGGAGGAGGCTGATGAAAAGGTTAATAATTTTATACACATAATATAAATCAAAATTCTGATCTGACTATGGACTACAACAAAGGTTGCTCTATTATATTTCAAGAATATAAATTAGATTATTGCATCCAACACTGAGATTAACGACGTCAAAATATTGCAATTTCGCGGATTGTTACCGATTTTTGTGAAATGGCTCTTAAAAAAATAAATTCAATTCCTACTTAAGTCAATTTCTCCATTATAAATCTAAAATTAAATAACTAACGAATATTTTTGAAATGTTTTCATTACTATCATAAAAAGTTTAAAAAAATGTAAAGAAATTAATCTTTTTAACCGACTTCCAAAAAAGGAGGAGGTTCTCAATTTGACTGTATTTTTTATGCATATATTACATCAGAACTTTTGACTGGGTAGACCGATTTTGATAATTCTTTTTTTTGTTGGAAAGGAGATATCCCTAGTTTTGTACCATGATAAGGAAACCAGGATTTGGTGATGAGATCCCAGAGAAATCGAGGGAAACTCTCGAAAATCCGCTAAAATACTGGGTGTACCGATTTTGATAATTTTTAATTTAATCAAAATCTGTTGTTTATCATGTGGTCACATTAAAATTTTTTCGAGATCTGATAACTACTTTTTGAGTAAACTTTGATAACGCGTAGTTGACTATATTTTCGTCGATCTACGTTGTATTACTTGTTGATGTAATTGAAGTCGGTTTTTTTTTACTCAAAAGCTGGTACTTGTGATGTGGCCGCATTTAAATGTGATCGAAATTTAACTAGTAGATTTTGAGTTATTCCTAACAATATGTATTTGACTTCGCATTTTATTACTTTTCGATCAAAATGAAGTCGGGTTTTTTTGTCATCCATGAGTCTTTAAAAACTTTTTTATTTTTTATATTAGAAATATTTACCGAAATCATAGCATGAAATCTGCATATATGCATTAACATTAGAGGGGTGACGGGAAACAAGGAATTCATCGAAAAAGACAAAGGGAGGAAGCTAGCGGGTGGTCAAACAAAAACAAAAGATCGCCCATCCTTCCCTTGATACGCGGATACGAAAAAATGTTATCATATACAAAAAGTGCTAACTTTTTAATGGAAGACTTACGAGTTCGACCGTCAAAAAGTTTTTATAACGTAAAAACGATTTTTAATCGTGATTGGAGACTGTAATTTTTTTATTTAGTTGTTCATTTTAAATATTTACGATACAATAATGAATTGAATCAATCGTATAAATATGTAGCATCCTTAGAATTCCGTTTTTACTCGTAAAATTTCTAATATTGTGAAAATTTCAGGATAAAATGAAGGCTATATGTTATCTTAGATTTCCAGTTATCTACGTACCTACCAAGTGTCATTTTAATCGGTACATTATATTTTGTGTGAAAAAGTATTAAACATCCATATATAAATATGTAATATTATTATCCAATAATAAGTATGTACGTTTATTTAAGTAGGCTCTTAAGCGATTTTGTATAGTCATACTTAGAATTATATTTATCTTCATGTTAATAAATTAACTAAGTATACTTATTCGGAACGTAGATTTTACTGAGAAAAAAAATGCCAAAACGTAGCAGTAACTCTTTTAAAACTGTCTATTGTTATAAAATTTAATGTTGTCACCTAAAATACTCACTCGTACATAATTAGTTTATTTATTTGTTATAGTTTCAAGTATTATTGTTTCTACTCATGAAAGACAGCAGCTAAATGTTCGTAAAATAACGTTTTAGGCATAAACTTTATCAGCACGAACGCAAAAAATATAACTAGCCGTAAATCGTATTGAGTTACTAATAATTTCCCGAGGAAACGACTTTTTTACGATGAGAGATTTTTGCAATGAAAATAGTTTTTATATTATAACTTTTTAATCCTTTTTTTACGGACATGATCCTACTGTCATTGTTTTTTTTTATTTATTTATTCAATAAAAGTTTTAACAACGAAGTTTAAAAATGAAATGAAAAGGCAGACTCATTAGCCTATTAATGTTTTCTAGTCAACCGTTCGACAAACATTAAAAAGTAGACAAAAACATAAAAAGTGATCATACTTTCAGCTAAATTATAGCTATAATATTATACATATATAATGACAACCTTGACCACCCTCTGGTGTAATAGTGCGTGTGCCGTGGCGAAGGCGCCTAAACACCGACGGATGCGGATTCGATCCCGCTCGGAGTGGATATTTGTGTTATTTCTCAAATATTTATTTCCGGTCTAGTTGTTAGTCCTTGCGGGTCTGCCCACCTTACCTCGAAGAGTACGTTAAGCTGTCGGTCCCGGTTGTTATCATGCACACTTGATAGCGATATTTACTTATAGTGGGGAATATATCTGCCATCCCGCATTGGAGCAGCGTGGTGGATTAAGCTCTGATCCTTCTCCTACATGGAAAAAGAGGAGTATGTCCAGTAATTATAATACACATATAATAATTATATTTGACGTTTTAAAGTAATTTTATATTTTAATTTTTAATCATATACCAACATAGACACATTTATAGAAGAATATTACTTGTATGGGAAATTTGAGAACATTAATAATAATACCTATGTACCATCAGATTTGTCCTGGCTTGTTTCTGTAAATGCCACCTAGTCACCAGTCAAACTCCTTCAAATAGTACAATGCCATTGTATGAGTTCCGGTGTAAAACAGTGGGCTAATGCAAACACGGGGGATATACCGTTCTTGTAACACACACATTCCTACATATAAATAAAATCAGTGTTTCTATAAGTGTTCCCTTAAGAATTTTCCTTAGCACTAAATATAATTTACTTGCGATAAATTTAAAACAGTTAATAGCAAATATGTAATAGTTTTTAAGGTGTTAGGCTCAGATTAATAAACAAAAGGGTGTTAGGCTCAGAATTGGAAATTTTTTGAAGCTGTAAAAGCAATTATATTAAGACTTAATTAGCCACGCTGCTACACTGCCCAGTGCTAAATATTTTTGCTACTATGAATAATGATCAGTCAGACGTTGTCAGTCTCTATCGTATTATCCGAAGTACGACCCATAGGGATGGGGAGACCCAAAATAATCAAAAAAGATGTACAATAGTAAGTTATTTATTATAGATCAGATATACATAATTATATTAAATTTTAACTGTAAGATACTGTTATACGTCGGATAACTACACAAAAGTTAACAACAACTGATGAAACAGGTCATAAGTATTATAAACGATCAAAACTAAAAAAATAAACGTTGCAGCGATCAAATGCACACACCGTACACGCGTGAATGACACCGCGTGGCCTTGTTAGTTCTATCTGGTTTATTTTTTACAACCGACGCCCGTTCGTTATCAAAGATCAAACATTATCTCCTATAAGCGCTTTAAAAATACAAATTGGACCTTATTTTTAGTCAAACCTCTTTCATAAATTTGATTTGATATTTTGTATGTGGTACACTCCAATGTTTTTTCTACTTATGTATTAATTTTGACATATTTTCTATAAAGATATAATAAAATTTGATTAAAGACAAAAAAATTTAGGTAGGTTCTATAAACGAAGAGTATCGAATTTGCTATGAATATTTTGTTGAGAGTTAAAGCACGGTAAAGCGCTTCAAGCTTCCGAATTTGAAAAAAATCCAAAAGTGCACGCCTCATTATCTCACTTTTTATTTTAATTTATTGCCAATTATAAATAAACTACTCTAAATTAGACCGTGATCTTTGAAAGGACTTAGTTTTAAATCATACTAAAGCGTATAAAAAATAAATGGACTTGATCAGTTAGGTTTTTCGGCAGTTATCGTGACCACGCCAGTTTTCATACATACGTTTGACAGCCGAACGTCCACTGAATAATTTATTTAAACATTTTATTTATTTATTTACTATTATATTTCTTTTAAAAATGTCATAAGTGTAGAAACTAGTGTTTTTCCATTACCTTTATATGTAAATGTGCGATAGAAAATAAATAGAGACAATTTTAGTTCAAAAAAGCGCTTGATTTTTGTATGACTTGTGTAGAGCACAACCTCATCCGCTTCGCTTATAAGGCGTGCAATATTTTCTCATATGATAATCTGATAGTTAGGGAGTACCGTATCTATTAATATAAAAGTATCACGCTGACGGAACCAAACCGACCATGCCAAAAGTTACCAATTTTAATTAGTCTTGATTGAAATTCAAAGCGACTAAGCGAGTAATACTTTTAACGTCCTAATAATACATATCATGAATGCGAAAGTTTGTGACGATGAATGTAATAATGTAATAATGTATTCATAGATATTTGTAACTATTCCACGCAAAACTTGGCATGTAGACGCCTGGAGATCCAGAATAACACATAATATTTTGAATTTTTATACCGATAAATTCACGAGATCGGAAATATGCGGCTGAAATCGCGTGGCGCTGCTAGTCTAAAATGTAAAAAAATGTTTACGTCCACTTGAATGTTATTCAATTTTACATTCCATCGACAAATTTGTATTAATCTGCAAACTCGTAAGAATTCCTCATTTATAGTTTTGGCGAGGGCGTTAATTGGCAGTTCGGTTTTGAGCAACACCCGAGAAAAGAAAGGGATTAATAAAATTGTTTATTCAATTTTTTTATTAATCGACTCGATACATTGATTTATAAATAAATCAATGACTCGATCGCTCTATGATTCGCCGAGCCCGTTTACGCAGTTTGTAGTGGCTTTGCTTTCTGCTACACAGGTTGTGGGCTCGATTCCCGCCTGTGTCTGGGTGTAACTATACTGTGTACATATACTTATTTATTTATTTTTTTACTAATATATGTATTATTTCTATGTACATTTATCAAAAAAATAATAATTAGCTATAGCAGTTGATTGTTAGAAGCATTAAGTTGCTTACCATAGGAACAGACGGCTGTGTGAGTATGTTATAGGGTATTTATTTATTTATGCTTATTAAAGGTAGATTACATTATTAAAGTAATTAATAAAATCTTCGTCCTTTTATTGAAAGTACTTCACATTTATCCAAACACTTTGTACCCTAATCAAATAGCTTAAGATTTACACTTACAGCTCAAAGGTCGCCGCGTTGGCGCAACGGTCACAGCCATAGATTGTACCCGTTGCGCTGGCGGTTGCGGGTTCGATCCCCGCACATGACAGATGTGCAGTCCTTGTGGGTGTCCCCACCGTACCTCAGAGAGCACGTTAAGCCGTCGGTCCCGGTTGTTATCACGTTGAACAACAAATATCATCCAAACCTTCACAGTTATATTAGTAGTAGTCTTCTTTCAATTAGTGAAATTAAAAACAGATTTATAAGATAAGGATTGAATAAAAAATAATGACAATGATCGAAGTAACAATTACATTTTTCCGCGCCAGATGGCGCTGGAGCACCGGGTTCCGCCATCTGGTACGAGTTAGCCGCATGCGAAACATAACTTTTTACATGTGATTTATATTATCGACGCCGGGACGCCAGAACAAGGCCGTTTTATACTCCTGCTCAGTTGTCAATGTAAAGTCGGCATTGACGACCATTATTATTATTATTGCATATATTTAATTATAGTTAAAAAAACTAAAAAACACGCTTTTATAGTTAATCGAACTAAAAAGTAGAAAATAATTTTTAATTACAAAAAGTTTATAATACAGTAGCAGAAGATCGAACAATCAATCATAATTAATTACTTCAAAATAAAATTATAATAAAATTTAAGTTATTAAGAGAATGACTCAATTCAGAGTAAAAAACGTGGGGTGCATTTTACTATATTTTCATAACTTTTTACTTTGTTTTTATAACTCTCCGCACATAGATAGTTGCAAGTAGAATATTTGTTACATTTAATATACCAAGCACCCACGCTCTCAAGCTTAGTTTTAGTACATCTTCTTATCTTTAATAGTTAGTTAATTTAATTGCTAGATCATTCCGTTTGCCTGCTTTTAAATTAATTCATTTTTTAAAATAAAATGCCAGTTATTTTTTTTAATTTTTGTTTGAGGTATTGAATAAAAATAATATCTATCATATGTGATATATGTAGCAATACCAAATAACAACTGCCTCACCTATTCCATATTCCAATGAAGATTTTGATCGCGAGCTGTCAAAAACAAAACAAGTTGTAAATTAATGGTTTCTATTTAAGAAATCGCTAAAAGCAATATTATCATACGTTTGCCCCCGGTTGCATAAAAGAGAAGTACAGTCACCTCGACTGTATTCTATCATCTGTCAATCAAAAACAATTTAACAATATATGCAGCTGTGTATACATAATGTCTGAAGTTTTTTGCATCCGACTGTATAGCGTTGTCTGCCGCCACGCATATTATTCTAATTTATTTACGAAAATCTATGGTAAAGTCTAGGTTTTATTCAAACGACTCCTGCTAAAGATGTGTAAAAAATGACTTCTGACAAAGTGTCACAGAGATGCAATATTTCTCTTTCAACCAGGTGGTTTTATCCATTATACATCGTATCGGTTATGAGTTTAAAATGGCAGATATTTTAATTTTTTTTTTCTATTGTATCTGGAACAAATGTCTCATCACATCTGTACCACGAATGTCAACGAATCTTTACAAATTAAAAGACGGATTTAATAAACAAAGTCTTAAGAATTATAAAACATAGTTTTTTTTCTTCAATTTATCTATTCGACCTTTATATACAACCTCTTTAAAATTAAACTCTTTTGAAATTGAGCACGTGTCGACCAGGTAGGTGTGTTTCAGACAGTGTTGAGTCTACTGGACTGAAACAATAGGATATTTTGACTTAAATAAATATTACTTGTCACAATGGCTTTATTTGGTTAGCTGCATATTTTATTATATTAAGTTTTATATCAAACGAACAATTGAAATTTTTTTAATACCAAATTTTTTAAAGATCATTTTTACAGGATTTTAACGAGACGAATAATAAAGAACGCTGTTCAATATTAATTGTGTAAAACTTCAAGTAGCATTTATAAGTGTAATTAATATACATAATTATCTATACAAATAAATAAAATTGGAGTATCTGTTTGTAATATTAAAATAACCGTTTTTTACTAAATGCATAATTATGGATACATGGATTATGTATACACGGTACATATACCAAAACGTCATTTTTTTACAATTTTTTGTCTGTCAGCCTGTCTGTCTGTCGGTCTGTCTATCTGTTTGTTTCGGCTAATCTCTGAAACGGCTGGATCGATTTTGACAGGACTTTCACTAGCAGATAGCTGATTTAATAAATAAGGAGTAAATTAGGCTACTTTTATTTTAGTACCTAATATTTTTTTTTGTAACTGCGAGCTGAACAATTTTTTTTTAATTCCACGCGAATGAAGTCGCGGGTACAGCTAGTATATTATAAACGTATATAATGTCCACGTCGTCACCTAAAACGTATGTATAGAATTACTTCCATAAAAACATCCTCGACAGTTCCTCGTGTCTACATTTTGAATGTTATGAATAATGATGTACGATATTCTGATTTTAGTGTTAATTATGGCTTCCTTATGTAACTGTGATTAACGCGAGGAATAACAATAAAAGCCATTCCATATAAGAAATTGTTTAGTTACTTAGCGATGGCGACCGCATGGCGCCTACGTGTCGCCGCGGTGGCGCGCGCCGCATACATGACTAATCGGATCCCGGCTACGGGATTCTATCCCACCAACACTTACAAACGATGTTATGAACTACCCCACTAGTCTACTACACATGGTCATGCGTAACTTAATGCGCTAAGCATCTTTAAGCTTTACAACCAAAATGACAAAAGATAATTTATCTGACAGTAAAATAATTATTAAAACATTCTCGTGATATCAGTCATACTGAGGTAGGGCACAGCAGGAATTTCATGCTCAAAATATGGAGCAGCCCGACTGGGGTAGTACCTCGACCTTAGAGAAGATCACAGCTAAATAAATACTGTCTTCAAGCAGTATTTTGTTCCTGTTGGTGAGTAAGGAGAGCTCCTGGGGGGGGGGATTGGGAATTTGGTTGGCAACGCGCTTGCGATGCTTCTGGTGTTGCAGGCATCTATAAGCTACGGTAATCGCTTACCATCAGGTGAGCCGTACGCTTGTTTGCCAACCTAGTGATATAAAAAAAAAGTGACACGCACTTATGTTAGTCCGGCCGACTTAAAAAAAATGGAGAAGATTCTTAATTCGACTGAATTTAATATTTGAGATATACTTATTGTATTATTATATATTATTCGACTTCTAAAATCGATAGATTAATTTTTCGACTATGTTGTATTTGTTTCGATCGTTGAAGTCGGTTTTCTTTCGTTTGCAAGCAAACACAATTATAGACAATTCATACGATTTATTTTGTGTTACTTACACATTAGGAAATTCTAAACATTTTTTTTAAATATCATATCAAAAATCGATCGTTCCAGCGGGGATCGAACCTGCATCTCGGAACCTATAAGTTGTAGATGCAGGTTTGATCTCCGCTGGTACGGTCGATTTTTGATATGATATTTAAAAAAAAAATTACAATTATAGACGTCTAGTATAACTGATTATACTTCCTTTCTGTGCTTAAGATGGGTAGGTGTATAAGTAATTATACAGCTTAAAAGACCGATATTAAATACAGTAGAGTAGTATCAAGTATAAATCCTGGCGCCATCGGTGATTTTGCGCGGTGAAAGTTTCAACATCACGACTTCTCATACATTAAGCTGGCGACCGTGCGAATGTCTAACCGCGGACGCGACATATTAGTCTAAATTTTAAATCATTTCTGTAATACTAAATCTCATCATTTTCCCATTTCTTTCGGTAGCATCACGAAATTTCTCGTAATTATCCATCATTTGTACATTGCGTTACCGCAATATAGCCATATTTAAATTTCAACAAACAGTTTCGGATTGTCATTAAGAAAAACGCTATAAAAAACCGTTGACCCGTCGCTAGGAATTTAAAAAAACGGAAACTAGGACCGTGTTTGAATAGGTTACCTTTTTAAGGGCGCGCTTTGTTTCTGTGAAATTTGGCGCCAGATTAATATCACATCTAGAGGCGAGGTTTTATCTAGTGGTGAGATCGACACCATTCAACCTTTTGAGAGGGCTATAGCGCCGGCTCCTTTGAATCCCATGGAGGTTAGGCTGATTAAAAACAGTTCCTATAAGAAAAGGTTAAGGTTTTTAATTGAACACAGTGTTTCTCGTGTACTCTTTGTTTTTCAAGTCGACGTGAATCGGCGTAATGAGCAACAGACCCATAGTCGTCCTTATTTTATTGTAGCTTGTAATATATTATAGAACCCATCTCAGCGAGACTGACATTAATCTTACGGAATAAAGCTTTTAAGTGGACGCGTTTATTAAATTATAATTTTTTGAGCTATTATCTACATTACTTAATAGAAAATTTTAATAACTTGACCTACTTTCTATATTTTATTGAACTTTATACATAGTAACCAAATTATGATTTTCACGTGTTCCTTTTTTTAATTGTTAAATGTGTATTAAAAAATTAATTTGAAGCGTTTTTAAAAAACAGGAGAATGAAAATCTTGCAAACATAATAGTTGTGGTGATTACATAATACAGATAAACAGTTAAGCACTAATATAACTTTTTCTCACGATAACACTAATAAATAAATACTAGGAATGTAGAAGTCTCCAGGAGCCCGCAGTAAACAATCCGCATAGCTTCCATCACGAAATAGAAATGGAATTTTACTTGCTTTAAAGCAATTAAAACCTCAATCAAACGTAGGCGGAGCTGTCTGAACAATTCTATCGTTGTAAAAAAAAACCACCTGTAGTGTGAGAAGGTACGTGAGCGTAGCGACATCGACTTGCCGATTTACCCTTCAAGCTTGTAATAAATCTAATAATACTTAAGTAACGGTAATAAGGTTTATATTTGTTTGTTTGTGTTAGCTTTACAATATTCTTGTCTAATTGGAACGCCTTCGCGGCGCCACGTTCGCTCGATTATGTGCCATAAAGCAATTCCGGTAGCTCAACTTACGGACTTACGATTTATCTTCTATTAATCGAAAGATTTCACTTTTCGGAGGATTATAAGTTCAATAACGTTGTATATTCAGCAAAACGCAGTGGAGCAATGTGGCGGATTAAGCTCACCTTAGCTAAGCGACCTAACATGGAGAAAGAGGTCTATGCCCAGTAGTGGGATGTTACAGGTTGAATCAGTCAATCACTCAACTTAATAAACAGTTATAAATGTTATGACTATTATGTCTTACATACTTAGTAACAACAAACAAAAATAATAAAAAAAAATGTGAAAGAATTTAAATAAATAAATGTTCTAAAATTTAATACTATTATTGTATATTTGTTTTAAATACATTAGCATAAAAGGCGTTCCTGGACAATCGAATAACCAATTAGAACGTTGAAATTAAATGAGTTTCATTAAAGCACATATTTTGGTTTTTTTTTTAAATTTCCTGTGACATGTAACCTTAAAACTGAATATCTAAGATCCGTATAAATAATTTAAATTAGGAATATCCAAAAATAAAACAACAAGATTTAAGCAATTTTTAATAATAAAAAAAAAACAAGATTTAAGGTTAAGGAAGTTTTTATTTAATACTTTGCTAATGCACTATGGTATTCGTATCTTAAGTGTACGTAATACTCACAGCTGGGAAATAGATCCTGAAGTGAAGTTGATTGAACCGTAATCCGCAATACTGTCTTAATAACCGTTGGCGGATATAGATATCTACAGGTCTCAATTTTTTTAAACAATAAGTATTATTTACGATATTTTTATCGCCATGGATTGCAAAAGCTTTTGTAAATTTTTAGAGATGTTTTAGTATTTAACAACTGACTAAGACATAAGATTCTGTGTGGCTACGGCAGTAAAGAGTATAGCTACCCCCTCTCTTCCCGTGGGTGTCGTAAGAGACGACTAAGGGATAACACAGTTCCATTACCACCTTGGAACTTAAAAAGCCGACCGATGGCGGGATAACCATCCTACCGCTGGTTTTGAAATACACTGGCTGAAGACGGGCAGCAGCGTCTTCGGTGCGACAAAGCCAGCCCTGCGGTCAACAACCCATCTGCCCAGCGTGGTGACTATGGGCAACATATGTGTTCACGCTATTTTTGGCGTGAACTTTTGGAGGCCTATGTCCAGCAGTGGACTGTGATAGGCTGAAATGATGATGATGATGATGATGAAGACATAAGATAAATCGCTAATCGTCATAGACAAAGTTAGATTTTTTAAAAATCAATTACCTAGTGTAAACAGAAAAGTAGGTATTATATGACCGATTACAAAGTTTTTGTGAACATTTTTTTTTGATTGAGAGATTTGTTCACCTTAAAAAATTATCTAATTATCTCAATAACAACAAAAACTATAGGAATGCGGACAAACTCTTGTTCTAGAAGTAAAATATTAATAAATAACAAAGACGCGCCAACATATAGCCGCGAACCGGTTAGGAATCAAACCTGAATACATCGGATAACTTGAGTACAATGTCACTACACGGAACGATTGTTTGTCTTGAGATTTATCTGCAGATTTATTCACTAGATTTTTTTTATTAATATAAATACAATATAATTATTATTTTTTGTTATAATTTTTGATTTCATATTAAAACTCAGTTTTTTTGCATGAATTACTGACCTTGCAAACTGAACGCGTGAACAAAAAAAAAATGAATAAGGAACACACTGATCAGACCTATTTCACCAAACATATGCAAAAAAAATCATAAAAATTGGTTATGAGGAGGCGACCTAAAACGCCGTGATTTTTATTACCTACCATTAGATAATAATTAATTAATAGCAATTATTTTCATTGTTATAGATAGATAAAAGCACATTTAGCAACATTTAATCAGTTTGCATTCATGTAGTGTAACTTAAAACATATCTCGTGTGTATCGTGACGTCACTGCTCAGGCGCCGGCGCTAAGCGCTCCAAGCCTTCTTTTAAAAATATTGAATTAATGAGAAACGATTGCAAAAGCATATGTATTAATCTATTCGATATCATTTTTTAAATTTTACTTAATAGTCAATTAGATATCAAACGCTTAAGCAATTATAAATTACGACTTTTTTATATCTGTGCTTATTAAAACTTTGAACCGGAATTAGATTTTTGGCGCCATTCTGTAATTTAATATCATGTCCTGATACATTTAAATATTTTTATATATAAGATTTGGATTTTATTTCTCTTATTTGTCTACAAAACAACTTTCAAATATATTACGCAATAGAACGTATTGGGATTTTTAACGATTTAATATTCAAACTCTGCGGGTAACAAATTACTAGCGTACGAAATGTATACTAATTGCGGAATATCTACATTTTATAACCTAAGGTCCATTTTTATATTTACCGTTAGTATTTTGTTGTTTTCTTTTCATCCGTACCAATAATCCGTTAACTGTCATTTGTTGACTTACTACAATTCTTTTTTTCTTTTAACACCTTTATTATTCCCGTAATAACAATAAGTACCTAGTCTCTCAAAATCACAATACACACTATTTAGAATCTACGAATTCTTTAGGATGGTTTCATAAGGTTTGAAACAGAGGTATTAATACAGATGACTAAACTATTATAATGTTATAATTGGTAACTGAATGGTTATCAATGAAATGTTTACTTTAGGATTGAAGACATTCTTTTAGTTTTGTCGTTCTTTTGTCTGCGTAGTTTGAAAAAACAAATCTTTTGAAAAAAAAATTAAACGATTAATTACTGTTTAGTACTACAAAATAATACTTGGATGGCCCAATTTTGAAAATCGTATTTTTAAAAGCATTTTTGGTATTTAAATAAATGGTAATATTTTAAAGGTTTGGTATTTTAATAAAAAAAGGAAAGAAATAAAATATGTTACATAAAACAAGTTAAATATGAATAACATTAAAAATATTATATTAAAATCGTGACTCTCATAGCCACAGTATCATCACATTCTATAGGCAGGTCGTGTCTGTGTCCTCTAACGAGCGGTGTCGTTTGTGCGTCTGGTTGCTGTCTTTTGTTAAGCTTCCGTTGCTGATGCACAGATGAAATGAACCGATATGCGAATATTTGCCGTACTTTCACACGGCCTTCATTATTAAAATTAAAGTTTATTTATTTGCAACAAATAATTTTAATTTTTAGAGCTAAATAAATGGAAAGTCATTAAATGTTTCTCTCCTTTGTTTTAGATCGGATACTGGAGCGCGACGCAGGTTTCGTATCAGGTGGAGAAGATGACGACTCTTGCTCTGGTCCCGCACATTCCGACGACTCCGGCGTCAGACTCGTCGAGGCAGACTCGCGACTCAAAAGAGAATGCACGCCGACTCGTCTCGGGCCTCCAAAGAAACGCATACGTCTGGACTCCAGGGAAGACCTAGCGAGCCCCGAGCGCGATACACCCACTAGTCCGTTCAGACCCTGGTCGTACGCTGAAGAACCGCAACAGGAACCTTTATCGTTAGTCAAGAAAACGAGTGAAACTAGTCTTTTAAGGCAGAGGCGGCGGCCGTTGGATCCTCCCCCGCCGCCCGTTCCTACCCTGGTGCTGGAGACGAGGCTTGGCCCTCCTCGAGTACCGCCTCACCCCGGAGTCGTTGAGTCTTTCGCTGAGAAATCGAAGCCAAGAGAACAGCGGAATTATAAAAATATGACGAGAGAAAGGCGAATAGAAGCAAACGCCAGGGAAAGGACGCGAGTTCACACTATAAGCGCGGCCTTCGACACGCTCCGGAAGTCCATACCCTCATACAGTCACAATCAGAAACTGTCGAAGCTGTCCGTACTTCGGATAGCGTGCGCGTACATTGCAGCGCTTTCGGCGGCAATCGAACCGGAGGCGGACCTCACGGAAGCGGTGGATAAGGTCACGCAAACAATACACACCGAAGGCAAATTAAGAAAAAAGAAAGACGAGCCGTGAACATACAATAATTAATACGACATCGTCGTACATACCGTCCTAAAAGCCTACGCGATTTTGAGTACAAAGGTGACAATAATATTGGATATAAAAGATTTATTTATTCGAAAATCGGTAGGTTAAGATCGGTACATTTTAATTTATCGGTAATCGAATCGTTTGTCGTACGGTATTTATTCAACAGTTGTTCCTTAATCAAATGTGAATTCGGGTTGGTGTGTAATTCCTAGCAAGGATGATATCTATGCCTGTGTTAACCATTCCCCAAATCCAGTATTAAGATGAAAAGAAATATAACACGAAGATAATATAATAAATTGTGTATTTTGGCTTTAATACATTACTTTATATTTATTATTACAAATCAAGTCAGTAATTTTAAGCGAGAATTGTATATTTTATTTAGATTAAGTTGTGTATTCTTTGTAAATATTAGCGTTTATGGTGTACAGTAAACACTGTTGATATGGAGTACTTGCGATTATAATATAAAATGCGTTTACATTAAATCGGTTTTTTAAACACAAAATAATTCGTCTATCTGTTATTTAACTTGTTTTATAAAGGTAATACATTTAGTACCTGTTTTCAATGAAAAATACACCATAACAAAGATAGATATTGTATCCTTTGATTTGAGCATCGGAATTTTAATGTCTTATAAATATAAGTCCCGCAGCTGTCATTAAAAATTCAAATAAATATATAATAATTTGAATAAATATGTAAAATATTGAATGAGAATTTTTATGAGATTTGTTTAAAGTAGATTTTAATAAATCATAAAAATATGCAAAATGTATCAATCAGAACGCACATAAAGTGTCAAAGATCAAAATTAACTGTGTCAGCAACATTCCACTACTTCTGTTACTGTAAACAATTTGTAAAATTGTTACTGAAAGTTAAACGTATTTTACTTTTGTCAAAAACAACTGGATAAATTAATTTCTATTCAAACAGAAACAAAAAATAAAACACAACATGAAAATATTTCTTTGGTTTTATTTATGAACTATGTAGGAATAACTTTTGTTTTTTTAACCATATAGAACTTACAATAATGAAATACCTATACGTATTTTAGTATGCATTATTTTTTTTAATGTTTTTAAGCATTTTATTGCTATTAAACACAAATTTCCTTAGCTTTTCTAATTTCTAACCGTGCATTCCTAATATACACTTATATCTATATGTCTTTGATAACGGATGTACGCCCACAGAGGAAAAATGTTAATAGATTCATATGACATTTGATACACATAGGTACGAATTTTTTTAAATAATATAAAGAGTTATTTGTCTGAACTTCAAACAATTTACATCGATATTTGCCTAAATAGGAAGTAGCGGGCATCTGTTAGTTTACAATAAACTCTGTTATGACCACAGCTGCTTGGGGTGACAGATAAGGCGGCACGTGGCTGTATGTCAATATTCCTTTGCCCCTTATCTGGGATATTAAAAAAGGGAGTCAATTCGTGAAGCGCGGAAAGACCGTTGTCAAAAATTCTCTATTGTTTTTATTTCGTTAGCAAAAAATCATTACTGAAACAATTGTTTTTAACTCCGAGAAATAAAGGTTTGTAGTGAGAACTATCAATTACTGTAAGGTTAAATCGACTTTGAAGAAAAACTAATTATTGACAAGATAGATCTTTTTCACTTCAGCCTCTCGCAGTACACTGCTGGACATAGGCCTCCCCAAGTTCACGCCAAAATCGGCGTGAACTCATGTGTTTTGCCCATAATCACCACGCTGGACAGGCGGGTTGGTGACCGCAGGACAGGCTTTGTTACACCGAAGACGCTGCTGCCCGTCTTTGACGAAGCGAAATTCGGAAATATGGGTCGAATTTGCGGAGGCAAAATATGAACCGGATAGCAATATTTTGTAGTCGCTCAGGCTTATTAAGTTGGTCCTCGGTCAAATTAGGATAGCTTACATCTGCATAATTTAGAACGAATAAGTAATAATCAAGTATCATATTCTAGTACAAAAAAAGAAGTATGCAAATGCGGCCTTATCGCTTATATAGCGGTCTCTTCCAGGCAACCTTTATTATAAAAATCTTGTAAAATAGTAATTTCACAGTATTTCACATTTAAATGAAAAAAAAAAAGATACTTATCAAAATCTAAATGACGGATTGACTAAACGAACTTCGTACCCCTAAATTTATTTATTTATTTACATACATTTAAGCAAATCATTTTTATAGGATATATATAGATTACTAGCGATTAATTCATATATACTCTTATAGATCGCTTGTAGCAACGCGTATTGTTGCTTGACTGTAAACAATACGCATTTGTTCTGCACATTTGTAAACACTTACCCTTTATTAGTAACGATATAGTGACAGCTGTTGCTACGAACGAATTATCGAAAATGTGAGTGTCCAATCACCCTTAGGATCCCTCTCCATTTGTACAGTTTTTAGTCACATGTGTTTTGTACTTATTTCTAACTATCCAACATGCGTTGCCTTGTGTTGCGACTGTGAAACGTGTACAAATAATTATAAATTTTAATTTTTTTTTAAATTTTCATTCCGTATGAACGTTCTACAAAAGATTAAAACTTAAAAAGAAAAACCGATTACAATTTGTCAAGGCGTTCTCGAGTTAAGCGATTATCAATATATCTTACTTCAGCCTATTGCAGTCCACTCCTGGACATAGGCCTCCTCAAGTTCGCGCCAAAAATGGCGTGAAGTCGTGGCGGCAGGCGCGTTGGTGACCGCACGGCTAGCTTTATTGCACCGAAGATGCTAGCAACATATTTAACGAATCATTTTTATATATACAAATACATAGGTTATCTATTTCACATCATCATCACTTCAGCCTATCGCAGTGCACTGCTGGACATAGGCTTCCACAAGTTTGCGCCTAAAATGGCGTGAACTCATGTGTTTTGCCCATAGTCACCACGCTGGGCAGGCGGGTTGGTGACCGCAGGGCTGGCTTTGTTGCACCGAAGACGCTGCTGCCCGTCTTCGGTTTGTGTATTTCAAAGCCAGCAGTTGGATGGTTATTTCGCCATCGGTCGGCTTTTTAAGTTCCAAGGTGGTAGTGAAACTTTGTTATGTTATGCCTTATTATTCGCCTCTTACGACACCCACGTGAAGAGAGAGGTGGCTATATTCTTTACTGTCACACAGATTATATATTTACATACTGAAAATAGAAAATAGTACAACTGTTATAAATCACTTTTTATTTATTCATTTCATATCATATTTGATGAAACACAGTGAAAAAAGTAATGATGTTGTGGGTCGAGAAGTTACTTTGACAGTAAAGGTTGCGACTTTGATTCCTTGTCATGGCAGATATTTGCATTTATACAATATATTCGATTTTCTGGGTCTACCCATCGAACCTATAGAAGTACTAAAAGCTGTTTGTCCCGCGTGTTTCTATAGATACCTGATAGCGATAGTTATTCATGATAGAGTATTCGAAAGCCTGCAGTAGAGCAGCATAGCGGATTAAGCTCCAGACAGAGAATGATATAACAGGCTTAATCAATCAGTTTCATTTCAAATACTTTGTTCGAAATGCTATTTATTACATTTATATTATACTACTATTTAGTAGGCTATTATTATTTAAGTATTAGGTTTATAATACCTTTGGTCCCATGAGAATATGACTAAGAGTTTAATCCTCCAAGCATTTTTATTATTACGTTGTTGGCTTTGGCATAATGAGCCAAACAATTATGAATTCCTAAAAGACTTCATAATATTTACTTTAACTGTAATCATTCGATATTGTAGGTATAACAATAGTGGCTGCGTTTGTTCACTTTTACGTATTCGATTCGTGTCCATATTTTTTTATGTTATATTTGTTAGTAGTGATGTATCGACGACCAGTACAACAATTTAAAATATTTTAAGCGTTTACCTGTTGCTGATTTTAAGCATTTGTAATTTTAGCGGCATTACAATTTCTGAACATTTCAACTGTCTAGCTATCGCGGTTCGAGATACAGCCTGGTGACAGACTGACAGACATATGGACGGACGGACAGACAGACAGCGAAGTCTTAGTAACAGGGTCCCGTTTTTGCCCTTTGGGTACGGAACTCTAAAAATATGTTGTTCTAAAAAACCATTGTTTTATTTGTAATTATTGTATACGAACGACATCTAGTGACGAATAGCTGAAACCGGTTTTAAATTAGGTCTCTATCACAAAAAGATACCGTTCCGTATCTCATCAATAGACGGCGTTGCATAACAAGTTAACACATTCAATGCCACCACGATTTTCTAATACTTCCCAGCGATGCCGCTCTATAAAAAACGCAAACATGCTAGGTGTGCTCGCGGCACTGCAGGATGGAATTACGTAGCACGCTAGGCGTGTTCACCGGCACTGTTAAGAGGTAAAATCAAAGAAAGCGTTATTTCGGCTTCAACCGTGTTTATTGATCAGTCTTTCTCGAGTTACTGAAGAGATATTTTGTTTTTAGCAGTGTTTGTGCTTTTGAAAGTTAAATTATGGCAGTTAGTAGATTCCAAGGTAAGTATTTATCGTAATTTGATCAGTGAATTTCAACCTTTGGTTACTTATTTATGATTTTTTAGGGAAAACAAAATATGTGCAAGAAACAGTGGAATATGATGATGATGCGACGCAAGCAGATAGCCCACCCTCACAAAAACGCCCAAAAGTAGGAGGTGAGCCGATAACATATTTCTCTTATCTTGTCTTAAAACTTTTAGTGCACTTATTGTGACGTAGTGGATTAGTGTTAAATTGTAAATCATTCGGTCGGTACCTGGTACCTACTTTATGATATGCAGGTACCTATAGATAGCACATTATATTGTCAATATTAACGTATTTCATAAGGTTTTTGAAGCAGCACCGCAAGTAATTAACCGCATCAATTTTACACAAAAGAATTAAGGAACAAAAAGATTCTTAAAAAACCGACGATTGTGTTTGAAAACATTATTTGCACTGTTATATATTATCGCTAATAACACAATAAACAAGCCGTGCTGACTGCTGACGCATCTATTGTTTTACAAATAGGCTGATAACATTTCAACTCCAGATGTTTAAAACGTTACAGGAATCTGTCTACAATTCTAAGAAGTTTAGATTTTAATTTGGAGACAGTAAATGTTTTGAACTTATTGTTTATTAAATACTAGCTTTTGCCTGCGACTTCGTCCGCATAGAATAGTTAATTTGGGTTATACACTTTTACCTACACGAAGCACAGAATTTAGAAGATGAAAATATTTGCCGACGTTGTCGTTACGTTACGTTAGTATATTTTTGGTTTTTTCGCCTAATTGTTTTTTTTTTAATAAAAATGACATTTATTAAAAGTTATAGCCACTTTATACGACTTTAAATAATTGTTGATCATTATTTGCTTTCAGAATACATCGCGAACGCATCAAGCTCACCGAACTCATCGCAAGATATATTTACAGAACTACAAGATGTACCTTACTCCCAAAAATGGACATATTCGCAACAAAAAGGATGTAAACACCATGACTGACGGAAGACCAACAATTACTAAATATAAAGAAATTGGTACCATGACTGAACCAGGGTTGACTTGTAACAACAATACTAATATTGAAATTCGATGCAATGAATATTTCGGAAGTGTTGTAGCATGCGAGCTAGCAAATTATCACGGTCGCGTTCGTTACGATAAAATGAAAGCTATCATT